>NC_080578.1:66887500-67512500 GCF_029962835.1 Magnolia sinica
GTAACGGTGACCGGGGCATCACATTCTCCCACTGTTTGGAACAAAGTCATCCTCAGCTCTGATACCAATTGTAACAGCCCCACTGACATATATGATATTGTCTGCTTTGGGCACGCACACGGGCTCGCACGGTTTACGTTCTTTGGGTTTTTCCCAAAAGGCCTCATACAGGGAAGACAAGAGCTCCACTTATAGCCAGGACTTCGAACGACTACCCAAGCGATGTGGGACAAGTTCTGTCCACAGCCACCAGCTATAGTAGCTTGCACCTACCACATTGTAATGGTGACCGGGGCGTCACATATGTGGCTGGTGGGCCACATGTACATGGGCCCCACTTAATGGATGAATTACATCCAGACCGTCTAACCATAGGACGTCCAACAACAACAACTGCTGGACTGTATGAAGGAAATCACCAATATCAGTTTAATCTAAACTAGGTGGGCCATGTGCACGTGGGACCCACATGTGATGCATGTGCCTTATATTAACACCGTCTGTCCAGCAGGGACGGTGTGTCCCATGTAGCTGGAGCTGTTGTTTGACGTCAGAAAGTTCTATGGTCTGATCATGAGGTATGTGTTATATCCCAACCGTCTGTCCATTTGCTGGACGGTGGAACCCACCCTGCACATGTGGAGTCCCCACCATCCACCTGGACGTGGTACCCCACCTTTGATGTATGAATTCTGTATTCACACCATCCATCTCTGGATGGTGCCGTGTGGGGCCAACCATGATGTATGGGTCTTATCCACATCGTCTGTTTGGTAGATGGGTGGGGCCCACCTTGATGTATTGTATATTCACACCGTCCATCAGGTTGGACGTGTGGCCCACCTTGTATGTATGTATTGTATATCCAGGTCGTCCGCCCAAACGCCTGGACGTGAGGTAGCAATGATGTATGTGCTTCAGCCACACCGTCCATCCTTTTCTAAATGTGGGACCGACCCCACACGTGTTGCACGTGTGTGCGTGGGGCCCACCTTGTGGTAGTGTGAGATCCACACCGTCCAGGCCATGGGGCCCGCTGAGATATATGTGTTTTATCCACCCATTCATCTAGATGGGCTGGACGTGGGCCCACCATGCTGTGCGTGTTTCATCTATGCCATCCACTTGTGTGGCCCACCGTGATGTATGATGTACCCCCCATGCTACATGCATTGTATATCCTAGTTGTCCATCTGGTGGGGCCCAATATGATGTTTGTGTGGCCCATAAGTGCGGCCCAATATGATGTTTGTGTGGCCCACATGGTGAGGCCCAATACAATGTTTGTGGCTCATAAGTGTGGCCCAATATGATGTTTGTGTGGCCCATATGTGAGGCCCAATATGATATTTGTGTGGCCCATATGTGCGGCCCATTGTAATGCATGAGAGGCCCATATGATAAGGCCTATTGTGATATATGAGAGGCCCATGTGGTAAGGCCATAATGATGTACGAGATAACATGAGAGAAGTCCATTTTATTCCCAGCCATTTGAGGGCTATGGGCTATTTCATTAGGCCCTTGTGTGAGGCCCATTATATTGTATATGAGGCCCTTGTGCGAGGCCATGGACCCACTATATGTTAGGATCTATGTGGTCTACTCCTTGGGAGCAATATTGGTTAAATGTCCACATTGATGGGTAATGATGGTTAAATGTCCACATTGTAACCTTCCCTTAGGCCTTTGTTCAGCCCATTCTCATCCTCTCTAAGTGGGTTAACCCTGATCATTGGGCCCCATTGATGTTTGCATGACCCATCTATTCATATTGGGCTAACTTATAATGTTAGACCCCCATTGGTTGCTTATAGGATTATTTCTTTTTAATCTTGGAGTCCATCTAGGACTTATCCAGGCCCCTTAGGGCATCTAACGGGCCATATGATCGTATGGTGAAGGAAGCCCGTTCCAGATCCTTAGGAACATATGTAGGCCACCTAGGCCCAACCTTAATATGAGGAGAGTTCATCATCACCGTAGACGGAAGGATCCGTGCTATTAGATTTGGTATGTCTACAATTGAGGACTAACCCTCCATGTTATGGATCTACCTTCCATCTATGGACCCCACCTTGTATATAGGCTAATTATCGATACCGATTATGAGTATGTGATAGCATAGCATCATGATACATACTCATACACAGCATCTGCATGCTTGATATGAGATGTGGTTGACCATTGCATATGCCATTGGGCAGGTTGTTTTTAGGACTCCCTGATAGGCACAGTTGTCCCGCATGAGTGCGCAGTATGCGTAAGACTGACGCATGAGTGGATTGTATGACTCATGCATCTTGCATTTGTGTGATATAATTTATGTTCACACTAGCAACATTAGGGCTGAGGCCTTCACAGGCATATCGTGGATGGCGGGATTGGACACTAGAAATGTTTTAATTCTACATGGGGCGCCATTGATGTCCCTAAGTGAAAGTCCTTAAACACTTATGGTACCAAGAGGATGCTCCAACGTTGACACCGAGTGGATGTATGAGAGCACGAATGCCGAATACCATTAGGCCACGTCTCCCACTGTGTCGTGGTTGGTCGGAAGGGGGTGTGGCCTTACTCACCTGAGGGTAGGGGGCAATACTAGGCTGAGTCTGACTAGCTCATAAATGGGTCCACTATCGACGTGCCAGATAGGTGTTAGCAGGCTATTGGCCAGGCAGATAGTGAGGTCTCTTATGCTCACTTGGACTGCGTGCATAGGGAAAGGGCAGTGCCATTTGGAGTGTACTAGACCCTGGTGATTGTCCAGAGAGGAACTGTACTGATATGTGGATTCAGATGATGACTGGCATGATATATGATTGCATCTTGCATATGACATTGGCCACCTAGGCCTTACACTGCATAGCCTTGGTATGACTGACAGCATTGTACTAGACCCTGGTGATGATCCCAGAGATGCACGATATTGATATGATGACACCCCTTCATTGTTACACACGTGGGCAAACGCTGATGTGGGCAGGGCCTAAGGCCCTGGGTGAACTACCAGTGATTGGTAGGCTACTGTGCAGGGGTTACATACTCAACATTTGACTCATTCATTCACTCATCCACTATCCACTCGGGCTGATGGTGCATAACCAAATCATTATGTGTACCTTCACAATGGCCAAGATTTTAGTTGGGGCGCGTGACCAACTTAAGATCAGGAGTTTACCACATTGAGTCTAGCTATCCAAATTTAGGTATGAGACTGGTTTGGATAGAAGTCCCGTGTGATGAACCCCACAGCTTGCGATACCACGTACTATCATCCCGACTACACACTCCAGCTTCTTCATTCCTTGGCATTACATATTGCATTGCACCCTCGGTATGTGATATTTGGGTTACTATGAATCTGCATTACATGGCCTAGACATGTCATCAGCCTATTATGTTTTCTTGCATCACATAGCCTGAATAAGGCTGCTGGTATTTACGGACTTGTCAGCATGTACTCGCCAGGATATTTCCGTGTTACTCTGATATTTGCATTATGAGAACGCTTATATTGCGCACACATTAACACCACCCTCTAAGCTTTCTATAAGCTTATGCACAATAGATGCATGCAGGTGATGTTAGGACGTAGTCGAGTTGAGGTAGGAGCGTGTAGATGAGATTCTGAAGTTTTTGATATCTCAATTATGAGGCTCGTATCCTAGCCCGCACCGTTCCGTAGATTCCCTCGGTCCTCATGGTCAAATTTCGACGACCCGTGATCTGTTATTGGTGTTTTCATGCGATCCTGAATTGTGTCTCGTATATCAGAGTTGGCTCGACTGGAAACTTATACCCATGCGATCACGTCGTCGCCGCATCTCGTGTGCCGAGACGATTCTCGGGCCAGGAGATGTGGGCCCACATTCAGTTCGAGAAAACGCCATGCATTTACAAACCCAAGAGAACATCACATTAATCCCATCAATCAAGTACACATCATGTCAAGTACAAGCAACCCCCCCAAAGTCAACTCTCTCTCTCTTTCACACCCTTACATATCAAGTACCCATCACTCACCTTTTCACCCATCACACCCATCCCTCTCTCCTTATATCTCTTTTCTCTCTCATTTCCCTCCTCCATTAGCAATCTTGGACGTCCATGGCTTCCATCCCATTTCAACCCATTGCATGCACCACCTCCCCCATCCCAACCCTCCAAATCTCATCCACACCATTGAATATGTTCCATGGAGCTCTAGGACGCGTTGGTGGAAGAAGGAAGAAGAGATCAAAGGTGGGTGTCTTTCTAGGATTGGAATTGTATATTTGCTTGGATTTGATTATTTGAGGGCTTACTTGTGGTGGGACCCATCTTGATGTACGCCTTATATCAAAGAGGGGCCCATAGTGGCGGGGTCCCTCCCATCTCCACCTCTCTCTCTCTCTCTCCCCCCTTTTTCCTGGATTGTTGGTCCACTTAGGATCGATCCAGAACGTCCAGATAGATTAGACAGTCTGGATGAAGGGATGATGCAAGTACCATCTTTATTCAAGTAGGTGGCCACACGGTGTAGCCCACCTAATGAATGTGTTTCATCCATCCATCCAGCTGATTGGATGGTGGACCTCACCATGATCTATGCGTGAATCCACACCATCCATACATGCCATGGCCATGATTTGGATGGGCCAGATGGGCCAGGACCGCTGGATGGGTTGTTGTCCAGACTATCCAGCGGGCCTGGACGAAGGCAAACCACAAATATCTGCTTAATCTAAAAATTCTCGTGGGTCACCACGTGGGCCTCACTCGTTGCACATGTGCAGCATCCAGACTATCCATTCATATGGGGCCTAGCATGATGGATGTGTTTTACGTCCAGGTCATCCGTCAAGCATTCCTGGACGCTGGACGCTGGCACACTCACATGTATATATATGTATATATGATATATATTATAAATAATATTATGTTATATTATGTGGGCCCCATGTGGGACCCACCTGCTGTGGGAAGTAGATTTGCTGGAGTATCTTACATCAGCATATAGCTGATGTATTGATGTTAGCATGAGGGGTCTGATGATCTAAACCGTCCATCTAACTACGTGGACCCCACCCACCTTGATTGCATGTGGTATTTATCCACGCCACCCATCTGTTGTTGGTGTGGGCCCACCCCACACATGTGACACGTGTGGGTAGTGGGACCCACCTTGAGATATGTATTTTGTATCCACACCATCCATCTGGACAGTGCTTGTGATACCTACCGTGATGTATGTCTTGTTTGTACCCACCATCTAAAGGCAGGGACAGTGGGCTTGCTATGCCACGTGTGGCAATCCACACCATCCTTCTGTGTGGAGTCCACCTTGATTTTCGTCAAGCCGTTCATCTGCTGGTGGGGCCCTATCATGATATATGTATACCGTCCATCTAGTAGCAATTTAGTTGCTAGATTAATGTCAGTAGGTTCTGTGGGTCCCACCTATATTGACGTCAGCAAGTCCCGTGGGACCCCATGTGATAAACGTGTTATATCTGGGCCGTCCATCTGTTGGACGGCCAGCAACCATGGCTACTGCATCACAGCAGCAAGTTCTGTGGGCCCCATCTGGACCGTGGACACCACCAGGATGCATTTATTTTATCCACACCATCCAAATTATGCTGGACAGTGTTTGGTCAATGCTGATTTACATAGACAATGTTTGGATGGTGCCGAATTTACCTAGACAATGTTTGGAAAATGCTGATCATCAATAGTGCCATGTGCTCCATAGAATGATAGTGTACTGTGATACACATATTACACCTACAACTATTGAAATGATTTTTGGTGTGGTCTAAGCCCACTTGAGGCCCATTGATATGGCCCGAGGATGAGGCCCATTTGATGTATACAAGGCCTGCTGGTGCGGCTCATTGGTACAGCTCACTAAATGTTTATGTGACCCATTTCGTGAGGCCCATTATGATGTACTGAGGCCCATGGGTCGTGGCCCATTGAGATGTATTTTTGGTCCATATGGCGTGGCTCATTTGACCAGCCCATAGTGATGTGTATTAGGCCCATTTGAGCAGCCCTTCATGATGTGTTTTAGGCCCTTAAAAGAGGCCCATGGTGATGTATATGGGGCCATTGTGTGAGGCCATGAGCCCACTACATGTTTGGCCCTATGAAGGCCATTCCTTGGGAGTAATGTTGGTTAAATGTCTACTTTGATGGGCAATGATGGTTAAATGTCCACATTATGACCTTCCCTTAGGCCTTGTTAGGCCCATTCTCATCAAGAACGATTCCGATTGTCGAGGCCGATTATTGAGGCCGATTTCGTTTCTGATTATCGAGGTCGATTCTGATTCTGATTATCGAGGTTGAATCCGATTGTCGAGGCTGATTATTGAGGCCGATTCTGATTCCAATTGTCGAGGCCAATTGTTGAGGCTGATTCCAATTTCAATTAGTGAGGAGGTCGATTCTGATTCCGATTATCGAGGACAATTTTGATTCCAATTGTCGAGGCCGATTGCGATTGTCAAGGCCGATTGTTGAGGCCGATTTCGATTCTAATTATCGAGGCTGATTCCGATTGTCAAGGCCGATTATCGAGCTTGATTCCGATTCTAATTATCGAAGCCGATTATCGAGGTCGATCCAATTGTCGAGGCCGATTGTTGAGGCCGATTCTGATTATTAAGGTCGATTCTGATTATCGAGGCAGATTGTTGAGGCCTATTCTAATTCCGATTGTCGAGGTCGATTGTTGAGGCCGATTTTGATTCCAATTGTCAAGGTCGATTTTGATTCCAATTGTGGAGGCTGATCCGAATGTTGAGGCTGATTGTTGAGGTCGATTTCGATTCTGATTATCGAGGTCGATTCCGATTGTTGAGGCTGATTATTGAGGCCGATTTTGATTTCGATTGTCGAGGCTGATTGTTGAGGACGATTCAGATTTTGATTATTCGAGGCCGATTTCGATTTAGATTGTCGAGGCTGATTCTGATTATTGAGGCCGATTGTTAAGGCCGATTCCGATTATCGAGGCCGATTTCGATTGTCGAGCCTGATTATTGAGGTCAATTCCAATTCTGATTGTCAAGGCCGATTATCGAGGCCGATCCGATTGTTAAGGCTGATTGTTGAGGCCAATTCCGATTCCGATTCCGATTCCGATAGTCGAGGCCGATTTTGATTTCGATTATCGAGGCCAATTGTTGAGGCCGATTCCGATTGTCGAGGCTGATTATCAAGGCCGATTCTGATTGTTGAGGCCAATTATTGAGACTGATTCTGATTCTGATTGTCAAGGTTGATTGTTGAGGCTGAAAAGGCCAAACTATATGTCCTAGAGGGGGGGTGAATAGGACTATGCCAAATTTTGACTATAACAGCGGAAAAATGATAACTAAATAAAATAAATCAATTCACAATGCTTAAAATGAAAAACAACCTCAATAATTAAGTATTGAGATATTGAAACAAATGCAGTTCTAAGGACAACCTTACACCATAAAAACCAAGGGTTTATGGCAGGACAACCTTATTTCTAGAACGTTCTTTGTATCAAAAACTTAAACTAAAGAGGAATAAATAAATAATAAAGAGTTGAAAATTTGTAAGAAATTAAATCTAAATTATTACAACATTCCCCACTGTGCTTGAAATGTAAATATTACAACATTCACATCCACACATACATTCCACAACTTGAATGATAAAAGATAGGAAATTAAGCAAACATTCAAACTACAATACACAAGGAGTTATAGTGGTTCACCTGTGTGTTCACCAACTGTTAAACAACAACCACAGAAAATGCTACTCCACTCCTAATATCCTCACACAGGGGATATTAGCGTTCACTTTCAAAATAGGTTTCACGGGTTCACCTAAAACCTTCACAGTTGTGTCTTTTTAACTTGGGCTTACACAATCCAAAAACCCACACTTTCTGAGTTTTCTGGCTCTCCTCATATAACCAAACAAATGAGATTTTTCTGGCTTAATCTCAAAAGAAACCAAAAACAGAATGGAAATTACAATAATGTAAAATACCTGGATTTCTCCTTTGTAGCAGCCTGGAAGAACCAAGTCGGAGTAGAGGTTCGAATGTCAAAGTTCAATGTCCAATACTCACTTTATATTGGTTCTAGGTTCTAATAGATTTTAAATTAAACCAAAATGGGCTAGCTTTAATTGATTTTGATTCCAGAAAAAGGAAAATAACACTTCCTCTTTTCAGATCAGATTGGAATACAATAAACAAAATCAATTTAAAAAGCTAAAGAAAGAAAATATTATATATGCACACTTAACTTAAAATGGAGCACAGACTTATCTCTCAGAAGGCTGGATTACAATTACTTCAGATGTCCTCAATATTTAGAGATTCATGCTCTATTTATAGGTGAGCAAATTGCATCTTCGACTGGTCCAGAGATTGCTACGACTGCTCTTAGAACTAACGGATATTTGAAAATTTGAGCGCGATAAGATAAGGCAGTTTCACGACTGGTCGTAGGTAGTCTACGACTGGTCGAAGGACAC
The DNA here is from genome assembly GCF_029962835.1 of Magnolia sinica. Classification (NCBI taxonomy): domain Eukaryota; kingdom Viridiplantae; phylum Streptophyta; class Magnoliopsida; order Magnoliales; family Magnoliaceae; genus Magnolia; species Magnolia sinica. Next base: position 66,896,008 of record NC_080578.1, read on the forward strand.
CTTCGATTGGTCTTAGGTTGATCATGACTAGTCGAAGCCAAGAAAAATACATCGCTGTAGTTTGAGTCGTAGGTTCACGACTGGTCGAAGGAACAATCGACACTGTTCATACGACTGGTCGAACAGACCCCAAGACTGGTCGAAGCTTAATATAAAATTTTAAATTTTTATAACAAATTTACGACTGGTCTCGAAAAATCTTAGACAGGTCGAAGCAGTGCTAGGACTAGTCGAGAAAGATCTAAGACTAGTCTTAGAGTAGACTAGATTCCCAAATATAAAACATTTACATTACATATCCGAAATGACCTACTCTAAAGGTCAACCTAAGGTCAAACATACCTTAATAGTGAAGTAAGGACATTGAACCCTTAAGATATGTAACCTTTAAAGAAAGTGAAGTTTGAAATATTAATGTAGCTTTTTCTTAAAAGCTTCAATTACGCAATCTCGAATCTTGACTTGTAACTTGTAAATTCAGTTGAACATTCTCGAGTCTTGACTTGTAAACATGTCTTGTCTTTTGAAGTCGATCTTGTAAGACAATGTCGTGGCTTGACATATCTTAAGTTGAGCATTGTGCTTCACTAATGTAGTCAACATCCATACACTGAGACTCACTTCATCCATACACGCTTCATCCATACTGTGTCTCGAACATTTGCATTTATGTAATTTCACAAAGTACAAGCAGTGTTTTTGGCATCACAAATTTGGGGCTTTCAACCATAGCACTTACAATCTCCCCCTTTGTCAAATTAGTGACAAAACACACTTTTAAGATATATTACATAAAGCAGAATATATGGTTAAAGATTCATGCACCAATTATTATTAATTGGCCCACATTCATAATCAATTCAACATATAGTCCACCTCTGCACATACCTGCACATACTCCCCCTGAGTAACATACATCACATAAATCCAATACCATAGACATCCATTCTCCCCCTTTTTATCACAATAGGACAAAGGAAGCAATGATCAAATGGCGGAGGAGTTAAAATGAAAGAGAGTAAAAAAAATAATCCATAAATAAAGATAAGTCAAAAGCAGTAACAATCTCACAAACAAAGAGAGCAGAAGAGTAATAATGTTATTACAGTCCAGTAGAATAAAAAAACTAATCTGAGCCAGATGAAGGAGCAGGGATGGAAGGATCAAGTTGATGCATGCCCTTGTTCAAATGCCTAAGATATTTACACATATATTTGAACTACATGACATTAAAAACATACATATTCTCAACCTTCTCCTCCAATGCATATAAATGCGCATCAAACTCAGAAAGCTCATAATCTGGATCATTAGCAGAATCAGATTCAAGTTCTTCAAAAATATCATCTATGTTAATGTCATCTTGAGGAAGATCACCAGCATCCTCCTCATTTCCAGCTTCAGCACCACCATTACCATCACCTTGGCCAGGAAGCAAATCCAGCTTCATCTTATTAAGGTTAGAATTGTTAAATATCAGATGATGGATCGGAGCCTCTCTAACAGGCATGTCGACCAACATATGTGTAGCCAACATAGTCATCAAATAAGCAAAAGGGATGTCACTGTAACCTGGATGGAGTCAAAACTGAATAATGGAGTGACAATCAATGATGGTAAACAAACATGAACACCTCTGGCAACAGAATGAAGAATACGAACCACGAAGGACGTCAATTCAGATTTATTACTCGATCGAGGATACAAGTTAGACACAAAGATTTTGTGAAGAACTCTGTATTTGGGTAACAAAAACTTTGAGGGGAGCGCATTCCCTTTATGCATCCAATGTATGTCCAAATTGCATAAGGCTCTAGTGAGCATACGTTTTTCTATTTCTGAGGATTTTTCAGATAAGATATGGATGGGAATGCCCTCATCATTCACATGAATTTTCATCAGAGCTGAAATCAAATGACAATCAACGTCAAATGGTCCTTCTCTTGTGGCTATTTTAAAAGTTAAATTTTTCAATGAAAACTCACTTATGTAAGTGAACATGGACTGGGCAATGGACCGGTATGCTGACCCACCCCAATGCAATAAGTTATCCCAACCTACAGTTTGAAGAATAGGAAGGATATCATACGGTGCAACATGATCTACAGAAACAGGATGTTCTACAATAATATTCCTCAATCTAATGTCCCGTACATAAGATGGATCTTCTTCGTAGAACCGAAGATGACGCTTGATAATAGGAGTAGATTTGGAAGAAGATGGACCACGGGATGGTCTTTCTACCTCTAGATGCCATATGCAACAAAGATATGAAGGAAATAAAGTGTTGCAATGAATTGAGAAATGGATTTTCTCAAATCAAATTTGGGTGAAGAAAAATCCCAAATCTCAACAAAACTAGAAATAAACAACTTCAAGTAAGAGATAGAAGCAAACTTGGCATAAATCCACAAGAAATAAGCAAATGAAATACTAACCGTAACAGATTTGGAAGGTGGGTTCGACTGGTCCGGCGTCGGCTTATTGGAGAAGGAAGTTGAAATAAGGAAGAAATGAAATTTTCCCCAATTTAAGTCAAACAACACAATTTACAACTGGTCGTGGGCTTTCTTCGACTGGTCATGTCACGACAGGTCTAGGAAATCCTCGACTAGTCGAGTACCACCAAAAATCTGATTTCCAGCATATTTTACAAAATTTTAAATCTAAACGAAATATATACAATATGATACAAATAGGCATAAATAATCATTTTAAAATGCACATACCAAGATCAAATTTCAATTTGTTAAACCTACTTTTGTAAAGCAGTTTAGTGAAAATGTCAGCACGTTGATTCTCGGTAGGGATATATTCCAAAGATATAACCTTTTCTTCTACTAATTCATGAATATAATGTCAATGTGCTTACGAGAATGCTGAATTGAATTTTTTAAAATATTTATAGCACTGGAATTATCACAATATAATAACATAAAATCCTATTTAATTACATAATCACTTAGCATACGTTTCATCCAAACAAGCTACGCACATGCATTACCAGCTGTGAGATATTCAGCTTCAACAGTTGAAAGTGATATAGAACTTTGTTTCTTGCTAAACTAAGATACTAAACAATTTTCAATATAAAAGCAACCACCACTGGTTCATTTTTTATCATCAAGATTACCAGCCCAGTCAGCATCCGAGTACCCAGCTAATTAAACACTAGTCTCGAGTGGATTCCAGAGACCGAGATTAACAGTACTTGCGACATATCTCATAATTCGCTTGACAGCAATCAGGTGTGATTCTTTTGGGATCAGACTAATATCTACTGCAAATACCAACATTTAGAGCGATATCAGGTCTACTAGCAATTAAATATAGTAAACTACTAATCATACTCCGATATAATTTTGGATCCACATTTTTACCTGCAGAATCTTTTGAGAGTTTCAAAGTTGTACTCATAGGAGTATCAAAATTCTTACCATTCTCAAATCTAAACCTTTTAATCAGGTTCGAGGCATACTTGGTTTGAGAAATAAAAATACCATCAGATTGTTGTTTTACTTGCAACGCTAGAAAATAATTTAATTCCCCAACCATGCTCATTTCAAATTTAGATTTCATTAAATCTGCAAACTCAACAGTCATGTTAGTACATGTTGATCCATAAATAATATCATCAACATAGATTTGAACCACTAAGATATCATCGTTATGTTTCTTAATAAAGAGCGTCTTATCGACACTCCCCATTTGAAAATTATGACTTAGTAGTCAATTTTTTGTACCATGTCCTGGGAGCTTGTTTTAGACCATATAGAGCCTTTTTAAGATGGTATACATGATCAATAAGCTTAGGGTCTTCAAACCCTGTAGGTTGTTCAACATATACTTCTTCATGTAAATCGCTATTCAAAAAGGCACTTTTTACATCTATTTGATAAATTTTAAATTTTTTAAAGCATGCAATGGATATGAAAAGTCTGATTGATTCAAGGCAAGCAACTAGGGCAAAGGTTTCATCATAATCAATGCCTTCTATTTGAGTGTACCCTTGAACAACCAGTCTTGCCTTGTTTCAAATAATATTACCAAGTTCGTCAGGCTTATTTTTGAAAATCCACTTTGTTCCAATAATATGTTTATCTTTAGGTCTACGAACAAGATACCAGACATCATTTCGAATAAATTTATTAAGTTCTTCCTACATAGCTATTATCCAGTTTTCATCAGAAAGCGCTTCTTTTACATTTACCGGTTCAATCTAGGATGTAAAATACACGTAGTTACATATGTCTTCTAATTGTGTACGAGTGCGCATACCAGTGAGAGGGTTTCCTAGTATCTGATTTGTTGGATGATCTTTGACAGTCCTTAACTTAGAATTAACTTAATTTGATGAAGTATCTGGTTTGTCAATCAAAAGAATTTCATCATTATCTGAACTTGAGGCTGATGTATTCAAGTGATCATCAATGACTACATTGATGGACTCTTAAATCACACCAATCATGTTGTTCAGAACATAATATGCCCGACTGTTTAAAGAGTATCTTAAGAAGATCCCTTCATCACTCTTTGTATCAAACTTTTCCAGAATTTCACAGTCACGTAAAATATAGCACTTGCTGCCAAAAATTTGAAAGTATTTGACAGTAGGCTTCTTATTAAACCAAAGTTCATAAGCAGTTTTATTATCAGACTTACATGTATACACTCAGTTGATAATATAGCATGCAATATTTACGGCTTCAGCCCAAAGATTTCTAGGGAGCTTCATACTATTCAACAATATGTTTCCCATTTCTTGAAGCACTCTATTTTTCCTTTCCACAATTCCATTTTGTTGTGGTGTTTTGGACGTAGAGAATTCATGCGATATTCCCTGATCGTTACAGAATTTCTCAAAACTGCTATTCTCGAACTCAGATTCATGATCACTACGGATCTTACAGACTTGAGAGCCTTTTCAGTTTGGATCCATTTGAGAATCTTTTCTTACTTCATCAAGGGTTTCTAATTTATCCCTTAAGAAGCCTACCCAAGTGAATCTGGTAAAATCATCCACGATTCCAGTATGTATTTTTTGCCTCATCGACTCTCTGTCTTGTTAGGTCCTATAAGGTCCATATGGAGAAGCTCGAGTGGTCTTGATGTGGCATTGGCGTTCACCTTTTTGTGAGAGCTCCTTATTTGCTTGCCATACTGGCATTTACCACATATTTTGTCTACTTTTTGTAATTTTGGTAGACCTCTTATTAGTTCTCTCTTGCTCAATCTGTATAAATTACGGTAGTGTACATGTCCAAGGCGTTTATGCCATAATTTAGTCTCATCAGTATAGACCATGTAACAAATTGTTTAGCTGAGCTACCATCACTTACAATATAGCAGTTTTCAGAAGTCCTACGACCAGTTAATATTACAGAATCCTTTTTTAAAAAAATTTCACACTATGATTGTTATCATATATTTGAGATATGCTTAATAGGTTGTGTTTTAGTCCCTCAACATATAAAACATTTTTAAATAAGGGGAGGTTATAGAGTTGAACCGTACCTTGACCAATAATCTTGCAGTTACTACCATCACCAAATGTGATTGATCCATCAGTCATATCTTTAAGATCGGTGAGTAAAGCCTTGTCGCCTATCATATGCTTGGAGCATCCACTATCAAGGTACCACTTCGAATGACTTGTAACTTTGAAAGTGGTGTGGGCAACCAAGCAAGTAACCTTAGGAACCCATTTCATAACTGTTTTGGGTTTAGAAGTATAGTTGGTCTTCTTGTATTTGTAATGACCCACTGAGTTAGATTTTAAGAGCTCCTTAAGCAAATCAACTATCTTTTCAGCTAAAGGATTTCGGTTCTGATTTTTATAGTTGACATAGTTGCTTTTAGATTTTTGAAAAGATTTAACATTTTTAGAAAAACTTTGATTAGTACTTTTCCCTTCTGAGTTTGAGGTTTCTCCTCTTACAAACTTGGGAGGAGTATTCTTCTGTTTAGAAGGTATATTCTTATCATAGCCCAACCCGGATCTGTCACCATATTTTCTAGATCTGGATAGAAGTTTTTTTAACTTTAGATCACATTGAGCATACCTCCATGTATCCTTCAAACTCAGAAAAGAAGATACTTCATTTTTAAGTTTCTCATTTTCAGATTTCAGATTATTAATCAAGGAGCTTTTGAATTCTAAATCACATTTAGTCTTTTCAAAATAGTCTGAAATATGGGATTTTTCTAAAACAAGAGATTCAATTTTTTTTTTTAAGTTTTAAAAACTTTTCTTTTTGAAGTTTTAGTTTTACGGCATTTTTACAACTCTCCTTGTATAGGGCATTGTAAGCATCTTGAAGATCTTCTTCATTTTCATGTTCACTATTCAGATTTTCTTCACTAGTTGAATCATCATGATCTGAAAAAGTGAACTTGGCTAGAATCATAAGAGCTTTAACTTCATTGCCCGAATCAGTTTCAGAATCTTCTGATTCAGAAGAGGCTTCAGAATCAAATGATTCATCCCAAGTAGCCAACATTCCCTTCTATTTGGGTTTTTCCTTTTTAGGACATTTATTTGCTAAATGCCCATATTCTTGGTAGTTACATTGACTATCTTTCAAAGATTTCCAAGTTTTTGATTTAGATTTAAGTTGTTTCTTATCATTTGATTTTTAAAAATCAACTCTCTTTTTACTTTTGAAGATCTTATAAAACTTTTTTGCTAAAAGCGCCATATCATCTTCAGAATTTTCTGAATCAGAATTTTCTTGAGTAATACATTTTAGAAGATTTAAGAGCAATAGATTTGCCTTTAGGGGCTTTAAAATTTAATTCATAAGTTTGTAAAGACCCAACTAGTTCTTCTACCCTCATATTGTCCGTATCACGAAGTTCCTGGATCGCGGTTACCTTAGAGTTGAACCATTCAGGAAGTGAGCCTAGTATCTTTACACACTTTACTTTCTAAGATTTTATCACCAAGACCCCACGTAGAGTTTACAATGTCATTTAATCTTGTATAAAAGTCCATAAACATTTCATTTTCCTCCATGTGAATTTCTTCAAATTTGGTTGTGAGGAGTTGGACTTTAGATTTCTTGACAATTGAAGTACCCTCGTGTGTCATTTCTAAAATATCCCAAGCTTTCTTTGCAGTATCACAGGATATAATTCTTTTGAACTCATACGGTGATAGTGCGCAAGTGATTGCATTTAGTGCTTTTGCATTGGCACTACTCTCATTTTTCTGAAGAGTGGTCCATGAGAAATACAGTGTTACTCTCATTGATTTTGAACCATCGATCCCAGTCACTTCAGTGGTAGGTGGGTTCCATTCAATCACTGTGGCCTACCACACACTCTCATCCATTGATTTGAGGAAAATCCTCATCTTAGCTTTCTAATAAGCATAGTTGGAATCATCAAATGGTGGAGGCCTAGGGACTAAAAGGCTATCAAAATTTGACATCTTATATATGTAGCTTAGATCCTTAGCTCAGAAAATGAATCCAAGAATAAAGAAATAAAAATAAGCTATTAAGCTCTGATACCACTTGAAAAGGCCAAGCTATATGTCCTAGAGGGGGGGAGGGGGTGTGAATAAGACTATGCCAAATTTAGACTATAACAGGGGAAAAATGATAACCAAATCAAATAAATCAATTCACAATGCTTAAAATGAAAAGCAGCCTCGATAATCAAGTATTGAGAGATTGAAACAAATGCAATTCTAAGGACAACCTTACACCATAAAAACCAAGGGTTTATGGCAGGACAACCTTATTTCTAGAATGTTCTTTGTATCAAAAACTCAAACTAAAGAGGAATAAATAAATAACAAAGAATTGAAAATTTGTAAGAATTTAAATCTAAATTATTACAACATTCCACACTATGCTTGAAATGTAAATATTACAACATTCACATCCACACATACATTCCACAACTTGAATGATAAAAGATAGGAAATTAAGAAAACATTCAAACTATAATACACAAGGAGTTATAGTGGTTCACCTGTGTATTCACCAACTGTTAAACAACAACCACACAGAATGCTACTCCACTCCTAATATCCTCACACAGGGGATATTAGCGTTCACTATCAAAATAGGTTTCACAGGTTCACCTAAAACCTTCACAGTTGTGTCTTTTTAACTTGGGCTTGCACAATCTAAAAACCCACACTTTCTGAGTTTCTGGCTCTCCTCAGATAACCAAACACAATGAGATTTTTCTGGCTTAATCTCAAAAGAAACCAAAAATAGAATGTAAATTACAATAACGTAAAATACCTGGATTTCTCCTTTGTAGTAGTCTGGAAGAACCAAGTCGGAGTAGATGTTCGAATGTCAAAGTTCAATGTCCAATACTCACTTTATAATGGTTCTAGGTTCTAATAGATTTTAAATTAAACCAAAATGGGCTAGCTTTAATTGATTTTGATTCCAGAAAAGGAAAATAACACTTCCTCTTTTCAGATCAGATTGGAATACAAGAAATAAAATCAATTTAAAAGGCTAAAGAAAGAGAATATTAAATATGCACACTTAGCTTAAAATGGAGCATGGACTTATCTCTCAGAATGCCGGATTATAATTACTTCAGATGTCCTCAATATTTAGAGATTCATGCTCTATTTATAGGTGAGCAAATCACATCTTCGATTGGTCCAGAGATTGCTACGATTGGTCTTAGAATTAATGGATATTTGAAAATTTGATCACGATAAGATAAGGCAGTTTCACGGCTGGTCGTAGGTAGTCTACGACTGGTCGAAGGACACCTTCGACTAGTCTTAGGTTGATCACGACTACTCGAAGCCAAGAAAAACACATCGCTATAGTTTGAGTCTTAGGTTCATAACTGGTCGAAGGAACAATCGACATTGTTCATACCACTAGTCAAACAGACCCCAAGACTAGTTGAAGCTTAACAAAAAATTCTAAATTTTTGGAACAAACTTACGACTAGTCCAGGAAAATCTTAGACAGGTCGAAGCAGTGCTAGGACTAGTCGAGAAAGATCCATGACTAGTCTTAGAGCAGACCAGATTCCCAAATATAAAACATTTACATTTTGTATCCGAAATGACCTACTCTAAAGGTCAACCTAAGGTCAAACATACCTTAATAGTGAAGTAAGGACATTGAACCCTTAAGATATGTAACCTTTAAAGAAAGTGAAGCTTGAAATCTTGATGTAGTTTTTCCTTAAAAGTTTCAATTACGTAATCTTGAATCTTGACTTGTAACTTATAAATTCAGTTGAACATTCTCGAGTCTTGACTTGTAAACATGTCTTGTCTTTCGAAGTTGATCTTGCGAACAATGTCGTGGCTTGACATATCTTAAGTTGAGCATTGTGCTTCACTAATGTAGTCAACATCTATATACTGAGACTCACTTCATCCATATATGCTTCATCCATATTGTGTCTTGAACATTTGCATTTATGTAATTTCACAAAGTACAAGTGTTTTTGGCACCACAAATTTGACAACATAAAGGGGCTTTCAACCATAGCACTTACAGAGGCCGATTCCATTCTGATTGCCGATGCCGATTCTGATTCCAATTATTGAGGCTGATTCTGACTATTGAGGCCGATTCTGATTTCAATTGTCGAGGCCGATTCCGATTTTGATTGTTGAGGCCGATTATCGAGGTCAATTTTGATTGTCGAGGCCGATTCTGATTCCAATTCCAATTGTCAAGGCCAATTCTGATTCTGATTGTCGAGGCTGATTGTTGAGGCCAGATATCGAGGCCGATTGTCGAGGCCTAATGTGATGTATATGCAGCTCATATTTGAGGCCCATTATGATGTGTATTTGGCCCGATGTGATGTATATACGGCCCATATTTAAGGCCCGTTGTGATGTGTATTTAGCCCGTGTTTAAGGCCCATTGTGATGTATATAAGGCCTATGTGATGAGGCCCATTGTGATGCATTTAAGGGCCAGGCAATGGAGCTCATTGTGATATATGTTAGGCCCATATGAAAGGCCCATCGTGATGTGTATTAAGCTCTTGAGTGAGGCCCATGGTGTTGTATATTTGGCCCTTGTGTGAGGCCATGGGTCCACTATATGTTAGGCTCTATGTGGGCCATTCCTTAGGGGCAATGTTGGTTAAATGTCCACATTGTCGAGGTCGATTATCGATGCTAGTTATTGATACCGATTATGAGTATATGACAGCATAGCATCATGATACATGCCCATATGCATCATCTGCATGTTTGTTATAAGATATGATTAACCATTGCATATACCATAGTGCCGGTTGTTTATGGGACTCGCTGATAGGTGGAGTTAGCCCACATGAGTGTACCATACGCGTAGGTTTCATGCATGACTGGATGGTATAATTCATGCATCTCGCATTTTGTAATATGACCACCGTACTCCCTAGTGACATCAGGGCCATTACCTCCACAAGCATATCATGGATGGCTAGATAGGACACCGAAAATCAATTCTACATGGGGTACTATAGATATCCTTGGGTGAAAGTTCTAGAACCCTCTTGGTTATAGAGGTTGCTCCAATGTCTAGACCAAGTGGATGCATGAGCGTATGAGGGTTGTATACTGTTAGGTCGCGTCTCCCACTGTCCTGGTCAGTTGGAAGGGGGTACGACCATACCTGCTCAAGAGGAGGGGGCAATGCTAGGCTAAGTCTGACCAGCTTGAGGAATGAATTCACTATCGATGAGCCGGGCCTGATATTGGTAGGCAGATAGTAAGGTCTCTTCCACCCACCTTGTTATGCGCTATGGGCGACAATCTGATTTTAAGTGTAATAAACCCTGGTGATTTTTCAGAGAGGATCCATACTGATATGTAGACATATTGAGTAGGAATTACGTACTCATTCATTCATTCATTCACTATCCACTTGGGCTGGTGGTGCGTAAATATTTGTTACGTGTACCTTCGCATGGCCAGGATTTTGGTTGGGTGCGTGACTAACCTGAGATCAGGAGTTTACCACATTGAGTCTGACTAACCAAATTTAGGTATGGTACTGGTTTGGATAGAAGTCCCTTGTGATGGACCCCATAGCCTACGATATTACGTACTATCATCCCGACCTCACACTCCAGCTTGGTCATTTCATCACATATTGCATCCTCAAGCATATGACATTTTGGGTTGTTATGTTTTTTGTACTTATATGGCCTAAACGGACTTGACATTATTTACATATTGTATTATACCCTCGACATCTGATATTTGGCTCTCTATGACTCCTCATTTGCATAGCTGATCTGTATTGCCTACTCTGATATTGTATAACTCGTGGACTTGTCAGTATTTTCCCTTACTCTATTATTGTATGATTCATGGTCTTACCAATATTTCTAACATTGTATGATTATGTCATTACATTGAATACTTGGCACTTATCTTATGCACACACTTACACCACCCTCTAAGCTTTCTATAAGTTTATGCATGATAGATGCGTGCAGGTGATGTTAGGTTGCAGCAGCATTGAGCTTAGAGCGTGCAACGGTCTTCTGGGCCTTCGATTTTTGACAATGTATTTCCCTTTTAGCATTGTATTCAAATGTTTATATTAGTGGATATGTGATGATGATGATGTTGCCTTTGTGATTTGGGTAAACTTGTGGTTATGCTTATTACGAGTTAAATGTATATTGAAAAATCCTCCTTGTAGGATCCCAGGATCGGAATCTGGTGTATGGACACTAGGATCCGATAATGGGGTACTACGGAGGCTATCGGCACTGGATTCGGCGATCAGAAATTTTGTGAGCCCGGTTTCCGAGTTGGGGCGTGACATCAATAGTGTATTTCCCTTCATGCCTTATACTCAAAGTTTTTTATTATAGTGGATATGTGGTGATATTTCTTTTTATTATTGTGGGTTATGCTTGTGGTTATGCTTCTCTTCATGAAATTTTATTTTCAAAATCCTCCTTGTAGGATCCTCGGATCGGAATCTGGTGTATGGGCACTGGGAGACGAGAATGGGGTTCTACAGAGGCTGTCGACGCCAGATTCGTCAATCGGGAATTTTATGAGCCTACTTTCCTAGTTTGGGGCATGACAGAGGAGCTGACAACTGAACCAATGTTTGAAACTTTGAAATGTGTTGAGACTACACCACCTACTAAGGATTTTTCTGAATTTCACATAATCATAGTCTCCGATTCACCATATTGTACTAACTTTAAAAATTTGTCTATCACAGGTGAATCATATATACGTTGGATACCTCAAGAGATTTAATGATGATTTTTTTGCTGAGGTTCATAAATTTCTCTGGAAATTCATGCTCCAGGGCATTCAAGCCTATTGCAAAAAGGGCTTTTGGATGATCTTGTTGAGAAACCTACTGAGAAATTTATTAAGATATTGGCCGGAGGAGGAACCTTGTCACACGAATGAATAGTTTTCCATTGCTTTCCTAGTTTAGGAGTAGAATTTATTATTTTCATATGATTTAGGACTAGGACAGTTTGCTTTCAATTGTTTAGTCATTGTGCTAACCCATCATCATGTTGAGATCTTTGGAATAGCTTCAATTCGCCTTCTTCAGGTAATACCTTTCCATCATTTCTCCTTTCTTTTCGTTGCCTCATTTGCATTGTATGCCCATATCTTTTACATAGAGGATAATGTAGATTTTACGTTGGGGGGTGTTGATTAGGTAAAATAATAAGTACTTGCTTAGTTTTGAGCAAATTGTGGAAAATTTTCAATTTTTCAAGATGAAACCTGTTTGGAAATTGATAATTTGTGGATTAAGAATGCCTTGAGTATGATGATAAGATAGAAATCAAATTTTGAATTGTTGGAGTTTAATCAACTAAGTAGTCTATCACTTAAAGTTCTTGCACTCAGTTGATTAAGAGGAAGTTTGAATATCATGTTAATATAAATCACTAGACACATCCAAGTTACTTTCTATGAATTATGCTAGAATTTCTGATTGTTAGTATGTGAATCATTGATAGATGTTGAGAATTGAGTCTAAAGAATTTTATCCACCTTAAAAGATGAAAAGAACCAGTTAAAAAATAGTGAGATAGACAAAAAGGTCATGTATGATGAAAAGACTAGAAAAGAATGAAAAAGAATAAAAAAATGTAAAGTCTGAAAAAGAATGGAGATAAAGAGACTGAAAATATTGAATAAATACAAGTGACTATTGATATAAATAAAATAAAAAAACTGAAAAAAGAAGGAAAATGGGATAAGTTCAGAATTACCACTTGAGTTTTCGACCAATCTTGAAGTTGTGAGCATGGCTAACATTATGAAATAATAGTAAGTTGATTTTCACCAAGCACATTGAAAAACTTGATATATGAACTTATACTCTGATGTAAGTGATAAAGAACATATTTGATTGATTGCTTATGTGATTCGGCTTTAGGTTTTTAAAATCCTGCTTTCTCATCTTAATCCTACTCATTTATACTTGATTGCACTATTTCGACAAGAAATAAAAACATTTCGTTTGGGAAATTATCTTATTTAATCATAATAGATAGAGTATGCAGAGAACAATCATCATATTCATTCATACTAAGTTCATTTACAACCTTTGATTTCCCTTGATTCTAAGAAAGTATATCTAAAATATAAGTATTGTAAGAGTTTGAATATCCAATCCGATAGCATTTCGGCTTGTAATTGGGTCATCTCATTGAGAGGAATACAATGATCTCATGTCTTCTTTTTGGAGAAACCTTGGAACTAAAGAAAAGATAACATTTTGACAGCATTTTGGCCGATTTATTGATGCTCGTGCAACTAATAGTGTTTGCATGGGTCTGCACAACTGCACTACTGGTTGTGTGGACCAGCACAACTTGCCTCCCTTCCTTCTCCTAAATACCTTCAAACTTCTTTCCTTCTCTAGAGCTCTGATCTTCCTCGGAATCTTCAACGTCCCCCCAAATGAGAGGGGGAGTGGGGGTATTTATAGGCCTCCACACGTGCAAACCCTTGATCGTCATGCTGTGGGGCCCACTTTTCATTGGATCTGGATCAGAAAACTCATCTTGTCTGAACCGACATTGAGAGGTTGCGCGAAACCATCAATGATGTCTGCGCGGACCTGCACAATCAATACCCTTTACGCGGGTTTGCGCATCAACCATGAATTCTTTCCTTTTCTACATATTTTCTTCTTCTAGTTTTCTTTTTCTGATTTATTCTTGATCCTTTATTTTATGCCTCAACAGATGCCCCCTTGATCCTTTCTTTATTTTCTAAAATAAATAAGTAGGATCTGAAAAGGGTGAGCTCTCAGTCCTAGAGGGGGGTGAATAGGACTATGTCAAATAAAAATTACAAGCAAAATATAAATGCAGATAGCTGAAATAAATAATAACCTCAAATGCACTAGTCTTGAGAGGTTGATACAAAATATTTTCAAAGGACAACCTTTCACCAAAAACCAATGTTTATAGTAGGACAACCTGCAAGGCCCGTATCCTAGACTGTACTGTTCTGTAGACTCCCGAATCCTCCCCATCGAATTTCGACAACCCTTAACCTGTAATCGGTATTTGCATGTAACCCTAAGTTGCATTCTGTGATTCAGTGTTGACTTGACCCGAGACTTATACCATTGCGACCGCACCGTTGTCGCGGTTCCAATACTATGTCTTGCGCACCGTTGCGATACCCAGGCCAGGAGATGTGGGCTCGCGTTTATCTCAAAGAAACGCCGTGCATTTACAATTTCAAGAAGAGAATCTCTACAACCTATCAAATTAATCTCATCAATCAAAGTACATAACCCATCAAGTACTCTACCCCATCCACAAGTACACAACTCATCCCCAAAGTCAACTCTCTCTCTCTCCACTCATCCCTTCCTTACACCCATCATCCATCACTCCTCTTTCTCATTTTCTCACTCTTTCCATGAAACTCCTAAGAGAGAGCCAACATCCAAGCCTTCCATGTGAGGAGCCAAGTGTGGCCCACTCCCTACCCCTAGATCCCTCATCCTAGCCCTTTAATCCTCATCATCTTCCACCAAAGAGAGAGCCGAGTTTGGCATTCCATCGAACTAAGAAGATTGAATGGTGGGTGTTCTTATAGGCGTAGATTTTATTTTTGATGATGGGCCAAGTGAGGCCTACCGATTGATGGTACGGATCTCACTTTGGACCCTAGGTGTGGCCGATGGCCCACTATGATTTGTACATTTATCCCATGATGGGGCCATTCTCCATGGACCCCATTATGATGTTTATTTTCCTAGTTTGATAAGGGTCATCTAGACATTGCATTTTGGTGGAGAAGGGATCTCCACCATTGATTTTAAGTGGTGGGCCCACATATATTGGGACCCACTTGATGTATGTTGTAAAGCATGGTAAGGGAGCTTATAACGGTGGAGCTCCCTCCACCACACAACTCTCTCTCTCTCTCTCTCTCTCTCTCTCTCTCTCTCTCTCTCTCTCTCTTCCATATTTTTCGGCCCACCTGATGATGTGTGATGAATCCAGACCGTCAAGCAGCCACTCGGGTCTGTTTGGATGGGAAAAACAAATGTCAGTTTGATCATGAGCTCGAGTGGGCCACATTGATGTGGACCCCACCTGATCTATGCATTTTTATTCACACCGTCCACGTGTATGAGGACCCCACCTGTAGTATACGTCCATCATGCAGTCCACCGTCCAGGCAGGGACGGTGGAACCCACCTTAAGTATGTATTTCATACACACACCATCCACCGTCCAGGCAGGGACGATGGAACCCACCTTGAGTATGTATTTCATACACACACCGTCCACCGTCCAGTCTCTGGACGGTGGAAGCATTACATAAATAGTGTTGCATTCACACCGTCCATTCTTTTTTCTTGAAGTGGGACCCCACCAAGATATATGTTACATCTCCACCATCCATCCCATTTCCCAGCTCATTTTAGGCGGTGAGCCAAAAAATGGAGCCAATCCAAAACTCTAGTAGCCACACCATCTAAAACATTATTTTAATAGTGAAAAATTGTTAGGGCTCGTTTTGATGTTTTTGTGCATTAGAAAATATTGAATATTGGGATTATTAGACTCGTGATGAGCCATAGAACCCAGCCGACAGACTAGATCATCTTGATATGGGTCCCACCTATGAAAAACCGCACCACAGACCCTACCATGATGTATGTTGAACATCAACACTATGCATTTGATGGGTCCCCTTTAGAAACTGAGATTCCCCAAAAATCAGTCGTTCACGGAACTCAGGTTGTCCATGCCATCAAAAATAGCAAGAGATTGAATGTCTACCATTGAAACCCTTTTTGGGTCCCAAAAGTTTTGGATAAATATGAAATTTGTTTTTCCTCTTTATTTAGGTCTTTGTGACCTTATCAACTGCTTGGATGAAAAATAAACATTATGGTGGGCCCCACGTGGGATCCACCTACTGTGGAAACGGATTGGCTGAGTTACCACGCACCAGCTATATAGCTGATTGACGTCAGCAAGTTCCGTGGGAGCCCACCTTGATAAATGTGTTCTATATCTACATCATCCAGTGTTTCTGGATGGTGGGTCCCCTTGATGCAAGTGGTTTATATCCACTCCGTCCAACTGATTAGGACGTGGGGCCCACCCCACACATGTGGCACGTGTGGGGGTGGGACCCACCTTGATGTATATGCTCTATATCTTTACCATCTATCTAGGTGGGTGGTGTGAGGCCACCATGATGTATTATTTCTCCAAGTTGTCCATCGGTAGGGCCCCCATGATGTATATATTTCATCCGGTCGTCCATTGCTGGTGGGACCCACCTAGACGTAGTGTTGTATCCACTCCGTGCATCCATGGTCCCATGTGAGGCATGTATTTCTTCCAACCGTTCATCTGTTGGATGAGCAATAAGGCTTCTGTAGTAATGTCAGCAAGTTCTATATCCCACCATTATGAATGTTTTGATTCACACCGTCCACTATCCAATACGTGGACGGTGGGTCCCACAATGATGTATGTGTTTTATCTACACTGTTCATAAGACGATGGGCCCTACAGTGGTGTATGTATTTTATCAGCACCATCCAGCTAGGACGGGACCCACCTGAGGTATGTTTTGTATGCACGCCGTTCATGTGTTGCGGTCCATCATGATCTATTTTATCCACGTCGTCCAGGGCAAGCAACCCATTGTGATGTATGTGTTGTATATCCATGTTGTCCATCTGGTGGGTTCCATCTGACTCATGCAGGGCCCACCTGCAGTACATGAGGCCATGTGTGAGGCCCAATGTGATGTATATGAGGCCCATTAGTGCAGCCCATGTGATGTGGCCCACTTGATGCACACGAGGCCCATGCGATGCGGCCCATTGTGTGGTATATTGGGCCCGTGTGAGCGGCCCATTGCGAGGTATATTAGGCCCTTGTGAGTGGCCATTGTAATGTATATTAGGCCCTTGTGAGTGGCCATTATGATGTATATTAGGCCCATGTGAGCGGCCTATTGTGATGTGTATTAAGCCCATGAGATGTGGCCCATTTCGATGTTTAAGGCTTATGTGATGCTAACCATTGTGATGTATTTGAGCCCTAGATATCAAGCCCAATGTAATGTGTATGAGGCCTATATGGTGAGGCCCGATGTAATGTATATGTGGCCCTTCAGTGAGGCCCATTGTGATATATATTATGCCCTTGTATGTGGACATGGGCCCACTATATGTTTGGCCCTATGAGGGCCACTCCTTGGGAGCAATGTTGGTTAAATGTCCACATTGATGGGCAATGATGGTTAAATGTCCACATTGTGACCTTCCCTTAGGCCTTGTCAAGCCAATTATCGATGTCAATTATGAGTATGTGATAGCATAACATCATGATACATGCCCATATACATCATTTACATACTTTATATGAGATGTGGTTAGTCATTGCATATACCATTAGGCAGGTTGTTATGAGACTCCCTGATAGACGGAGTTGCCCCATGTGAGTGCGCGATACGTGTAGGTTTGATCCAAAACGGAATGGTATGACTCATGTATCCCATATTTTATGATATGACTACTATACCCCCTAGCGATATTAGGGCTCTAACCTCCACAGGCATATCGTGGATGGCCAGATGAGACATCGAAAATCTTTTTCTACATGGGGTGTCATAGATGTCCTTAGGTGAAAGTCCCTAAACTTCCATGACCAGGAGACGCTCTAACATCTAAATCAAGTGTATACATAAGCGCCCGAGTGCCTAATACCAGTAGGCCGCATCTCCCACTATGTCGTGGTCGGTTGGAAGGGGGTGTGGCCTTACTCGCCCGAGGGTAGGGGGCATAACTAGGCTAAGTATGACCAGATCATAAATGGGTCCGCTATCGATGTGCTGGATAGATATTGGCTGACTACTGGCTAGACGGATAATGAGGTCTCTTCCACTTGCATGGTTGCCCGTCCAGTAGGTGGCGATTGTGTGTGGAGTGTACTACACCCCGGTGATGATCCCAGAGATGTACAGTACTGATATGTGGACTCATTAAGTAGGAGTTGCATACTCAGCATTTTTTCATTCATACATTCATTCACTATCCACTCGCGCTGGTAGTGCACAACTAATTGTTGTGTACCTTCGCAATGGCCAGGATTTCGGTTGGGGCACACAACTAACCTGAGGTCAGGAGTTTACCATATTGAGTCTGACTATCCGAATTTAGGTATGGGACTAGTTTGGATAGAAGTCCCTTGTGATGGACCTCATAGCCTGGGATACTACGTACTATCATCCTGACTTCACACTCCAGCTAGATTATTTCATTCACATCACATATTGCATTACATTCTCAGCACATAGTATTTGGTTTATCGTGCTACTATATTACATAACCTGATTTAGGTTGATGGTATTCATGGACTCGATATCTGATATTTGGCTTACTATGTCTCCGCATGGCATAGCTAATCTACATTGCTTCCTTAGTATATGATATTAGCTTATTATGTTTTTACATCGCATAGCCTAGATAAGGCTGATGGTATTTATGGACTTACTAGCATGTCTACGCATTACTCTGACATTGCATGCTTGGCACTTACCTTGCACACACACTTACACCACCCTCTAAGCTTTCTATAAGCTTATGCATGATAGATAGGTGCAGGTGGCGTTAAGTCGTAGCAGCGTTGAGCTTGGAGCATGCAGCTGTCTTCTGGAGTTTTGATTTTTGATATATGTATATTTTCCCTTTCAACACTATATTCAAATGTTTATATTAGTGGATATGTGATGATGATGTTGCCTTTGTGATTTTGCTTTATGCTTATTACGAGTTAAATATACGTTGGAAAATCCTCCTTGTAGGATCCCACGGTCGGAATCTGGCGTATGGGCGCTGGGAGCCGAGAATGGGGTACTACGGAGGCTGTCGGCACCAGATTCGACGATCAGGAATTTTGTGAGCCCAATTTCTGAGTTTGGGGCATGACACAACCTGATTTCTTAAACTTAGTAAGGATCAAAAGCTCAAACTAATACAAAAGGCAAATGAAACAAATCTAGCTATTATAACATTCACCACATGTACATGACAATAAATATAAGCATTCACCACGTCACATACATCATCATCATCATTAACCAAACTCCAAGAATTATAGTGATTCAGCATGTTCACCAACTGTTCTCAAACAGCCCTACCTACTCCACTCCCAATATCCATAACCCACGTGATATTGGCTTTCACTATGAAAGAAGGCTTTCCAAGGTTCACCTTAAAACCTTTACAACAGTGTTTTCAATGGGCTATCACAATTAAAAACCCCGCGCTAAGATTTTCTAGCTTATCTCAGTCAAAACCACAATGGAGATTTTCTGGCTTATCTCACAAACCAAAAAAATAAATAAATTGAATAACAATACTTATCTAAAGATTCTTCTTCAATGTAGCCTGTAGAATCGCTTTTTTGAAGACGTATATGTTCAATGTTCAATCTCACAAATGAAAGGGTTCTAGATCTAAGTGAATTTTAAATTAAATCTAACATTGGGCTACTTTGATTCAATTTCTTGGATCTCAAAAAGGAATAAACAGAATTCCCTTTTATCAAGTAAGATTCAATAGCAAGATATCAAGAAATTAAAAACCAAAAAGCTATATTAAAGAATCTTAATTACCGTACAATATCTTCACAATAACGGGGACTTATCTCTCAGAGTGGTGGCTTGAATTGCTTAGAATGAATGATAAAAGCTGAGAAAAGTCCTCTATTTATAGGCTGAAATTCGGTTCCCTCAACTGGTCTAAGGTCCGCCTCGACTAGTCCTTAGAACAACCAAATTTTAAAAATTCTGGTGCGATCGGATAAAACAGATTGTCAACTGGTTGACTGGCCTTCTCGACTGGTCGAGCATAACACTCGACTGGTCGAGTGGGGCTCAAAATACTTGATGGAGTTTGAGTTGAGCCCTACTCGACTGGTCAAGCCAATCTTTATGACCTACTAGAATTATCCAAAATTTTGAGTTAATTTCTAGACTGGTCAAGAAAAACCTTGAACTGGTTGAGCCAATGCCTGGACTAGTCAAACAATGACTAGGACTAGTCGAAGCAAAGCCTAAAATAAGTACTATGACCCAAATTTAATATGAAATATGAATGACCTAAACCTAAGGACTTTCTAGGGTCACAAATACCTTAAATGTGAACATTGAACTTGTAACTTCGGACGCTTCGGTAAATAGTATACTTGAAGTACTTGAAGCTTGAGCTTGTATACTTGCAACTTGAACTTGTATACTTGAAACTTGAACTTGAAGTCGCACTTGCGCTCGGTCTAGTACGTGAACTTGATCTTGTTCTTGAAATTGAACATGCACTTTGATGTTGATGTAGATGACTTGAAACTCATCTTCATGTGAAGGTTAACTTTCCATCTATTAAACAAGTCAATCACTCCAGGTTTGTCACTACAAAATTTGACAATACAGGGTGCTAGATCTACAACATAGCACTTACAATCTTCCCCTTCATCAAATTTATGACAAAACCAGCTTAGAAGATCAACCTATTCATAATACACAAGTTTACAAACTACTTTAAAAACTCCCCCTCAATTTGAGTTAAGTGACTTCTAGAGACCTGTATTAACAGATACATATCCAAAAAAAAAACATACATGCATCTCTCTACATCATTCACCAATCAAACATACATAACCACACCATTTTACAAAAATTCTCCCCCCATTTGTCACAAAATGACATAGGAAGAAATACATAATAAAGAGCAAATATGATTGTGATTATAAAATATGTAAAGAGTAGTAGAAAGAGAGTGAAAGTTAAAACATAGTGAAGTAAAGTGTCAACATCAAATAGTTATACATGTTTAAATATCAAATAGGCAACGAGTAAAAGTGTAACATCCTGGAAAATTTTATGCAAGGACCCGAGCACCACCTCAATCAGGTTTCTCTTAGGACTCAAGCCTTTAGAAGTTAAATGTGAATTAGCTAGTGCTAAACTCGATTGCCTGTGAAATTAGCACCAATCACTTTAAATGTGATTTGTAGGACCCAAAACCTGTAGAATCGTTAGCGCTACGTTACCCTGAAATCTAGGATTCAACGCTAAAGCCAGTTGCTCTCGAGAGTACTTGAAAACTTTGTATCGGACTGGACCGCACGTCGAAAGTTCGATAGCGATGATCTTAGACAATTATGATCACCTTGTTGGGCTTGACAATCACCTCAAAAATCAAGTCCGGAAGATGTCCTGAGACGATTTGCTTGAGTCCGAAGTGAGAAGTGTGAGAAAGGTGAAATTATTTAGAAATTAAATATGAATTTAAGAAATCTGAGTCGTGTCGCTTGTGAGCTAATTTTAAGCATTCCGACCGTCAGAATCTGACCCAAATTTACCCTCGGATCAGGGAAGATGGCCCATACATGTCAAAGTTCCGGTGGACCTGATCGAGTTTCGGTGACCGTTGAATTGAAACTAGTCCACCACGGCTGATCTGTAAATTCGATCGGTACAAAAAATCATCCTGACCTAGATCCATGGTTAGTGAGCTTAAGTCCGACCGCACGTGGAAAAGGGACCACCAAAAGTACTCCGTTGGACCAAAATAGACCCGAATTGGTTATAACCTAAGTATACCTTGGCCCTAGGGCTATTTTCATCAATATTAGGCCTATATAAAGACCTTAAACCCTCACTCTCAAATTCCATACGAATTTTCCAAACCCTAGCTGAGAGAGAGAGAGAGAGGAAAAGAGAGAGAAAGTGAGAGAGAAGTTGGTGAATCATCTTGAGATTCTTTCCTGTTACTCTGCGTATCTAAACCATCACATCTAAATCATTATTCCAGCGATTCTCAGTTCATTCTTGGGTAAGTCAATCAAACCCTAACCTGTTTTGGAGCTTAGAATAGTCTAAATGTTGATGTAGCTCATTTCAATCCTGCCTTAGGTTATCTAGTCGCCGTTGACGAAGACTTATCGTCCGAATCAGATCTGTTGCGCACTTCCTGGTTTAAGGTGCGGACTATATTCGCATAGGTTACGGTTTTCAAGGCTTTCAATGTTGGTTAATGGTTTATTATTGTTGTGGGTGCAATTTCACATGCCAAATGCGATGTTTGTATTGCGTTTCTGATATATATGAACTATATTGAGATTTGTGTATTCCATGTATATGTAGAAAGTATCGTATACGTATGCAATATGAGTATGTGTTTTCCATGATTAATTGTCACATGTTTATGCTAGTTGCGTGTGTAACAACTCCTTGGCAAGAGGAATTGTCCTAAGGTGAGCTATCACCAACATACGTCATGTATGTTGGAATATGTAGCCTAAGTGTTTGTAGAAATTTCTGAATGAATAAGTGTGTCATATATTGTACTTTTATGGGCGTTGAGAAGAGATTCTCAACTATCTTAATGATATGTATGATTTCCTCCATGCAATCTATATTCTTTGTCAGTTTTAACTTAGACGCTACTTACGTGTGAATTTATGTTAAGTTGATATTCAACAAATGCTCACATGCTTGTATGATTAGAACTACTGATCCATTACTGTTCTAAATTGCTGGTATGAATATCTGTTATACTTGAATGTGCTTGGGACTATGAAATAGTCTAGGGAATTGGTAACAAACCTTGAGTTCGTGGGCGAGGTTTTTTTCACCACGTAGGACATGTTTGACGAACCTGACTCATATTAGGCTTGTCGGCAGTGGTTTGGCCACACGGAGTGTTTGCGGACTTCATGTCGTTCAACTTAACGTCCGCTTGTGCTAGTCGAGATCATCAAGTAACTCAATTGTCCTGGTGGATGTCCACCATGTATGGACACTATTGTTTGAATCTAGGGTACCAAACTTACCAGTGCAATCCCGTTAACTATGGTACCTCGATCCGCTAAGACTCATGAGCCGGGCATGGTGGTATGGGACGTCGTGGTCGAGCTGTTGGCCTAGGCTGGGGTGACGAGCCTCCCCGTAGTGACAGTGAGCAATTTAGACTCGTGAGCCGATTATGGTGATATGGGACACTATATTCATGCTGTCAGCCTACATTGATTGGTGACAAGCCCTTTATAGTGACCTCGAACATACTTTAATACTGCGTTGGGGCGACGAGCCTTAGGGTAGTAACTAAAGTATGATAGGCATGTATTGATTGGTGACGAGCCCTTTGCAGCGACCTAGAACCACAATATCGTATGAGATTGTCTAGGACTGACGACCCTAGAATGGATCACCGTTTGGAAATTGATATGAGGAATGTACCTTAGCTTTCCAATCCAGCTGTATGAAAAGGACTAATAACAACTTGGTAATCATGTTCATGCACCGCATTGCATGTGCTTTGACGTCATGGAGCACTACGGGAGGTTATCATGCGTACCGTAAGATGAAGATGCTGAGGGAGTGCAGGCGAGAGCATGCATCATTTCTGTATACATCCTTACATTAACAAGAGTAATTAGGACGTGTTTGATTGTATTGCCTTATCATTACTACTTGATTGAATTGATAATATGTTAACTTTTACTCTATAGTCCCACTGAGTTGATCACTCACTCCCACGTTCTGGGACGGTGTTCCAATACCAACCAGACTCTGTCTTAGATGCAGATGATAATGCGACCCCCGAGGCAGAGCAAGAGTATGAGGATGATGAGGATGCATTTTCTTTTATGCAGTTCTCAGGCGAGTTCATATGAGCTGTGTCCTGAGCTACGGGGATTCTGGGTTTATTTTGTAATGGATGATTTCATTTTGATAATTATATTTTGAAACAAACACTTGTAATTATGACCTAGAAGAACATACATATCTCAGGGACTTATATAGATATACATTTATGTTTCTTTAGTCTTCCGCTTACGTCTTTCACCTATCCCTGGATTATGTTGTAGTTTGGCTTAATCTACTCTATATTTTATGCACTATTACAGACAACATACATCCATCATTACATATGTTGCATAAGTGATGTTTTGAAACTCGGGAGCTGAGTTGTGCTCGACCCCCGAATTTTAGGGCGTTACAAGTTGGTATCAGAGCATGATTTGGATTAAACCGAACCTGGGTTATGGTTATATAACGCACGCTAATGCCACTTTAGTGTAAGAGGGTGTGAGATAAATCTAGAATTAGTGTAGGTTTTCTAGTTGCACCTATCGACGAAAGTTTACTGAAAATGATCACCGAGATCGGGTCTGTACACACTCTTAATCACACACAGCGACCCCAAATCTCTTCTAGACCGTCCATCGATGGGTTTAGACCATGTATCATCCCATTCCAGCCGTTAAAATGTCAATAAACCTGAACCTGTATCAGATTCTAGTCGAAGTAACCCGAATCGAGTCTAATCGGACTTAGGGCCCAATCGAGGCAATTCCAGGGGGACCCAGGAGGGACCCACATCATTTTTATGCTTGGGGAGGGGGAGGACCTCGCCCCACCGGTGAGCCATCACCGGTTAGTCCAGAGACCGGTGAGGCCCTCGCTGGTTCGGCTAGCCCTCGCTGCCCAGTGGGCACGGACGGGCTGAGCCGGTCGGGCCGACACCGTTGGGGCCTAGTGTGGCCCACTCCTTCATGGCTCATCGAATAAAACACCTCCCAAACCCTCTTTCCTTCATAAACTACCCTCCTATGCTTCCCTTTTCTTGAAGTTTCTCTCAAAACCCCATAAAAACCCATCTTCAAACCCTTTGTTCTTCCATTTTCATGCATCCCCATTCTACCCATCTCAAAACCTACCTCCATTGCTGATTTCCTTCCCTTTTCATTCCATTTGAGCACTCAAATCCCTACTTTGAGTCTCAAATTTGTGGAAGCCCCATCATTCCTTCCATTTCCCTCTTTTCTCTCATTTTTCATGGCCCTATTCAAGCTTATTATGGCCATATTTTCCATTTCCACCATTCTCTCTTTCATGGGGAAGAAAAGAGCTCCTATTGATGAAGTCGGGTCTAGCCGCCCAACCCGTGCACGGAGGTCGAGAGGTGCCGCCGCGAGCACGACCGCCACTCGAGAGTATCAGACAAAGCAGGACCTCAATCCCCAGGCTCCCGTTGAAAGAAATTTGTTGGCGGAGCTATCTCATGGAGTCTATGAGGGCCGTAGGGTCCTTTTTGAAGCTCCTGTAGATGTGCAGCTATTTGGAGAATATCTCTTGTTTGAGCGCCTGGAGGAGGTCAGGTGGGGTCCGCTATTTGAAGGTAAATACCATGCGAATGTGGGTACTGTCCAAGCTTTCTACGGCCACATTCGAGAACCTTCGATGGAGTCATTGCAGTTCAAGATCCCTTGCGAAAGAGATCGGGAGGCCATGGTCGACGTTGCTTTGATATCCCGACTTCTGAACGTGCCGCTCGGCGAGGTTCATGCTAGTGAGAAGAATCTGAATAGTGCGCATGAAAGGGATCGCCGCACGCGGTTCCGGTGTGGTCGTCTGGTCGAATGGTAGCCAAATAGAAGCCTCTTAGCGACCAACATGACGGACGATTTCCGCTTGCTTCACCATATCTGCATATTCAACGTCTATCCTAGGTGAAGCAATCGCAGTGAGTGCACGTGCCTGATGGTGGATTTCTTGTATCAGGTGGGGCAAGGAGAGAAGCTATGTGTGCCTACGTACATCTTGCGTCAGATTGTCCTTATCGCTCGTTCGAATAGAAGGATGAGAAAGAAGTGGAGGCCGAGGACACGAGTGAGAGTTCTCCTCCTACGGCACCGGAGCAGGGCACAGATCAAGCCCCCAGGGATGCCCGTATAGCTCGGCTTGAGGAGGGTCAGGCTGTCCTACGGCAGGACATTATGGATCTTCAAGGCCTCGTGAAACATAAGTTCAAGAAGGTGTCTTGCACTCTGAAGTCTATCCTGTGTTACCTGCAGGATAAGGGTGCCCCTCCTCCATCTCCTGATTTCGACGAGTGGTTACAGATGTAGCCATCCCTTGCTCTGTTTTGTTACTTGTTATTGTGCGTAGCCATTATAGGCATAGTCGTTTGGAAGTTATTTTGTTGTTTGAAGCTTAAGATGTATTAGCTCGCATGCTTTCTCTGTCGCGATCCATGTAATGCTGCACTTCTTGTATTGCGACAATTTTGTTAAATGAAATACATGTTGTTTTCCTTAAGTTGTGATGTAAATGCTGTGTGGGTGGATTATGTGGATGTTGAATCTCACAGGTTACATCCTCTGTTGAATGTAGGGTATGCCTCCTAAGGGCTTGAAGACTTCAGCCCGTCTTTCTTTGGGCGAGTCGCTTCCCGGGGTTTCCCCCCTAGGTGATAACCAGACGGATCCACAGTTGGGCCCGTCTCATTTTGGTGCTGGGCCGGACTCTCAGCCAGCTACTGGCCCCGCTGTTGGGCCGACTCCTGTGATACCACCCATGGCTCCACTAGTCATGCCTTCGGTTCCTGAGCTGAACCGTGCATCTGCGTCAACGCCTTATGCATCTTCGTCCGCCCCACCTCCTGATAGGCTTGAGCAGATGATGCTGTTGATGTAGCAGTAGCAAATCTAGCAGCAGCAGTAGCAGCAGCAATTTTTATCTTCCATGGCTAGTATCTTTGCTCAGCCGATGGGGACGACTCCACCTGCTTCACCTATGCACCCATCTGGAAACACTAGTGCTAGCGGCACATTTGAGCGATTCCAATGCTTACGACCTCCCACATTGTGGGTTCTCCAAGACCTAAGGAGGCCGAGTACTGTATTGACCACATCTCTAAGATGCTGAGGCCACTTCACTGTTCTGAGGCTGAGCAGGTTGACCTTGCCTCCTTCATGTTTGAGAATGAGGCCAGTTTATGGTGGGACAGTGTTCTCCGCATAGTTACGGAGGGTTTTAAGTGGTTGTGGGAGGCGTTTGAGGCTCGTTTCCACAAGAAGTATTTTTCGGTCACTTACCGACACGAGAAGGAGAGTGAGTTCCTTCGCCTCCGTCAGGGAGGGATGTTGGTGACGGAGTATGAGAACCGGTTTATTGAGCTGGGTCGGTATGCTCCATTGCTCTTGGGTGATCAGCCGATGCGGATGCGAAATTTTTCTAAGGGGCTAAGGCCTGAGATTCGATCGAAGATGTGCTGTGCTGGCATCTCTTCTTATACTGAGTTGGTGAGCATGTCCCTGCGAGCTGAGCAGGACGGGGATAGGTCGCCCCGTATTCGAGCACCTATGGTTCCCAGACCGCGACCTGACTTTTCGAGTACACCATTTCTGGGCAAGAGGCCGTGGGCAGATTCTCCTCCGAGACGTGCAGCGTCGCTGGCTCAGTTGATGCGTTCAGACTTGCGCTGTTCATACTGTGGAAAAATCGGGCATTCGGATTGTAATTGCTTCACGCGAATGCGGGACAGTGGATTTACTCCGCCACAGAGGATCAGCTGTTCGATGCCTTAGGTCATATCAACTCCATCCCTTCGTTCAGCGCCAGCTCACCCATCCTTCAGACCTTCTGTACCTCGCTTTAGGCTACCTCAACGGCCCATGGTACCACCGCCAAATAGCCCACAGCAGGCTCGAGTTCACACGCTTACAGCTGAAGTGCCTGGGGCTGACTTGGCACCGAGATCCTTTGAGGTTACAGCTCACATCCAAGGTATTCCCATCTCCTTGTTAGTGGATACCGGGTTCACTACCTCTATTATATCGTATGCAGCAGTTAAGCGCCTGAGTTTGGGTACTATTACTATCAAGGGAGTGACACTCACTACCGCTACAGGGACCTCCTCTGATATTACCAAGATTTGTATGGGTTGTTTGATTGATCTAGGGAGTAGATCAATTCTAGTTGACCTGTTTGTCGCACCTCTATATCATTACGACGTCATTTTGGGCATGGATTGGCCCACGAAGATGCGAGCAAAGATTGATTGTGAAGCTAGACTGGTGAGTCCATGGACCTGAGGGTGAGACATTTACTTTTCCTATTCAAGTCAGTTATCCTTTCCGTTTTGGTTGTTATACTTCTCTGTTGGAGAGTATTGCTGGTTCGGCGCTTGAAAGCACGCTAGTAGTTCAGGA
Source organism: Magnolia sinica (assembly GCF_029962835.1). NCBI lineage: Eukaryota > Viridiplantae > Streptophyta > Magnoliopsida > Magnoliales > Magnoliaceae > Magnolia > Magnolia sinica. The sequence continues at coordinate 66,924,505 of NC_080578.1, forward strand.
TTTTGAAGATGTATTCGAGTCGATTCCTAGATTACCCCCTCGGCGTGAGATTGATTTTACTATCGATCTCATGCCTGGTGCGACACCTATCTCATTGCCCACCTATCGCATGCCACCGAGTGAAATGGAGGAATTAAGGAAGCAGATAGATGGCTTGTTGAATTTGGGTTGTATTCGACCTAGTGTATCCCCTTGGGGAGCACCTGTTCTGTTTGCCAAGAAGGATGGATCCTTGCGATTATGTATAGATTATCACAGGTTAAATCAAGTGACAGTGAAGAACAAGTATCCCTTACCTAGGATAGATGATCTATTTGATCAGTTGAAGGGGGCACAGTACTTTTCAAAGATTGATCTGTAGTCAGGGTACCATCAGTTGCGCGTCAAGGATGAGGACGTGTAGAAGACCGCATTCAGAACTAGTTTCCGCCATTATGAGTTCCTTGTGATGTCGTTCGGTCTTACGAACGCACCGGCCGTGTTCATGGATCTGATCAACAGGGTGTTTTGGCCATTTTTGTTCCGATTCGTCATTGTCTTTATCGATGAGATTTTAATATACTCTACGAGTCAGGGAGAGCACGAGGAGCACCTGAGAGTGGTCTTGGATGCTCTCAGGAAGAATCAGCTTTTTGCGCAGTACAAGAAATGTGACTTCTGGAAGGAGGAAGTTAAGTTCCTAGGACATGTGGTGTCCAATGAAGGAATAGCAGCCGACCTCGCTAAGGTAGCTGCAGTTCAGGACTGGAAGCAGCCTGGTTCGGTTACTGAGGTGAGAAGCTTTCTGGGTCTAGCAGGCTATTATCGACACTTCATACGAGACTTCTCGAAGATAGCCAGATCGTTGTCTCAGTTGACACGGAAAGACTTGAAGTTAGCTTGGAATGAAAAGGCGGAAATAGCTTTTCAGGAGCTGAAGGACAAGTTGACGTCCACCCCTGTGCTAGTATTGCCAGAGCAAGGGGTTAAGTATACGATATATACTGATGCCTCTCACAATGGTCTGGGTTGTGTCCTTATGCAGAAGGACATGGTGATTGCATATGCCTCGAGACTGTTGAGGAAACACGAAGAGAATTACCCTACACACGACCTGGAGTTGGCAGCTGTCATTTTCGCATTAAAGCTCTGGAGACATTACCTCTACGGAGAGGAGTTCAAGCTCTTTTGCAACCACAAGAGCCTTAAGTATATCTTCACTCAGCATGACTTGAATATGAGGCAACGCCGATGGATGGAAACATTGAAGGACTTTAAGTTCGATGTCTCTTACCATCCGGGCAAGGCAAACCTTGTGGCAGACGCGTTGAGTCGCAAGAAGGCCATAGAGTTTGTGGCTCCGCTAATGATAGCAGAATGGGACATGATGGAGTTTGTGCGAGACTTTGAGCAAAAACTCACAGTGGATGAACCGTATGAGGTTATCGCACACATTCGAGTACAGCCCCTCATTGACGAGAGGATCATTGCAGCTCAGGCAGATGATGAGCTATTGGCAAAGATGAGAAAGTAGGTTCGTAAAGATGAGCACTCCGAGTGGAGTGTTGGTTTAGATGGGGGCCTACGATATCGTGGTCGCTTCTGTGTCCCTGACGTTCCTGACTTGAGACGAGAGGTTCTCGAGTCAGCCCATAATTCAAAGCTTGCAATGCATCCAGGTAGCACGAAGATGTAACAAGATATGAGGAGATCCTACTGGTGGGACAACATGAAGGTTCATATTGTTGAGTTCGTATCTTGTTGTCTCACGTGCCAGCAGGTCAAGGCAGAGCATCGCCGACCTCCTGGACTGCTTCAGCCCATGCCCATAGCAGAATGGAAGTGGGACTTCATCTCTATGGATTTTATTTCAGGGCTACCGAGAACGAGGAAGGGACATGACTCTATTTGGGTGATCGTCGACCGATTGACGAAATCGGCTCATTTCTTACCAATCAGAGTCAAAAACTCTACAGACGAGTTGGCTAGGTTGTAAGGAGATTGTACATCTGCACGGAGTTCCCTTAGAGATTGTGTTTGACAGAGACACGCGATTCACATCTATCTTCTGGACTCGTATCCAGGAAGCGATGGGTGTGAAATTGAAGTTCAGCACCGCGTTTCATCCGTAGATAGACGGGCAGACAGAATGTGTGAATCAGATTTTGGAGGACATGTTGCGAGCTTGTGTTTTGGATTTCAAGGACAATTGGGATGATTATCTCCCTTATACAGAGTTCACGTATAACAACAGCTTCCAGGCGAGTATCGGTATGGCTCCCTACGAGGCTTTGTATGGTCGCCCGTGTAGAGCACCGCATTGTTGGGCAGAGGTTGGCGAGCGTAGATTGAATGGCCTAGAGTTGGTACAGGCAACTTCAGAGAAAGTTGACATTATTCGAGGCCGACTGTTGACAGCCCAGAGCAGGTAGAAGAGTTACGCTGATACGAGGTAGCGACCGCTTGAGTTTGAGGTTGGAGACCATGTATTTCTTAAGGTTTTCCCTATGAAGGGAGTCCTGCGGTTTGGTAAAAAGGGGAAGCTCACGCCGAGATTCATTGGTCCATTTCAAATACTGGATCGAGTGGGAGCAGTAGCTACCACCTTACTTTACCCACACCACTTGCGGGCGTGCATAACGTATTTCATGTTTCTATGCTAAAGAATTACGCTCCTGATCCTTCGCATATTATCAGTTGGGAGCAGGTGCGGTTGAGCGAGGATGCCACATATGTACTGCGACCGACGCATATCCTAGACAGGAAAGAGCAGGTATTGCGTAGCAAGGTCATCCCTCTTGTGAAAGTACTGTGGATGCATCACAGTGAAGAAGAGGCTACTTGGGAGACTGAAGCTAAGGTCAGAAAGAACTACCCTCAGATCCTCGAGGAGTATGAGAAGGTACTAATTTCGACGATGAAATTTTTCTTTAAGGGGGGTAGCTTGTAACATCCCAGAAAATTTTATGCAAGGACCCGAGCACCACCTCAATCAGGTTTCCCTTAGGACTCAAGCCTTTAGAAGTTAAATGTAAATTAGCTAGGCTAAACTCGATTGCCTGTGAAATTAGCACCAATCACTTTAAATTTGATCTATAGGACCCAAAACCTGTAGAATCGTTAGCGCTATGTTACCCTGAGATTTAGGATTCAACACTAAATCCAGTTGCTCTCAGGAGTACTTGGAAACTTTGTATCGGACCTAGACTACGCATCGAAAGTCCGATAGCGATGATCTTAGATAATTATGATCACCTTGTTGGGCTTGACAATCACCTCAAAAATCAAGTCCAGATGATGTCCTGAGACGATTTGCTTAAGTCCGGAGTGAGGAGTGTGAGAAAGGTGAAATTATTTAGAAATTAAATATGAATTTAAGAAATCTGAGTCATGTCACTTGCGTGCCAATTTTAAGCATTCAGACCATCAGAATCTAACCCAAATTTACCCTCGGATCAGGGAAGATGGCCCATACATGTCAAAGTGTCGGTGGACCTGATCGAGTTTCGATGACCATTGAATTGAAACTGGTCCGCCATGGCTGATCTGTAAATCCGATCGGTATAAAAACTTAGCCTGACCTAGATCCATGGTCAGTGAGCTTAAGTCCGGCCGCACGTGGAAAAGGGACCACCAGAAGTGCTCCGTTGGACCGAAATAGACCCGAATTGGTTATAACCTAAGTATACCTTGGCCCTAGGGCTATTTTCATCAATATTAGGCCTATATAAAGACCTTAAACCTTCACTCTCAAATTCCATACGAATTTTCCAAACCCTAGCTGAGAGAGGGAGGAAAAGAGAGAGAAAGTGAGAGAGAAGTCGGTGAATCATCTTGAGATTCTTCCTTGTTACTCTGCGTATCTAAACCATCGCATCTGAATCATTATTCCAGCGATTCTCAGTTCGTTCTTGGGTAAGTCAATCAAACCCTAACCTATTTTGGAGCTTAGAATAGTCTAAGTGTTGATGTAGCTCATTCCAATCCTGCCTTAGGTTATCTAGTCGCCGTTGACGAAGACTTATCGTCCAAATCAGATCTGTTGCGCACTTCCTGGTTTAAGGTGTGGACTATATTCATATAGGTTATAGTTTTCAAGGCTTTCAATGTCGGTTAATGGTTTATTATTGTTGTGGGTGCAATTTCACATGCCAAATGCGATGTTTGTATTGCGTTTCTGATATATATGAACTATATTGAGATTTGTGTATTCCATGTATATGTAGAAAGTATCGTATACATATGCAATATGAGTATGTGTTTGCCATGATTAATTGTCGCATGTTTATGCTAGTTGCGTGTGTAACAACTCCTTGGCAAGAGGAATTGTCCTAAGGTGAGCTATCACCAACATACGTCATGTATGTTGGAATATGTAGCCTAAGTGTTTGTAGAAATGTCTGAATGAATAAGTGTGTCATATATTGTACTTTTATGGGCGTTGAGAAGAGATTCTCAACTATCTTAATGATATGTATGATTTCCTCCATGCAATCTATATTCTTTGTCAGTTTTAACTTAGACGTTACATACGTGTGAATTCATGTTAAGTTGATATTCAACAAATGCTCACATGCTTGTATGATTAGAATTGTTGATCCATTACTATTCTGAATTGCTCGTATGAATATCTGTTATACTTGAATGTGCTTGGGACTATGAAATAGTCCAGGGAATCGGTAACAAACCTTGAGCTCATGGCCTAGGTTGTTTTCGCCACGTAGGACATGTTTAACGAAACCAAGTCGTATTAGGGTTGCCGGCAGTGGTTTGGCCACACAGAGTGTTTGCGCACTTCATGTCGTTCAACTCAACGTGCGCTCGTGCTAGTCGAGCTCGTCAAGTAACCCGATTGTCCTGGTGGATGTGCACCATGTATGGACGCTATTGTTTGAATCTAGGGTACCAAACTTACCAGTGTAATCCGTTAACTATGGTACCTCGATCCGCTAAAACTCATGAGCCGGGCATGGTGGTATGGGACACCGTGGTCGAGCTGTCGGCCTACACTGGGGTGACGAGCCTCCCCGTAGTGACCAGTGAGCAATTTAGACTCGTGAGCCGATTATGGTGGTATGGGACACTATATTCATGCTGTTGGCCTGCATTGATTGGTGATGAGCCCTTTGTAGTGACCTCGAGCATACTTTGATACTGCGTTGGGGCGATGAGCCTTAGGGTAGTAACTAAAGTATGATAGGCATGCATTGATTGGTGACGAGCCCTTTGCAGCGACCTAGAACCACAATATCGTATGAGATTGTCTAGGACTGACGACCCTAGAATGGATCACCGTTTGGGAATTGATATGAGGAAGGTACCTTAGCTTCCCAATCCTGCTGTATGAAAAGGACTAATAACAACTTGGTAATCATGTTCATGCACCGTATTGCATGTGCTTTGGCGTCGTGGAGCACTACGGGAGGTTGTCATGTGTACCGTAAGGTAAAGACGCTGAGGGAGTGCAGGCGAGAGCATGCATCATTTCTTCATACATCCTTGCATTAACAAGAGTAATTATGACGTATTTGATTGTATTGCCTTATCATTACTGCTTGATTAAATTGATAATATGTTAACTTTTACTCTATAATCCCACTGAGTTGATCACTCACTCCCACGTTCTGGGACGGTGTTCTAACACCAACCAGACTCTGTCTTAGATGCAGATGATGATGCGACCCCCGAGGCAGAGCAAGAGTATGAGGATGATGAGGATGCATTTTCTTTTATGCAGTTCTCAGGTGGGTTCATGTGAGCCATGTCTTGAGCTACGGGGATTCTGGGTTTATTTTGTAATGGATGATTTCATTTTGATACTTATATTTTGAAACAAACACTTATAATTATGACCTGGTAGAGCATACATATCTCAGAGACTTATATAGATATACATATATGTTTCTTTAGTCTTCCGCTTGCGTCTTTCACCTATCCCTAGATTATGCTGCAGTTTGGCTTAATCTACTCCATGTTTTATGAACTATTACAGACAACATACATCCATCATTACATATGTTGCATAAGTGATGTTTTGAAACTCGAGAGTTGAGTTGTGCTCCACCCCCGAATTTCAGGGCATTATAGAAAGTATAGAGTTAATTATTAGTACATGCCCAAAACCAAAAATAAAAAAAGTAAATTAGTCCAAACCAGATGAAGAAGGAGGTGGAATGGACTGATCAATCTAATGTAATCCCTTTGTAATGCATCAAAAATATTTACGCATATATTTCATTTGACTATCCTGGGATATCTTCAATCTATCCACCTTCTCCTGTAAAGCACGAAAGTGCTCATCAAACTCGGAAGGCTAAAAATCAAGATCAGCCTCAATATCATCTTCATCTAATTCATCAAAGATATCATCCATCATGGTGTCAGTTGGTAGCGCATCTTCTTCTCCAACTTCCTCTTCTTCCCCATCTCTTTGACTAAGAGCAAGCTTCAAATTCATCTTATTTATATTTGTATTATTGAACGAAAGAAGCATAATAGGAGCTTCACCAAGCGGCATGACCACATTGCAGTGCAAAGCTAGGGCGGTCATCAAAAAAGAAAATGGGATATAGCTATGGCCCGGATGAAGTCGGAATTGAATAATGATGTAACAAATCAGAGAAGGAAGACACACAGGAATACCAGACACGACTGAATGAATAATACGAACCATAAATGATGTCAATTCAGCTTTGTTTCCAGATCGGGGATAGACATTGGAAATAAAAATGAGATGCAAAACTTTATATTTGGGCAACATTTGGTTGGCCCGGAGTGCATTCCTTAAACTTCATTCCGAGTCCATGTTACATAATTTGCAAGTCATGGTATGCTTTTCTGACTCAAACATTTTCTCGGTTAAAGTCGGTATAGGTATACCATTGTCATTTACATTGACATCAAGTAGGTCAGAAACTATATAATGATCGATTTTGAATAAACCCTCTCTAAAGGTGATTGTTAAGGTTAATTCCTCAAGAAAGACATCGCTAATACAATCGAACAAGGCTTGCACAATGGAGGGGTATGTCGGTCCGCCCCAATTCAGAATATTCTCTCATCCTACAGCGACAATGAGTGGAAGAATATGAAATTGAGCAAGACGGTTTGAATTGACCGTTCGCTCAATAATAACCTCTCTCAATGATGAAAATCTTGGACATACTTGGTGTCATCTCCGGGAGGACGTAGGGTTCGTACCCTAACATGAGTGGACCTTGAAGAGGAAGCTCTAATGGTTTTCTTAAAGGAACAGCCTTCCATTGTAAGAATCAACAAAGAAATCAAGGGTTTTAAACCCAACAGATTTTTCACAAAAAGAACTAAGAAACCACTAGAAAAGATCAAATAAATGCAAGAACCTAGCAATGTAAGATCCAAGGAACCCAAATATGAAAGGAAATCAAAAATGGAGCACTTACCAAGTACTAATCGAAGAGGAGTTCAACGGGTCGAAGAAGGGGCAAGTGAGGAAGAAGAGAAAAATGGTGAAAAGGGTGATTTTCTCATGCATAAAGGGCCTCCAACCGCGTGCCACGACTGGCCATGTCATGCCCCAAACTTGAAAACCGGGATCACAAAATTTCTGATCGCCAAATCTGGCGCTGACAGCCTACGTAGTACCCCATTCTTAGCTCTTGGCATCTATACACCAGGTTCCGATCCTGGGATCCTACAAGGAGGATTTCTATAACATAAGTCTGTTTCATAATCGGCATAACCAAGATCATAACCCACAAATAATAACCATAAGAACATCATCACAAATCCACTAAGAACAAAAACTTTTACAATACAAGGCGCATAAAGGGAAAGATACAATGGCTATAATAAGACTCCAAAAGCTCCCAGCATGCTCCTGCTCCTACTCAGCTATTACATAGCATCACCTACACGCATCAATCGTGCATAAGCTTATAGAAAGCTTAAAGGGTGGTGTAAGTGTGTGCATGACAGGTGCCAAGGATGCAATATCAAAGTATGCAGAATATGCTGGCAAGACCATGAATACTACCAGTCGTAACAAGGCTATGCAATACAAGGAAGAATGTCATTAGCCATACCAAGGCTATGCTACACTAAGCATGAATGTTATTAGTCATACTAGGGCTATGCGATGCGGGGCCTATATAGCCAAATGCCATATGCAATATGCAATGCGATCATGTTAGTCCTCATATCAGTACAATTCCTCTCTGGGAAATCATCGGTCAAATACACTCCACACTGACTGTTGCTTCCCTAGCCATGTAGCCCAACGAGTGGAAGAGACCTCACTATCCACCAGTAGTCTACTAATACCTACCCGGATCGTTGATAGTGGACCCATTTGTGAGCTGGTCAAACTCAACCTAGCTTATAGCCCCCTCACTCGGGCGGATAAGGCCACACCCCCTTCCAACTGACCATGACACAGTGGGAGACACAGCCTAATGGTATTCAGCACCGACGCTCATGTTTTCACTTGGTCTAGACGTTGAAGCATCTCCTAGTACCAAAAAGGTTCTGGGACTTTCATCCAAGGACATCCTACGTGCCCACAGTGCTAGAACCAAGCATTTTTGGTGTCCAAATCTGGCCATCCAAGATGTGCCTGTGGAGGCTACAGCCCTGATGACGCTAAGGCGAATAATAACCATGTCATGTAATGTGAGATGTGTGAATCATACCAATCAACCATGCATTAGTCCTGCACATACAACGCGCTCATGTGGGGCAACTCCATCACTCAGGGAGTCCTATAAACAACCTGCCCAATGGCACATACCATAATCAATCACTCCTCAACCAAGCATACATATGATGCACATGGGAATGAATTATGAAGATAACTAAGCATAACATGCGATGATGTTGTACTCTCCTCTTAGAAAGGTGGAGTCTAGGTACTTAGACGATTCTGCGTGGTATGGAAGAAGCATAACCAATAGTGGGGGCGCAACAGTTTGGGATAGCCCACAAAGTCTAGGTAAGCAATACTATGGGCCCAATAGATGAGAATGGGCCTAACAAAGGGCCTAGAGAGGTTCACAATGTGGACATTTAACCACCATTGTTCTCTAGAAGGCAGTCCAATAAGGAATCTAGCTAAAACAAGGCCCACGGCCTGGATATAACTATGAAAAGAAAATGGGCAGCAATCCATAACATCTCATACCACATGATGGGCCTAAAAAAATGGCCTAGAACCTACATACATCAACATGGGCTCAATGGGGAAAACCATGGCCCAAGTACCATGGCCAAAAAATACATGCATTACGATGGGCCTCATGGGCTGCCCATATGCCCAAATACATAGGTAGGGCATATTCAAGATTCGCCAAGATGGGCCTTACACAAGACTGGGCAAGATAGATGGGAAACAAGGATCCACTTACATGCAACATATCAGCCCACAAGGTCCAACACAATAGGTAAGTAGCCCATACACAAAACTGGGCTCAAGGCTGGATGTCCAATCCATCTGGGCCTGCTGGACATCCAAAAATCTGGACTGTCTTGGCCCTCAAACAATCAGCCAAAGGCAGGCCTCACAAGGCACAATGGGGGCTGATAATCACAGGAAAAATACCTACATAAAGTGAGTACACAACACCCTCAATCTGGTGGGCCTCATAACATCATAACTTCAAGCTACATACATAATTTTTTTAAGGCCTTTGCTGGACATTCAGTCCACCCAACTTCCTGGGCCTGCTGGAGTATAGCAGATGGTAATTTTGAGTGTACATAGACTTCATGATGACCCGTATTTATCACACTGGGGCCCACTAGATGGAAGGTGAGAATACAACACATAAATCAAAGTGGGCCTGCTGTTGGACTGCAAGTCAGGCAGCACCCCAAACGGTCTAGATGTCCTAATGGGGCTAGACGGCTGGCCCTACAACTACCCAAGGTGGGCCCCACTTGTGGATGTCCCACCAAGGGGATGGACCATGTCCAAGTGGACTAAACGAAGGGGAGGACGGCGTGGACAACACACAATATCAAGGTGGGCCACAAGGGGGGAACGGCCAGCCCCTGCTGGACGTCAGCCTAGCTGGAACGTCCGGCAGGTGGGCTGCTGGCCTAGCTACAGTAACCCCTAAAAATGGGTAGTCTGGATGGTCCACATACACCTAAGATGGGTCCCAGCAAGGTGGGATATAAGGAAGGTAAGGGGAGAAGCCATAAATACATACAAACAGGAATTAAAAATCTGGACAGTAAGGTTTTAAAAATAAAATCTGTTGTTGGAATGTTGTTGTCCCCATCATGTACATCCAATGGAGTGGGCCCATGCCTGCTCAATCAAGGGGAAAATGGGTGGATAACATGCACCCATGGATGAACATTAAGTGTGGTCCACATGAGTGGTCCACCATCCCCAAAATTAAGCTGATATATATATTTTCCCTTCATACAGGACTGTTGGACGGTCCAGAAACTTGGACCATCCGGCCCTCTTGGGCCTACTCCATGGGGCTCCAATCAAGGGTGGATGCAAAGGGTTTCATCATACATCAAGGTGGGTCCACTCCTCAGAGGAATACCCAAATAATCAGGGAGAAAAAGAGCTATAAACTGAGCTTAAACTCCATACAAAATCATACAACAATGGGCCAGAAATCTGGACAGCAACATGTTGTTATCCATTCCAGCCCATAATGTGGTTGATTAGGGGATTTATCTCAGATTCATCAAGGTGGGGTCCACCTAGATGGGTCACACATACTCCAGACCCAAGCCCCATTCAAAACAACCATACAATCAGGCCTAATGGCCATCCAAACCATGCAAACTAAATTGGGCAATAATGATGGGCCTGGACGTCCCTACACCTAGATGGTCTGGATGCATGGACACATTAGGTGGGCCACACACATCAAAAAACCAGAGAAAGGAGAAAGAGAGAAGGAGAGAGAAAGGAGATCTCGGCCATAGGGAGGGCTCCGCCACTATTAGTCCTCCTTAAGCAGTCACAACCATATGATCAAATACACATGGGTCCCATGCATGCATGGGCCCTATATAAAAAAATCTGAGGTGGGGATACCATCCCCACCATGGATCTAGGGTTTAGATGACCCAATAAACTATAGATCAAAGGAAAAACATCATGATGGGGTCCATGGAGAATGGCCCCATCATGGCGACATGTATGCACAAAGTGGGCCATTAGCCACACTCATGGAGCCATGTAGGATCTCCACCATTAATTGGTGGGTCCTACACACTCCCAAGAAGGAACGATGAAGATCTAAGGAAGAAAAATCAAAAAATCTACCCTAGGAGAACACTCACCTTAAGGATCTTCTTCTTTCTTCAACACTATGCTCCTCTAACTCCAAGGAAAAAGGATCTAAGGTTGAGATGGGATTCCAAGGGCTGGATTAGGTGGGATTCTAGAGAAGAGAGGGATGGAAAATGGAGAGAGGTGGGACGTTTTCTCCTCTCTAGCAAAGGAGGAAGAGAATGAAATGAAGATGAAAGGAGAGAAAGAGAGAGGGTTGTAGGAGTGGAATGATGAGGGTGTAAGGCCATTATGAGTTTTGGTAAGAGAACCCATCATAGCACATGGGGTAGAGAATCCAACGATGACTTTGGGAAGAAAATCCATAATGAGATTCCTAGGCTAGGGCTATGGGTAATAGGCTAGGTAGCTATATGTAATGATGAACTAGGGTGGGTCACACATCCTAGGAAAACATGCACAAGCACAAGGTGGGTCTCACATCATCAATGGTCCAAATATTGCGCAGGGTACATCTTTTTATCTACACCTCGAATTGGCACACGATACGCAACATTAGAACCGCGGCGAAGATGCAGTCGCAAAGGCATAGGTTTCGGGTCGAATCAGTTTGGGTTTACAGGGTAGAACTTAGGGATGATCTTAAATGCTACCTACAGGTCATGGGTCATCGAAATTTGACTGAAAGGACCGCGAGACCTAACGGAATAGAATGGACACTAGGTTATGGGTCTGACAGGTCAAGTACATGCTTGACTAGTTGAGCCATGACTGGTCGAGTATATGCTCGACTGGTCGTGCAAGCACTAAAAATGCATATTTTATTTAATTTTTATTCAAAATTATTTACATAAAAATATACAAAAATAAAGCATGCAAGCATGATAAACTCAGTTTGAATTGCACATACCAATATCAATTTTTAACTTAGAAAACCTATTCCTGTCAAGTGATTTAGTAAATATGTCCATAAACTGATTTTTCATTTGCACATATTTCAATGAAATGATTTTTTGTTCTACTAATTCCTGAATATAATGATACTGAATGTTAATATGTTTGGTACAAAAATGCTGGATGGGATTTTTAGAAATATTAATTGCGCTAGAGTTATCGCAATATAAAATCATTCTATCTTACACAATACCATAGTCATTGAGCATTCTTTTCATCCACACAAGCTGAGTACATGCATTTTTTACTGTAATATATTCAGCCTCAGCTCTGGATAATGATACAGAACTCTGTTTCTTGTTGTGCCAGGAAACTAAATAGTTCCCAACATAAAAGCATCCGCCACTGGTGGACTTTCTATCATCTATATTCCCAGCCCAGTCAGCATCCGTATATCTAGCTAATTGAACATTAGTATCATGTGGATACCATAGGCCTATATTAACCAAACTTGTGACATATCTAATAATTCACTTGATAGCAATAAGGTGAGATTCCTTAGGATCTGATTGATACCTTGCATAGATACCTACACTGAATGCTATATACGGTCGGCTCGCAGTTAAGTATAATAAACTATCAATCATATTGCGATATAACCAAGGATCTACACTTTTACCTGTTGCATCCTTAGAAAGCTTAAGAGTTGAACTCATAGGAGTATCAAATTTTTTACCATTCTCAAATCCAAATTTCTTGACCAAGTTTCAGGCATACTTGGTTTGAGAAATGAAGATACCGTCTTTAAGTTGTTTCACTTGTAGACTTAAAAAGTAATTCAGTTCTCCCATCGTACTCATTTCGAACTTAGATTTCATCAACTCTACAAACTCAATAGACAGGTTAGATCAAGTAGAACCATAGATAATACCATTAACATATATCTGTACTATAAGTATGTGTTCATTATATTTCTTAACAAAACAAGTTTTATCAACACTCCCCATAACAAAATCATGACTTACTAAAAACTTAGTCAATTTCTCATACCATGCCCTGGGAGCTTGTTTCAGGCCATAAAGTGCCTTTTTAAGGCGATACACATAATTAGAGTGTTTAGAGTCCTCAAAACCCTTAGGTTGGTCAACATAAACCTCTTCATATAAATCACCATTTAGAAATGCACTTTTGACATCCATTTGATAGATCTTAAACTTTTTTAAACATGCAATAGATATGAACAATCTGATAGAATCAAGACAAGCTACTGGGGCAAGGTTTCATCGTAATCGACTCCTTCTATTTGAGTGTACCCCTGTATAACCAGTCTAGTCTTATTTCTTATTATATTTCCTAACTCATCAGATTTATTTATGAAAATCCACTTATTTCCAATTATATGTTTATCAGATGGTCTTCGAACCAAATACTAGACATCATTCCTAACAAATTGATTCAGTTCATCTTGCATGGAAACTATCTAATTTTCATCAGTGAGTGCCTCTTTTACATTGGCCGGCTCAATTTGGTAAGTAAAACACACATAATTACGTATGTTTTCTAATTGTCTTCGAGTACGCACACTAGTAAGAAGGTTACCTAGAATTTGATCAATAGGATGGTCTTTCACTGATTATAGTTCAGTGTTAATTTGACAAGATGAGGAGCCAGGTTTTTCAATAACATTGACTTCATCATCTTCTGAACTAGTGATTTGTGTATTCAAGTGATCATCTATAACCATATTTATGGACTCTTAAATGACACCAGTTCTCTTAAGAACACAGAATGCCTGACTATTCAAAGCATAACCTAGGAATATCCCTTCATCACTTTTAGTGTCGAACTTCCCTAAATTTTTTCGGTCTCCTAAATTATAACACTTACTTCCAAAAATTTGAAAGTATTTGACTGTGGGTTTCTTATTAAACCACAATTCATAAACTATTTTATCTTTTGATTTTCTAATGTAAACACGATTTATAATATAACATACAGTATTAACAACTTCGGCCTGTAAATTTTTAGGTAATTTCATGCTATTTAACATTACATTGCCATCTCTTGTAGCACTTTATTCTTCCTTTCAACAACCCCATTTTGTTGAGGCGTCTTAGGTACAGAAAACTTGTGCGATATTCCATGATCTCTACAGAACTTCTCAAAATTGCTATTGTCGAATTCCGATCTATGATCACTTCAAATCTTAACCACATGCATTTCTTTTTCAGTTTGAATACGCTTAAGTATTCTTTTGACTTCATCAAGAGTTTTAGATTTTTCTCTCATGAATGTTACCTAAGTAAATCTAGTAAAGTCATCCACAATAACCAAGAAATACTTCTTACCACCTCTACTCTCCGTTCTGGTTTATCCAACAAGATCCATGTGGAGAAGTTCAAGAGGTTTGGATGTGGCAGTGGAGTTCACCTTTTTGTGACTACTCCTTGTTTGTTTACCAATTTGACATTCGCCACATATTTTATCCATCTTCTTTAATTTGGGTAGATCTCTAATAAGATCAGCTTTGCTCAATCTATACAAATTTTGGTAGTTTACATGTCCAAGGCGCTTGTGCTATAATTTGCTATCATTGGTTTGGACCATGTAACAAGATACTTTAGATGAGCAAGATTCACTTACAATATAGCAATTCTCAAATGTTCTATAGCCATTTAATATCACACAATCTTTCTCATTTGAGATCTCGTATCCTTGATTAGTGAACTTTACACTATGCTTATTATCGCAGATTTGAGAAATACTCAAAAGATTATGCTTACGCCCTTCTACGAATAAAACATTTTCAAAAGGAGGGAGGTTAGATATTTGAACCGTACCTTGGACAATTATTTTACAGTTACTTCCATCACCAAAAGTGACTGATCCATAGTCATATCTTTGTAATTAGTGAACAAATCTCTGTCACCTGTCATGTGCCTTAAGCAACCACTATCTAGGTACCACTTTGATTAACTCGAAGCCTTGAAGGCGGTGTGGGCAACCAAACAAGTAACATTAGGAACCCATTTTATAGTAGTTTTGGGTTTTGGAACACTGTTGGTTTTCCTTCACTTGTAATTATTATTAACTCTCACATTCGAGTTAGATTTGAGAAGCTCCTTGAGTAAGTCCACAATTTTTTTAGCTAAAGGATTATAGGATTGTTTTCTAAAGCTGATATTATTAATATTGACTTTAGGTGCTTGAAAAGTCTTTAAATTTCTAGAGTTGTTTTAATTATTATGTTTCAAGTCCTTTCCTTTTGAGTTAGATGATTCTCCTTTGACAAATGTAGGAGCTATACTCTTATTTTTTAAAGGCATGTATTTATCATAGCCCAGACCTGATCTATCTCCACATGTTCTCGATGTGGTTAATAACTTTTCAAGTTTAGGGTCTCCCTAGGCATACTTCCATGTATCCTTTGAACTCAATAGGGAAGAAACTTCACGTTTTAGTTTCTCATTTTATGTTCTTAATTTTTCCAATTCAGATCTTTTGAAATTCAAATCACATTTAGTTCTTTCAAAACAATTAGAGATATGAGATTTTTCTAAAACTGTCTTTTCAAAATCCTCTTTCAATTTCAGAAACTTTTCTTTTTGAAGTTTTAGCTTGATAGCATTCTTACAACTCTCCCTATATAGGGCATTATAGGCATCCTGAAGATCATCTTCATTATCATTTTCAGGGTCACTTCTAAGATTATCATATTCGGTTGGATTGCAACTTTCTGTGGAAGTGACTCTGGCTAGAGTCATTAAACCTTTGACTTCATTTGAAGTTTCGGGTTCTGATTCATCTAACTCAGAAGAAGCTTCAGAGCTGGATGATTCATCCCATGTGGCTAACATGCCTTTACATTTTGGCTTATCCCTCTTTAGACACTTATTTGTCAAATGCTCGTATTTATGGCATTTGAAACATTGGCTATCTTTTAGAGATTTCCTTGTTTTAGATTTACCCTTTTTCTTCTCAGAGGGTTTTTGAAAATCAACTCTCTTTTTACTTTTGCAAATTTTATTAAAAAATTTCTCAAGTAAAGCCATATCATCCTTTGAGTTTTCACAATCAGAATTAACATTAACATTACTATCATGTGAAGTAAATTTGGATGATTTAAGAGCTATAGACTTACCTTTTGGAGCTTTGAAATTTAACTCATATGTTTGAAGAGAACTAACAAGTTCCTCAACCTTCATGTTATCTGTGTCTCTAAGTTCCTGAATGGTAGTAACCTTGGAATTGAATCTCTTAGGAAGTGATCACAAAATCTTTACACAGACTTTACTTTCTGGGATGCTATCTCCAAGACCCCACATAGAGTTCACTATGTCATTTAGTTTCATATAGAAGTCCATGAATGTCTCATTTTCTTCCATACGAATTTCTTCAAACCTAGTGGTGAGGATCTAAACTCTAGACTTTTTGACAATAGACATACCCTCATGTGTCATTTCAAGAATGTCTCAGGCTTGTATAGCAGTATCACAAGAAATGATTCTTTTGAATTCATCAAGTGATAGTGCACAAGTGATTGCATTTAAAGTCTGAGCATTCTCATTGCTTTCATTTTAGTAGTCCATAAATAAAAAGGTGTTTCTTTAATGGACTTGGTTCCATCACTGCCTAGAACCTCAGACATTGGTGGTTTCCATCTAGTCATTGTGGCTTGCCACATGCTTTCATCAATGGATTTCAGAAATATCCTCATCCTGGCTTTCCAATAAGCATAGTTAGAGCCATCAAATGGTGGTGGCCTAGTAATAGATAGACTATCAAAATTTGAAATCCTGAAAGCTCTAGATCGACAAACTCAGGAAATAAATCCAACAGAATGAGCCACTTATCTCTGATACCACTTGAAAAGGGTGAGCTCTCAGTCTTAGAGAGAGGAGGGGGGAGGGGGGGGGGTGATACAACTATGCCAAATAAAAATTAAAAGCGAAATATAAATGCAAATAGCTTAAATAAATAATAACCTCAAATGCACTAGTCTTGAGAGGTTGATACAAACTTTGTTCAAAGGACAACCTTATACCAAAAACTAAGGTTTATGGTAGGACAACCTGATTTCTTGAACTTAGTAAGGATAAAAAACTCAAACTAATACAAAAGGCAAATGAAACAAATCTAGCTATTACAACATTCAACACAAGTACATGAAAATAAATACAAGCATTCACCACATCACATACATCATCATCATCATCATCATCCAAACTCCAAGAATTATAGTGGTTCGGTGTGTACACCAACTATTCCCAAACAGCCACACCTACTCCACTCCCAATATCCATAACCCACGTGATATTGGCTTTCACTATGAAAGAAGGTTTTCCAAGGTTCACCTTACAACCTTGACAACTATGTTTTCAATGGGCTATCACAATTAAAAACCCCAAGCTGAGATTTTCTGGCTTATCTCACAAACTAAAAAAATTTGAATAACAATACTTATCTGAAGATTCTTGTAAGACCTGTATCATAGTCTGTACCATTTCATAGATTCCCGCGATCCTCCTTGTCGAATTTCGAAGATCCGCGACTTGTAATCGGTGTTTGCATGCAACCCTGAGTTGCACCCAGTCAACCTGAGTCGACTCAACCCGAGACTTGTACCCTAGCGACCGCATCATCATCGGGGTTCCAACGTCGCGTCTCACGCACCAAGACGATATACCCAGGTCAGAAGATGTGGGCCCACGTTCAGTTTTGAGGAAAAATGCCTCATATTTACAAACCCAAGAGAACATCACATCAATCCCATCAATCCAATCAATCAAGTATACATCACCTCACATGTCAAGTATAAAAAGGCCAAGCTATGAGTCCTAGAGGGGGGGTGAATACGACTATGCCAAATTAAAAATTTAATAGTGAAATTTAAACAAATATAGATAAAAGATAGCAATTAAACAATCCACAATGCAGAAATGTAAAACAACCTCACGTGTATAAGTAATGAGAGGTTGATACAGATGTTGTTCTAAGGACAACCTTACACCAAAAATCAATGGCTTATGGTAGGACAACCTGATTCCTAGAATGGTCTGTGTATCAAAATCTCAAACTGATATAAAGGAATAAAGAAATAAATAACAAAGGAAATAACTAAGCTATTACAACATTCCCACACTTGCATAAAAGAAATTATAACATTCTCCACAAATGTATAAAGGGAAATTACAACATCCATAAAATGAAATATTCAATCAATCACCACAAGGCCAGAAATTATAATGGTTCACTTATGTGTACACTAACTGTTTAGAAAAACAGCCACACAACTACTCCACTCCTAATATCCTCACACAGTGGATATTAGTGTTCACTATGAAAATAGGTTTTTCAAGGTTCACCTAAAACCCTCACAATTATGTCTTTCAAGTAGGCATACACAATTCAAAAACCTCACACTTTGAGTTTTTTGAATCACCTCAGATAAACCAAAACAGAGATTTTCTTAGCACAATCTCAAAAACCAAAACAGAAATATACAGAAAAGTAAATAGACTTATCTGAATATTCTCCTTTGATGTAGCCCAGTAGAACCAAATCGGAATAGAAGTTCAATGTTCACACTCAATTATGAAATGATTTTACATTCTCAATTGATTTTAGATTAAATCACCTTGGGCTAGCTTGATTTGATTTTGATTCCAAGAAATGGGAATACTTCAATCCCTCTTTCAAATAAAATTGGAATGCAAAATGCAAAATTAAATGTAAAAAAGCTAATTAAAGAGAATATGAAATAAGAACTAAATAGCTTAAGAATATCACTAACTTATCTCTCAGAGTGGTGTATTGATTTTGCTTGAATTGGATATCAAACTCTGAAATTTGTGCTCTATTTATAAGTACAGAAATCGCACTCTCGACTAGTCTTGAGGTCGACATGATTAGTTGAAGGACCAACAAACTTTTAAAAATTTGAGCGCGATAAGATCAGACCGTTGCATAACTGGTCGAAGGACCTACTCGACTGGTTGAGTAGCCTCCACGACTAGTCGAGTCCTGTCCATGACTGGTCGTGCAGAACTCAAATTAGTTGCTGGACTTTGAGTCGAGTCTGCAGGACTGGTCAAGTACTGTTCACATGACTGGTCGAGAAGTCTCCATGACTGGCCAAGGCAATAACAAAAAATTCTGAAAATAAGTAACAACCTTAGGACTGGTCAAGGATTTCTTAGACTAGTTGAGTCAGTGCTAGGACTAGTCGAACTTAGTCTAAGACTAGTCGTAAAACAGACTATGCACTTAGAAAATGACCCAATTAAATTATGTATTCAAAATGACCTATCCTATGGTCAATTTAGGGTCATTCATACCTTATACATAATGTATGAACATTGAAACTTCTTTTGCTAGTTGATAGTCAATCTTTGAAGTTTACAAAGCTCGAAATGATGAAGCTTGAACTTGAGACTTTTGAAGCTTGAATATGACTAACATTGAAGTTTGAGCTTGAGGTTCAAAGTAAAGCAAAGCTTTGAAAACTTGAACGTTTGAAGCTTGAAAGAATGAATTCACACTTGGTGTTGTACTTGAACATGAACATGTAATCTTGCATTTGAAGTTCTTGAAGTAATGACCTTTGATCTTGTACATGAGATGCAATGTCTTGAATTGTAGATGAGCTACACAAGACACAGATTCCAAGAGGTTTTGGCACTACAAAATTTGACAATAATAGGAGCTAGAAAATATAGCACTTATAATCTCCCCCTTTGTCAAATTTGTGACAAAACACATTTCATTTAAAATAAAAATAATATGCACAGTAAAGAGTCATGCATCAATTATCAAAATAAACCAGTTACAACCTGGTTAAAGAATCATGCACTAGTTATAAATAGGTCAAAATAATTTGCATCTATTCCCCCAACAATACTCCCCCTTACTTACTCCCCCTTACAAAATAATGAATGGCTACCTATCCACAATTGTACGCCCTAAAATTTGGGGGTCGAGCATAACTCAGCTCCCGAGTTTCAAAACATCACTTATGCAACATATTAAATGATGGATGTATGTTGTCTGTATGAGTGCATAAAACATGGAATAGATTAAGCCAACTGCAAATATAATTCAGGGATTAGTGAAGAAGGCAAGCGGAAGACTTAACGAAATATATGTGTACATGTGCACATCCCTGAAATACATATACATACCAGGTCATATTACAAGTGTTGCTATCAAAATTACAAGTATTAAATTACATCATTTAATCCCAAAAGAAATCCCAGCATCCCGCGCATCAGAACAAAGCTCACTATAACCCGTCTGAAAACTGTATGAAAGAAAATGCAGCCTCATCATCCTCGATCTCCTACTCTGCCTCAGAAGTCTCATCAACATCAGCAACTAAGACAGAGTCTGGTGGGTGTCTAACACCGCCCCAGAACGTGGGAGTGAGTGATCAACTCAGAGGAACAATAAAGCAAAGGTTAACATGTTATCAATTCAATCAAGCAGTAATGATAAAGCAGAACAATCAAACATGTCCTAAATACTCTTGTTAATGCAAGGATGTATGTAGAATGATGCGTGCCCTCGCGCGTACACCCTCAGCATCTTCATCTTACGTTACGCATACATCGCCTCAAAGTGCACCACGTCTACAAAGCACATGTAAATGCGGTGCATGAACATGATTACCAAGTTATTATTAGTCCTTTTCATACAGCAGGATTGGGAAGCTAAGGTACCTTCCTCATATCAACATCCAAACAGTGATCCATTCTAGGGTCGTCAGTCCTAGGCATCTCAGACGATCATATGGTTTTAGGTCATTGCAAAGGGCTCGTCACCAATCATTGCACGCCTATCATACCTTCGTTACTACAATAACGCCGTCACCTCAATGCGGTATCCAGACATGCTCGAGGTCACTACAAAGGGCTCGTCTCCAATCAATATAGGCCGACAGTACGAATATAGTGTCCCATATCACCATAATCGGCTCACGAGTTTAGTTGCACACTGGTCACTACGGGGAGGCTCGTCACCCCAGCATAGGCCGACAGCTCGACCACGGTGTCCCATACCACCATGTCCGGCTCATGAGTCTTAGCAGATCAAGGTACAACGGTTTACAGGATTTACACTGGTAAGTTTGGTACCCTAGATTCAAACAATAGCGTCCATACATGGTGAACATACATCAGACAATCGGGTTACTTGACGGACTTGACTAGCACGAGCGCATGTTGGGTTGAACGACATAGAGTGCACAAACACTCTGTGTGGCCAAACCACTGCCGACAACTCTAATACGACTCGAGTTCGCCAAATCACGTCCTATGTGGTGAAAGCAAACTCAACCACAATCTCAAGGCCGAATACCGATTTTCTGAATATTCATAGTCCCAAACACATTCCATTACAACAGATATTCATAATGAATTTAGAACAGTAATGGAACAACAATTTCAACCATGTAGCATATGAGTATTTGAAGAATATCAACTTAACATGGATTTACACACAAGTAATACTGAAAGTTAAACAACAAGGAATATGACTTGCATGTAGGAAATCATACACATCAATAGAAGTGTTGAGAATTAAAAAGGCCTAGCTATATGTCCTAGAGGGGGGGTGAATAGGACAATGTCAAATAAAACTTATAACAGCGGAATTAAAAAGAATATGATGGCCAAAATACATCACAATGCAAGAAAGTAAAATAACCTCAAAATCCAGATCTTGAGAGGTTGATACAAATGTTGTTCTAAGGACAACCTTACACCAAAAACCAGAGTTTATGGTAGGACAACCTTATTTCTAGAAAGATCTTTGTATCAAATCTCAAACCGAAGAGGAATACAGAAATAAATACAAACTGAATTAAAATAAATTGTAATCACAAATGTATTGTTCTAGGGACAGCCATACACCATAAAAATGGCAGGGCAACCTTGCTGGAACAACTTTTAAAGGAAATAGAATATCAAGCTGATAAAGGAATAGCAGAAAATAAATTTTAAACTATTACAAAATTCTCACAATGCTTGAATTAAATGATTACAACATTCACCACCATACATACATCCCACAAAAGAATAATTAAAGATCAGAAGTACAAATCATTCAACCACAACACAAGGGATTATAGTGGTTCGCCTGTGTGTTCACCAACTGTTAAACAACAGCCACACAGAATGCTACTCCACTCCTAATATCCTCACACAGGGGATATTAGCGTTCACTAACAAAATAGGTTTTCCCAGGTTCACCCAAAACCTTTACAATTGTGTCTTTATCTGTGGGCTTACATAATTAAAAAACCCCACTTCTCAGTTTTCCTGGCTCTCCTCAGATAACCAATACAACAAGATTTTTCTGGCAAATCTTGAAAGAAACCAAAACAGAAAGGAATTTACAATTAAATGTAAAATACCTGATTATCTCCTTCGTTGTAGCAGCCCAGTAGAACCAAATTGGAGTAGATGATTGAATGTCCAAGTTCAATGTCCAATACTCAATTACAATGGTTCTAATTCTAATAGATTTTAAATTAAACCAAATAGGGCTTGCCTTAATTGATTTTGATTCCAAAGAAAGGGAATAACAATTCCTCTTATCAAATTAGATTGGAATAGCAGAAACAAAATCAATTAAATAAATCTAAGGAAAGAGAATATTAAATACGCACACTTAGCTTAGATGGAGCACAGAATTATCTCTCAGAAGTTCGACGAAGATTGGCTTGAATAGATTAATTAATTCGATAATTTCTTCTGAGATTCGTGCAGTATTTATAGGTGAACAGATCGCGTCTTCAACTGGTCTAGGGAGCTCTTCGACTAGTCGAAGCAATAATAGATAATTGAAAGATCCGGCGGGATAAGCTTTGACCGTTCTACGACTGGTCGAAGGTCTCCTTCGACTGGTCGTAGGTCACCTTCGACTGGTCGAAGAACCTGAAAAACCTCGTTGGATTTTGAGTCAAAGATTTTCAAATGGTCGAAGATGCAGTCGACACTGTTCCTTCGACTGGTCGAACAGATTCCTGGACTAGTCGAAGCCTAACAGATTTTATCCGAAATTTGTAACAAACTCACGACTGATCGAGGAATTTCTTAGACTGGTCGAAGCAACTCTAGGACTAGTCGAAGAAGGCCTAGGACTAGTCGAAGAACAGACCAAACTCATGTAAAATAAACATTCGATTTATGTATCCAAAATGACCTGCTTCTAAGGTCAACCTAAGGTCAGTCAAACCTCAACCATGAAGTAAGGACATTGAAACATTAGGAACTAGTGACCTTGAAGTATGAGCCTTGAAGTCTTGATGAAGTTGAAATCTTAATGTAGCTCAATCTTGAAAGTGTCTTGAGTTCTTTACAAACTGCCTTGTACTCTTCTTGAAGTCTTGCAGCTTGAGTCTTGTCTTGTGAGCAGTTCTTGCATTCAAGATTGATCCTTGTACTTGTGAGCTTTGCTTGTTGTGAGCTTAGCTTGATTATGAATGTTGATCCTTGAGAGAGCTTCACTTATGCAAGTTATATATAGCAGTGATTTTGGCACCACAAATTTGACAACAGACAGGGATATAAACTATAGCACTTATAATCTCCCCCTTTGTCAAATTAGTGACAAAACACATAACCAAGATAAACATAAAGTAAAACAACTGGTTAAAGAGTTATGAACCAGGTCATATCAACTGGCTTACCTGCAAATCAATATTCAATATTCAACATTCAACCAGTTTCATTCAACTAGTTCAAACATACTCCCCCTGAGTAACATAACCAATGCTACTCCTCTCACAATCACATCGTTAAGAACAAACCATTCTCCCCCTTTTTGTCACAATATGACAAAGGAAACAACAATAAAGGAGAACTAAATAAAGGGATATATGAGAGTAAACATGAGGAGTTATAGCAAAACAGTGATAGAGATACTCAGCATAGTTTCACATAGAATAAATATCCAACATAAAACATAGATAGTATCCAACTCAAAATCAATCAACCAAGTGCTAAGTTATAAAGTTATTACAGACCAGAAGTCTCATATAAACTAGTCAGAACTAGAACCAGATGACGGAGCAGGAATAGAGGGATCAAGATGCTGCATGCCTTTGTTCAATCGCCTAAGATATTTATGCATGTACTTGAATTGTAAATCATGAGCAACAAACATGTTTTCCATCTTCACATTTATATTCTCAACTTTATCCTCTAATGCACTTAGATGAGCATCAACATCAGATGGTTCAAAATCTGGATCATTTGTTGAGTCAGAATCCAGTTCCTCAAAAATGTCATCCATATTAATGTCATCACCAGCTTCTTCATGATCACCACCACCACCACTACCTTGTTCAGGAAGTAGATTCAGCTTCATCTTATTGATATTAGTATTGTTGAAGATCAGATGATGGATTGGTGCCTCATCAACCGGCATATCGACTAACATATGTATAGCCAATACAGTCATTAAATAGGCAAAAGGAATGTCACTATGACCAGGATGGAGTCTAAACTAAAGAATGAAATGACAGATTAAGGATGGTAAACAAATCTGAGTACCATTGGAAATAGCATGGATAACACGAACCATAAACGAAGTCAAGTCAGTTTTATTACCCGAACGAGGATACAGATTGGACACAAAGATTTTGTGGAGAATTCTGTACTTGGGTAACAAATACCTTGCGGGAAGCGCATTCCCTTTTTGAGTCCATTGAACATCCATGTTGCACAAATCTCTAGTGAGCATGCGTTTTTCAGACATTGAGGGTTTATCAATTAAGTTAAGGATAGGAATACCCTCATCATTCACAGGAATGTCCATAAGGGCTGAAATTAAATGACGATCAATGTCAAAAGGCCCTTCTCTAGTAGATATTTTAAAAATTAAATTATCCTGTGAGAAAGCACTAATACATGTAAACATGGATTGGGCAATGGACCGGTATGCAGGCCCACCCCAATGTAATAAGTTAACCCAACCTACAGCTTCAAGTATAGGAAGGATGTCAAAAGGTGCAATATGATTAACATCAACAGTATGTTCAACAATAACATTACGTAATCTAATGTCCCTAACATATGATGGATCATCATTGGGAACAAGAAGATGACGCTTAGAGATAATGGTCGATCTGGAGGAAGAAGAAGGACCACGGGAAGTAGTTTTTCTACCTCTAGAAGCCATTTGCAACAAGGATATCAAGGAATTAAGAAGTTGCAAAGGTTTGAGAAGTGGGTTTACTCAAAACAGATTTTTCAAAATTCAAACCCCAAATCTCAATGAAATTCAAAATAGAAAGCTTAAAGCTTAACAAGAAAACAATCTAAACACAAATCTGCAAGAAAAAAGTGATTTGGAACACTAACCTTGAAGAACATGAAAGATGGGTTCGACAAGTCGAAGCACGGCTCCTTAGAGAAGAAAAGCAAAATGAGGAAGAAAGCAAAAATCTATAAATTTAAGTGAATCCTGAGTTCTATGACTGGTCGTGGATATCTACGACCTGCTACTCCACTCCTAATATCCTCACACAGGGACTAGTCGAAGAATGACCAAAAATTCATATTTCTTGCAAATTATACAAAAATTAGAATTCAATCTAGCAAATATATACACTATAATACAAGTAGGCATAAATAATCATTTTAAAATGCACATGCCAAGATCAAATTTCATCTTTTTGAACTTGCTTTTATCGAGAGGTTTTGT
Source organism: Magnolia sinica (assembly GCF_029962835.1). Lineage (NCBI taxonomy): Eukaryota > Viridiplantae > Streptophyta > Magnoliopsida > Magnoliales > Magnoliaceae > Magnolia > Magnolia sinica. The sequence continues at coordinate 66,950,324 of NC_080578.1, forward strand.
GAAAATGTCAGCTCGTTGATCTTCGGTAGGAATATATTCTAGAGATATAACTTTTTCTTCTACTAATTCCCTTATATAATGAAATCTAATGTCAATGTGCTTAGTACGAGAATGCTGAATAGGATTTTTTGAAATATTTATCGCACTGGAATTATCACAATGTAATAACATAGAATCCTGTTTAATTCCATAATCACTTAGCATTCGTTGCATCTAAACAAGCTGTGTACATGCAATATACTCAACTCCAGTTGTTGAAAGTGATATAGAATTTTGTTTCTTACTAAACCAGGAAACTAGACAATTTCCAATGTAAAAACAACCACCACCGGTTGATTTTCTATCATCTAGATTACCAGCCCGAGTACCCGAGTACCCAACTAATTGGACACTAGTCTCATGAGGATACCGAGACCGAGATTAACAACAGTACTTGCGACATATCTAATAATTCGCTTGACAGCAATCAAGTGAGATTCTTTTGGATCAGATTGATATCTTGCACAAATACCAACACTTAGAGAAATATCAAGTCTACTAGCAGTTAAATATAACAAACTACCAATCATACTCCGATAAAGTTTTGAGTCAACATTTTTACCATTAGAGTCTTTTGAGAGTTTCAGGGTGGTACTCATAGGAGTATCGAAATTCTTGCCATTCTCAAATCCAAATCTCTTGATTAGATTCAAAGCATACTTAGATTAAGAAATGAATATTCCTTCAGGTTGTTGCTTTACTTGCAATCCAAGGAAATAAGTCAATTCCCCAACCATGCTCATTTCGAACTGTGATTTCATCAAATCTGCAAACTCAGTAGTCAAGTCAGTACAAGTTGATCCATAAATGATATCATCAACATAAATCTGCACCATTAAGATATGATCATTATGTTTTTTAACAAACAGAGTTTTATCAACAGATCCCAATTAAAAATTATGACTTAAAAAAAATTTTGTTAGTTTCTCATACCATGCCCTAGGTGCTTGTTTTAATCCATAAAGTTTCTTTTTAAGCCGATATACATAATCAGTATTTTTGGAATCTTCAAAACCCATTGGCTGTTTAACATAGACTTCTTCATGTAAATCACCATTTAGAAAAGCACTTTTCACATCCATCTGATAGATCTTTATCTTTTTAAAACATGCAATGAATATAAATAGTCTGATAGATTCAAGACGTGCTACTGGTGCAAAAGTTTCATCGAAATCACTCCCTTCAATTTGAGTATAACCTTGTACCACTAGTCTAGCCTTGTTTCTAATTATATTTCCACACTCGCCAGACTTATTTTTGAAAATCCATTTTGTTCCAATGATGTGTTTATCTTTAGGTCTAGGTACGAGATACCAAACATCATTTCTTACGAATTGGTTGAGTTCTTCTTGCATCGCAACAATCCAGTTCTCATCAGCAAGAGCTTCTTTTACGTTAGATGGTTCTATTTGGGATGTAAAACATACATAATTACATATATCCTCAAGTTGTCTACGGGTGCGAACACTGGTGAGAGGGTTTCTAAGAATTTGTGTGGTTGGATGATCTTTAACAGTCCTCAACTCAGAATCAGTCTGATTCGATAAAGTATCGGGTTTATCAATGATTAGTACTTCATCATTATCTAAATTAGAAATTGGCGTGTTTAAGTGATCATCAATGACAACATTAATGGATTCTTGAATCACACTAGTCCTTTTATTCAGAACCCTATAAGCTCGACTGTTTAAGGAATATCCTAGAAAAATACCTTCATCACTCTTCGTATCGAATTTTCTCAAATTTTCACGATCACGTAAAATATAGCACTTGCTGCCAAAAACTCGAAAGTATTTAACAGTAGGCTTTTTATTGAACCATAATTCATAAGCTATTTTATTATTATCTTTGCTAGTGTAGACTCGGTTAATAATATAGCAAGCTGTGTTGACTGCTTCAGCCCAAAGATTTTTAGAGAGCTTCATGCTATTCAACATGACATTAGCCATTTCTTGAAGCACCCTATTCTTTCTTTCTACAATTCCATTTTGTTGAGGAGTTTTGGGAGCAGAGAATTCATATAATATTCCTTGGTCGATACAGAACTTCTCAAAATTGCTATTCTCAAATTCAGATCCATGATCACTACGAATTTTACTGATTTGAGAAGATTTTTCAGTTTGAATCCTTTTGAAAACTTTTCTGACTTCTTCAAGGGTTTCAGATTTATCCCTTAAGAAGACTACCCAAGTGAATCTGGTAAAGTCATCAACTATTACCAGGATATACTTTTTCCCACCACGACTTTCTGTTCTGGTAGGTCCTATCAGATCCATGTGGAGAAGTTCGAGTGGTCTTGATGTGGTATTTGAATTCACCTTTTTGTGTGAGTTCTTTGTTTGTTTGCCTATCTGGCACTCACCACATATTTTATCTAATTTCTGAAGTTTGGGTAAACCTCTTATAAGTTCTCGTTTGCTCAATCTATATAAATTTCGATAATGTACATGTCCAAGACGTTTGTGCCATAATTCAGTCTCGTCTGTATGGACCATGCAACATGTTTAATTAGATGAGCTGGATTCGCTAATAATATAGCAATTTTTAGACGTTCTACGTCCAGTTAATATTACAGAACCCTTATTGTTTAGTATCTCACAGCTTTGATTAGAAAACCGAACATTATGGTTATTATCACATATTTGAGATATACTAAGCAAGTTATGTTTTAAGCCTTCAACATATAAAACATTTTTAAACACAGGAAGATTAAAAAGCTGAACCGTACCTTGGCCTATAATCTTGCAGTTGCTACCATCACCAAATGTGACTAAACCATCAGTCATATCTTTTAGATCCGTGAATAAAGCTTTGTCACCTGTCATATGCCTGGAGCATCCACTGTCTAGGTACCACTTTGAATGACTTGTTGCTTTGAAAGCAGTGTGAGCAACCAAGCAGGTAACTTTAGGAACCCATTTCATAACTGTTTTGGGTTTAGGAACATAGTTGGTCTTCTTTTGTGTATATTTGTAGGAATGACCTATAGAGTTAGACTTTAAGAGCTGCTTGAGTAAATCAACTATCTTTTCAGCTAGTGGATTTCATTTCTAATTAAAGTTGACATGGCTGCTTCTAGGTTTTTGAAAAGTTTTTGAATTTCTAGAAAAATCTTGATAAGTACTTTTCCCTTTTGAGTTTGAGGACTCTCCTTTAACAAACATAGGAGGAGTATACTTTTATTTAGGAGGTAGATTTTTATCATAGCCCAACCCGGATAGATCGCCACTTTTTCTTGATCCGGATAAAAGTTTCTCTAACTTTAGATCACCTTGGGCATATTTCCATGTGTCCTTTAGACTCAGAAGAGAAGATACTTCAGTTTTAAGTTTCTCAATTTCAGATTTTAAATCAATAATTAGGGAGTTTTTGAATTCCAAATCGCATTTTGATTTTTCAAAACAATCTGAAATTTGTGATTTTTCTAAGACAAGTGTTTCAAAACAATTTTTGAGTTTAGAAAACTTTTTTTTTTGAAGTTTAAGTTTGACAGCAATTTTACAACTTTCCTTATATAGGGCATTGTAAGCGTCTTGAAGATCATCTTCATTTTCACATTCACTACTCAGATTTTCTTCACTTGTTGAGTCATTATCTGAAAATGTGAATTTGGCTAGAGTCATAAGAGCTTTAACCTCATTGCCCGACTCAGTTTCAGAATCTTCTGATTCAGAAGAACCTTCAGAATCAGATGATTCATCCCATGTAGCCAACATACCCTTCTTCTTGGGTTTGTCCCTTTTAGGACATCTATTTGCTAAGTGCCCATATTCTTGACAGTTGTAACATTGACTATCTTTCAAAGATTTTCGAGATTTGGGTCTAAACTTCTTTTTGTCATTTGATTTTTGAAAATCAACCCTTTTCTTGCTTTTGAAAATCTTGTAAAATTTCTTAGCTAAAAGAGCCATATCATCTTCTGAATCAGAATTTTCTTCTAAATTACATTTAGAAGATTTTAGTGCGATAGATTTACCTTTAGGAGCTTTAAAGTTTAACTCGTAGGTTTGTAGTGAACCAACTAGTTCTTCTACCCTCATATTATCTGTATCACGAAGTTCCTGGATCGCGGTTACTTTAGAATTGAACCGTTCAGGAAGTGAGTGTAATATTTTTACACACACTTTACTTTCTGGGATTTTATCGCCAAGACCCCACATTGAGTTTACAATGTCATTTAATCTAGTGTAAAAGTCCATAAACATTTCATTTTCCTCCATATGAATTTCTTCAAATCTGGTTGTGAGGAGTTAGACTTTAGATTTTTTTACAATTGTAGTACCCTCGTGTGTCATTTCTAATATATCCCAAGCTTGCTTTGCAGTATCACAGGAAATGATTCTTTTGAACTCATCCGGTGATAGTGCGCAAGTAATTGCATTTAGTGTTTTAGCATTTGCACAACTCTCACTTTTCTGAAGAGTGGTTCATTGGTAATATGGTGTGACTTTCATAGATTTTAAACCATCAACCCCAGTAACTTCCATGATAGGAGGATTCCATTCAGTCACTGTGGCTTGCCACACATTTTCATCCATTGATTTGAGAAAGATCCTTATTTTGGCTTTCCAATAGGCATAGTTGGAGCCATCAAAGGGTGGAGGCCTAGTGACTGAAAGGCTATCAAAATTTGACATCTTAAATAGCTTAAATCGTTAGCTCAGGAATTAAATCCAAAAATTAAAAAAGAGCTATTTGGCTCTGATACCACTTGAAAAGGCCAAGCTATATGTCCTAGAGGGGGGGTGAATAGGACAATGCCAAATAAAACTTATAACAGCGGAATTAAAAAGAATATGATAGCCAAAGTAAATCACAATGCAGGAAAGTAAAATAACCTCAAAATTCAGATCTTGAGAGGTTGATACAAATGTTGTTCTAAGGACAACCTTACACCAAAAACTAGAGTTTATGCTAGGACAACCTTATTTCTAGAAAGATCTTTGTATCAAATCTCAAACCGAAGAGGAATACAGAAATAAATACAAACTGAATTAAAATAAATTGTAATCACAAATGTATTGTTTCTAAGGACAGCCATACACCATAAAAATGGCAGGGCAACCTTGCTGGAACAACTTTTAAAAGAAATAGAATATCAAGCTGATAAAGGAATAGCAGAAAATAAATTCTAAACTATTACAAAATTCTCACAATGCTTGAATTAAATGATTACAACATTCACCACCATACATACATCCCACAAAAGAATAATTAAAGATCAGAAGTATAAATCATTCAACCACAACACAAGGGATTATAGTGGTTCGCCTGTGTGTTCACCAACTGTTAAACAACAGCCACACAGAATGCTACTCCACTCCTAATATCCTCACATAGGGGATATTAGCGTTCACTAACAAAATAGGTTTTCCCAGGTTCACCCAAAACCTTTACAATTGTGTCTTTGTCCGTGGGCTTACACAATTAAAAAACCCCACTTCTCAGTTTTCCTGGCTCTCCTCAGATAACCAATACAACAAGATTTTTCTGGCAAATCTTGAAAGAAACCAAAACAGAAAGAAATTTACAATTAAATGTAAAATACCTGATTATCTCCTTCGTTGTAGCAGCCCGGTAGAACCAAATCAAAGTAGATGATTGAATGTCCAAGTTCAATGTCCAGTACTTGATTATAATGGTTCTAATTCTAATAGATTTTAAATTAAACCAAATAGGACTTGCCTTAATTGATTTTGATTCCAAAGAAAGGGAATAACAATTCCTCTTATCAAATCAGATTGGAATAGCTGAAACAAAATCAATTAAATAAAGCTAAGGAAAGAGAATATTAAATAAGCACACTTAGCTTAGATGGAGCACAGAATTATCTCTTAGAAGTTCAACGAAGATTGGCTTGAATGGATTAATTAATTCGATGATTTCTTCTGAGATTCGTGCACTATTTATAGGTGAGCAGATCGCGTCTTCGACTAGTCGAAGCAATAACAGATATTTAAAAAATCCGGCGGGATATGCTTTGACCGTTCTACGACTGGTCGAAGGTCTCCTTCGACTGGTCGTAGGTCACCTACGACTGGTCGTAGGTCTCCTTCGACTGGTCGAAGAACCTGAAACATATCGCTGGATTTTGAGTCGAAGTTTTTCGACTGGTCGAAGATGCAGTCGACACTGTTCCTACGACTGGTCGAATAGATTCCTGGACTAGTCGAAGCCTAACAGATTTTATCCGAAATTTGTAACAAACTCATGACTGATCGAGGAATTTCTTAGACTGGTCGAAGCAACTCTAGGACTAGTCGAAGAAGGCCTAGGACTAGTCGAAGAACAGACCAAACTCATGTAAAATAAACATTCGATTTATGTATCCAAAATGACCTACTTCTAAGGTCAACCTATGGTCAATCAAACCTCAACCATGAAGTAAGGTCATTGAAACATTCGGAACTAGTGACCTTAAAGAATGAGCCTTGAAGTCTTGATGTATATCAATCTTGAAATCTTGATGTAGCTCAATCTTGAAAGTGTACAAATTGCCTTGAACTCTTCTTGAAGTCTTGCAGCTTGAGTCTTGTCTTGTGAGCTTTGCTTGTTTATGAATGTTGATCTTCGAGAGAGCTTCACTTATGCAAGTTATATATAACAGTGATTTTGGCACCATAAATTTGACAACAGACAGGGATATAAACTATAGCACTTACAGTCTCTCCCATGAAGGGCGTAGTTTGATTTGGAGTGAAGGATAAGCTTGCTCAGAGATTCATAGGACCTTATGAAATCACTGGGCGCGTTGTCATCGTGGCCTATCCGCTTGCCTTGTCATCTCAATTATCTAGCATCCACAACATTTTTCATGTCTCTATGTTAAGAAAGTTTGGGTCAGACATCGTTCCTGTTATTGATTGGCAGCCGTTAAAGGTCCATGAGGATGCTTCTTACATTGAGCAGCCAATTCGCATCCATGATTGGAAGGAGCAGGTCTTCCAGACCAAGGTCATTCCGTTAGTGAAGTTTTAGTGGGGTCACCATTTTGTTAAGGAGGCTTCTTGGGAGCGCGAGGCTGAGATTCGAGAGCGCTATCCCCATCTCTTTGATGATTGATTATGTGTTGTATTTTGTATGTTATCTCCAATTTTATATGATGATGTTATGTTTATTCTTTCTCATGAGTTATATCTAGTTACAATGATTGTGTAAATTTCGAGGGTGAAATTTTTATTAGGAGGGGAGAGCTGTAAGAGTCGTATCACAGTCCGTACCATTCCATAGATTTTCACAATCCTCCCTGTCGAATTCCAGCAACCCATGACTTATAATCGACATTTGCGCGTGATCCTGAGTTACACCCTGTCAACTTGAGTCAACTCAACCCCAGACTTGTACCCTAACGACCGCATCGTTGCCATCGTTCCAACACTGCATCTCATGCACCAAGGCGATACCCAGGTCAGAAGATGTGGGCCCGCGTTCAGTTTGAGAAAAAATGTCACGCATTTACAAACCCAAAAGAACATCACATCAATCCCATCAATCAAGTACACATCACCTCACATGCCAAGTACATGCCCCATCCCCAAGCAACCCCTAAAGTCAACTCTCTCTCTCTCTCTCCACCCATCACTCACTTCACCCATCACTCCATCACCCATCCCTCTCTCTCCTTACAACCCATCTCCTAAGCAACCCAAAAAATATTCCAACGTCCAAGTTCTTCAAACCACTATGAGAGAGCTTGGTGTGGCCCACCATCTACCAGCCAATCCCACCATCCAAAGTTCATCTCAACCGTTAGAATCCACCCCTTAAAGCTCTAGATCGTGTTAGCAGAAGAAGGAAGAGGAGATCGACGGTGGGTGATCTTAGATCTACGTTTTGTTATTTTTATTTATTTATTTATGTATTTCTTTATGATTAAAGGGCCCACATATAGTGGGACCCACCTTGATGTATGCTTTGTATCAAAGAGGGGCCCATAGTGGCGGGGCCCCTCCATCATCGTGATCTCTCTCTCTTTCTCTCTTTCCTTCTCCCTCTCTTTCCCTATGAATGATGGCCCACCTCGATGGGTGTATCATCCATCACCATCCGTCAATTTAGATAAGACCAACCTGATGCGTGGATGGGTAAAACATAAACATCAGCTTCCTCCAAAGCTTATGGGTCCACATGAGTGGACCCACCTCAGATGTCTGCATTCTGTACGCGTGGGGCTCACCTTTTATCCTACTGTCCAACCGTTTAAGAACGGTGGACCCCACCATAACGTATCTATGCATCCAGCATCCGTCCAGGTGTGGATGCTGGATGTTTTTACAAAAATAATAATAATAATAAAATATAATATAAATATATATTGTAATAATATATGCACATATGTATATTAGGTGTGGGCCACACCACGTGGACCCACCGCTAGCATCCTATCCATTCCGTCCATCCTTGGCCCCGGGCCAGGGACTGCAGCAAATCAAAATTGCTGGTGAGCCACCACGTGGACCACACCGAGATGTATGTGCTGCATCTACACCATCCATCTGGACGGTACCTGGTACAACCCCACCATGGCGTGTGTTTCATCCTACCATCCATCCATTTTGATGGTGGGACCCACTGCTGGACTAATGTCAGCAAGTTCAGTGGGTCCCAACTGTGTTATGTGGTATATCCAAACCGTCCGTCCCTTGGTGGACCACCTTGATGTATTTATTCCATCCACATAGTCCAGATATGTTGGACAGTGCTGGACAATGGCTAGACGGTGCTGATTTACATAGACAATGGCTGGATGGTGCTGATTTACATAGACAATGATTAGATGGTGCTGATTTACATAAACAATGTTTGGATAGTGCCAATCATCACTAGTGGGCCATGTGCCCCATGAAATGATAGTGTATAGTGATACACATGTTACACCTACAACTATTGAAATGATTTTTGGTGTGGTCTAAGCCCACTAGGGGCCTATCGGTGTGGCCCATCGTGATGTATTTTTGGCCCATGTACGGGGCCCGCCTGTTTGTATTTTTAGCCCATGTGATGGGGCCCACCAATTGTGTATTTGAAGCCCATAAGATAAGGCCTGACTTGACGTACATGAGGCCCATTGTGATGTGTATTAGGCCCATATCGTGTGGCCCATTGTGATATGTATTAGGCCCATGTCGCGTGGCCCATTTAATGTATCTGAGGCCCATGGGCGCGGCCCATTGTGATGTATTCGAGGCCCATATGGCGTAGCCATTGTATTATATGTGAGGCCCATGAGTGAGGCCCAACACAATGTACGTGAGGCCCGTTACGTTGTTTATGATTCCCTTATATGAGGTCATGGACCCACTATATGCTAGGCTCTATGTGGGCCACTCCTTGAGAGCAATGTTCGTTAAATGTCCACATTGATGGGCAATGATAGTTGAAAGTCCTCATTGTGACCTTTCCCTAGGTCCTGCTAGGCCCATTCACATCATTCTCTAAGTGGGTTGACCCTAGTCATTGGGCCCCATTTGCATGATCTATCTATTCTCATTGGGCTATCCCAAGATGTTGAGCCCCCATTGGTTGTTAGGAGGGTTATTTCTTTTATTTTAGAGTCCATCTAGGACTCATTTGGGCCCCCTAAGGCATCTAGCGGGCCATGCAATAGTATGGTGAAAGAAGCCTTTCCGGATCGTTAGGCTTTGGGTAGGCCACTTATGCCTGACCTTGATATAAGAGGGGGGTACATCATCATCATGTAACATGCTTAGTATAGCCCCATGATTCATGCCCATACACATCATATGTATGCTTGATATGAGGAATGATTGATCATAACACATGTCATTGGGCAGATTGTTATGGGACTCCCTGATAAGGGGAGTTGCCCACATGAGCGTGCGGTACGCGCATGATTGTTGTATGACTGGATAGCATGATTCATGCATCTCGCATTGTGTGACATGAATACTATACGCCCTAGTGACACCAGGGCTGTAGCCTACACAGGCATATCGTAGTTGGCAGGAACGGACACCGAAAATCTTGTTCTACATGGGGTGCTATAGATGTCCCTGGGTGAAATTTCCTAAACCCTTATGATACAAGGAGGTTGTTCCAACATCTAGACCGAGTGGATGCATGAGCTTCGAGTGCCGAATACCAGAAGGTTGCACTTTCCACTGTGTCATGGTTGGTTAGAAGGGGGTGTGGCCTTACTCACCCTAGAGGAAGGGGCAAAGCTAGGCTGAGTTTGACCAACTCGAGGAATGGGTCCGCTTTTGATGAGCCAAGCATGATATTGGTAGGGGGATAGTGAGGTCTCTTCCACTCACTTTATTGTGCGCGATGGGGCAACAATCTGGTTAGGAGTGTATTAGACCTCGGTGATATTCAAGAGTCAAGCTGTATTGATATATGGACTCAAATGAGGATTGGTATGCTTGAGTTGTATCTCACATCGCATTGCCTTGGTATGGTTGACACCATTCATGCCTCGCATCGCATGGCCTTGGTATAGCCGACATCATTCATGCGTTGCATCGCATAGTCATGGTACGGCCAATAGTATTCATGTATTCATCAATATATTTCGCATTACTCTGATATTATATAATTGTATTAATACATTATGCATCCACTTTCACCACCATCTAATCTTTCTGGAAGCTTATGCACGACTGTTACGTGCAGGTGACATTGGATCGCAGCAGCACTGAGGCAAGAGCGCATAGCAGATCATCTTGGAGCTTTTGTCTATCATCATTATATTTTCCTTTATGAGCATTGTACTTGTAAGTTTTGATCATAGTGGAAATGTGATGTAGTTTTTGATTGTTGTTTGTGGGTTATGCCTTTGGTTATGCTTATTATGAATCAAAATGATATTGAAAATCCTCATTGTAGGATCCCAGAATCAGAACCTGGTAAATGGGTGCCAGGTGCCGAGAATGGGGTACTACGGAAGCTATCGGCGCTGGATTCGGCGATCGAGAATTTTATGAGTCCGATTTCTGAATTTGGGGCATGACAATTCTTCTTCGATGTAGCATAGTAGAACCGCTTCTCTAAAGACATAGATGTTCAATGTTCAATCTCACAAATGAAAGGGTTCTAGATCTAAGTGAATTTTAAATTAAATCCAACATTGGGCTACTTTGATTCAATTTCTTGGATCTCAAAAAGGAATAAACGGAATTCCCTTTTATCAAGTAAGACTGAATAATAAGAGATCAAGAAATTGAAAACCAAAAAGCTATATTAAAGAATCTTAATTACCGTACAATAGCTTCATAATAACGGGAACTTATCTCTCAGAGTGGTGTCTTGAATTGTCTTGGAATGAATGAAAAAGGCTGAGAAAAGTCCTCTATTTATAGGCTGAAATTCGGTTCCCTCGACTGGTATAAGGTCTGCCTCAACTGGTCCTGAGAACAACCAAATTTTAAAAATTCTGACGCGATCAAATAAAACAGACTCTCAACTGGTCGAGCATGGCACTCGACTGGTCGAGTGGGGCTCAAAATGCTTGCTAGAGTTTAAATCAAGCCTTGCTCGACTGGTTGAGGACCTACCAGAATTATCCGAAATTTTGAGTTAATTTCTGGACTAGTCGAGAAAAATCCTAGACTAGTCGAGCCAGTGCCTAGACTAGTCAAATAATGACTAGGACTAGTCGAAGCAAAGTCTAAAATAAGTACTATGATCCAAATTCAATATGTAATATGAATGACCTAAACCTAAGGTCTTTCTAGGGTCACGAATACCTTAAATGTGAACATTGAACTTGTAACTTCGGTCGCTTCGATAGATAATATACTTAAAGTACTTGAAGCTTGAACTTGTATACTTGCAACTTGAACTTGTATACTTAAATTTGAACTTGAAGTCACACTTGCACTCGGTCTAGTACGTGAACTTGATCTTGTTCTTACAGTTGAACATGCACTTTGATGTTGATGTAGATGACTTGAAACTCATCTTCGTATGAAGGTGAACTTTCCACCTTAAACAAGTCAATTACTCTAAGTTTGTCACTATAGAATTTGACAATACAGGGTATTAGATCTACAACATAGCACTTACAGGATCAATCTCCTTTTTTTTTCCTTTTTTTCAGCTATTTGCGCGCACCCGCGCAAAGGACAATTGGGTCCATAATTGGGTCTCTTCCCTCTATAAATACCAGAACCATCCCTTTTATTCTTTACTTCCTGTTTTCTAGCTGAAGCTCTGCCCAACTAAAGAATCCCCGTGCAACTAACTTCATTTGCACACACACGCGCAACAGGCACTTTGTTTGTGCATAAGAAATTCTCTTAACAGGACTCTGCATAACTAACTTCATTTACGCACACCCACGCAATTGTTCCTTTGTCCAAAAAAATCGTCTAAGTATTTGGAATCCCATGCTCTTGAACTTTTCATTCTTTCCTTGTCTATAGTCTTTAACCCATGAATCTTTACGTTTATTGTCATCTTGATAATTCTCGGACCATAATCATGCATTGCTCGAAGGCTTCTTCTTTAAGAAGAAAGAATCATCCTTCTTCCTCAGGATCTAAATAGTTTCTCCAGCATTCTTGGAATTATGTAGAGATAAATGAAGAGACTTTGGAACTTCATAACTCTCTTGGCAAGGAACCATCCGTCATTCCCATCAATCTGCGGCGTCATTGGTCAATTTTACGCAATGAGCCATTCGATCGACAAAATGTCTTTGTTTCCATGGACAATTGGGTCATAAAAGAACCAAGGATTTTAATAGGATATCTGGAAGAAAATGGACCCCGCCAAAGAGCTGGTAGGATTCATAAAATGAGATTTTTGTGTCCATGCCACGATCTTCAACAACCTTTCCCTGCCCATTATTTCGAAACTGCTCAGCAACTCTTCTTTTCTGAAAAACTACCTTGGAATACAGAAAAATTCTCGACAATAGGTCTTCTGTCTCTTTGCAGTTTCTACAGTGCTTAGGCTGGAGCCATCGCTTGAAGACACACCGCCATTCTGGAGCAGATCAACCTCTCTGATGCAATCATAGCTACATCCAAATATTTTCATGCAGATGCAACTATCTTCAAAGGCTTCCTCAATCATTAGTCTCCAATAACCAATTCATTCCATCTTCCCTCGGGCGAAATAAGTGATACCTTATGGGACCTTCTTTGCATAGCAGGCCTTCCCATCATGGGTAATATTTTTGATGTATATGTACCTTCTAATGGAGAGCTTGCTCTAGCTTCCACAGGGAATGATAAGTCTAGGATTTCGAAGACCACACTTGAACTTTTCAGTGCCCTAGCTAATTTTCCTCAGCCTGATCACATTACTTCTCTTGAATGGCTAGCCCATTTTTCTCGAAAGTTATGGTATACTTTCTTCTTCTTGTCTTCTATTTGCCTAAAATTTTGATCTTTCATGGTCTTGCTTTAATAACTATATCCTCGCTCTGACAGTTTTGCAGGCCATAACCATCAAGAACTCAAGACTATTCGCAAGGGCATCAAGAATATTACTGAATACAGTTCTTCCTGCGAACTAGCTGCTTTTTTTAGCTTACTGGCTAAGCTTGGTAATATTTCCAGATTTTGAACAGATAGATATCATCAGGCCATCCTTCTTCGTGGTCGCAAGTGCAATGGCGGAGGGCCAAAAATATTCGCTAAATCCTTCAATTCTATGTTCTTTGTATCGCACTTTTGGGGCTGGTTCTAAAGATCCTTCTTCCAAATCCTTTTCTGTTTGTGCTCGATGGCATTTCTTCATCGCCTGGCTAGGAGTGTACTTCCCCTAGACATTTTCTAATTCTGGAAGAGCGTATTCGAACCCTAATCAACTTCCTCTTCAACATTTTCAACTCAAAAAGATGATTGAAAATTCGAATGGCTGGGTCACTAGGAAGATAAAAAACAATGATCCTATCGATTTTCATCAATTTCCATTTACTAGTTCTCCCAAAGATGTAGCAGTCGTTGATAATGATTCCATCTCATTTGGCGAGTATTCTTTTCTTGTCTCTATCAAGTCTAATACTCTTCCTTACAGAGAAGGTAGTATATTCTAGCGTGAACCTTACTATCCAAGTAGATTTGCTCGCCAGTTTGGATTCGATCAAACTGTACTGGAGACTTGTGATATTGTCACTACAGAGATGAGAAGTTATGAAGTTGGGTCATATAATTGGGTTTTGATATGGAAGCAGCTCTTAAATGTTCATATCGGATCACATTTCATAATTCCTAGATATAATTATCCATTTAGTGCTTCTTATTGCTGGACACGCTGGTGGGTTCACCAGTATTACTTGGTAGACAACTATTACCCGGTAGATCATGCTATATGGATTCTTCCTCCTCACCTAAAAGATTATCAGAAAGACCAAGACATCGGTTACTTTGAAGAAATAGACCATGACCCCTCTCCAGGCCAATTTTGCATAAAGATTTCTTCATAAAATAATATTTCTAAAATGAAGCCTGTCGATACTCTCGAAGGATGGATAGACTTTGGCACTCCTTTGAAGAATACCCTTGAGTCTCCGAGATTTCCAAAAGAAAATGATGGTTTCTTCCAACTCCATCCTCCTCCACCCTTGCAAATTTTACGAGATAACTCTCCTTTACCATCAGAAAGGCGAGAGCAGAAAGACATCGTCACCCTCTTCAGAAAGATAAACATATTATAATTGAAGACTCGTCTTCTTCAGAAGGATAAACATATCACAATTGAATACCTGTAATTAATCTTGAAACATTTTGACTTTATATAAAAAGTAGTAAACGTATTGATCAAACTTGATGTTGTTGAGGTTTGGATCTATTTTAGAAGAGCTATATTTTGCATGTTTGTTTAATCTAAACATGAAATGTTTAAAGTCTGAACCTGTTTCAAAAGAAATGCGTTTTGTATGTTTGTTTAATCTAAACATGAAATATTTATAATTTATGAGATCGTATCAGACAATTTGCTTCTTTAAGTACATCTTAAGTAAAAAGGTGAACATATGCATTCGAGCGATCATCAATGTATCTATAGCATTTTGATGCTACACATGTTTAAGCTCAAGCTAATATGCTTTTTAACTTATCATACTTTGATTGTATATGACTTGACTTAACTAAACTTGACTGAACTGGACTCAACTGGACTAAATTGGACCTAACTGGACTGAATTGGACTTAACTGGACTGAAAATTTTTACACACAGTTTAAGCTCTTGAGTAGTGGAGCAAGCATAGTTTCTTAGACTCATGTTGGAGTAGGGTCTTACATGAATGGTCGTTGTAGCCCTCATGAGTTGGTTGGACTTATCGCAACTGGGGAGTTCACAATCCACGATCCATCAGAGGGGCCTAGTGAAGCTACCGGGGCTGTGAACTCGGTGAGATTTATGTACAGGGTTAGCCACAGTAACTCTCTATAGTTCATGAGGCCGCAAGGATACCTTTGAGTACCAAATCTAAGGCCATCAGTCCATCAATGAATAGGCTAAAAACCCTTTCTCATGAGTTACTACTGAAATCAAACCAGGGATGTAGGGGGTCTTATGCATGGTTAGCCTATCTATGGACAATGGCCAAAGAGCGCACACTGTTGCCTGCTTTTTCTTTGTCTACAAGGTCGGACCCATTCACGGGAGGGGATTTTCTTCCTTTCCCGTGACGCTATCAAAAGCTATACAGATGGCATTGGTCTCATGCGTGACTAGCCATTATAGACTTTTTTGCCGCTTAAGGTTTTTAGTCGATCGCTCCATCCGCTACCCACATAGGTATGCATGTGATGGCCTATATGGGCTTTTAGGGCCACTGGCTTCTCACTACTACCCGAATAATATATATGTGTGTGTGTGTGTGTCTTATGCATAGTTGGCCATATAGGCTTGGCTAGGCTACTTTAAATGATAAGCTATCATCGTTGTCATGACATTTATATATATGGTTGACCATATAAGCTTCAATAAGATAATAAATTGATAATTGATATATCGCCCCTGCTGCTGTTGATGATATTATAAAATTTGGTCAAAATGGAGTATCAACTTGGCAATAATATCAACTTCGATAATAGAATAATCTTTGCGTCAGCGATATGGCGATGGCAGTGGTAGTTTTTGTCAATCTAGCAATAATCGTCGGCGGTTGACAATAATATGTTTGAACTTGATATGCTTGGAAATTGGCCTTTTTATTCATCATGTTCGGGGACAAATACATGGCTTTACCTTTTAAAACTATTTCATCCCTTTCTACTTGTCTTGCCCCCTTTTGATTAGGAAGCATTGTACTAAGAATCTTCGTAATTAAAATCACAGTGATCTTCAAAGGCAATACATCTTGATGTGGTGAATTTCAACAAATATATTGATGCCTTATCATTGCACACTGATTATCCGAGATTAGAGTTGCTCCCAATTTCGTGAATATTTATACTCTTGCATCCCGATTACGAAGATATGAAAAGTCACTTCAATCAGGCTTATGTGCTCTTATTTCCTCTCTAAAATCGTATGTTTTCCTTATGATTATTTCGCCATTATCAATCTTTTTTGTAATATACTCTTTAGTTTGAAGCAATTCTCAGTTCGATGTCCTAGGAAACGATGATAATAGCAATAGTCACTTTCACTTATTTTCTTCATTTCCTTTGGGCGTTTTGGCCAGGACAATTTGATGTTCTCAACTGTCAATAATTTGTTCAGCATAGGAAGTATGTCATCTTCTTCAAACAAATATCTCCCATAATCCTTGGACTATCCAAATTCTTTCTTTATTCTCTTGGCTATATGTTTATTCATATCTCTTTTGTTAGATTTCCTCTATTCATCTTTTTGATTCTTCATCTTTCTTTCTTCTTCCGTGATACTAATTGAATTTCTTTTAAAATTTCTAAATATCTCACCTTTATAAGACTCTATTTTTGCAGTGATCTCTTCTACATGACCGGCCTTTTTTATTAGATCCTGAAAGGTGTCTATATTCAAACCAATAAGATTCAATACAATGTCTGGTCTTATGCATCCCATGCATAGCTTGATTCGTTCTCTTTTTTCTTTCACCAACTGTAAGCTTGGTGCCCCCAAGGTTCTTCATCGACTAATGAATTCTTTGACCGATTCATCTTTTCTTTAGCGAATAAAGGCTAAGTCATTACTGACTTCTTCAAAAGATGATCCGACAAATCACGAATTATAATGAATTCTCTTGTTGCAACAGTCTTCCCTTTGTCTTTCCAAATTTTGAACGAATCTCTTGCAAATTTCGCATTCACAGTCACTTTCTTGCCTCGCTTCTCATTCATTTTCATCACTATCTCACCTTGTCTTATCATCCTTTGTAAAATATCCTTTAGTGTAAAGCGATTTTCCATTGGATGTCCCACATAATGATGATAACGGCAATATCTCATATCCTTAGTCATTTCGACTTCCTCTAGACATCTGGGCTGAGGTAATTGAATGGTCCCAATAGCCAATAACTGTTCCATCATTGGTATTACATCTTGTTTTTCAAAATCATATTCTTTATGATAGTCGTACGATTGAGTTCCCTTATCGTTTACTCGATCCTTATACCGATCCGAATCTTCTCTCGTCCTTGTTTCTCGCTTATTGTAAAAAGTTTTTTTTTCTTTTCTTAATTAATAGTATTCACCATTAATCTATTTGTTCTTCTTTCTGTCCTAATTTGAAATGAGGGCATTTTCCTGGCCATCAATTCTAATGCATGCGCTTTCGTTACGAGGTCTCAAAAAGTCTTTATATTAGCACTTGTGAGCCCGAAGGCAATTCCTGGCTCCATAGAATTTAAACACATGTTTACTTGTTCTCTTTCTTCTAAAAATTGTCTACACAAAACCCCTAAAGTCTTCCACTTATCAATGAATTTCTCCATGGGTTTGTTTTCTCTTTGTCTGATAGTGGCCAATTCTGCAATACTGACATCACGTTCTGATGAGAAGAAATTGGATATAAATGCGTCTTGCATCTTTTCCCAAGTTCTTATTGATTCTGGTGTCATATTAGAATACCATCGAAATGCCTTGCCTATCAAAAAGGAACCAAACAACCAAAGGTAGTATTGCGGTACTGTAGAGAAGTTTCCCATAGCGGTGATGATATGTATTAAATGTTCTTCCGGAGACCCATCTCCATTAAATTTTTGAAGATCGGGCTATTTGAAGTTTACTGGAAATGGATCATCTTCTACCTCTCTTAGATACGATGTTCTATATCGAAACCTCCCAGTATGTTCACGCACTCTGACAACATTCGCTACCATTTGTCCCATCTCCGCCTACGTTATTGCTCTAACAACCGGAGCAGACCTGTGCGATCCTACTCCCCGTGGCAATGAACCTTCAGGTTGTCGCTCTTGTTCGTTCATAGTGGCCATTACTGGCAAGGCCATTCCTTAAGCCATATTATGAACGAGAATGGCCAGAGCTTCTCGGATGCTTCGACACTCCTCCATTAAGATTCTTTGAGCTTAGGCCATCTCAGCCATACGTTCATCAACATTTGGCGGGGGACCTTTGTAATGCCCCGTGTGTTTAAGACCCAAGAATATGACTCATTTTCCAAAAACCCGAGTGTTAACCTATAGAGAGCCACATTCTATGTATGTATGTATGCATGTATGTATGTATATATATATATATACATATATATATATATATATTACCAGAGTTAGCATTTAGGCGAAAGATGGATAAATCAACATAAGTTAAATTTACATTTACATTTAGAATGTATGAGCGGCTGCCCATAATGGCTTATACAAACTAATGTCCCAATATTTATAATTACAAAATGAAATAATGTCGCATGTAAATAAGGAAAATTATAACAAATCTAGAGCTATAAAATCATGTAGCAACTCTTGTCAATAAAATCCTGCATCTTCAACAATTGTACCCAGCCCGTCATTGATATGAACATGAATATCATCTAGGTCACCTATGCTACCTGTATGGTTATATATTTTATTATTGAGTGGCCAGCTCAGTGTGAATTCCCTTTAATATTACACACCACCGCATTAGGTACGCATAGTTATAAATAAAAAGTATTCAAAATAATACATGATGCAGTCTTATTAAATGCATGGATGCGTGAATGCATCATCGACTGGGGTGCTCATCCAGTCAGCAGTTGGGCTCATCACCCATACAAAGGTTGGTAATTAGTGAAGCACATCACATGCGTACATCACATACCGCATAATGACTGCCCATCATACATCACGTACCGCATAATGACTGCCCATCATACATCACATACGTAAATCGATAGTCGATGGTCTAGCAACTAGCGAAACGATACCTCCAATAACCCGGAGGGCACGTGCTACAGCATTCAGAAATATCCACCCGTCATCGTCAATATACCATGAATGTATGATTAGCCAAGTTATTATTAGTCCAATTACAATCAGCCGATTTAATAAACTCAAGGTCACTATGGGGGGCTCGTCACCCAGTATAGGCCGACAGCTCAGGCATAGGTCTCATACCACCATCCCCGGCTCATGAGGCTACCACCTTAAGATGTTTAATGGAAACCCATCTACTAGTGGCCAATCATATATCAGTATATGGGGCTTACCATCGCATGGTTGCACAAAATAATACATTGAACCAAGGTAGAGCAAATACCAAAACAAAGCCACATAGGGTAAATATTAAGACTAAGCCACGTAAGGCAAATGTAAAAACTAAACCATATAAGGCAAATGTCAAAACTAAACCACATAGGGCAAATGTCAAAATCATGTGATAAAAGACCATCTCAAAAAAAAACACTTGGACACAACAACCCCTGGATGGTAAGTCCACATCAATATTCAAGTTAAACCATCATTCAATAACCATTAAGTCGAAGGTCCATTACAATCACATTCAATCGAGTTACATCCCAAGTATAGGTGTACATTTATAAGTAGGGGTTTCCCACTAATGTACCAGTCTTAAGTTCCAGAAATAATCTACAAGTAATCCACAAGTATAAGAAGATATGAAAGATAAATATTAAGCATGTAATCTAACAATTCAATTCCAACAATTAACACATGTGATTATAAGATAAAGATATCAATTATTAATCTACATAAAAATAAAACTATCACTTAAGCTAATGGGAAAAATGGAAAGCTCAAGGGGAAGAAATCATCACCTGATGAACCGAATCACCTTCTAGTGTCGCTAAGTGTTTGCGCCCTTAGAATTAAACCCCACCACAAATCATGAACTTGTACAATTAGTTCCAAGTTCTACGCATTACCTAGGTTTAAGATCATAGCCTAGGGTTTGAATTATTTATCTTAGGGTTTTTATTATAAAATTAGAATTTTTTATCCTTGGGTTTAGTCCTCAACTTAGATTCTAGGATTTGAACTCTAGTTAGTGTATTAGTTACAATTACAAGATAACTATTAACATTAGTGTTATAATTTATATTAGCTAACATATTAATAATGATGGTTCATAAGTTCATATTTAAATATACCGATATTATCTATTATTCTTATAATGACTACTAATCTCTTAAATAATGCAAGTAAAAATAATAAAAATTTTACTAATAATAATATAATAAGGACTAATACTAATAATCATATTAACAAGAATTATACTAATCGCATAAGGAAAATGATAATGTTTTCTAATGACAATAGTCATAACTATTCATAATGAATCTGGTCATGATGATAGATACTGTGATCTATCATGAATTATGAAATCCTACAATTAGATCCCAACCTAACACACTATCTATGTTTAGGGTATTGACCTAGAGTTTAAACCACTTAGGTCTAGGATTTCATCCTAGATTTTAGGTCTAGGCTAGATTTTCGAATTTGAACGCTAATTGATGTACAATTGATCGTGATGTTAATAATGTCAATAACATCATCATTAACATTAACAATTAAATTAATATTACCTAACATGATGACAATAACCATTATGATGGCAATAAATAGTATGATTTACTTTCCGTGATAATATTTAAGGATGGTAATTAAGATACTGCTATTTAATAATTGTAATTATATTTATAATATTTAATATTAGTGTAAATAGTCTACCAATGGCTAATCATGTTTAATAATCGTAACAATTACAGCAATAACAATTAATGGTAAATTAAAACAATCTAATTTCTGGAGAAAAAGTTAACTTACATTAGTTGACTTGGCAGCTCGACTCGACGCATCTAAGTTGTCCTAACTCGACCTCATCACCTGGACGAGGCCCAAGCATGACCCAGCCCAGCTAGACTCGGTCCCAACCGAGTTGACTCGGTTCCAGCCGAGTTAACTCAACTTAATCACAACCAATCAACTTATTCTCTCTCTCTCTCCCCTTCATTTCTCCTTCTTGCTTCTCCCTTTTTCTCTCTTTTCTAAAGTCCAGCAAATCATGGGCCATACAAGGCCTAACTGAAACTACCCAGACGCACCAGCCTTTAACCATGACTCGATGAGTCGACTGGGTTTGGCTAGGACAACCCCCTTCCCTCTATTTTCTTCTTCTTCTTCTTCTTCTTCTTCTTCTTCTTCTTCTTCTTCTACTCTCTTTTTTGTTTCTCCTCCATCTCTCTCTCTCTCTCTCTCTCTCTCTCTCTCTCTCTCTCTCTCTCTCTCTCTCTCTATGCTGGAACTCCAGTAGCACTCGAACTAGCAGGGCCATAAATTGAACTCGGTCCAAGTCAAGGTGGTGTGGTGAGTTGTTGCAATGCAGCACCAGCTCGAGCCCACACTCTCTCATTCTCTCTTCTTTCTTTGAAGTCTAGTAACACCACTGGACTCGACCCAAGCACGGCCCAAACTCAGCTCGGCCTAAACTCGACTCAATTCGAGCTGCTACCAGGTAGTGCAAATGCTCCTGCCCTCTCTCCATTCTCCCTCTCTATTTTCACTTCTTTTGATTTTTCTTTCCTTCTCTCACTTCCTCCCCATAACTGCCAGAGACACTCTAGCTCGACCTGATTTCACCTCGACTTGAGCTGACCCGGTGCGACTTGAACAAGGAAGAGGAAGGCTGTCATTAATGGCAGATCTTGCTATATTGTGATATCCTTCATTTTTCTTCTACTGGACGCCTCAGATTGGTCCACAAGAGCTCGTGGAGGTGATCGTTTGGAGCTTCTGGGAGGTTTAGGTGGTGGGTTTGAGGGGAGGAAGAAATGGTTGATTTTTTGCTACAACTGCAAAAATGGAGGGTGAGCTCTGGTTCCTCGATCCTCACACCTTTTATTCACTTACCCTAACACGTTAGAACCGTCGGATTGGTAGCAAATAATCTGGATGAGGTCTGGTAGAAACTGCCTTCAAATACGGTGGGTAGGGGAAACCAGTCGTACGAGCCCTAGACCACTTGCATCAGATGGAGGAGATCCTCTTAAATGGACGGCCAAGATCACCTAAAGACCCGTCACATGGATCGTGACAGCTAGCCTGCGAGAATGATTTTCATTTTCGAAAAGTCTAGTTACACACAACTCTTCTTCGCTAACGTTTGTGTGCACGTATGGTTGCATGAATGCATATGGAAGACATGGTTTTGGTTAGATCCACGCTGCACACAAGATGGACGGTCCAGATCGTCTAGAGAAATTATGTTGGTGGGCCACTAATCGATGAAACAGACATTGTCTGTTTAAAGATGCGTCGGGCGGGAGTAGAAAAGCAGGGAGAATACTCTCCCTTTTTGGAAATTTTCGGGTCAACACGGTCTGACCGTGTTGACAGGTCTGGTGCACCTCGAGTGCACGTTCGCTTTGCATGCACACCACCCTAGAGTGGGTCCCACAGGGGTGGTTGGGCTAATCAACCCTGTCCATTCCATTTGGAAGTTCCCAAGCAGGGCCCTTGGTCGAAGATTAGGTAGATCTAGAGCTTAGGTGGGGCCCACAACTTGATTTGGGTCATATTGGTGGATTCCTGTCAATCTGACCATCAACGGTCAGAGGGTCTTAATGGGTCATTTGTATGTTCAATACTTGTTATTATCCAAATGATCATATTAAATTTTAATTTCAATTTCAATTTTCATTGTTATTACATGTTTATATATATATATATATCATAGTCATGTTGTGGGACCAACTCCTAGGTTATTAGGACTATCCATCTCATGCTTTTATATGATTAAATATTTAATTATTATTATCAGTATTATTTTTATGTGTGCAAACATAGATATTGTATTTATTTATTATTTATTAATAATATTATTACTATCTTATACGACCTGCCTTTGATTAGAGTCATCAATGAATTGAATCATGTCCTAGTGAGCCATGTGTCCAATCGCAGGCACATATACTACTTAAACGGTCTTACGGTCGATTTGATAATCCGATGGTCAAGTTAGGGAAATTAGTTGTTAGTTCGATCAACAGATCGTTGTGATCAATCTATAGTTTATCTAAGGAATCCTAATGCAATTGTATGGTTCGTCTTGAATAAGAACTAGATCTTTAACTATCAAAGAGATTAATATCCTAAAGTAAGTTTTGTAATTATGTGATGCCCCATCTTAAGGATCAATCCAATGGAAAGCTCGATTTATAAGTGAATTGCACTCCCAATGGTCAGATGACTTAATATATGGATGAAGATTGTACTAGTCGGTCAAGATGAATAGATTGTGGGCCACTAGATATGATGCATAAGGTGAGTCACGTGTCTCCACACACGTGCGAACTAATTTAGATCTTCATGGTAACACCCAAGTACTAGAAAGTATGGGGTGTTACAACCTTGATTGATGTTTCAACTAGAAATGA
Source organism: Magnolia sinica (assembly GCF_029962835.1). Classification (NCBI taxonomy): domain Eukaryota; kingdom Viridiplantae; phylum Streptophyta; class Magnoliopsida; order Magnoliales; family Magnoliaceae; genus Magnolia; species Magnolia sinica. The sequence goes on from NC_080578.1 coordinate 66,974,097, forward strand.
AAAGCATTTGATTTGGAGAATTATCTCACTCAATAATGACAAAAAGAAAAAAAAAAAACCTAAGAGAATAATCATCGAATTTATTCATTCTGAGTTCTTTACATACTTTTGATCCTCTGATTCCAAGATAGAATTTCTATAAAATATAAAAGTACAAGTATTGAATAGGCTCAGATATAAATTTCATCAGCATTCCGGCTCATACCAGTCATGTCTCCAGGGGAGATGAGTTGTGCAAGTTTTCCGTGCACTTCGTCCCTCATTGACATGATAAAGGAGTGCCTGAATCACTTTAAAACATCTGGAATGGCCTAAGGACTTGAATGCTTTCATAGCATTTCTTTCATAGCAGTATGATGAGTAGTTTGATAGGCCCATAGGGCTTCTTGAAACTTCTCATCCCAATTGCGCTTATTTTTTGCAACTATTTTCTTCAATATCTTCACAATCGTCTTATTGAATGCTTTAGCTAACCCATTATCCGATGGATACTAGGGTGTCAAAAATGAATGTTGGATATCAAACTTTTGGCATAATTTCTCCATTCCTCTGTTCTTAAATGGAGTCTCATTATCAGTGATGATCTTCTTCGGAATACCATAGCGGTATATTATTGCATGCCGTATGAAACCCACAACATCTTTTTCTTTGACATTTCTTAGCACAATAGCGTCAGTCCACTTTGAGAAATAATTTGTGCCTACCAAAATGTACTGTCTTCCTTTCGATGATGATGGATTTATAGGAGCGATAACATTGACCCCCCAAGCTGCGAAGGGCCAAGAAGTCACTAACTTATGCAAGTCTTTAGGAGGTACATGTATGACATCGCCATATATCTAACATTCATGACACTGCTGTGCGTAATCAATTGCATCTTTGAACATTGTAGGCCAATAATATCCCATTCAATGTACTCGATGAAACAAATTTCTATCGGCCTGATGAGCCCTGCATTCCCCTGAATGTGCTTCTCGCAATATCTGATCCACCTCTTTCGTATCCAAGCATCTCAACAACACCTCTTTATAGGACTTTTTGTAAAGCTCTTTGTTACACATAATAAATTTCTTAACCCTTTGCTTTATTCGCAGCTTTTGCACCAGATCCTCTGGCAAAATATCATATTTGAGATAATCCATAAAAGGTTGACACCAATCATCAATTGAAATATCCAAACATGACATGGGCAATGCTTCAGAGACTTCAGCATCTTCAGCAGGTGGCAAAAACCTTCTTTCTTCAATTGTTACTTGAAAAGGGCTTCAATTAGGACAAGTCAAAGCTGCAACCAAGCTAGCTAAGGCATCTGCCCTTACATTCTCTGATCTCGGTATGTACCTCCTGATTTCAACATCCTGAAATGACTCCAACAATCATTGTGCTTTACAATAATACGGGAGGAGCTCTTACTTATTTCGAATTTCGTAGTAAGCTAGTTTTTCACTATGTTAGAATCGCCAAAAAATTCATAGCACTTTTATCTTTATTTCTTGGGCTATTTCCATCCCTATAATGAGAGCTTGATATTCGACTTCGTTATTAGTGCATGCCGCGCCTAATGTAAAAGAATATGGCAGCAAGTCACCTTGAGGACTGATAAATATCACTCCAGCACTTGTTCCTGAAGTTCTAGAAGCGTCGTCGAAGTACATTTGCCACAAACCAAGCAATTCTGTCATCATTACCTGCTCATCCGGAAAGTCATCACTGATCATTTCGTTATCTGGTATAAGGTGGGCTGCCAAGAAATCCAACACTACTTGTCCCTTTACTACTTTCACCAGTTCATAAGTGATCATGTATTCTGACAATAAAAGCATCCATTTATCCAATCTCCCAGATAGCATCGGTCTTGTCATTAAGAACTTTAGGGGATCCGCTCGCGAGATCAATATTATATCATGGGAGAGACAGTAATGCCTTAATTTCTGTACTGTGAAGATTAGAGCTAAGCACACTTTCTCGATGGGTGAATAGTTACATTCAGCTCCTATCAGAGTTCTGGTCAGATAATACAGCGTAATCTCCTTCGCTTGCTCATTTGTTTGCGCTAACAAGGCTCCTAATGAATTTTCTTATGCAGAAATATAAAGGATGAGGGGTCTACCTTTCACAGTGCCGCTAGTACTGGGGGTTGTTTCAGCAATTCTTTGATCGAATCAAATGCATTATTGACATGATTGGTCCCCTACAAATTCTGCCCCTTTCTTCATTGAATGGGAAAACAGCTGACATCTTCCTGCAAGATTAGAGATAAAGCGACGAATATATGCCAACTTTCCATGTAAACTCCTCAACTCTTCTAGTGTTTTTGGAGGCGACATTTCTTGAATAGCTCTGATCTTTCCCGGATCGACTTCAATTCCCCTATGCCTAACAACAAAACCGAGGAACTTTCCCGATAAAACACCGGACGCACATTTAGTGGGATTCATCCTCAATTGCTTCTTTCTGATCTGACGAAATACTGAAACCAAATGTTCACAATTTTCCTCAGGTCTTTTGACCTGACCATTAAATCATCCACATAACATTCGACATGCTTGTGCATCATGTCTTGAAATATATTCTGCATTACCCTGTGATATGTCGCGTCAGCATTCTTGAGACCAAACGGCATAACCTTGTAACAGTAAATTCCCAGCAACATTCTGAATGTCGTAGCTTCCCCATCTTTCGGGGCCATTCTTATTTGGTTATACCCAGCATAACCATCCAAAAAGGACATAACGGCGTACTTAGTTATACTGACAATTAACAGCTCAGTAATTGGCAAAGGGAAATCATCCTTCGGACATGCTTCATTTAAGTCTCTAAAGTCAATGCATACTCTAATTTGTCTTCTTTTCTTCTTTACTGGGACAATGTTTGATATCACTTAGGATACTTGACTTCTCTGATAAATCCAACTTTAATTTGCTTATTCACTTCTTCTTCAATCAAGGGAATCAGATTCGGGTGGAATTGTCTCTGTGCTTGTTTAATCGGTCTCTTGTCTTTAGAAATATTTAATCGATGCATCACCACTGATGGTTCCAGGCCTGGCATTTCTGCATATGTCCAAGTAAACACATCTTTATTTTCTTTCAACAGTTTAATATACCGATTAGCCTCTTGTTCAGGGAGACTGGCAATTATAAATGTATTCCAGGGTTCTTCTTCTATCCCTAGATTTATTTCCCATAAGCTTTCAATCATCAGTTGCCCCCCGTCTTCTATCTTCTTCGAAGCCGCCTCAGGATGCTCGATCATTTCAGCTTTTATCCATTCGACTAATACAACAGTAATCATATTTACTAAAGATTGTCCTCCTAATCTGTTGTGCTTCTCTTATTTTTCTTCATTGACACCAATCGAGTGCCTTTTCCACTGTTTAACCCAGTTGGTTCTTCGCAATCGAAGCCCATATTCTTCATTATCTTTTTACTAGTAGAGTTGTATCTTTCTAGATCTTTAAACGTTAATTTTTTGGAGTTTATCTTATTATCTATCTTTTCTTCTGCCTCTGCTTCTGGGACTGCATAAAATACAATAGGCTCGGGGTTTTTCAAACTAGTTTCAACATGGAACCTCTTCGGCATAACTAGGAATGCTTTTTTCCTTTCTACATGTGGTAGTGGCATCGTATAGTTTGACTGCAAAATTTGTAATTGCTTAGGCGATAATAATGTCAACGGAGGCTGCCCTGGTCATCTCAGATGTCTTAGCACAAAATAAAGTTTTTGCTTCACATTCTCTTTCTCAGATAACTCAATTTTGCGTCCCCATTCTGCACTGTGTTTGCTTCGCCTTTTATTGTTTTATTCTTATTACTTTCCTTTTTTATTCCCTACAACGAATTCTTCATAATAACCGACGTCGACGAAGAAAGACTCTGCTTCTGTATACGGCTTTGCATCAGCCATCACCTTATATTAAGTCCCATCTTTACAGTACTTGAAGTATTGATGGAGAGTCGATGGTATGATGCTGTATTGATGCATCCAGGGTCTTCCTAAGAGGAGATTATATGTCGTTACTGCATTAATGACATGACAAATAATGTCTGTTGTTAGCTCCCCTATCTCCAATGTTAATGTGATTTTGTTGAGCGCTCGTTGTCTGTCTTGATTAAACCCTTGTATCATCATCCCACTAGAGCGCAAATGAGAACGATGATATCCTAATTCATTTAGCATCATTAATGGTAGTAAGTTCACCGCGGACCTGTTATCTAGCATTATTCGTTTTATCTACTTACCACCGGCATGGCCCACAACCATTAGCAGTCTATTATGTTCTTTGCCACAAATTAGATCATCATCAGAGAAAGAAATGACTGGCATACAATTATTTTGCTCTTCATGTTTCATCTCTGTGAGCAATACTTTTCTGACATCATTATCGAATAGAGCTTGAATTAGACTATTTCAAGAATCTTTTGACAGTCGCAACACATCGTACACACTCAATTGGGCTGGTATGCCTTTCAAATGACTCACCACATCATATGTTACCTTCTCAACCTTGTTCTTTCCCTTTTCTCTAATACTTTCATGCCATTCTTCAAATGTTTCTTTTCTTGTTACCTCGATGTTCTATTTATGGGGACTTTTTACCCTTTTTCCTGAGCGTAACGTGACTACTGCGACTTTGCCTGTCCGCCTTAGCGAATGACAGTCATCCATTTCTCTTACCAATGGTTTCTTGAATGATTGTTATGCTCGTTGTCAGTTTATTGCTCTTGCATCTGTCAAAGATCAACAATAGAACTTAATTAGAATCTATTCACAAATCTATTATATCCCGGAGATGAAAGGAAGGACGATTCCTGCTGAGAGTCACCATTTTAGCGCCTTATAGGACGTTAAACAATGATGAAATTCTTTAAGTTATTCTTAAGTCAATATTAAGTAAGATAAAGTTCCCCAGTAGAGTCACCATATTGTTTCAACCAGAAATGAAAAGCATTTGATTTGGGGAATTATGTCACTCAATAATGACAAAAAAAAAAACCTAAGAAAATAATCATCGAATTTATTCATTCTGAGTTCTTTACATCCTTTTGATCCTTTGATTTTGAGATAGAATTTCTAAAAAATACAAAAGTGCAAGTATTGATTAGGCTCAGATATAAATTTCGGCAGCATTCTGGCTCATATTAGTCATGTCTCCAGGGGAGATGAGTTGTATGGGCTTTCCATACACTTCATCCCTCATTGACATGATAAAGGAGTGCCTGACTCACTTTAAAACAATGGAATGGCCTAAGGACTTGAGAAAATGCAGCATAGTGTTGCCTCAAAGAGTACCCGCCCAACTCCTCCATGAGTTGCGTAGGCCCGCGTAACTCATAAGGAGTGGAGCGGCCAGGACTTCTTCACTCTACAATCCCTCTCCTTCTCTCCATTTCCAATACCTGTCAGAGGCACTGGTCTTCCAAACATCTGATCCTGTAAATGAGGGGGGTAGGGGGTATTTATAGGCTTCCACACGTGTAAGCCCTCGAATCTCATGCCGTGACCCCACTTCGCATCACCAACTCAACATCTCCTACGAAGGGTAGCATGGCCCGGCCAACTTCGATGAGCTGCGCGGACCCGCGCAACTTAGGTCCTGCACAACTCATCTATTTCTGAAGAAAGTTGAGCGGCCCAACGCAACCATGACAAGTTGCGCGGACCCGCGCAAATTTGGCCTCGCGCAACTTAGTCTCCACGCAAGTCACATTCCCTTCACTTCTATGCTCTATTTCTTCTTCTTAAAGCCTCTTTCCTTAACAAAATTTTATGCTCCAACAACTGATTCCTACCATATGCACAGTGGCTTATTTGCTTCGTGATGAAGCTATCATTGGAGTGGACTGGCAATATAACGATATAACGGGACTTATCAAAAGAGGAGTTTTATTCGATTTTCTTGTACTTCTGTTGAATTCCACCTACTGCAAAATTTCCTACCGAGGTGTATCTTGAGGTGAAACAAAAACTGCATTATTCATCAGTGCTTTACCTTTCTCTTTTCTTGTCTATGGAGTCTTCATAACAGGTAGTACTAAGAAGTCTTGTGATGTCAGAGAAGAAGAGATCTCCCAAGATACAATGCTGGAGGAGCGAGTTCAGGATTATTTTTAGCCGTATTTTGTGTTACCAGTCCCTTGATATTTCATGGAGATGAATTCATCTTGGCAGTTACTGTATTTCTCGTTCTTTGGGATGCTACGACAATCCAGTCATTGTCATTCTCTTGTGCCAGTGGCGAAGCAAATATGACTCCATCCATAACTTGGGGCTTATCATTCTTGCTTGCAGTAAGCTGGGCTTCATGATTTGTAATCTGATTCATTGCATACTCTACCACAAACCTGGTCACCGTGAAGGATTGATTTTTAAAAAAGGTTTGAGCATGGAGATTTGAGAATTGCTTCACACATGTTATTTCTCGGGACTAGCAAAATGCTGGTTAGGGAGTGTGTTGAGTGTCAAATATTGCATATTCTCCCTTATTTATATCTTAATTTTATAAACATGATAAGGCTTAATGGTATATTTTATACATGTTTGTGTTGCAAAGGGAGTTTGAGAACTTAGATTGAAAAGAATGTTAAAAGCATGAATTTGAAGCTCAAGAATTACCAAGGCAAAAGATGGATCTTAGGAGGCCAAGATTAAAGAATTCACATGCCAAAGATCCAAGGAAATCAAATGAGGAATGAAGAGAATAAAATATTTGAACTGAAGAAAAGGAATATGCGTGAAGCTCTACTAGCCTAAGCTCTGCTTCGACTAACCCAAGCTCTAGCTCGACTAGCCCAAGCTCTAGCTTAACTAGCCCAAGTTCTGACTAACCCAAGAAACTTCAGCTGAACTCCAGTAACATTATCTTTTAAATTCATGTGACCTTCGACCAGTTGAAGATTCCACTCGACTAGTCGAAGGTTACTTAGATTTTGCACGGACTGTAAATTTGAGGTGATTTCCAGACTTTTCCAACTTGGGGCAAAAGTTAGAGTTCCCTGACTATAAATAGGAGTTCCTAGGATGCTCCAAAGCATCTTCTAGTGTTCAGGAGTGGAGAAAAAGTGTGGAGCCACCACTTGGGAGTTTTTCTTCTTCTTCCTTAGTTGGTCTTTTTGTTTTGTTTAAGAGTTCTTAGTTCAATCATTCTGTGGTTGGTAAACATCTTAGTTAGGGCTAAGAGGTGTAGCTTGTAGCGTGATGAGGATGTTTACTTTACTTTGATTCCTTGTTATGTTGAACTTCATTGATTTCTAATTGATTTTAAGGAATATTTTCAGTTTTTAATGGTTTGTTATGACTCAAATTATAATAAATCTGCGATAGCTTTAGATATCTTCTTTTCTTAATTGAGATTAAGGGATTGGTAAATCTTATTGTTTGCCATTGTCTCCAGGGCATGGTTGGGTGACAGAATCCCTTCCAAATCCTCATAATCCTCTTCCATTGAGGCTGGATCAATGAGAAGTTCAGAGATTTGATTATCTCTCTTTTCAATTGAATAAGATAGGACTTTAATTCTTGTTAGATCTCTTGACTTATGCAAGGGAGCATCTCAATTGCTACAAGTGGATCCTTGGCACCCTAGTTCCCACCTTTAAATTCACAAGTTTCAATTATATCATTCACAATTACTCTTTCCAATTATTCAGATTTAGATTTACATCTTCTTCTAGTTCTAGTTCTAGTTACTTTCAAAAACATACAAGATTAGTCCCTATGGATTTGACCTCGATCTTACCGAGATTATTACTACATCACGACCCTACACTTGGGGTTATGAACAATAAACTCCCATTGAGATGGCATTAAAGAATTATTTGTATGCTTTTTACTTTAATGAAATAATAAATACAATCGATTTTATTCTCATGAATGGTTTCCTTCATGAATGTAACTGAATGTGATTTATTTTTATTAAAAAAAACAAGGTGCGATTTTAAAGCATCCAATTTTTACATTATTAACACTTGAAATTCTTAGGCACCGAGTATGTACTCAGGCCGTAAAAATTTGAGATGTTACAGTTGGTATCAGAGCATGAGAATGAGATTAATTGGGCGTGAGGGAATGGACCATCATAAACTTTGTCACACCCCAAATGCGGAAATCAGATTCTCAGGAATCCCGATTGCTGAATCCGGTGCCAACAGCCTCTGTAGTACCCCATTCTCAGCTCCCAGCGCCCAAATGCCAGGTTCCGATCCTAGGATCCTACAAGGAGGATTTTTTTAACATCAATTTGATTCATAATGAACATAACCATAAGCATAACCCACAGACAATAACCACAAGAACACCTTCATAAAATCCACTATGATCAAAAACTTTAAAGTACAATGCGTATGAAGGGAAATACAAGATAATGATAATAGAAACTCTAAAAGCTCGTCTGCACGCTCCAACTGCGGCGAAGCTACGGCTATGACCTGACGTCACCTACACGCATCTATCGTGCATAAGCTTATAGAAACATTAGAGGGTGGTGTAAGTGTGTGCACAAGATAAGTGTCAAGCATTCAATACAATGCCTTAATCATACAACATCGGAATTACTGGCATGAATCATACGATATCAGAGTAAGCGGAAATACTGCAAGTCCATAAGAATATCATCAACCTCATCCAGGATATGCGATGAAAAGATATAGTAAGTCAATATCATATACTGAGAAAGTAATGTAAATCGGTTATGTAATACGGAAACACAATGAATCAGATATCAGATATCAAGGATGCAATCAAATATACAATTTGGGAGAGCTATGAATACCATTATCCTTATCTAGGTCATATAAATGCTGACATAGAGTAACCTAAAATGCCATATGCCATAGATGTAATGCGATATGCAGTGCAAATGAAATAACTATGCTGGAGTGTGAGGTTGAGATGATAGTACGTACTGCTGCAAGCTATGGGGTCCATCACAAGAGACTTCTATCCAAACTACTCCCATACCTAATTTGGATAGTCAGACTCAAATGTGGTAAACTCCTGATTTTAGGTTAGTCGCGTGCCCCAACCAAAATCCTGGCCATTGCGACTGTACACGTAACAAATAGTTATGCACCACCAGCCTGAGTGGATAGTGAATGAATGAATATGCAACTCCTGCTCAATAAGTCTACATATCAGTACTATTCATCTTTGGGATCATCACCGGGGTCTAGTACACTCTACACCATCTTGCCACCCCATCAAGCGCATAATTGGGTAAGTAGAAAAGACCTCACTATCCGCCTGACCAGTAGTCGGCCAATATCTACCCGGCACGTCCATAGCGAACCCATTCACGAGCAGGTCAAACTCAGCCTAGTTATGCCTACTCCCTCAGGTGAGTAAGGCCACACCCCCTCCCAACCGACCACGACAAGTGGGAGATGCAGCCTACTGGTATACGGCCCTCATGCACTCATATACATCCACTCAGTCTCGACATTGGGGCATCCTCTGGTACCAAGAGGGTTTAGGGATTTTCACTCAGGGCCATCTATGGTAGCCCGATGCTAATAACATATTTTTGGTGTCCCATCTGGCCATCCACAATATGCCTGTAGAGGCTACGGCCCTGATGTCGCTAGGGCATACAGTAATCACAACACATAATGTCAGATGCATGAGTCATACAATCCAGTCATGCATCAATCCTGCGCATACCGTGTGCTCATGTGAGACAATCTCTGCCTAACAGAGAGTCTCATAACAACCTGCCCAATGACATATGCAATAGTCAACCACATCTCATAACAAACATGCAGATGATGCGTATGGGCATGTATCATGATGTTATGTTGTCACATACTCATAATCGGTATCGATAATCAGTATTGATAACTGGCATTAATAATCAACCTCGATAATTGAAATTGGCAAAACAAGGCCTAAGGGAAGGTCACAATGTAGACATTAAACCATCATTGCCCAACAATGTGGCCATTTAACCATCATTGCTCCTAAGGAGTGGCCCACATAGAGCCAAATATAAAGAGGACCCATGGCCTCACACAAGGGCCTAGTATACAACAAATGGACCACACGACATGGGCCTAATACCTATCACAATGGGCCCTACCCATAAGCCACAAATATATCACAATGGGCCTCACCCATGGGCCTCAAATACGTCACAATGGGCCTCGACACATGGGCCATAAATACATCATAATGGGCCGAAAGTATATCACAATGGGCCACAACATATGGGCCGAAAACACATCACAATGGGCCACAACATATGAGCCGGAAACACATCATAATGGGCCATGACCCACAGGCTTCAAATCGCAACAGGTGGGCCCTACATCTGGGCCTCAAAACACGCAACAGGTAGGCCCTGCTCATAGGTCAAAGATATATCCTGATGGGCCACATGTATATCAAAGTCGGCCTCTCGAATGGGCCACTAAATACATCAAGGTGGACCGCATCACCTGGTCCGGCATAGATATACAATACATGCATCACGACAAACCGCACAAATAGACGGCATAGATATACAATACATACAACACGACGATGAACATTCCATTGATGGATAGTAAGGATACGACATACATCATGGTTGTCCCCACCACTATTAAAGGCATGGATGGTGTGAATATACATATGCCATCGAGGTGGGCCCTACTCAGCACCGTTTAAATGAACAGTACAAGACACATCAATATAGGCCCCACCCGTCCAGGACAAACGAATTACTTGAATAAAACACCAATATAATGGTGGGGTCCCACAGCACGTCCATGCACGGATGGTGTGGATATAAAATAAATACATCAAGTTGGGTCCCACTCCCACACTTGCCACACGTGTGGGGTAGGCCACGCCCTAAACAGATGGACGGGGTAGATATAGAACACATACATCAAGATGGGCCCAATCACATGGGCCTCATATATATATTGAATAAGCTACACCAATTAGGCCTTACATACATTGCAATGGGCCATAACCCATGGGCCTTGCATACATCACAATAGGCCTCGATTACATCAAATGGGCTAATTCAAATGGGCTGATCAAATGGGCCAAGTCAAATGGGCCAAGTCAAATGGGCCGAATCAAATGGGTCGAGTCAAATGGGCTGAGTCAAATGGGCTGAATCAAATGGGCCGAGTCAAATGGGCCCAAACCAACCACACCATTCATCTATTGTTAAAGATCATTTAGAGCATTATTACAAAAAATGAATCATATCCAAAGGATCATCTGGACCATACCACTAATGGCAATGGAGGTAATGCTTTCCACTGTTTAAACCACAAAGGGCCATCACAAGATTTATTTTCCACCCAATCTGTTCATAAGGTCACAAGTCCCTACTAAAGAGGAATAACAAATATCATTTGACCTAGAACTTTTAGGATCCTTAAAGGATTTCAATAGTGGGCGTTCATTCTCCACTGATTTCTGTAGTGTGATCCACTTGACCATCAAAACTGTTTCATTTTTTTATCTCAAGCCTTCAAGTGAGATGGTTAAAAGGATGGATGGCTGGATGTAATGCATCCATCAGCGGTGGGTCCTACGTACGTGCCCCACCATAATATTAAATAATATTAATGTATTATATATAATATAATATAATATATTTTATATACATTTCTAGATTCACTGTCCAGTTACATCTAGACGGTGCAGATTACTTGATTAAAGGTGGGTCCCACGTAGGAGTGGCCCACCATCAACATTTATTAATATAATATATTATATTATATAATAATATATCTTATATATATATATATATAAGTGTGTGTGTGTGTGCGCAAGTACAAAGGGGCCAGTGTCTAGACCTCTGGACGCTAGATAGATGGCTTAGATGGAATATGTCCATCAATAGTGGGTCCCATGTGAGGCCCACCATAACATTTATCTGCCATCTAACCTGTTAATAAGGTCACGCAGACCCAGATGAAGATGAAAAATAAATTTCATAATGATCCCAAAACTTTTGTGACAACCTTGGAAGAGTTTCAATGGCAAACGCTCAATCCCACTGTTTTCGATGACGTGGGCCACCTGAGCTCCACATAAGGCTGATTTTTGGGGGCCCCACTATCCCAAAGGGGACCTACCCAATGCACGGTGTTGATGTGTAACACATGACATGGGGGGGCCCACAGCTGGGACCCACGGTCCTTGCCCGCCCAGCGTCCATGCAGCAATAGGGCGCTGTTGCGTCCTTTGGTGTCAGCGGCAGTAGCAAGCGCTGCTGCCTAAAGTATTTTTTTAACAGTAATCCTGTAATTTTTCCCATGTGGGGCCCGCATTGGGCAGATCCACTCCACCCATTGGATTTTATGGCTCGAAACCATCCAAAAGAGCCCAATATCCATTATGTTTTGAAGAGTAGAACATCAAGGTGGGTTTTCAACTGTAACAATACTGTTTTCTATGGTATGGCCCGCCAGATAGTCGGATTGGCTTCATTTTTTGGCTCAACGCCTAAAATGAGTAGGGGAATGGGATGGATGGCTTGGATTAGATCCTTGTGTCAAGGTTGGGCCTACATGAGCAGCCCACCCACAAAGTTTAGAATCAAACATATATATATATATATATATATATATATATTTATAAGGCACGTCCAGATGCTGATGTGTCTAGACGCTGAAGTGCATCCCACTATCAGCTCATACTTCACTGGACGGACGGCGTGAGATGTTTTCAAGGTAGGTCCAACATGGACGTGGCCCACCTGATTTGGATCAATCCAATATTTGTGTTTTCTCTTCATCTAGGTCCACTGGATGGCCTGGATAAAATAAATGGACAGCGTCAATAAAATACATTCATCATGGTGGGTCCACGATCAGTGTGGATCTATTGGACCACGCCCATCACAAGAGAGAGAGAGAGAGAAAGAGAGAGAGAGAGAAGAGGTTGGTGAGAAGGGGAGGGACCCCGCCACTATGGGCCCTCCCTAAATACAAAGCATACATAAAGATGGGTCCCACCATATGTGGGCCCTCAAATAATAAAATTAACGGTTAGATCACCCACCTATTGGCCTTCTCCTTGATCCCTTGGACTCCTATGCTCCTTGCCTTCACTTTTGATGTTGGTTGATGGAGTTTTGATGGTGGGGATGAGAGGTGAGAGGGTAGAGAAAGTGGGTCACACTTGGCTTTGGGAGAGAAGTGGGCTTCGACGTGGGATGTTTGTTGCTTAGGAGTGAAGAGATGGAATGAGAGAGAGTGGGAAGTGATGGGTGATATGGGATGGGTGATGTGTGATGGGTGATGGGTGGAGTGATGGGGTTGTAAAAAAGGGATGGGTGGAGAGAGAGAGAGAGAGAGATAGTTGACTTTGAGAATGGGAAGGGATGGGCTGTTGTACTTGGGGTATGGCTTGTACTTGACTTGACTTGATTGATTGATTGATGGGACATGTTGTAGAGATTCCCTCAAAGTTCACAACGTGTGGCATTTTCCTCAAAATGAACGTGGGCCCACATCTTCCAGCTCGGGTATTGGTTTGGTGCACGAGTCACGGCGTTGGAACCGCGGTAACAGCGCGGTGGCACAGATACAAGTTTCAGGTCCAGTCGACTCCGATATGCAGGACTCGGCTTAGGATCATGCGCAAACATCGGATTCAGTTCGAGGGTTGCCGAAATTCGACCGAAATGACCGTGGAAGCCTACGGAATGGTACGGACTATGATACAGGCCTTATAAGCTTTACATGACAAGGATATGATAATGAATTACATACATATACTTAATTGAATTCCTAAAGGAACTAGGAAGTTGAGGAATTAGAAACCCATATTCAGGTTCCCCATTGGAAATATTAAGTTAGATGTGGAATTTAGAGACTATAAGTCTAGGTACCTTCGAAATAAACTTCCAAACTCCCAAATAAATTTATTGTAGACTGTTGTGGGAAAATCTGAGCCGATCTCGATAGGAGCAAACTCAGCTCAGCCGATTAATCGGCCTCGCTAAGACTAGTATACCCGACCCTAATTGAGGAAATCCCGACCCGGTCAGTTGAACGAGCTCGCCATAGCAGGTCGGATGACAAAACTAGATGAGTCGAAACACGGCTCGGTATTGGCTCCCCTACCCCGACTTGGTCATAACAATCAATGTTTAGTTTCCAAGTTCTTTTGTAAAGCTTTTACATCAGCCTAGAACCCAGAAGAAGCCATTACACACTCCACCTATTGCCTCTAATAAAACCCTTCTCGACGAGCTACCAGGATCAGCCCACCCATGGGCTCGAACTTTCGTGGATGAGACCTAGACTTTAAGGTCGACTTAGATGAGGACATGGTCTACAATCATGTTGAGGAATTAACTCCAATAACATATGTGAGGAGTGGTTTCCGGCGCTCGATCGCGAGGTAACCACCAATATCATCACGCGAATCATTCATGCCTAATCGTGACAAGAATGACAAACATGGTCACTCTAACCACAAGGTATAAATAAGGGATCCACCAATAGGAACAGGTACGTAAAATCTCTCACCCAAACCCCTATCTACACTACTTAGACCCAAATTCCTAACCCGACTTTGTCTTCGGAGGGTTCCCTGCCTTAGCCAGGGTCTCTTTTGTCCTCCTCCTCTACAGGCATATAGGACTCGGCGCGAGTGCTCGGAGCTCGGAGATAGTGAACCATATTTCTACATCAACATTTTGCCACCGTTTGTAGGAACTTTTAAACAAAAAATGCTCTTACTTTACTGGAGAGAAATGGCAAAAGGAAGGAAGAAAATGCATATGCCAACTGCTGCAATTAATCCCGAGCCGTCTAGGACTCTTAACTCAACTTCTGGATTGTAGATAGAGTCCGCGCCTACGGAGCCTACTCAACGATCTAGGAATCGAGAAGGTAGATATCAAGCAATACAGAACCAAATGGAAATACTGGTCAATGAGGTCAACCAGATGAGATAACAAATGAATTGGTAGCATCCATCTCTAGATCAAGAGGTAAATGCTCTGATGATTACAAAACGTCAAGCCCTTGCAGTGTCCCGAGAAGTCTCGCAAGGAGCATCTGCTCGGATTCAAATGCGACTGCGGGAGCCATCGAACTGAGCCCCGATGCATATCTCTAAGACATCGACACTAGCTCCGACCGATCTCTACCATGAATTAGAACAGAGAAGACGCGAAAGGACTTCTGAACCTGACCAAGCTTAAGAAGCAGTGGTCGAGAACAAAGACCCCTGAGAAGCTCAGCTCGAGGAACTACGAGGCAATAAGGAGCATGAGCCAGGAGCAGGCCCCTGCAGTCGAGGTAATGATGGAGGAAATAGAACCTCTATTTACTAGCGACATTATGAGCACGGTCATGCCCTCCAGGTTCTGGATGCCCCCCATCATCCAATCTTTCGGCTCTGGAGATCTGACCGAGCACATAGAATCTTATCACTCTTAGATGCAAATTCAATCTGCCTCGGAGCTGATAATGTGCAGAGCCTTTTCCATAACCCTCACGGGGGCCGTAAGGAATTGGTATCGATAGTTGCAACCAAATTCGGTCTGCTCATTTGTGGAGCTCAATAAAGTCTTCTTGACACAGTTCATTGTCAAAAGGAAGTGTTGGAAGCCATCTACTCACCGTCAAGCAGAGTGTAACGTCTCGAAAAAATCTATACAAAGACCAAAGTACCACCTCAAGCAGAAATCCCTAAGGACCGTATTCTGTAGAAATTAAGTGAAGATTAATTAAGTATTAAACTAAATTAATCAATGGATTTTGCTTGAACCACCATTTACACAAATGGAAAGACCTAAAACCATTTATATCATTGAATCAACACTATATAAAAACCTAGGAGAAACCCCAAGAGCCTATCGCTCTCGAGAGCACATTGAAACTCTGTATCAGACCTGAACCGCATGTCGAAAGTCCAATGATCGCAAAACTATAGGGTGACATCTGCCTTACTGGGTTTGACAACCATTACGAGAATCGAGCCCAGATGGTGTCTAGAAACGTTTAATTTGAATGCTGAGTGAAGTGTGTGAGAAACACAAATATCCTTAGGAAAGGTATTGAAACTTAAGTGAATTGGGCCATTCGCTCACAGGCAAAATTGAGGATTTTAGATCGTCAGTTTCTGACCGAACTTCACCCATGGATAGGGAAAATTTCCCTCCACATATCTGTATACTTGTGGCCCCGATCGAATGACTACGACCATTGATCTAACACGAGTCCTTCATGGTCTATCCCCTTATCCAATCGCACCGAAAACACATCCTGGCATAGATCCATTATCAAGGAACTTACCCTATGTTGTTAGTGGGTAGTGGACCTCCAGATAAGCCCCGTCTGCCCGAAACAGATGCCCTTTGGATACAAACTAGGTATACCATGGCCCTAGGGCCATTTGCATCAGTTCTGGGCCTATATAAAGCCCTTAAACCACCCCATTCTCATTCCATACGAATTTCTCTAACCCTAGGAGAGAGAAGAGAGAAAAAGAAGAGAAAAGAGTGAGGAGAGAAGCGAGAGTTCGGGAGATCGTTGCTGAGATTCCATCCCACAACTCCACGCACTGAATCGCCTTCCTATTATGCTATACGATCCATCTCAGCTACGATTAGGGTAAGAAATCCTAACCCTAATCTTGATTTAGGGATCCAAATAGAGTAGTTGATGAAATAGCTAACCTATTTCATTGCTTAGGTGCCTGTCAGTCCATTTTTAGGAACGTAAGATTCGAACCGAGTCTGAATCGAGTATTTTGACGAAAGGTGCAGACTATAAACATTTAGGTTATGGTTTTCAATGCTTTCAATGTTAGATAATGATTTATGTCTAACTTGATTGATGTCATATTATTTTAGATACGACGTATTCGATATACTATACATGTGTGAACTTTATTGAATACAATATGCATCCTATGTGTTTGTTGAAATGTTTGAATGAACATGAAATTGGGATTTGTGCTTGCCAAGACTGTTAATCTAGGATACATGTTTGTCGGATGTATGATGATCTCTTTATGTAAGGAATTATCATAATATATGTCGTAACTAATCTAGTCTATGTATTTGGTGACGTGTAACTTAAGTGTTTGATAAAATGTCTGAATGAGAAAATGTTGATGATTTGTATTTATTAAGTGTATTAAAATAGGATTCTCTATTTCCTTAACCATATGTATAGTTTCCTTCATGTAATCATATTTGTTGCTATGCAATTTATGGATAAAATGCAAGTGCTTGGTGACATTTCAATGTGTTTGAGGAAATGCTCAAATGAGGCTTTTATTTGGATTGTTTATTAAATGCTAATATGATTATCACATGTGTCTATCTATTGCATCTGAGTAAGATTAGGGCTACAAAGTGGCCCAGGCAATCGGTAACAATCCATGTATAGGTGGCTGAATTAGTCTTGCCATATTAGGTAACTCGACGAATCTGTGTCGCACGGCGATTGTTGACAGTGGTTAGGCCACAAGGGGTGCTTATGCACTTCATGTCGATTAAGTCAACGTGTGCTTGTACCAATCGAACTTACCAAACAAACCGATTGGCCTATTGTGTGTTTACCATGTATGGACACTACTGCCTAAATTTAAGGTATCACTTACCAATTTAAAAGCCCGTCTCAACCATGGTACTACGATCCGCTAAGACTCATGAGCCGAGCATGGTGGTATGGGATACCATAGTCGAGCTATCGGCCTACGCTGGGGTGATGAGCTTCCCCGTAGTGACCAGTGAGCAACCCAAACTTGTAAGTCAAGTATGGTGGTATGGGACACCGTGTTTGAGCTATCGGCCTACGCTGAGGTGACGAGCCTCCCCGTAGTGATCGCAAGTATAAACTTTTAAATTTGCCTATCCACTACTTCTCATTAGGAGTGATGCCCTACAACTTACCTATCGTATATGGTTAACTAGGATTGACGACCCTAGATGGTCTTCATTTGGGTTAATGATATAAAGGGAGGTACCTTAGCTTTCCAAAACTGTTGTATGAATGAGCTAAATTAAGTACTTGGCTAACACAACCATGCACTACATTATATGTGCTTTGGCAAGGAAGTTGCACTTTAGGGAGGTTGTCATGCGCGAACTTGGTTGTCGAAGTCGCTTGTGAGGGAGCTTTGTGTGAGGACATACATTATTACTGCATACCATCCCTACATTAACAAGAGTGGTTAGGAAGTGATTATTGTATTGCTCTATCATTACTTCTTGATTGACTTGATAATATGTTAACCTTTGCCATATAGTACCACTGAGTTGATCACTCACTCCCACCCTGAAACGGTATTTTAAAACACCAACCAGACTCTGTTGTAGATGCAGGTGATGACGAAGTCTATGTAGTTGGGTTGGACTTCATAGATGAGGAGGACGAATTCTCCTATGTTCAACTATCAGGAGGGTCTACGCAGACCTTATTCTGATTCGACGGGATTACAGGGACACATGGATTAGTTGGACACTTACATTTTGATATTTTATTTATTTTGAAACAAACCTTGTATATATTAAACCCTATTACATCATCATACTCTGGAGGCTGTGAACCGCTTACTTATTTCAATGTAAGTGTTTTAGTCTTCCGCTTGCTTAATTTAATTATATCTAGAGTATGATATGTTGTTTTAGTATAATCTTACTCATGTTTAATACATTAATATGGACAACATTTCAACATCATTATCCATATTGCATAAGTGATGTGCTGGATCTCGGGAGTTGAACTTTGCTCGACCCTCGAAATTCGGGGCGTTACACAAAGGAATGGAGAACTGTTAAAGGATTATATCCTTTGGTTCAATGAGGAAGCATTGCAAGTCGATGACTACTCTGACAAAACTGTGCTAACCACAATTATATCCGGGCTCTGGGACGGACGATTCCTCTTCTCGATAGGAAAGAATCCGTCGACCATGCTTAGAGAACTCATAAGTCGGGCTCAAAAATACTCAAACACCGAAGAGTTCTTTAGCTCGCGAAAGAGTACCCAAGGCTCGGAATATTCATCCAAAGACAAGAAGTGAAAAGATGAAGCCCCGCAACAAACAAACAAGAGGAGGTCGGATGAGAGTACCTCCCGTGATCAAAGGCTGAGTAGAACACCTGAGAGCAAGTTCAACTTGTATTCTCCCCTCAATACATCTCCAGAGCAGATCCTCTTGGATATCCGAGACAAGAAGCTATTACATTGATCAAAATGCATGAAAACGGAAGCAGGTCAGCAAGACAAGCACAAATACTATCACTTTCACCGTGACCACGAGCACAACACCAGCGACTGTGCCAACCTGAAAGAAGAGATCAATAATCTTATACGCAAAGGGCATCTACGTCAATACGTAAAGTAGGAGAAACAGCCTCGGAAGGATGAACCACCGAGTAGAGTAGCGGACGATGCCATTGAGATCCGAACAATATTTGGGGGACCATTAAGAGGTGGGGATTCGAACCAAGCTCGAAAAGCTCACACTCGGAGTACTGACCTCAAACATTACATCCACCTTGCTGACAGGCCAAGTAAGAAGCCTCGAATGAGTTCGTGTAGCCTGACATTCACAGAAGATGATGCATGAGGGATTCAATACCCCCATGATGATGCCCTAGTGGTTGCGATGACCATAGCTAATCGAAAGGTGTATCGCATTCTGGTTGATACAGGGAGCTCAGTCGATATCCTGTACTCCAAGGCATTTGACAAGAAGGGCATCAATAGGTCGTGCCTCCAACTTATTTAAACTCTGCTACATGACTTTGCAGGTGATAAGGTGGTCTCAAAAAGAGCGATCTCTCTCCCGGTCATGGTAGGAGAAGGGCGAAACCAAGCCACCCTGTTGCTCAACTTCTTAGCAGTGAACACACTATTGTCATACAACATCATCCTTGGACAACCGTCCCTCAACTCCATAAGAGTAGTGGTGTCTACATATCATTTAATGATGAAGTTCCCTACGGTGGGAAGAATCGGCTACCTCCAAGGAGATCAGCGAGAGGCTCGACGCTTTTACTCTGTAGCAGTTATGAAGGGCTTGGTGAAATAAGCCCTGACAATCAACATGCTCAACCCTAGAGAAGACACCTCGAAGGGGAGTTCTCCCATGGAGGACCTCGAATTATCCCACTTGATAATACCGATCTGATGAAAACAATTCAGCTCGGATCATCATTAGCTGCTGATCAGAAAGCACAAATGTTGGAGTTTCTATGGCAGCATAGGGACGTCTTCACATGGTCCCACCATAACATGTCAGGCATCGCTCCCGAGATAATGGTCCACAGGCTGAACGTGGACCTAGAGCATAAGCTAGTCAAACAGAAGAGAAGGGCCTTCGAGCCCGAGAGGTATGTTGCAATCTTTGAGGAGGCTACTAAGCTCCTCAACACAGGTTTCATTGAGGAAGTTCATTACCCAGACTAGATTGCAAATATTGTGCTTGTGAAGAAGGCCAATGGGAAGCGATGGGTCTACGTGGACTACTTAGACCTGAATAAAGTCTGTCTCAAAGACAACTTTCCCCTCCTCAGGATCAACCAGCTGGTCAACAGTACAATAGGACATGAACTCCTCACATTCATAGATGCAAAATCTGGTTACAATCTGATAGTGATGCATTCTCCAAACAAGCAAAAGATGATGTTCATCACGGACAAGGGGCTTTATAGGTACCGAGTCATGCCCTTCGGCCTGAAGAATGCAAGACTACGTACCAAAGGTTAGTGAACAAGATGTTTGCACGACAAATTGGCTGAACCATGGAGGTTTACATCAACGACAAACTTGTGAAGAGTGTCAAGGCAACCGACCATATATCAAACCTCAGGGAAACTTTTTTTATCCTACGGAAGTACCAGATGAGGTTAAACCTGACTAAATGTGCATTTGGTGTGGGCTCAAGTAATTCCTCGGCTTCCAGGTCAGCAAGAGAGGCATCGAGGCGAACCCAGACAAGATTAAGGTCCTCCTGGACATGAGCTTGCCTCGGACGATGAAGGAGATCTAATGCCTCACTGGAAGAGTCGCTACACTCAGCCGGTTCATCTCTAAAGCCATGGACAAGTGCTTCCCCTTCTTCTAGTAGTTGAAGGGTAATAAGAAGGCAGAGTGGACCTTGGACTGTGAGCAGGCTGTCCAACAGCTAAAGAAATATTTAGGGTTGCCCCCACTGCCAAGCCGAAGAAAGGGGAGCCCCTGTTTCTCTACTTAGCAGTTTCAGCTTCGGCCGTCAGCTCGGCCCTCATTAGGGAATCCGGAGGGAAGCAGCAACCTATTTACTGTACCAGCAAGGCACTGGTCCAGGCAGAGACAAGATATCCGAGCATGGAGAAGCTCGCCCTGGCCCTTGTCGTGTCTTCACGACGGCTACACCCATACTTTCAGGAGCACTACATCATCGCCATCATTGATTCACCACTTTGGCAGGTGCTCCAGAAGCCTGAAGTATCTGAACGCCTAACCAAGTGGGTTGTCGAGCTTGGTGAATTTGACATTGAATATCGGCCGAGGACGACCATCAAGGGAAAGCAGTGGCCAACTTCATAGCAAAGTTCACCGCTCGAAATGATGAACCCGGAGGATCTGATCCAAATGCACCCACATGTTCAATGGCAAATCTCACCATCCACCAAGTCCCTCCATTCGTCGAGGATATCGAAATGGAGATGAGAAGGTGGACAAGTGGACCCTGTTCGTAGTGGGTCGTTGAATTCAAAATGAGGAGGAGCAGGAATTGTTTTAGTCGCACCTGTACAATGACTATTCAGTACCTCATAGGCTCAGCTTCCGAGCCTTGAATAATGAAGCAGAGTATGAGGCCTTATTATCTGGGCTCAGGCTAGTAATTGCTTTAGGAGTCTGATTCCTCGATGTTCGGTGTGATTCTCAACTCATCATGAACCAAGTATCTGCAAAATATAACGTCAAGGAAGCCAGAATGATAGCCTACCTAGGTGAGGCACGAAAGCTTATAGATAAATTCCAAGAATGCAACATTAGTCAGATACCAAGAGCCGAGAATTCCTGGGCCGACGCCCTCGCAAAACTAACCTTGCCAACTGAAGGGAGCATCTTGAGGATCGTCCCAGTGGAATTCCTTGATAAACAAAGCATCGATCGCGCCAACCAGGGAACCGTTCACCCTGAACAGACAACTGCGAGTTGGATGGATCCCATAGTCGGGTACCTCATGGACGATAGGGTTCCTGAAGATAAATTGGAGGCTCGGCGCCTGAGGATCAGAGTGGCGCAATACATGACCATAGGGGATACTCTTTATAAGAAAGGGTTCTCTCAACCATATCTGAGATGTCTGTGACCCGACGAGGTAAAATATGTGATCCAGGAAATACATGAAGGAATTTGTAGGAATCACTCCGATGGCCGAGCCCTGGCACAGAAGATCGGCCACCAAGGATACTTTTGGCCAACAATTCAAGAAGACTCCAAAGACTTCATTCGAAAATGTGGCAAGTGCCAGAGATTCACTGCCATCACCAGACCACTGGCAGAAGAGCTAACTCCCATGAGCAGGCTGTGGCCATTCGCTCAGTGGGGGATCAACATCATTGGGCCTCTGTCCTAGGGCAAGGGACAAAATAGATATGCGATCGTGGCAGTGGATTATTTCACTAAGGGGGCTAAGGCCGAGCCTGTTGCAAAGATCACCGAACAGAAAGTAGGGGAATTTGTTTGGAAGAATATTATTTGTCAGTTCGGCATTCCACATACCATTGTGTCGGACAACGGGAAGCAGTTCGACAACGACAGGTTCAGGAATATATGACAAAGTCTCAGCATCATCAATGCCTACTCGTCACCTCGACACCCTCAATCCAATGGCTAGGTGGAGGCGGTGAACAAGATCATAAAAAATCACCTCAAGACTAAGTTGAAAAAGGCAAAGGGTATTTGGGCCAAGGAATTTCCATTCATGTTGCGGGAGTATAGGACTACGGCTCGATCAGCAATGAGAGAGACCTCATTCTCCCTCTCTTACGGTGTTGAGGCCGTCGTCCCCATTGTGATAGGACTCCCCACTACCCAAGTGTTATCCTATCAAGATAAACAAAATGTTGAGCAGATGACAACAAGCCTCGACTTACTTGAAGAGTTAAGGGACACCGCAAAACTACAGATCACAACTCGGCATCAACAGGTCTCCCACTTCTACAATTCCAGGGTCAAAACAAGACATTTTCAATGGGGAGACCTCATCCTTCGATGTGTGTTCCAAAACACAACAGAACCTAGAGTAGGCTCCTTAGGTCCAAATTGGGAGGGACCCTATTGAGTAGTCAGCTCGGCCAAACCTAGCTCCTACCGTCTCGAGGATCTGGAAGGGCGACCACTGCCATGTCCTTGGAATGCCGAGCACTGAAAGACCTACTATACCTAGGGAAATCAATGTAAGGGTTGGGACTACTTGTCATGATTGCATTCTAAATCAAAGATGTATTTTTATACATGAAATCGAGTTATTCTACACGACCTACATGGAACTTCCTGTGCAAGGAAGATCCCGATGATGGGCCGACCACTTAAAAAGTGGTCGACTCGTCATCCGAACACACTACGAAGGGCCATTTCTTATGTGCAGAGAAAGAACCCTTTGATGAGATAACTCTTAAAGAAGAGGTCGGTCGTCATTCAACAACCCTCACAAACATAATCCACAATCAATAAATAGAACCATTAATAATAATAATAATAAAGTCGACTAAATGTATTAATTGATGAGACGCTGAAGTGTCATGATATCTGATTACAAGAGAGAGAGAGAGAGAGAGAGAGAGAGAGAGTAAGATTAGTCGGCGTGAGGGGGAGGGTCGGCAGCAGGGCTAGGGGGCTGGTCGGCAGGTGATTGCTTGCCTCCAAGTGCATAAGTTTGTAAGTAATATCCTGTGAATACAGGGTCGATCCCACAAGGAAATAATTTATGAAATGAAAAAATCAAATGCAAAATTAATAAAGTAATGGAAACTAAACAGATGATTTGATTTTGAAGGTTTTGAATGTATGGAATTCAATTAATTTGAAAACAACACCCAAGCTTTAAAGTTCCACACATAGGTTAATGTTCCATAAGTCATAATGACTTTGATAACACAATTAGGATCTGAGCACTATGGTCAGCCTAATCAGAAAATAAAATAATTTAAATATTTTTAATAAATGATATAAAAGATTAGAGAATCATGGATTAGCATCATTGATATATATATATTCTCAACTGTCAGTGATTTAAGCATTCATATCCATAAGATAATGAATCAAAGAAATATACCAGGTTGAGAACATCTCTCATCTAGGAAATCTAACTAAGCCTATCCATCAATGTGGATCTAATATGATGGAAACATATGGATCTCACATGAGGATCAAAAACCTAAACCTAGATAATTGATAACATGCATACACCATTCATCTCATCATTAAAAACAATCAATCGTCATAATTTTTGAAATCATTAAACCAATGCGCTTCCCTTTTAGCTTGGGCTAGAGGGAATTAGAAAAACGTAACTAAATTGCAAAAATAAAAAGCAAGAAAAATAAATAAATAACTTGTAAAGAAAAACAAGAACTATAAAACTTGAAAGCTCTCTAAAGCCCCTAGAAAAAACCCTAGATCTTGCCCTTGAATGCTCTGAAAGATGCTTAGGAATGCCCTGAGAAGCCCTATTTATAAGTGGGGAACTCCTTCCTTCAAACTGGTTTGAAAAATTCAAAAACCGTCTCAAATTTTCTCACTCCACGTAGGCTCCGCGTAAACCCTTCGATGACATCGAGTAGCTTTCGATGTCATCTAAGACTGGCTTCGATGACATCTGCATCCAATTTGTCCAGCAACCAAACTTGATTTTCTTATAATTTTGGTGTCATATAAACTCCTTTGATGCCATTGAAGACTGGCTTCGATGACATCTTCAATGTCATCTAAGCATAGATCCTGCGAATTTCTGCACTATTTTCTGTACTTCCTTTTTTACTTGATTTTTTTACTCTTGGGGTCTTGAAATCTACAATCTTGGTCTCCAAGTGTCCATTCTTGCTTGGTGATTCTTGAGCACCAAATCCATGATTTAACATTCTTTTTTAGTCCAAGCTCTTAAAGTCACCTTGCAACATAAACATGTATAAAATATACCATTAAGCAATATCATATTCATAAAACCAAGATATAAATTGGGGAAAATATGCAATATTTGTCACCTAACACACCCCCCAACCAGCATTTTGCTAGTCCCAAGAAAAATAAGGGAATAAAAATAAAAATAAGAATAAAAACTAATTCTAGAAAAATTAAAATAAAAATTCTAACTACACCACTTTTGCAAGTAATCTCGATTGCATTTATCATATGCAACAAGTCTTTAAACCTTTAGGTTTCCCATAGTGGACGAGTTATAGTCTCGTGAGGGTTTCCAGAAATTTATCCACAAATATTGAAAACATAAAAAATAGTTCGATACTCAGAAATTTATACAATTATGCCTTCATTCATCATATAAATTCTAAAACAAAACAATACTTACCCTAAGTCTGAAGTTAGTTAAAATCTTAATTTCCTAATCCATTACATCCTTGAGTTCAGAGACCTAATCAAAATTTAAAATAGTTATGATCCAATATACTTAGGTGCTCAGTGACACTAGTCTAACTTTGAGAAATATGCATGTTCCCTATCCTAACTCATTTCAATCATCCCAAGAATATGAAATCTCTAGTTATCTCATTTCCTTCATGCCCCATCTTCTTTTATCATCATATCCTCATTATTATAAACTACCCTTAGATGAAGATTCCCACTGGGTTTGCTTCATAACCTAAGGTATCATAATTGTAACGGTATAGCAATGGATACTTAAGTATCCTTACTCCAGATAACTGACACGATTGTTATGGTCATAAATTTTTTTTCTTTTTTCTCTTTTTTTAAAGCATATATCAATAGTACTAGTTTATTCAACTTTGTTTGAATCAAAATTTGTTATTCTAGTTTACATATCATACTCCTCACTTAGTTAGCTAGGGTGTATTGTGAATTCAGTACATCAAATTACAACTCACTCTAAAATAGTGATTAGATAATCGAACTCAAGTTTATACGTTTCAGTTATCAAAATTCTAACTACTATCAACCTAGACTAAGCATTAACTTTGCCTTTGAAATTCGCATAATATCATGTTCACATTCTTGTATATAAAAATTTTATTTTGAAAATGTTGAAAATTTTTTCCATAAACCTAGTAAAAAAAACTCACATGGATGACTATCCACACCCCTAACCTAAAATCTACATTGTCCCCAATGTAATGATACACGTAATGCAGAGACCAATAAAAATAAAAGAAAGGGTGGATAGTACCTGCCATGAAGAAAGGAACACGCTAAGTGTCACAAAAAAATGAATATTATATAAATCCTAAACAAATGCTCTGTTAGACTAATAGCATCAATCCGAATATTCTGGCCCATGAAGGGACGTCGAACTCCTCTCCCAAATGAAAGTTTTCCATATAAGGCTTCAATTTTTGACCATTTACCTTATACACATTGCCATTACATGGGTTCTCAATTTCAACAGCCTCATGAGTATAAACATTCTTTACAATGAAGGGCCTGTCCATCTTGATCATAACTTTCCCAAAAAGAACTAGAGATAGGTGTTTCGACAAGAAACAAATGCATTCGATTTGGGAGAATTCATTCAATAATAACAAAGAAAGAATAAGAGAACAATGATCACAAAGAATTTTATTCAATCTAGGTTTATTTGCATCCTCATATTCCCTTGATTCTGAAAACAGAGTACAATTAATCAACACAACGAATGAAAGAGAAGATAGTTTAATGGTGATTTCAGCAGCATTTCGACAATTTTGGTATTGTATTCATTGCAAAGGCAGATAGGTTGTACAGACTTGAAGTCTACTCATCCTTTCTGTCACGCCCCAAACTCAGAAATCGGGCTCACAAAATTCTCAATCGCTGAATCCGGCGCTGACAGCCTCCGTATTGCCCCATTCTCGGATCCCAGCACTCATAAGCTAGATTCCGATCCTAGGATCCTACAAGGAGGATTTTCAGTATAATTTTTTTATTTTAATAATGGAACATAACCATAAGCATAACCAAGTCACAAAACAACATCATCATCACATATCCACTAATATAAATATTTGAATACAATGCTGAAAGGGAAATACATATGTCAAAAATCAAAACTTCAGAAGACCACTGCACACTCCAAGCTGAACGCTGTTGTAACCTAACGCCGCTTGCACGCATCTATCGTGCATAAGCTTATAGAAAGCTTAGAGGGTAGTGAAAGTGTGTGTAGGGTAAGTGCCAAGTATCAATAAAGCCCATAAATCATATATTATCAGAATAAGCGGAAATATACTAGTAAGTCCATGAGTCATACAATATCAGAGTAAGCAATGCAGATCATAATGAGGTAAATATCATATACTGCAGATGCAATGCAATACGCAGATCCTGCCAAGTTCGCCCAAGCCATATAAGTGCAGAAACGTAGCAATCCAAAATGTCATATGCCACGAATGAAATGCAACATGCGATGCAAATGAAATGACCAAGCTGGAGTGAAGTCAGGATGATAGTACGTAGTATCACAGGCTATGGGGTCCATCATAAGGAAATTCTATCCAAACCAGTCCCATACATAAATTTAGATAATTAAACACAATGTCGTAAACTCCTGATCTCAGGTTAGTCGCGTGCCCCAACCAAAATCCTAGCCATTGCGAAGGTACACGTAACAAATAGTTGCGTACCATCATTCTAAGTGGATAGTGGATGAATGAATGAATGAGTTAAGTACTGAGTATGCAACTCCTACACAATAGCCTACCAGCACAGTAGCTTGCCAACCACTGGTAGCTCACCCACTGTGGTAGCTCGCCCAGGCCTCAGCCCCGCCCATATCACACCTGCCCACATGAACGTCCGCCTACATGTGCAACAGTGACGGGCTGTCATAATATCATGCTAGTCCTCATATCCAGTCCACATATCAGTAGGGTTCCTCTCTAGGAAATCACCGGGGTCCAATACACTTCACACTAACTACCGCCTCCCTAACCGCACAGCCAAGAAAGTGGAAGAGACCACACTATCTGCCTGACCAGTAGTCTGTCAATACCTACCCGGCTTATCGATAGCGGACTCATTTGCGAGCTAGTCAAACTCAGCCTAGCTTAAAGCCCCCTCACTCAAGCGGATAAGGCCACACCCCCTTCCAACCGACCACGACACAGTGGGAGACACGGCCTCATGGTATAGGCACCGGCGCTCATATTCCACTCGGTCTAGACGTTGGAGCATCTCCTGGTACCAAGGAGGTTTAGGGACTTTCACCCCTGGACTTCCTAAGTGCCCACAGTGCTAGAACCAAGTATTTTCAGTGTCCCATCTGGCCATCCACGATGTGCCTGTGGAAGTCACGGCCCTGATGTCTCTAGGGCATACAATGATCATGTCACACATGCGAGATGCATGAGTCACACTCTCCAGTCATGCAGCAATCCTGCACATATCGCGCACTCATGTGGGTAACTCCTATCAGTGAGTCCCATAAATAATCTGCCCAATGGGATATGTTATGATCAGTCACAACTCATCTCAAGCATACATATGATGCGTATGGCATAAGTCATGAAATTATACTAAGCATGTTATAAAGTAATGAACTATCCTTACAATGCAAATGGGCTTAGACGACCTACACATAACAAGTATGAGCTATCAATGGGCCCTAAGGAGAGTTACAATGCGGACATTTAATCAACTTGTACTTACAATGTGGGCGTCAAACCATCATTGCTCCCAAGGCATAGCCCGCGATACAGATCATTACATAAACCCCAGTAGAATCACACATTCTAATGGACTTATGTACATGCCATTGGGCCTCGACCCATGGGCCTCCAATACATCAAATGGGCTTCATATATATACCAAGGTGGGCCTCAACGGATGGACTACAAATACATCAAAATGGGCCTCATACATGGGTCACACATACATCACATCGGGCCTCGCTAAATGGCTCATAATACACCATAATGGGCCTCTTCAAATGGGCCGAAAACACATCGCAACGGGCCTTATATTTGTGCTGCATGTGCATCGTTATGGGCCTCATAACTGGGCCTCAAATACATCACAATGGGCCACAACTTGTGGCCCTGAAATATATCACAATGGACCACGTCATATAGGTCGTAAATACACAATAGGTGGGCCCCATCACGTGGGCTGAAAATATATCTCAGTGGGCCATGACCCATGGGCCTCAGTACATCATAATGGGTCGCAACCCATGGGCCTCAAATACAATAAGTGGGCCGCATCAATGGGCCGCACCAATGGGCCTCATACACACAACAAGTGGGCCCTGTACATGGGCCAAAAATACAAACAGGTGGGCCCCGCACATGGGCCAAAAATACATCATGATGGGCCGCACCAATGGGCCTCAAATGGGCTTGGACCACACAAAAAAATCATTTCAATGGTTGTAGGTGTAACATGTGTATCACTGTACACTAGTATTCCATGGGGCACATGGCTAACTAATGATGATCAGCACTGTCCAAACATTGTTTATGTAAATCAACACCATCCAAACATTGTTCAACACCGTCCAGCACAATCTGGACGGTGTGGATATAACAAATACATCACGGTGGTGTCCGCACGCCCACGTGGACGGTGGATAAAACACATGCATCACGGCTAGCCCCACCGTCCTAAGTCTGGGCGGTGGGCAGTATGGATGAAACGCATACATCAAGGTGGTCCCCACCGTACAGACCATTGGACAGTGTGATATAAGGCACATATATCACGTATAAAGGTGTGAGTCCCATTGTCCCATCTTCTGGATAGAGTGGACACCATACGTGCCAAGGGGTCCCATGTCCCCAACAATACATATATTAAGGTGGCCCCACCGTGCAGCAACTGCTGGACAGTGCTGGATAGGACCCTTCATCAAAGAAGGCCCCACATGGATTGCTGACATTAACATCTAGATGATGGATGGCTGGATACAATGCATGCCTCATGTGAGGCCCACAGAACTTGAAGGCATCAACATGGCAGCTAAGTTGTGGCTGCTTGCCCACCATCCATCAGACGGATGGTGTGGATCACCAAAAGATGGACGGTTCAGATATAAAATGGAGGGACGGTTTGGATATAACACATATACGGTGGGTCCTAATTGGACGAACAGTGTGGGTTAAAAACCCATACATCATGGTGGCCTCACACCAGATGAACGGTCTTCCCCGCCATCCAGATGGATGGTGGGATGAAACACGTACCATGGTGGGAACCTCATAGCTTGATGACGTCATGCACCAGCTATGTAGGCATAGATATATATATTAATATATTATATGATATAACATGTATTGATTCTTTTTCTTTTTATATTATTATTATTATTATTTAAAAAAATAAAATAAAAACACCAAAGCAACGTATTGCTGGACTGGTGGCCTGGATAAAACACTTGTATCTCGTGGGCCTCACGTCCAGCCACGAGACGGTGTGGGCATTGCACATAAATCATGGTGGGGTCCACTTGAGCTTTAAATCTGACTCATTCTTTAGCTCATGCCTTAAAAGGAGCTTTCAAAATGGTTGGACGGCTTGGATGCAACACATGCATCTTGGTGGCCCCACTGTCCAAACAATGGATGGTGTGGATAAAACACATACATCATTAGGTGGGTCTCATCGTCCAGTGCTGTGGATGGTGTGAATAAAACACATACATCATTGTGGGTCCCACGTGGGGCCCACCATAACGTCTACTTTCCATCCAATCTTTTAATAAGGTCACGCAAACCTGGATGAATAGAAAAAACAAATTTCATGATAATCCAAAACTTCGGTGACACCCAAAGGGTTTCAATGGCAGACGTGCAATCCCATTGTTTCCAGTGACGTGGGCCACCTAAGTTGTGTATACAGCTGATTTTTAGGGTGGCCCGCTGCCCTAAGGGGGGCCCACCAAATGCAAGGTGTTGATGCTCTACACACATCACGGTGGGGCCCACGGCAGGGACCCACGTCCTTGCCTCCACCATCATATGCAGCAGGACGCTGCTACACGTCAGCAGTGCCTGCTGCTATATATTTTATTTTTTTCATTTTCTCAGGGTTTTTCCTATGTGGGGTCCACATCAAGGGAATCCACCCTGCCCATTGGCTCCTATGGCTCAAGACAAGCCAAACAAGCCCAATGTTGAGTATGTTTTGGGGTACAGAACATCAGGGTGGATTTCAATGGTAGAAAATATTGTCTTCCAAGATATGGCCTGCCAGAAAGTCGGATTGCCTTCATTTTTTGGCTCAACACCTAAAATGAGCTGAGGAATGAAGTGGGTAGCGTGGATTGGATTGATACATCAAGGTGGGGCTTGTATGAGTGGCCCCCCCAAAAAGCATAAACCAAGCCTCTTTTTTTTTTTTTGCTAGCACACCCACTGTCTATTCACACTTCACAAGTCCAGCGTCCTGGGCTTTTTATCGTGGGTCCCACGTGTAGGGACCATGGCCGGTGGGTCCCACGTGGACGAGGCCCCACTTGATTGGATCAACCTAACATTTGTGTTTTCCCATCTCCCTAAGGTAGGGCCCACATGGTTTGGACAGTGTAGATCCTACACGTCCATCAGTGGGTCCCACGAAGGTGGATGACTTGGATAAAATGCATACATCAAGGGGCCAATACCAAGGGAAAAGAGAGAGAGAGAGAGAGAGAGAGAGTGAGTGAGTGATGGAGGGACCCCGGCACTATGGGCCCTCCTCCCATGATTTACCACATACATCAAGTGGGTCCCATTACATATGGGCCCACCGATCAAAATCAACGGTGGAGATCCTTTCTCCACCAAAATGAAAGGTCTAGATGACCCTATCCATGCAAGGAAAATAAACATCATGACGGGGTCCATGGATAATGGCCCCATCATGAGATGATCATGAGAATCATAGTGGGCCATCAGCCACATCTAGGGTCCAAAATGAGATCCATACCATCGATTGGTAGGCCTCACTTGGCCCATCATAAAAACATGAAATCTAGGCCTATAGAAGCACCCACCGTTCGATCTTCTTGGTCCGATGGAAAGCCGAGCTCCTTGTGTCTCACTTTAATGGAGGATGATGAGAAATGAACGGCTAAGATGAAGGATTTTGGGATGGGAAGTGGGCCACAAACATCTCACTTTCTCTCTTGGAAAACCATGGACATCCACCACTTTGTTTGGGATTTTTTTTGCTTAGAAAAATGTGAAGAGAAAGGAGAGAGAATGGTGGTTGTAAGAGAGGTGATGGGTGTGAGTGATAGATGTGAGGTGATGGTGTACTTGACATGTATGGGTGTATAAGGGAGAGGGTGAGAGAGAGTTGACTTTGGGATTGCTCTTGTACTTGACATGAGGTGATTGATTGATTGATTAATGGGACTTGTTGTAGAGATTCTCTTGGGATTACAAATGCGTGGTATTTCTTCAAAATAAACGCAGGCCCACGTCTCCTTGCCAGGGTATCGAATCGGTGCGTAAGACGCAGCATTGGAACCGCAGCGATGGTGCGGTTGCAGTAGTATAAGTCTCGGATTAAGTCGACTCAAATCTATAGGATATGACTTAGGGTCACGCGAAAACATCGATTATCGGTCGCAAGTTGCCGAAATTCGATGGGAAGGATCGTGGGATTAGACAGAACAGCACGGTCTAGGATACGGGCCTCAAACTTTCAGTCGTATGGACAGACTCTTCTTTCTCCTGGAGCCCTTTCTCTATACTTCACATTTCCTTTACTTTCCCTTTATAAATCCAGTAATTGGCGCACTTGAACAAGGAAGGGACATTTTGGGCTAGAATACTGGTAGGTGTACAACTAAAGAAATGGCAGAGACTCCCCAGACTTAGGTCGTGCAGGTCTTCGGGTCTTCCATCATTCTTCACGCATCTTCTCTCCCCTAGGAACTCCTTGAAACTTTCCAAATTTTGTCTACTCGCAGTTCTCTTTCTTCCCATACATGTAAAGATTATCTGTCCTTGAAACATGGAGTGCACAATACTTGGAACATGGACAAGTGCACAACACCTCCCTTGAGAAGTGGAGCGCACAAAGCTTAGTGTTAGGACAAGCACACAATACCTCCCCTGAGAAGTGGTGCGCAATGCCTAGCATTAGGACAAGTGCACAATGCCTCCCTTGAGAAGTGGAGCGTACAAAGCTTGGTGTTAGGACAAGCACACATTACTTGGCTTTAAGACAAAAGCCCTTCCAAAGTGGCACACAACACTTGGCTTTAAGACAAAAGCCCTTCCAGAGTGGCGCACAACATTTGTGTTAGGACAAAAGTCCCTTCCAAAGTGGCGCACAATGCCTTGTGTTAGGACAAAAGTCCCTTCCAAAGTGGTGCACAATGCCTTGTGTTAGGACAAGAGTCCCTTCCAAAGTGGTGCACAATGCCTTGTGTTAGGACAAGAGTCCCTTCCAAAGTGCGCACAATGCTTGTGTTAGGACAAAAGTCCCTTCCAAAGTGGTGCACAATGCTTGTGTTAGGACAAAAGTCCCTTCCAAAGTGGCGCACAATGCTTGTGTTAGGACAAAAGTCCCTTCCAAAGTGGTGCACAATGCCTTGTGTTAGGACAAGGAGTGCATAAACCCCTTTATAAGTGGCGCACAATGGGATTTTTCTTCAGGACAAAGGTCCACTCAATGTCGAGCACAACACAAGTCTTAAGACCAAAACCCATTTGAATTGGCGCACATCACAAATCTTAAGACAAGAACCCATCTAAATTGGCGCACATCACAAATCCTTTCCCACTCAAATTGAGGCACAAAGCCTTGTGCGCTACATGGGTTGTGCACCCCATAGACCACCTGGCTCACAACAAGAGGGGACACATAAGAGGAGGGGCAGATGAGCTCCTCTCCCCACTTGTTGTCTCTAAGTCCAAATGAGGAATGAGGAGGGGTATTTATAGACTTCCCAAGCTCCTCCCTTCCTTAAATAGTGGTGATCACCACCACTTCTCCCTTCATACAACTTCCACTCTCTTTCCTTACATAGTGGTGTCCAACTACTTTTCCTTAAATAGTGGTGTACATCCCTTTCTAAGACAAGAACCACACTTCCTCCCCACATACAAGGCAACGCCCATCCACTCCTTTATTCGAAATAATGCCCCTCCACTCCTTTATTCAAAATAACGCCCATCCACTCCTTTATTCAAAATATGGAGCACACAACCTCTTCTCTTTATGAAGCGACGCTTCACAAGGCTTCTATAGGGAATGTCGCACAACAAGACTTTTCTCCATTCTAAATGGTACACAAGGCTTCCTTTAAGAGGAGGGTCATAAAATAGAGATGGAGATTGGCGCGCTTATCCAAAGGTACACCACACTAGGATTCATGCAAGAAGCTTTCAACTCGTGCAATATAAAGATGGAATATTTTTTGTGCCCCAACAATGGGAATTGTACAATAGGACCTTTTGCTGAAGTTCAGAATCTCTTTGTAGATTTTAGAATTTTTATAGGAGTCTCTCCTTAGCTCATCTAATTCATTTCAGCTCTAATTTCCTTTGTCCACTTGCTTGGTCCATATCAAAGTTTAATTTTTTTTTATTGCGCAGTAGGTTCTATGTTCCAATTCTATAGGCAAGTGGCAAGCCTTCCCATACACCAATCTGTATGGGGACATTCCAATTGGGGTCTTATAAGCAATCCTATAAGCCCATAAAGCCTCGGATAGTCTGAGGGATCAATCATTCCTATCTGGCCTTATAGTTTTCTCCAAAATCAGTTTGATTTCCCGATTAGAAATCTCAGCTTGCCCACTCGTTTGTGGGTGGTATGGGGTGCTCACTTTATGCTTGATATCATATTTCTTCATCAAAGCTTCAAATGTCCTATTGCAAAAGTGAGACCCACCATCACTAATGATGACCTTTGGAGTTCCAATTTTAGAAAAAATATTTTTCTTAAGGAATCATATGACCAATTTGTTGTTATTGGTCCTACTTGGAATTGCTTCAACCCACTTTGAAACATAGTCCACACTAACCAATATATAAAGAAATCTAAAAGAAGATGGAAATGGGCCCATAAAATCAATACCCCAACAATAAAAAATCTCCAATGGTAAAATCGGGGATAAAGGCATCATGTTGTGCCGGCATACTCTTTCCAATCTTTGACATCTATCACAAGCAACACAAAAAGCATGGGTGTCATTAAACATTGTGGGCCAGTAAAAACCACACTACAAGATTTTTGCAGTGGTTTTCTTGGCAGAGAAATGGCCACCATATGCTTCCATGTGGCAAAAGAAAATAACACTCTGAACTTCATTCTCTGGGACATAACATCTAAAAATCTTATCAGTCTCATATTTATATAAATACGGGTAATCCTAGAAGAAGTTCCTAACCTCAGTTTCAAAATGCTTCCTATCTTGTGACTTCCAATGATATGGCATTTTTCTCGTCATAACATAATTCACTATATTCACATACCAAGGCAATTTGGAGATCACAAATAATTGTTCATCAGGAAAAGTGTCCTGGATATGCATCTCCTCAGTGGAGTCATCTAACATCAATCTAGAAAGGTGATCGGCCGCTACGTTTTCTACTCTTTTCTTATCTCTTATCTCTAAGTCAAATTCTTGGAGTAGGAGGATCCATCACAAAAGTCTCGGCTTTGCATCCTTCTTAGATAGAAAATATTTCAAAGCTGAGTGGTCCATAAAAATGACCACTTTGGATCTAAGCAAGTAGGACCTAAACTTATCCAAAGTAAAAAATTACAGCAAGTAACTCTTTTTTAGTTGATGAGTGGTTCACTTGGGTTGAGTTTAAAGTTCTACTCGCATAATAAATAACGTAGGCCGTTTATCTTTCCTTTAGCCTAAAACAACCCCTATGGTATAATCACTTACATCACATATTAGTTTAAAAGGAATTGTCCAATCTGGTGGACGCATGATAGGTGCGGTGGTAAGGGATGATTTAATTTTATTAAAGGCACTTGCAAACTTATCTGTCCACTTAAATGGGACATCCTTTTGAAGAAGATTAGTCAAGGATCTAGTAATAGCACTAAAGTCCTTAATGAATCTTCTATAGAAACCGGCGTGCCCTACAAGTGATCTAATATCTCTAACAGTTTGGGGAATAAGTAGATTACGAATAATGTCCAGTTTTGAGCGATATACCTCGATTCCATTTTTTGAGATAACACGTCATAGAACAATTCCCTTTTAAACCATGAAATAGCATTTCTCCTAATTTAAGACAAGGTGCTTCTCTTCACACCTAGATAAGACAAGAGATAAATTGTTGAGGTATTCCTCAAAACTACTCCCAAATATAGAGAAGTCGTCCATGAAAACCTCAAGAAACTTCCAAACTATATTTGAAAAAAATACTTAACATACACTATTGAAAAGTTCTTGGGGTGTTACACAATCCAAATGGCATCCGTTTGAAAGCAAACGTGCCAAATAGACAAGTGAGTGTGGTTTTCTCTTGGTCTTCCAGGGCTATCTCTATTTGGTTATATCTGAAATATCCATCAAGAAAACTACAGAAGGAGTGACCTGCTACCCTCTCTAAAACTTGATCAATGAATGGTAGAGGGAAATAGTCCTTCTTTGTGACCTGGTTCAATTTTCTATAGTCAATGCAAACACATCAACCTGTGGAGACACGTGTTGGTATGAGTTCATTATTAGAATTTTGCACGATAGTTATTCTGGATTTCTTTGGGACTACTTGAGTTGGACTCACCCAAACACTATCGGATATTGGGTAGATGATTCCTACATCTAATAATTTGATCACCTCATTTTTTTACAACTTTCATCATGTTTGGATTGAGATGCCTTTGAGGTTGTCTAATTGATTTGGTGTCCTCATCGAGGTGGATCCGATGGGTGCATATGGAAAGGCTTATACCCTTAATGTTAGAAATGGTCCAGCCCAAGGCTCCTTTGTAGTCCCTTAGAACATTCAACAATTTAATCTCTTGATCCTTATCTAAAAATGAAGAGATCACTACAGGATAAGTTTTATTTTCACCTAAGTATATATACTTAAGCTCATTTGGTAGTGATTTTAACTCAAGCTTTGGAACATTGGTTGGTGATGAAAGAGGTCGCGAGTCCTCGATAGATAGGATTTGAGTGCATAGTCTCCATTGGTACATACCAATGTCCTGGGTGGTAGTGTTCTCATTATCATCATAAATTTTAGCAAGCACTTTTTCTAAATCAAAATTTTTTAACTCCCCAAAGACTTTAATCAAATCCTTAGATAGGCTAGGTTCCAATTCCTCTTCCTCTGTCAAGCAGTCCATAAAATTCAGCTCATTAATCTTATTATTATGTATGGGCTGCTTACATAGATTGAAAATATTTAGCTCTAAGGTCATGTTACCAAAAGACAACTTCATCATTCCATTCCTGAGATTGATTATTGCATTTGAAGTTGCTAGGAATGGGCGGCCTAAAATAATGGGAACTTGAGCGCTAACATTTACACATGGTTCAGTGTCTAGTACAATAAAATCCACGAGGAAGTAGAAATTGATAAAGCTCCAACTGCTGAATTTGAACAATGTGTTACCACATCTCCAAATGTCCTATAACGAGAAAAGAGAACCAGAGGCGCTAACGAATTTTTTCAGCCTTCTTCCGTAACTCCAGCAGCTACAAATAAAGTTGGTTAAATAGCATCTGCCCACTTAGAACTCCGTAATACCACCAAACTAAGCCAATAGGCTAAAAAAGTAGCCAGTTTGGCATTAGGGCTGTAATCCGCTGGACTTCTTATCTTGTGCCTAAGAGTTTCCAAGTGTTGCAAGTGACTGCTTAAAAAGTTACAAAGAAGACGAGAGTATTAAAAAGTATACAGCGCATAAGTACATGTTTTGAATATAACTAGAATGATTAGAGAATATAGTATAGGTTTCTCGTAAAATGTGCAAGCCACTAGAGAGGCAGTATTTTTGAATATCGGGGAACTTCGACATTTCTCGAAAAAGTTCCGTTGTGGTCTCGAAAATTGATTGTAGTCTTTGAGGAGGCTCAAAATAAACAAACTCCTCATTTGTAGGAACAAACTCATCGAAGAATCACCTCGGAACAGGAAGTCCTTTCATTCGGTGTAGATCCCATAAGGTGATACTAACCTCACACAAGGGTAGGTGAAAAAAAATCGTTGTGGGACACCAATACATCAAGAAGCCTTTGAAGATCATAGTATCCTTAAAGAAATGCTTAGAAGAAACTTCAATAGCATTATATAAATTGACATCGACCAAAACTTGGGTATATTTCTGGAGAATGGCTCTTGCCCAAGCACTGTAGTAAGCATGATGGGATAAAAAGGCCACGTGTCCAAAATTCTTCAATACCCATAACGAATCCTTGTCACAGAAGCGTTGTTGGAGAGTTTCGAAATAGTGTGTATGATAAAGGGTATGTAGATTATAACTGGGAGTTAGAAAGTGCATATGAGAAATCTAACCCGTCTTCTGTTACGATCCTTTTTCTAACAGAAAGCCTTCCATGATCTGAGGTTCCTTTATAACCCAATTTGCAGTATAAAGAAGCCTATTCTGCATCATCTGATCTGTTGGCTCACTATGAAGGATTGATAAGTGACGGTACAGATTCAATGGAATGATAATCATCTCATCTCTATAGGGGCTTTTGAATTTGATGACTTTTTTATGGAGCCACACACAGTCTCATGTATTCTGAAGACGCTTTTTGTTGTGCTCCTTATTCTTCTTTTGTAGTAATTCTCCTTTACTCTTTGATTTCTTCTTCTTTGTAAAGGTGGGAGGAGGAGTAGATTCTTTATCAGCAAGACTAGAGCTGTCAGTGCGGATGTTGGTAGTTGATTTCAACCAAGTATCCTATTCAGCTTCATGACCCTCCTTTTGAGGTCTTTCGACATCTCCCATTATGATGGCATTGCGAATATGGCTAGCCAGGAGAAGTATATAGTCTAAAAAATTAATGATGGGGAGGATCAGTTCTTTGAAGATAGATGGTTGCTTACTAGTCACCCACACTCTTTTCTTAGGATGATCTTCAACTAAATGTGATCGAAGGTTCGAAGGTTCGAAGGTTCTGAGTGCTAAGAAGGGGTAGCTTTCTCCTAAGAAGGAGTGTGGCATTTCTTAGTTCGAACCTTCAAAGGATTCTATGAAAATTTCAGTGAGTCTAGGTGCTTAGAAGATTTCTACAAAAGTAAAAGTCTGTTGCGCAGGCAATCAGTAGTGTGCAACACTCTAGTGCATGAAAGTCAACAGCGCGGAGGTGTTCTGTTGCATGGAAGTCAATTGCGAGCTAGAGGTTTCTTTGAAAATGAAGAAGTGAGCTAAAAGGGAACTAACTTTAGTTTATATAACCGATCAGACCCCGACTCCCATTGCGCAGACTTGATAGGGCAATGGGTAAAGCGAGGGTAATGAATTGAAAGAAATGGTTTTTTTTTATAATAAGTGGTTGATCCTCTATTAATTTTGAAGAAAAATCAACAAAGGATTAAGGGGGCATCTGTTGGGGCATAAAATTGAGAAAAAAGAAATAGAAGTAATAGAAATCAGGAGAGAAGGAAAAGAAATTTGCACCCGCGCATTGCAGAACCATTGCGTGATGCGCAACAGACACATTGCGCGAATCAAATGATGATCCATTGTGCGGGGCGCAATAAGCATCTTGCATACCTGCACAATGAGGTACAGTTGTGCAAGAATAAGGGTTTACACATGTGAAATGCCTATAAAAACCCCTTCCCCCCTTTATTTGATTCATTTGTAACTCTAGAGCTCTAGAAGAACCAGAAGAAGACCCAAGACTTCTACCAGGTATCTCGCAAAGGAGAAGAAGATAATAGAGGTGTCTATGAATACTGATTGTGCCACTCGCAATGGAGATACATTG
This sequence comes from Magnolia sinica, assembly GCF_029962835.1. Taxonomy (NCBI): domain Eukaryota; kingdom Viridiplantae; phylum Streptophyta; class Magnoliopsida; order Magnoliales; family Magnoliaceae; genus Magnolia; species Magnolia sinica. Next base: position 67,014,089 of record NC_080578.1, read on the forward strand.
TGCGGCGCACAACAACTCCGTTGCACATGCAGTAAAACTATATTTACAGTGTATGATTCCAGATTTCTCTTGGATAGCGAGTCTTTGACAATTCACTCTGAAGTTTGATTATATTCCTCAAGACTCCTAGCTACAATCAGAACTTCGAGTATATATATTAGAAAGGGATTAAAAGGATCTTTGAATCAAAGAACTTTCAAATCAAAGAAGAAACGAAGGACTTCCGGAGGATTACTAAATCCTCACAATGACTCTTTGATTAAGAAGAGTTCATCTCAAACTGAAATGCTATCAAAATTGACATCCCAATGAGTTCTATTATGATATTTCATTACATTTGTACACCTTAATTAGAATCAAGGGAGATATGAGGATGTAAACAAACTTTAAAATTAATAAAATATCTAATGATGATTGTTCTTTCATAATTCATATGTTTTTATTAAATAAGATATCCTCGACCAAAATACATTCGTTTCTTCTCGAAATTAGGTTCTCGATATGTCTCATACTCCAATACAAGTGGTATAGGTATGCGCAACTATTCTACATGAATGTATGCCTAGCATTGTGTGTGTGGCTCATCATATGTAGTTATCATCACATTGTGGAATATATATATATATATATATATATATATATATATATATATAATTCATGAAAATCCAACTCGCTCTACATCCCATAACTACGGAGATTCGTTGGCGTGTCCAACACTACCATAGATTTACATAAACACCTCGAGACGAAACAACTCATGGATTGGATGAATTACGTAATATGATTTGTTCATGGAGTGACTAATTGTGACATCCAATCCCATAAGGTGTTGTAACATGCATTCCAGATTACTTACATTGATTTGTGTACCACTACCCAAATCCACAGATTTATGTGTCGACCAAGAGGTTCGCTTCACAGAGTGCATTACGTCCATGATAAAATATGTCAGTCACTAGATGCGAGACCTCCAACACATCACTTGCATTAAAAAGGAAATAATGGCCTGCTTTAAAACACATACTAAACATAATTATCATATGAGTAAGATCTATCTTTAGGTTCCATAAAAGTTTCAGTAAACTCAAAGTATATGAGAATAAAATAGACCAAGCATAAATCAGTCTTAATTACTACAAGGTTAGAGGAAATCCCTCACCTTTTAAAATGGACCACTTCCCATTTTTGCATGTTTGTTCCCAATTCTAGCCTAATTAACATGTCTTATATGATTAGATCATCATTTTATATGAATTGTACGGTTAAGATCGAGGTAAATTTCCTATCCAATTAGAATGATGAACATAGATACTTCCCTATCCAGATTCAGTAACACTTCTAACTAACCAATCCCTTGTTCAAAATGTTTCTCTACTGAGTCAACTCTATTCGACTCGGTCTCAAATCTATGAATATAGATTTAAAATTAATAATCGGAATAAACTTCTGCTAGTAAATTATAGATTTATATAGGTAGTTACTGACCTTCGATCGCTAAAGAAATTTGAACCTAAATGTCCCTCACGACTCGATGAGTCGCACAGCGTCCTCCCTTACATGCCGACAACTCCCTCTCGCTTTCTCTCCTTTTCTCTCATTCTCCCTCTGATTCTTTTTATTGCTAAATGGCTATTGGGTGGAGAGGTTTATATGAGCTTTCAGAAGGGGTTTTCGTATGAGGAGAGGTTGGCTCCGGGTTACACCAATGTGCAAATTCTTCTCATGCACTCAGCGTGAGTGTTCCTGTTGACAGATCGATCGTCTATGCTGACTCATGGTGCCGCATCCATTCTTCCTGTTTCCAAGGAGAGTTTGCTATGTATACGACCTTGTTGTAATTGGACGAGACTTAAAATCATGCCCGGACAATCTTCCTATGGCTGTTGCTTCTCGGTGAGGAAGATGACGGCCTATAATGGTAGATTCTCAGCCAATACATTTTCCTTCGCCTTAATGATTGAGAATGGTTCGGATGGTACCATAAGAGCTTGTGGATGTGACAAATCAAAGGTTGGGGGACCTTCGATCGATGGTTTGTGTGGAAAATCTTCTACGTGGTGCAGCTGATTCCCGAAAAAGACGGTGGAATGTTGTGTTTCCTCATTCCTCCTGACTCCTCTCATTAGGAGGCGTTAGAATTCTCTAGGAAGAGGATTAGACGGTTCATATCTGTGGAGGATTTTGATCCTAGTGGGAGAGGAACTCTCGAGCACGCACTTCCTTCGGGCGCTGTTGCAGAGGGCGGAAACTGCCCAACCATGGTTCGATTGCAGTGGCCAGGTCAGGTCCATAATGATGAGGTTTGAGAAATCCGCTTTGTCCATCCATTTTTCGTATCATGTTAGGACACGGGGTTTAAAATGGGGCAAATCCACTAATCAGGTGGACCACACGGTATGAATTAGTTTTGATGTGCTTCTTCTAAGATTAGAATTTTGGAGAAGGAAATTTCCTTCAAACACGTCTTTGTATGTGAGGGTAATCAGTCCGTTATCTGCAGGTATAAGGTGGGGTCCACCATGGTATGTATAAGGAATCCACTCCATTCATCAGTCTAAGCAGGTCATGTTGGGCCATGAGACTAAATATGGAGTTGATTGGAGGCTTAGGTGGGCCACACTTTCCAAAAATTAGTAAGTTATACTCACCATAAATTCCTCCCTACGTCTCCTGTAGCCATGCACATGGCATTGCTTATTTACAAAACTTTCATTTATGTTGTTCCTACTTCTGACATCAATGGTGTTTAAATACACAGTCCAAATACTTTGAAATTTTTTAGGCATTTATTATTTTCCATGCCCCCTTTCTATCACCCCATTTTGGGCCCTAATCTCTCGAGAATGACCAAGATGTGCTTTTAATGACTAACACACTCCGTAATTAAGAGCAATGTTTTTACGTGTCTAATTGGAAAGTTACTCGATAGTTTAGGCATATTCCCTAAAATCTTCATAATGACCGATTTAGCCTAATATTCGAATGACCCATTTGGTAGATTCAAACATGATGGATGGTCAAATGATATGTTAAGAGTAAGAAAACTAGATGGTTAGCATTCTGGTCATATATCTAGATGATTATATGGTTTGTTTCGTAAATTGATCAACGGAAATGATTCCTTCATCATGAGAATGTTTGTAGTAAGTTTAAGAGAGGAAAAGGAAATTCTATGTAATAATTCAGATTTTCCATACCCTAGTATGCGAGATTCGGGTTATTACAAGCAGGCCTCATCTGCATTTGATGTAACCAAGAATGGCTTGTTGTCAGCCAATACCAATTTGACTTTATCTTGATTTCAAAATATTATAAAATCATGTAACGATAATGGGATGCACATAAAAAAGTAGATCCAATCTCTTCCGAGCAGAGCGTTGTAACTGGATGAAATATCGACTACAAAGAATGGAGCCAATACTTTTTTATACCTATGATCAAGTCAACCGGTAACACGCCATGTTTCTTCGTGATATACCTAGTTAAGTTACTAACTATAACCTTAGATGGGATCAAATTGGCTGAAGTCTTTCCAAAATTTTTCATCTTTCTTATTGGGAGAAGATTAACGGCGGCCCCATTGTCAACCAAGATTCTGGTGACCGGACAGCCCTTGAGATAGGTACATATGTACATCTGTTTAAGATGTTAAGTCATATCATAAGTGGGCCTTTCTATGACTACTCTTTCGGATAATAACCCTGACTCCAGGATAATGGTATTTACTTGTGGCGTATCTCTCACTCTCAATGTTCTAGGGGAAGAGAAGCATGTTGTATCACTATAGGAGGACTGAGTTCCTCTACATCATCTACCATCTTACTGGGGTTAGATGTCTTGGCTTAAAATTGGTTGGGAGAGTAAGTGTCATGTTGCAATCAAACATTATGGGTATCCAAACCTTCCCACTCATCTGAACCTACACCAAAACATTCAACATTCTTATTAGTCATTGAATTCGCCTCTATCTGCTTGAAAGTAGGTGAAGACACTTCCAATGCTTTGGTCGTTGTCATTAGTTCTTCAATCAACAGATTGTCACCCGAGAATAACCCATCGTTGTGATAATTGAACAAGTTGTCACGATTGTTAATGTTGTCCAGTTTTACCATATTGTTAGGTTAATTGCCATCTTCCATGACTTGATCATGTAAGATGTGCTTCAGAATTACTTCGACCGTGTTAAGATGTTTGTAGTAAGTTTAAGAGAGGAAAACGTCACTGTAAACAACATTTCCAGGTTCAAGTCATGGCTTCAGGGGCAGCAGGGAATTTGGGATGCATGACCCTTTCCTAGACTTCCTTTTAAGTTGGTGGAGGCTTGACCATTCTTTTACGCAAAGTCCTTTACTGAGGAGGGTGATCATGGGGCGAGAACACTTTCTGTAGTCGATAAGGGTCTTGTTCACAACCTCAAGTACAGGATTGCAATGTATTAATAACTCGTTGAGACCGAGGTCGAATCCACAGGGAATGGAGAACACAGTCTAAAACTAATCTAAGTCTAACTTGGCTGGTCTGGGTTTTTAATCTAACAATTTAGAAAAAGGTTTTAAAATAATAAAGACAGACAACTAAGGATCTAGGAATCCACCTATAGCAATCTCAACATTAATCCACTTGATTCAATGATAACTCAATTGGAATCAAAGTCATATTCTATCCAATCGGATGATGGAGTAGTTAAAACAGAATCTGAACTTTTCATTAATTTGGTTCCCAAATATCCATCTAATTGCAATGATGGTAAGGGAATTTAATCATCCTACCAGAAGCATGTAATGTAACTCATGAACCATGTAATGTAACTCTTGGAAGATTCCCCTAGCAACTATCGGAAGCATATGAGATCGGCTATGACTATCTCCCTATCATTAGAAAAGAACTGATCGTGGAATTTTTCTTTCATCTCCTACCAAGTATGGATTCAATTTGGTAGTAAGTTGGAGTACCACGTGAAGGCCGATGGCATCAGTGACTGACTGAATAATTGCCACTTATGATATTCATTATTAGCAAGTTCACCACATTGCATAGGAAATTGACTTATGTGTTCAATGGTCAATTGACTAGAATTACCGGAGAATAGGGTAAAATCTTATCAATAGTTCCTTAGCAATGGGTGTTGTCAGTCAATCCATTCGGGATATGGCTTATAGTAAACCAGGATAGTATTGCAGCCGAGGACTTGGCCTACTACCTCTTAAACCATTTGCATGATCTGGTCATGATCCACCCGTTGAGGTTCAACCATTGTTAGTGAATCCCAACCTGCATGGTTCTGTCCCTCATGGAACAATAGATTTTTGAAAAAACGCTGAAAAGGTTGTTCTCCCGTCATACCTTGATTCCGAACTTTGGGGATAAAATTCCTGACTTCCCTCTCTGGTTGCCTAAACTTGATGAGCAGTGGAGCATTCCGCCCATCCTAGATCAGAATGATAGGGGTGTTTTATTACAAGGGAGGTATCGATGACGGCGGAACCATGTTTCCGACGGAATTTCGTTTGGTATTATCCTGCATTGTCGTAGGTGCTCTTTTGGTAATTATGGCTATCAACCGATGCATGACTTCGGTCTAGCTAACTATCCATCGGTTAATATTCTCAATCTGAACATGGAATTGCTCGTCTTAGGCGTGTACTAATTCTACTTGAGCTCTCCCATATTCCTGAACATGCTGAATACTTAATTGCACATCCTGAAGTTTGACCATCATCTCTTCAAGAGAAGTGATATGAGAGGTCGATGCCCACTCCTGATTAACGGGATTGAGTGTTGAACTAGTGTTTACATTCAACGACTCAGGGGCTACCTGAACCAACACGTTCTCGGTTGGAGGTGGTGCGGTTAGTGTCGGGGCTTCAACCCCAACAATTCAATAGCTTTTTATATTCATATTTCTGATTGGTCGATTGGCATTATCTCACCGAAAAGTAAAGTGGAGACATGGTCCCACTGGGCATGCCAACAATATATTGGCTCTTGCCCATATTATTACACGATCGCTGTTTAATAAATATTTCTGGCAACTAAGTAGTTTTTATTTTTTAAAATTTTTATATTATTTTTAACAGTCCCACGGGGCATGCCGAGAATATGTTGTTCTTTTTTGGTCATGTGGTTTGTGCAGACCTACCAGAATTGAATGTACAGCTCAATTAAAATCGAACAACTACAACTCCAAGCACTAACATAGGTATATACGTTGGAGATTGTCCATATATGACCGAGATATAATAAGATGAGTCACCTATCCACTTGCACAATATTGTTTAAGATAATTAGACAATAATCAGAGGGTGGAGTTTGTCATCTGAAATTGAGTTACACCTCTATCTTCCTTATGAAAGGACTTTTTCAATACAGATAAAAATAAAAAAGAAATTCTTACAGTCGGCATTGGAGATTAATTATAGAGCACCTTTTTGAATTAGAAAACTTTGCTTAATACTTGAACTGAATCCAGTGTATGAACATAGACTCGGATTACAACTAAGGTTAATAGCTACTTGGTTATTGTTACAAATGACCATATGAAATACAAATGATAAATATTGCTAAGGATAATAAGGTAACAGAAAGAAACATAGGTTTAATTTGGTTTTGGTTGGTATGAGATGTCTTTTTCTGTTGAATTCTTTCGATATTTAAACCTTAAATTCAACATCAAAGTACCTCTCTGTCACTATCATTATTATAACATTTAAGCATCATTAACCTTTTGTGGCCCTTCTTCTAAGCATGTGTCATCTCTACTTATAATGGCTTGAAGTTCTCTGATTGACTTGATCACATTACCGTCAAACTATCCTTTATGGATGACGTGGAATCACTCAAGATATACGTCAGCTATATCACCCAAAATTTTCTTCAAATATCTCAATAAATCCGAAATCCATATGTCCATGTCTGATGGTATCTTGTATGTATGAATAGAGATAAGGTACAATAATCCAAAGTTCACGTACACATCGACATGAAAAAAATTGTGGGGACAATGATGCCTATTGACGGAGCCTTCCCAGTGCCACCGTGATCCAGTCTGTTGATTATATCTGAAAGACCTGGACGAAGGGAAAACACAAATATCAGCTTGATCCAAAACTTCTGTAGCCCCTAAAAAGTTTTCAACAGTAGGTGTTTAATCTCAACTCTATTGTGTGATTTGCCTAATTTTCGGAGAGTTTTGCCACGGCAACACAGTACTGCCCTTGGTGCTGTGTTACACGCTGCTCAATCCGAGTACCAAAAACGGACGCGGATTAAATACCGACAGGCTGAGTAGCGAGACTCGCTAATGAAGTGACGCCACCAAGTTCTGTGGACCCCACTATGATGTATGTGTTGTATCCACAACATCCATTCATTTGGAGATATTAGTTTAAGGCATGACCTAGAGAACGAGGCAGATCCAAAACTTTAGCGGACCCCATCACAGAAAACAGAGGGAAGATTGATGCTTACTGTTGAAACCTTTCTACGGCCCACCATGATATTTTTTCAAAATCCAACCTGTTAAAAAGTTAATAAAGAAATTAAAGAAGGGAAAACACAAATATCGGTTTGATTGCAAAACTTTTGTGGCCTTTTGAAGTAATTAATGGTACTAACCCTGCTTGTTCATCAGAACTCGGGATAGGCCGAGGCTCCCGGGACCCCTGAGGGGCCATCGTGATTTATTACTTTTTAATATCATTCTATATTACGAAAAATAAGTCGGATTCAAGGTTTAAGTGGACCACACCATAAGGAAGCAACGGTGCTAAGGACGTCCACCATTGAAACCTTCTTAGGGTCGATTGTATCCTTTATTATCCATCTAACCCCTTTATATGGTCACATACCTGGATGTAGCGAAAAAACAAATATCATCTTGAGCCAAAGCTTCCGCGACTCCTAAGAGTTTTCCAATGGTTTGAATTTAATACCCACCGTGTGGCCCATTTGAGACTTTTATCTTCCCTGTTTTTCGTATAATATTTTAAAATAATATGAAAAAAATGTATGAACGGTGTGGATAAAGTTCATACATCAAAGAGTCCCCTCAGTTGACCACGGAGACTCTGCCTGTCCGAGCTCCGAACAGGAGGGGATAGTACCTAGTCCGCGCGCGGGAAGGAAGCGGATTGGCTGATGTACCACACACCACGGATGTGGCTGATGTGCGCGTCACCAAGTTCTGTGGGTCCCATCATGAGGTATTAGTTATATCCAAACCGTGCGTGCACTTGGTGAGCTCGTCCTAAGGCTTGAGCCGTAAAATAAGACAGATGCAAAATTTACGTGGACCACACTGTAAAAAGCAGTGGAGGATTGAACGCTGCCATTGAAACCTTATGGGTCAGAAATTTAGGAATATGAATTTTATGTTTTTTTCTCTTCATCCAGGTCTGTGTGATCTTATAAACAGATTTGATGGAAAGTAAGAATTATGGTGGACCCTACGAATATTTTTAACGGTGAAAATCATGGTCACCTCTGCTATTTGTTTCGTATTCTACTCCAGCCTTGGAAATTACTCGATAAATATATAAAATAATCTCAGCCAAATGGACGAACGGTATAGATATGATAAATACATCATTATAGGGCCATGTAACTTTGATCGAACCGTTCCTGCAACTCTGGAGCTCGAGGAGCGTCGGCGCTCGTCTTCGCACGACACACGTTGCTGGTGTGTGGTACACCAGCCAGCCAATCCGCTTCCGGGACGCGGATTAGCTAGTGAGGGAGCGGATTGCGTACCGGGTAACTCAGTTACGTTTACGTAATGAGTAAACTCTGTGGGTCCATCGTTATTTATTTATTTTATCCACTGATTCATACATGTTAACAGATAATTTTAGGACTCGAGACCAAAACGAAAGCATATACAAGAGGACCACACCACAGGAAACCAGTGTGATTGAACCTCTACCGTTGAAAAATTCTCGGAGGCCACAAAAGTTTTGGATTAAGCTGATATTTGTGGTTTATCTTCATCCATGTCTTTGTGATCTTATGAACAGGTTGAATGACAAATAAACATTACTGTGGGCCCTAGGAAGGTTTCAACGGTGGACATCAATATTGTACACTGTTTCCTGTGTCATGGTCCCTTTGAGTTTTGTATTTACTTCAATTTTGAGTTCGACCCTTAAAATTAGTGGAAAAAATGGATGGACGGTGTGGATAAACCACATACATTCACAGTGGGCCCAACTGAGTTTACTCAGTACGGTAAAGCATACGGAGTAACTCAGTAGTCAACTGACAGGTTGAGTAGCGAGACTTGCTACTGAGGTGACGTTATCAAGTTTCATGTGCCCATCATGATGTATGTTTTGTATCCACACCGTTAATTGGTTTGAAGAGATCATATTAAGGCATGATCCAAAGAATGATTCAGATCCAAAGCTACACTGGACTCCGCCAAAGAAAACAGTGGAAAAAGTGACGCCCACCGTTAAAAAGTTCTAAGTGCCACAATAGCTTTTCATCAAGCTAATATTTGTGCTTTCCCTGATTTTATGTGTGCCTTAATATGTAAACAGGTTGGATCTCAAATAAACATCAAGGTGGACCTTCAGAAGGTTTCAACGGTGAGCATCACTCTCCACACTGTTTTTTGTTGTGGGGTCCATGCCCTAAAATGATCTCTCCAATTGTATGTACGGTGTGGATACAACACATACATCATGGTGGGCCCACATAACTCGGTAACGTCACTTCAGTAGCGAGTCTCGCTACACAACCTGTAAGTAGCCAATCCTCGTCCCTTCCAGGTGCGTGGGATATCCTGGCACGCGGCCGCAATTGGGGGACGCGGATTTCCTGCGCTGGGAACCTATGTAGGGCCCACCATGATGTTTTTGATAAATCAACCACGTTCATCCGTTTTGTAAGCTTATTTTAGTACAGGAAACTAAAAATGATCTGATCGAAGACTCAAGTGGGCTGAAAAGGGGAGAATTAAACGTCCACAGTTGAAATATTCATAGGGCAACAGAATTTTTGAATCAGGCTATTTTTGTTTTTAATTCATCCCAGTAGGAATGACGTTATGAACGGTATGGATGGCATGTAAGCATCACTGTTGACCCTAGGAAGGTTTCAACCGTATAAATTTCCCTATCCACCTTTTCCTTTACTGAGGCCCACTTGAGTCTTGGATCAGGCTTATTTTTGGCCTTTTGTCCTAAAATGAGCTCAGAAAAAAGGATGGACGCGATGGATTTATTAAAAACATCGTTGTGGGTCCCACGTAGCCTTTCGGAGGAAAATCCACGTCGCAACTGGGGATGGCGATGTAGTCGCAATGGAGGCAAAACGAACTGTCCTCACTTTCCATGTGCATTCATCTAAACCGGTAAAACCGCGTAGGACTTGCGGTGACGAGAAGTAGAATTAAAATCACACCAAAATCATTTTGAGGGTGGCTGACGTGTGTTCATTGAATACAGACGGATGGGGTGTTGATTTTCTCAGCCACATTATTGGCCTCGTACAATCGTGGGGCCCACTTAACGAGTGAATATTGCCCTTATTTCTAGGACAGTTCGGACAGGTCATGTGTACTAAATGAGACCATTTGATTAGTGATTGGATATCAGACATTGCACGTGATTCAACTCTCTCCTGTGCAAGTGACTAATGTACGAAAAGAGCCAACAACCCATAAGGCCATAACCCTTTAGCAATACACTTTGTAAAACTAAGGCCTATTGTTACGTGATTCAGACCGTTGATGCTATAACCTTGACTATGTATAACCCATGTACAGAAATCTCGCAAATACACCAATGGTTCTTATTCAACCAATAAAGGCATGCATGTGTGCAGGATCTTCAGGTCCAAACTAGCCAATGTGATGCTCATCAAACGACGTTTTGGATCACTAAAACCATGAGGGCTCCACCTGTACAAACCTTCCACCCGATCGAGCATTATAAAATACTTCCAATCATACAAAGTCTCGACTGGTGACGGTGATATGTAAACTAAAGAGACGGGTCCGTTCATTAGGTTGACCGATATCCTATGAGGAAAAGAATGATGGTTTTAAGGGGGAAAAAAAATAATTACACGTGGGTGGCCCACCTGATGATCCCACCAACCTGATTTTTTTCATATGATAACCTTCGCGATGGTCCCTGCCTTTCGAACTACTCAGATATGTATGCCAGGTTGACACGTGTGCTGCGTGTAAATGCGGGTGTGGTGAGGAGCGCATGTGGTTTTGAAAAGCCTCTTCTAAAGTACATATTCTTCGCGTGGTACTCTTTTCGCGTTAGTGGCTACTGACGTGTTAGCAAGTGGGGTCCAACATGATTTTGATGATTTGACAATTACAACCTTCCGTATTAGGGCTGCTATTGCGGATGGAACAGAATCCAGTCAATCGCACTTATGACCGTTGATTTTTTTGAGTTGAACATGAACCGTTTTAAGTTTTATTTTAATGATCTACGTTCAACTAAATATGATGATATTCAGAAACTATCCGCTCAAGAAGATCTTTTGACTGCTGGGCGTCCACACTAGCACTAGCAAGATGAATGGTTAATATCTTATGGCCAATTCCTGCGTGTGGGGCCCGCAGAAGGTCGCATCGCGAAGAGCTGAAGTCGAAAATAAAATAAGAGGGCTGTTCACCTGAGACAGTCACGAAATCCATTCTTGTAGGACATCCGGCCCCATGAACATGAAGATCAATCATCTCGTCCAGATGGGCCACGGATGTTAGATGTCAAGTCAAACCGTCGGCGACGAGTTCTTCTAGAGGGAAATACTGGTCCTTTAAATTATTTCCACTGGATTGTTGTTAGAGATGAAGACCAGACCACACAAAACATGCGCCAAAGTGGACATACAAAAAAAAAAACATGAGCTGAACAACCTTTTTTTAATGTTGCATTCTTTACATAAGGTGGTAGTCCACCTAATAGATAGATGGCCTTGTGGAGATGATCAGCTTCAATGCAAGCCACCTTACCGTAAAGTTCGTTTTCAGTCTTTACAAGTGGGGCCCATGGCTAGCTCAGTAATTCAAACCATCGATATGATATGGTCCACAAGCACCTACGAATGATATTGGGGTCAACCTCTAATGTAGAGAGCGTCGTGGACACTTTCATGTCCAAGATGGACCAGAGAAGGCCCAATCAGATTCAGAAGTGATCAGGACGATCAAAACCCTAAAACATGAATATGTCGTAAATCGAAATGAATTATTCGACGTAACATATATGATTTTGGGTAGGAGAAGCTACTTTACCACCCAAGTCGCTCTGTTGGGTTGCCCATGCCGAATTTGCGAGATTCCATCATATCAATGATCGAAAATCTTTTTTAGTTTCGTTTTTACAATTTATAGTAAGTTTTAGTTATATTACAACTCTTCATCCGCTATAGGAGTTGTGTCCAACATGAAAAGGGCTTAGAAAATTTAGGAGAATAACGGGTTAGGCCAAATAGGATACTATTTTTTGGCCAAAGACCATGAAGGCTAGTATAAATCATGACCATCTATAAATAGTAAGTTGACTATTTATAGTGAGTCATGAATTTTAGAGAGTTTGAGTGGGAGTTTGATTTTGAAACTTCTTTCCAAGTTTTCTATCACTATTTAAAGGATTATAAATTTGTTTTTATCATCAATCAAGCTATTTTTGAATTCATTAGAATTATTTCTATTTTTCTATATTTTCCTCATAGATTCGAGGAATCTTTGTGAGGAGTCAACGATGTTTGACCTCATCACATTCATTCCTCATCAACCTTCCTTTTGAAAGCAAAACCCCGTCTCTGCACCAAATATTTCACATTGGAAGATTTTAGATGTACGCATCCATTAATGGAGGCATTTCTTGTCATCTTCCTTCTAATTAGTTGGCTCTAACTTTACACGGCAACAAAAGGCTCTGATGTTACCATGATGACTTTGTGAATTGACTCGGTAAAGTTGTAACAACTTACTTTAAAGACACCAGCACAAAAATGAGACAAAACTCTAGTGGATTAGTGTAGTTAAACAAATGGACTGTCTATAGTTAAAATAATTAATGGTGTCTATTTTCCTTTTATTATGTAAATTCTTTCCCTCAATTTATCATCTCTTTATTTATCATTTTTTTTTCTCTCCCATGTTATTTTCAATTAGGAAATTTTTATCAAAATGACCCCAAGGTTTAACTAATGCTGGTTTTTTTTTTTTTTTGTCTCACTTTTTCATTCCTTATTTTCTAGACCCCCATTAAAATTTGAAAATTTTCAGAAACCAAAATGTCATTATTGCAGACCTAGCACCCATACGATATTTGAGTACTACAAAAGTAAAGAGAGGTGCATCCAGGTGTGTGGAGTGGATTCCATCAAACCATGATTGAGCCCACTCCACGGGAGATTCAATCTGCTCGTTGCATTTAGCCAGTTGTGTACCCATAGAAAGCGTTGATTTCATCCCGATCCAAGCCCTCTGTGGATGTTGTAAATGTATATACCTTAATATAAATGGTTCAATGATGAATGGCGTTGCTGTAACACTCCGAAATTTTCAATACTCGAATATTAAAAGTTCTCAAGTGTTATCATAAAATTTAATTTAGTATATACATGTATGTGTCATCAATTTAGCTTAGTAGATGCTTATTCCTCGGATGCCGTCATTGCTTCTTCTCCAGGAAAAAAAAGTTCACGTCCTATGGGCTTTCTACAGTAGTTCAAAACTAAGAATGTTATAAATTGACCAAATTTTCATGTGGAATGTATTTGTTTTCTCAGCTTACTTTCTGTTCAATTGTTGAGTAAAAAGACTATCCCAACTCCTATACAAGTCATGTTACTAGAGTTCACTACAACTATGTCAGTTGGTAAAAGAGGCAATGGAGGAGACTAAATCCATCCATACAGAAGCTAGTGATGTTTCAGTTAACCAAAAGAATTGTGTAAAAATAATTTGGAAAAACGAATACATACAGACATAAGAAAACAAATCAGACCTGAATCGCCTTTCAATTGCATTACCACTTGCCAGGACCTTAACTCGTGCAGCTTGCGGCGACTCCTACACACCTAAGAATGAAATGTAACTCAGGGTGATAATTTAAGTTCTCTAACACAGAAGGAACCAATGCATCAAAGAACTCATTAGTTATGAAAATGCTCCTTTCGGCTCCCTGTATCTAAAAAATTACCAAAGAACAGTTTCAAGCAATTTAATCATTTTGAATACTGGCTATGCAACATCCAAATATGCATTCAGAAGCAATCATGTTCCCTCAATCTAATGTAAGGTTTAAAAAGCTGCAAACTTGCTATTTAACAGACTTAATTGCCCCACAAACAATGAGGCTTGGTTGAGATGAAAATTGTTTGAATGCTTCATTGGAGGCATACCAACAGATGACTTCTTTTTTCGAAGAATGAAATGGAGAATGAAGGATAAAGTTGGTAGACGTTAAGAGAGTAAGTCATGGGACTTTATTAATAAAACATGTTTGGAGATGAGATAACCAGTGTTATTAGTGCATATGTGCTGCAGGTAGCGTTAAATGATAGAATCGGACAATTCTTGGAGGATATGAATGGACTAATGCAAGGAATTCTGAACAGAGAGAAGAGATATGTAGGAGAAGACTTAAATAAATGGTCATATAGGAAAAGAAAGTGAAGGAAATGGGAGCATACATGGAGGTAGGGTTTTGGGTGAAGAAATGAGATGGGGGACGCTATCCTTGATTTTTCTATACAATCTAGCTCTAGCAAACGACATACTTCAAAAAGAGAGATGAACATTTAATGACTTCCAAAAGTGGATCATATACAAGCCAAGTAGATTTCTTTCTACTTAGGAAAACAGAATGATCAATGTGCTCATGGCCATAGGTTCAATATGCGGTGAGAAGGATCCACGCCCCAACGGTTTTCCTATTTTGTTCTTTCAAAAGTTTTGGCAAACAGTTAAAGGCGATGTTATGGATTTTTTCATGAATTCTATGAACAAGGTATCATTTCTAAAGTTTGGGAGCCTCCTTTATTGCCCCTATTCCAAAACTAGAAGGTGTGGAATAAATAAAAGATTTTCAACCCATAAGTTTAATTAGAGGACCGTACAAATTTTAGCTAAGATGCTAGCTCTGAGGTATTATCAAAGGCGATATCTGAATATCAAGGAGCTTTTGTGATGGGAAGACAGATTCTTGATAGTGCTCTCATAGCAAATGAATGCATTCACTCAAGCACCAAGATGGGTAAAATGGGCTGATATGCAAGGTGGACTTACAAAAGGCATATGATCATGTAGATTGGGAATTTCTTGACTACATGCTTGCTAGGCTTGGATGTGTGCAAAAATGGAGGGGTTGGATGCAATCTTGTGTTCAATCTGCGTATTTCTTGATCTTAATAAATGGTTCGCCTAAGGGTTTCTTTAAATCTTCCAGGACAGTCACGCAGGGAGATCCTTTGTCTCCTTATCTTTTTATTTTAGTTGGGAAAGCCTTTAATAAGATGATGCAGCAAGAAGAGGTGGCAGGTATGATCAATGGCTTCCAGGTTGCAACATCGGTTTTACACATTACTCACCTTCAATATGTTGACTCTTATTTTTTGCAACATCAATGAAACAATAATAGATAATCTTCAGAAATTTGTGGTTTGCTTTGAAGCATTTTCGGGTCTTAGCATCAATCTAATAAAATTAAAAAAAAATGGCGAAATGTTGGGTATCGGAATGGAGGCGGTAGATCTGGAAATGTTTGCTTTGATATTTGGGTCAAAACAAGGTTCTTTTCTGTCAATGTATCTTGGAATGCCTCTTTGTATAGAGAAGCCTTCAAAAAATTTATGAGACAAGGTAATCAAGAAGGTGGAAAGGAAATTATCTATTTGGAAGAGTCATTATTTATCACTAGGAGGTCGTCTTATCCTTATTAAATCTACTCTTTCTAATTTGCCAATTTTATGTCGTTGTTCAAACATCTGAAGTTAGTATTGAATAAACTGAAGAAATTGCAAAGAGATATTCCTTGGAGTGGGAGAGAAAATCAAAGAAAAATTCATCTTCTTAATTGGAAAGAGGTATGCAAACCAATGGATGAAGGGAGGCTGGTATTAGGAATTTGGGTCTTATGAATATAGCACTCCTTGGCAAATGGCTATGGAGATTGGGATCTGAAGAGAGAACATTGTGGAGGGGAATAATTGAAAATAAATATGGATTTCAAACGGAAGGATGGGGAGTGAAGAGATCTACACCATATCGTGCTTCGTATATTTGGAAAACCATTGCCTCGATTGATCACATGTTCCATCAAGGAATTTCTTTTTCTTTTGGATTAGGGAACAAAATTTGATTTTGGGATGATGTTTGGTGTGGAGGAAGATCACTCATTAATGAATATAGATTGGCCAAAGTAGTTGTGGATGGATGGCTAACAATAGATCGCTACTATTTTCTTCGCGAGGATCAAGTGGTTTGGGCGCCTGTTTGTCAAAGGAATTTAAAGGATGACAAGATTGAATAGTACGCAAGATTAATGAATCAACTTGAATCTATTGTTCTTGTCCTCAATGAGAGTAATACGATGGTTTGGTCTGCTCATAGTTCAGGTCAGTTTTCAATTTGTTATTTCTATTCATTAGTACAAGAACCATCACGTGCTCACCTCACTCATTTTCCCTCTCATCTGTGGTCGGATAGTGCTCCTCCTCGAGTTGTCACTTTGTATGGTTAGTGGGTAAAAAGAGAGTTTTAATAGTGGACAATTTACAAAACAAGAGCTCTTATTCTTCCAAATATTTGTTTGATGTGTATGGAGGATGTAGAGTCAAATCAACTTGAATCTATTGTTCTTGTCCTCAATGAGAGTAATAAGATGGTTTGGTCTGCTCATAGTTCAGGTCAGTTTTCAATTTGTTATTTCTATTCATTAGTACAAGAACCATCACGTGCTCACCTCACTCATTTTCCCTCTCATCTGTGGTCAGATAGTGCTCCTCCTCGAGTTGTCACTTTGTACGGTTAGTGGGTAAAAAGAGAGTTTTAATAGTGGACAATTTACAAAATAAGAGCTCTTATTCTTCCAAATATTTGTTTGATGTGTATGGAGGATGCAAAGTCAAATTGATCATTTATTCATCCACTCTTCTTATGCAAGACGAATTTAGAAGCATTTCTTCGCCGTCTTTGATCTTGTATGGGCTTGGCATGGTGGTGAGGTTGGGAAATCGACAAAAGCAACATGGGATTCATTAATTATTAATTATTGCAATTTTTAAGGTAATTTGAGAGTCTCAAAATGATTGTTGTTTTCATAATAGGGATATCTCTATTAAGGATTATGTTCGTAAGATCACTCATTGCATTTTGGGCTTAGCATGGTGGTGGGGTTGGAAAATTGACAAAAGCACTGTGGCATTTATCAATTATGGCCATCTTTGGGTAATTTGGGAGTCTCGAAATGATTGTTGTTTTCATAATAGGGATATTTCGATTGAGGATTGTGTTTGTAAGATCACTCATTGCATTTTGGGTTCAACTCCATATGTAAAGTCAATAAACACTAACCATCTCTAGCCAGTGTTTGAATTGTAATTTTTTGTTTCAGATTTTTCTCTTTTGTATTCTTTGCTTGCTCCTTGCAAGTTTTTTTAATAATATTGATGTTATTTTTCAAAAACAAAAAAAAAAAAAAAAATGATCAATATGTACGGATTGAAAGGTTATACCAGGAGAGTCTGATTGTGCAACATAGGTTAATAGTTATGGATGTTTACATTAAGAGATGAAAGAAAGGAAGTGAAATTAATAGTGTCCAAAAACTATGTGGTGGAATTTAAAAGGAGATAACAATGTTATTTTCTTAAACGTCAAATGAGACCCACCAATCAGAAATCAATTGGTAAAATCTTTTGACTTCCATCCAACAATTTCAAATATGAACAGATGTGGGCCCCAGTTCTCATCTTTAACCACCAAGGCTATTGGACGATGATCAGAGGTTACCTTTGGGAAACAGTATTGCGAGACTAAAGGGAACTTTTCAATCTAGTCCGAAGAAACAAGGAATCTATCAATTCTCGACATAATAGTGTTCTCTAGTCCATTAGACCAAGTAAATCTAGCTCCCTCCAACAGCAAATCAACCAGAGAATGACGGCCCACCTAATCAAAGAAATTATGTATACTTTTCGAAATCTTCCCTCTTGATGTATTGTAGGAAAAACGAACTACATTATATAGTCTTCGCCTATGCACCATGGGGAGTCCCATTTCCGCCTTACGCTGCCAAGCTCCTCCCGAAAGAGATCGCGCTAGTTGTATGCAATTGGACCGTAAACAGCAATAAATACCCACTGGTATCCAGAGCTAACCTCCCGCAGCAAAACTGAGAGAGTGAAGTCCTCGGCAAGAAGAGTCTACCATCTTCCAAACATCAGTTCTCCAAGCCATCCAGTTACACCCAAAGCTCCCACCGCATTCACCGCAACAAAACCAAAGTTTTTAACCCCCCAAATGGAATCTAACATGCCTCTATTAAAGAAATGGAGCTTAGTTTCTCGCACAGCAATGACGTCCGCCTTGGACTTTATGCACAACTTCTTGTCCTAAGCCCTCTTCGCCAAACTCCCCAAACCCCTGACATTCCAAGACAAGATAATCATTGGACACCACCTTTCCATGATCTGACCCTTTTACCCTCACTTACATTCAACACAGTCTCGTAATTGATGGACCATTCTAAGTTGAGGAGCTCCCTCCATCCTTTAGGAGATTTCTTAGGTTTGTAACTGACAGTATCAGTCTCGCCATCAATGGGTTACCTCCTCTGATTATTCACCATCACTTATTAGTTGGAGGTATTAGTGAACCATTGATGGTATGGGCGCAGCTGGGCCATCCTGAACTTGAACCAGAGACCTCACCCGTGAAGTAAATCATCACACCTAAGATCCAACAAATTGGAAGAGAATCAATAGATTCTTTTTTGGGAGCGATTCCTCCTTCCCGAATGCAGCATACAACTCTCGTTGTACTGCGCTCCCCAAGTGTACTCGTTCCCCCCTTCTTCCTTACCATGGCAAATCTCTTTCGAAGACCTATGTTGTGGTAAAGGGATATCTATATGATCTGATCGATTGCGTAAGTTCCGTGGTAGCAATGGAACCAAGGATAGCATACAGAAAAGACAACTCTTTTCTATTATATTAGTGAGCTGGTTTAGATCGATCCTAATCGGATGATTATGAATTACTTTCATTTCATATTTGACCCGAGTAAGAAGATAAAAGATCAAATCACGATTCATTCGAATTATGATTTGAGATGGAATCATGGATTTATGCGAAATCCCCGTTTCAACCACTACAAGATCAACAATGCCATGAGCTTGGGTAGCATTCGTGATTGGCCTCCTCAACTGTGTATCAATCGAAAGGCAGGGCAGCACAGCCCCCAACCGAATGAATACTCGGCTGCTTGGGAACCTTCAGGTGATGTCTTATTCAATGTTTATTCAATTACTCTTTTACCCGCAAATGCAATGTAGGCATTGGGTTCAGCAATAAAAATATCTCCCAACATACCAAAATTGGCTATCACTCCACCTCTCTCCAAGAGATACGATTCGGTAACTGAATCGGGTGAAGAAGAGTGAAGAGGCGGCCACTCTCCCAACCCACACGAAAGCCTCTTCCAGCAGGTGCATGGAATGCCCCACAATCAGAATCAAACGGTGTCTTCATGAAGCCCTATTTTGCACGTGATGAAAAAACTCATAAACGTCTTCCTGTTGGGCTACGTAGGTCATCCCCACCAACCCCCCTACCCTTTCTAAAACATCCTTAGTCTATCAAAATTGATTTGCAGAGATCAGAAATTTTCTTTCATCAATTTCGTACTCTAACACTTCGCCCTCCGTAATTGTTATGCACCTTGAACCAAAGGCTTCATTCATCCTCTCCGAGCATAAAGGTGTGACTAGCGGGGCTTCTTCGATTAATTCGTCTTGAAGGTCTTCATTTGTCGTATCGTCTCCCCCTTCCTGCTCTACTTCTTTTGTTGCCATCTGGACCTCTAAGATATTGTCATCGTTATCGTCTTGTGAAATGCTACCATGAGGCACTAGTGCAGCCCCAGCATCGTTGCCATCACCATGTAGCATCTCTGGCTCAGAAGAGGAATCGCTTTAAGAATCCGTCAAACTCCCAGAGTCAAAAGCCAGCAACTCTTCATAGTCAAGAGGGGTCTGGAATTCCCTGGATTGAAACACAAGTCCGCTTTCTTCTACTACGGAGGGAGTTGCATGTGCCTCCTGTTTAAGGAGTCGTACATGAGCCGAATCATAAAGAGTTTACACACGCGAGTCTCCACCCTGGCACTCGGTCGCATGAGGGATGGTCTCCTCCCTAAACATGGAAGCATCGGCTTTATCCCTCACCCGCTCTTGATTCGGCATCCGAGGCAGCGCGCATGAACCACCCAAATCACGACACGAGACACTAGCTACCTCTCCTTCCCTGGATATGTGCCACATCACTGGATCGGATCTGAGTCGAGTCCTAAAGCTACCAGATCTAGGAATGTGTCCATTGCGCTCATCCCAGCCACTAAAAAGGATCCACGCCTACGGTTTGGATCGAGGTTCGGGTCCACAACTTCCTACGAAGGAGAAGGCGTGCGTGAGCAAGGAACAGAAATTGCTCCCGAGGATTTCGAAACACCATGCGTTGTTCGTAGCAGAGCTATCCTGGCACTAACCTTCTTTGGCCCAAACAAAATCGAGCACGTAGGACTTACCCTTATTGATACTCGGTTGCAATCATCCCATGTACAGTCAACTTCTGATCTGCTGCATCCATGGCCACCTGCCTCCTTCCCTTCTTTTCCAATAGTCCCCCCATCGCAAAACATTCGCATCCACATCTTCCTTTTGGACTTGGGAGTCTCCAGGCCTTTCTTTCTCCACACTCGCACCCTAACTCCTAGCTCCTACCTGAGCTTTGTTGCAAGGTCAATTGCAGAAATTCCCCCCAAACAACCAGCTGCCGCCACGAAGAAATCCCTGAACCAACATTCTAGACGCACACACCAAATCAAGAACCAGGCTTCTTCCATCCCAAAAATAGAGAAGTCCTCGTCAATGTTTACCGACGGACTTAGCGCAAGCAAACCTCGCTCCAACCTATGGGCTTTATCATGTACATCTCCGGCTTCAGCCGGCAACATTCATCCAGCCACTCTCTTATCTGATGGATGGTAGTGTTTTCTATAGTAATGAGGGCTACCGCAAACTGAAGCCATTCGCAAGACTTCCTTATTGCCTCTTCTTCCATACGAATCACTACCTCTCCTCCCATATTCTTTGTCACTGCCCATTTCTCGCCGGTTGTCTCCACCCTCAAATTGGGTGTTCCAATCTCCCCAGATTTTTATGTTGTAGCCTCTTTGCCCACTACAACATCTCTAAGGACATAAGGCACTCTGCGACGGTCAATTCCCACTACAATTTTTCCTTACCACTCTTGGAAGGGCTTTGGGGTGGAGATTTTCGGGTGACGTATTTGCCATCTGTGAGCTACCCTTCTCAGTTCCTGCTTTCAGGACCGAACCTGGCTCTTTAGACCCGAAGTTTCTCACGCGAAGCTCTCCTCATGGAGCGTATCCACTGTGTGAGCAATTTCCTCCTCAGAACCCATTCTAATGAACACAAAGCCCCGCAATTCCCCCGTGGTCTTGTCCTTTGGGATGAAAACT
The DNA here is from genome assembly GCF_029962835.1 of Magnolia sinica. Taxonomy (NCBI): domain Eukaryota; kingdom Viridiplantae; phylum Streptophyta; class Magnoliopsida; order Magnoliales; family Magnoliaceae; genus Magnolia; species Magnolia sinica. The sequence goes on from NC_080578.1 coordinate 67,035,828, forward strand.
TGCATTACAGCTTTGGCCCTTCCAAACACCCTAGAGAAGTTGATAGGAGCCCATCCCTCTAGGAAACCCTCCACGAACAACGTCAAGTAATGGGAGTTGTCTACCTGATGCAAGACAACTAACTACTTGCTCTAAAAGCTCGAACTGATAGATCATGGCAAATCAATCCCTTTATCTAATAGCCCAAGCCCCACATTTCATGGGTTAGGTCCTCAGCCGAACCCCCCTCGTGGGCCCTACATCACATGGGTTTCACCTCACATAGGCCGCCCACCCCGAGTGTGCCCCCCCTGCATTCCACAGCCCACCCCACTCGAACCCGATGTGAAAATGACCCTGCATTACTACCTCCATAGGTATGCTTGGTTTTCGACGAGTGACCGTTGTCCAAGAGGGTCCATCTTCATCCTTAGGTGCGTAGCCATCATGATCTTTCCCTTATCTGTCATAATCTTCTGCTGCCACTGATTCATCTTCCACTCTTGTTGCCCACTTGAGTTCTGTTTTTAGCCTAAATTTTGGTCGAAAGACTAGTAATAGATGTGTGCCCCCCAGATTAGCCTAAAATTTGGTCGAAAGAGTAGAAATAGAAATGCCAAAAAGGCTATTGAGAAAGTAGCAAGCAAAGGTAAATGTAAGGCCTATGATGATCTTTACAATTGGTTAAGAGCAAAAGAACCTGAGAAAGATGTCTTCAAACTTGCAAAACTGAGAGAGAAAGGGTAGTAACTTAGATCATACTAGATGCATTAACCAAGGTACTCAATAATAGTAACAGTTTCACGTTCACTGTAATTACCGTTACAATACAGGCCATAGCGGTAATGCCCCCCTGTAACAGCTGTTACAGGCCATTTTCACCATAATGGTCGTTATAGCCCAGTGATGCTTAACGATGCCCATGGCTACAATTAAGTAACAGTCGTAATGGCCATTATATAATCATTTTTTAATAGTTTAGCACCAGAGGGTACTAGTAAAAGACAATTAGATCAATGAAATTTGGAGAAGCTATTTCCAGAATTTGTTAAATGACAACCACTCTAAGAGAATAGCGATAAAAGGAACCATAAATTCAAATGACGTCAGATACCATAGATACTTTTGTGGGATAAGGATATCTGAAGTGAAAGAAGATATAAGCAATATGAAAATGGGAAAGACCCTTAGGACCAAATGGTATACCAATGAAGGTTTGAAAGTGTATAGGAGAGACAAGGTTATTTTAGTTGACAAAGTTGTGCAACAAGAACGTAGGATCAAAGAAAATGCTAGATGAATGGAGGAAAAGTATTGTTGTACCTATTTATAAGAACAAATGAAACAAACAGAGCTGCACTAACTATCATGGGATTAAACTTATGAGCCATGTTATGAAACTTTAGGAGAGAGATTGAGCAAAGACTAAATCATGAGACGAATGTATTAGAAAATCAATTTGGTTTCATGCCTGGAAGGTCTACTACCAAAGCTATTTTCCTACTTCGACAATTGATAGATAAATATAGGGAGAGAAGGAAGAATCTTCGCATGGTCCTTATTGACTTAGAGAAAGTATTTGATAGGGTTAACACTGAGAGTTTTTTTTTTTTTTTTTGGGGGTTTGGGGAGTGTCAAAAGGATATAATGACATTGGATTTAAAATTAGTCGGACCAAGATAGGGTATATGGGGTGCGAGGAAATAATTAATATTGATGCCCAAGAAGTTTCCCGAAATGACCACTTTCTGTACCGTGGGTGAATAATTCATGAGTGTGAAGAGATTAAAAAGGATGCTGCCCATAGAACTCAAGTTGGGTGGAAGAAATGGAGATGTGCATCTAAAGTTTTATGTGATTGTCATGAACCACTCAAACTGAAAGGGAAATTTAATAATAGATAGCCATAAGACAAGTCATGCCTTTTTTTCCTAAAGATACCAGTCATGCTTTGTGGAACAAAATGTTGGGCACTTAAAGAACAACATGTTCATAGGATGAGTGTGGCTGAAATGAGAATGTTGAAATGGATGAGTGACAAGACAAGGATAGAATTAGAAATGAATGCATTTGAGGGAACTTAGGATTAGTACCAATAGGTAATACGATGAGGGAAAGTCGACTTATGGTTTGTTTGTGTGCAACAAATCTGTGCCAGTTAGGAGTGAATTGGTACAAGCTAAAGGCTCTAAAAGGGCAATGGGAAGGCCTAAAAGGACATGGATGGAGATAGGAGAGACTTGATGAACGATGGTCTAATTGAAGGTCTAGCCCTTGATAAAGTGAAATGGCAAAACAGGATTCATGTAGCCAACCCAATTAATTGGGATAAGGCTTAAATGATTATAATGATGACGATGACAATGATGATGATGATTAAATGGAGACATTCATATTCCAACATATTATCGTAGTAAACAAGATAACTAAGCAGCATGCAACTAATAAGGATTTATTTGCATGTCGTGCACCACAAAGTGCTTCCTACAAAGGAATGTGAATCAGCAAAGAGACCAGCAAACCAACTTAGTTGAATCTTGTCTTAAACAAGACATCAACATTCTAAAATATAGGTTAGGTTAGTCCTCACTAGAAATTTTAGCCACTGAAACGATCTTAGAAAGTTCTAGCTTCAAAAGAGTTCAAAACAGAATGGAAATTACTCAGGTACAAACATTTGAATGAAAATGTTTCTTAGCTTTAACCTCTGACAGGAACCTTACCTCTATCAAATCTTTGTCAAGCCGCTCCTTCAACTGTTGCATTCATGCTGTGCCACCAGCAAGCTGTTTAAAAGAGGAAACACTTATGTAACGCCCTGAAATTCGGGGGTCGAGTATAACTCAGCTCTCGAGTTCCAAAACATCACTTATGCAACATATTTAATGATGGATGTATGTTGACTGTATTAGTGCATAAAACATGGAATAGATTAAGCCAAAACACAGGTATAATTCAGGGATAAGTGAAGAAAGCAAGCGGAAGACTTATAGAAATATATGTGTACAAGTGTAAATCCCTGAAGTACATTCACCAACCAAGTCGTATTGAAAGTGTTACTTAACAAAATTACAAGTATCAAGTTACATCATTTAAATCCCAAAAAGAAATCCCGGCATCCCGCGCATCAGAACAAGGCTCGCTAGAACCCGTCTGAAAACTGCATATAAGATAAAGCAGCCTCATCATCATCTATCTCCCGCTCTGCCTCAGAAGTCGCATCCACATCTGCAACATCAGAACCTAAGACAGAGTCTGGTGGGTGTTTAACACCTCCCCAGAACGTGGGAGTGAGTGATCAACTCAGTGGAACAATAAGGCACTGGTTAACATGTTATCAGTTCAATCAAGCAGTAATGATAAAGCAGAACAATTAAATAAATCCTAAGTACTCTTGTTAATGCAAGGATGTATGCAGAATGATGCGTGCCCTCACGCGTACACCCTCAGCGTCTTCATCTTACGTTACGCATGACACCACCTCAAAGTGAGCCACATCTACAAAGCACATGCAAATGCGGTGCATGGATATGATTACCAAGTTGTTATTAGTCCTTTTCATACAGCAGGATTGGGAAGCTAAGATACCTTCCTCATATCACCATCCAAACAGTGATCCATTCTAGGGTCGTCAGTCCTAGACTTCTCATACGATCATATGGTTGTAGGTCGTAGCAAAGGGCTCGTCACCAATCAATGCACGCCTATCATACCTTCGCTACTACACTAAGGCTCGTCACCTCAATGCGGTATCCAGGCATGCTCGAGGTCACTACAAAGGGTTCGTCACCAATCAATGTAGACCAACAGCACGAATATAGTGTCCCATACCACCATAATCGGCTCACGAGTTTAGTTGCTCACTGGTCACTACGGTGAGGCTCGTCACCCCAGCGTAGGCCGACAGCTCGACCACGGTGTCCCATACCACCATGTCCGGCTCATGAGTCTTAGCGAATCAAGTACCATAGTTAATAGGATTTCATTGGTAAGTTCGGTACCCTAGATTCAAGCAATAGCGTCCATACATGGTGAACATACATCGGACAATCGGGTTGCTTGACGAACTCGACTAGCACGAGCGCACGTTGGGTTGAGCGACATAGAGTGCGCAAACACTCCGCGTGGCCAAACCACTGCCGCCAACTCTAATACGGCTCGGGTTCGTCTAATTACGTCCTTTGTGGCGAAAGCGATCTCAGCCACAACCTTAAGGTAGATTACCGATTTCCTGGACTAATGCATAGTCCCACACACATTACACTACAACAGATAATCATATTAAATGTAGAACAGTAATGGAACAACAACTTAAATCAAGTGGTACTCAAGCATCTGAAGAATGTCAACTTAACATAACTATAAGCATAAGTAATGCTTGAACTTAAATAACAAGGAATGTAACTAGCAAAAAGGAAATCATACACACTAGTGGGAGAGTTGAGAATCGCTTCTCAACACCCATACTAGGTTGAAACATCACACTTTAAATCATTTAGACATTTCTACAAACACTTAGAATACACGACACAACATACATGACGTATGTGAAATACATGCATTTGGACAATTCCTTTTACCAAGGAGTTATCATACATACATCTAGCATACATACATGACAAATAATCATGGCAAACACAAGTGCATATTTTATACGTATACGGTACTTTATACATACACAGAATGCACAAATCTCAATACAACACATGCATATCGGGAACGCAACATGAACACAACATTTGGCATGTGAAATCTCATCCATAACAAGAATAAATCATTAACTGGCATTGAAAGCCTTGAAAACCATAACCTATACACTTAAAGTCCGCACCTTAAGCCAGAAAAGAAACACCGAACTGATTTAGACGAGTTGTCTTCGTCAACGGCGATAGAATACCCTAAAGCAAGAATAAAAATGAGATACAACAACACCAAGACTATTCTAAGCTCTAACACAGATTAGGGTTAGGTTAACTTACCCAAAGCTGAACTCAGAATCGTCAGAGTAACGATTCAAAGTGAAGGTTCAAAGATGTAGAAGAACAGGAAAGAATCTAAGATGATTCACCAACTTCTCTCTCACTTTCTCTCTCTTTTCCACTCTCTTTCCAAGCTAGGGTTAGAGAAAATTCGTATGGAAAAGAGAGCTAGGGTTTAAGGACTATAAATAGGCCTATTATTGATGAAAATAACCCCAGGGCTAAGGTATACTTAGGGTATAACCAAAACCTGACTCTCGCGATCCAACGGAGCACTTCTGGTGGGCCTATAACTACGAAAGGTCGAACTTAAGCTCACTGACCATGGATCTAAGTCAGGCTGAGTTTTCGTACCGACCGGCTCTTCAGATCAGCCGTGGCGGACCACACTCAATTCAACGGTTACGGAATCTCGATCAGGTCCACAAGCACAAGGATATGCCTAGGCCACCTTCCCTGATCAGAGGGTGAAATTGGGTCAGAATCCAACGGTCAGATTGCTTAAAATCGTCGCGCAAGCGACACGACTCAGATTTCATAAAAGCTTAATAAATATCCAACCGTTCTCACACTCTTCACTCCAGACTCAAACAAATCGACCCAGAACATCACATGGACTTGATTTTCGAGGTGATGGTCAAGCCCAACATGGTGACCGCAACAACCTAAGATCATCGCTATCGGACTTTCGACGCGCGGTCCAGGTCCGATCCAGAACTTCCAAAAATTCTCCAGAACAACTGGATTTAGCGATGGATCCCAGATTTCAGAGTAACATAGCGCTAACTAATCTACAAGTTTTGAGCCATGCAGATACAATTTAAAGTGATTGATGCGAATTTCACAAGCAATCGGGTATAGCGCTAATTACCCCAAAAACAACTACTTAGGGAAAGATTAACACAAAATTTCCCAGGTCATTACAACTCAGCATCTCATCTGAATTAAAATGATTCATTAAATTATAGCTGATAGAACAATCTTAATAGAGGAAAGCATTCGCTCATGCATTGATCGTAAATGGCATAAGTTGCTACCTTGCTGGTTATCAGTAAACCTTGCTACATCTGGTTGTAGGAGATGAAAACAATTCCTTGGTAGTACCTAGTCTATATGCCTAACTGAATTCCAATTTTAATGGACACTGCAGACAAGGTTTATCAGTTGATACTGCACTGAACCGATTGTGGATACTAGTTAACAAGGTTCAAAGAACTGCTGCATGCCTTCAACCTCTGACAAGTTGAAGTCTGTAAAGCAATGTGTGTGCTAGAGATATCAAAATTAGTGGTGCAGATATGCCATCCTTCGAAAGGTAGAGCCATGTCTAACCTGGCCCATGAGCAAAGAGCCTGTTTGTTTTTATGGGCTTTCTCTGGCCTTTCAGCAAGTCAGGCACGGGCTGGCATGACACTGAAGGTCTGAGCCAGGAGACCAGCCAAACCACAAGTCCAGCAAGAATAGCAGGACTGAATAGATCTATCAGACCAGACCATCTTGTGTTCTCCCCAAATTAAGATGGGAAAGAAAAACAAATTTCATTTGTCTGGGTTTGTGAAGGTAGTAATGTGTCTATGAAAGAGGCCCAATATTAGTGTACAAACACACCAGGGAATACAGCTGGGCATGGCTGTGGCTTGTCCAGCCTCGCACATGAGCTAAGGAGCTCATGCATTGACCAGGCCTCATCAGGCCTTTAACCAAAGTTAGGCACATGCCCAACCTGAGGGTCTAAGCCAGTAGGCAAAGCACCAGCTCAACTAGAAGCATGCCAGGGCTGAAAAGCCTGTCAGGCCAACCTTTCCTGTTTATACATTTGACTAAAATGAGGAAAATAACAAGAGACCGAATTTGTCTAGGCGTATGTTTTCTCTATGTGGACAAGAACTTGCCAATCTCTAGTTGAAAGCGTCTTCTCTATGATTTCATTTTTCTTGGGGAAAAATATTAATCTTATGTTCAATCATTTTAGTTTGAATTTTTGTAAATAAATTCGACAAAAGAGGGTTAATTTTAGGCTGGCAGCTGGTCATAGAAACTTTGCCAAGCAATCACGAGGATGCTTGTTCAGAATCTTATTCAAGCTACAGGTGGATATAGGACCTTTAGAGAGGGATTATTGGTAAACACAATCCGAAATGTCAGACCCAAATAGCTGGGACAAAGCTATGATAATGACAACAAATCTGTCTTAATGACAGTATGTTGGTATTTGGCTAGTGGAGTATCAGGAAGTGAGATTTCCAACCATATCTTTCCAACACTTTTATGCTTGAAACGGTGGTTTCTTGCGAATTTGAGGCCTTACCATTCATGTATACCAGCCTTGATCTTTTGCATTAAACACATCATAAGCAATCCTTTTCCCATGGTCATGGAAGTCAGCAATAACTATTTTCATCTTTTAACTGACTTATATTGCTAGTTTCAGTAGAACTTTGCCCTCAAGATGAAACCACATAACTAGATATAAAGGAATCACATGGAACGGTCTTTCAAAAAAAAAAAGGAATCGCATGGAATGGTGGGAATGTAAAATATTTTCTTCTTTTGATGCATAATCAAAATTAGTCTACCCATATTTTACTTGAAAGCCTACACAAGATATCACTGCATATTTAGCAAAAAGAAACGACAACCTGCCTATGAAAAAGCCATTTCCCAATATGCATTCACGATATAAATGCATTTCTTTGATTCTCAGATATGAAGCATCATAACTAGAAGAAGGAGAGTGAATGCTACCAATATACTGCTAAATAGTTCTCTTCGGATGTCCACGTCACACTTATTTATGCTCTAGATAACCTGGGTGGGCACAGACAAACAAGAAGAAAATTAACAAAAATAATTGAAAAAAAAAAAAAACCTAGTGCACAAGCATGAGCAAGAGAATGGAGTTTCACCATTTGGGGAAGACCGCGAACAGATTCTGTAAAACTCTCCACTCCAGGAATTGTCTAAACATTCAAACAGAAAATGAAAATATCCAGTGAATAACAGAAAATGGACAACAAAGCAAACAATTTACTCTCGATCACTGTAAAAACTAGTTCTGAGAATTTCGCTAAAATAGTCAAGGACCCAGGCCAGGACAGTCTGCTCACATATTAACGCAGAAGAAGAAAAATAATGGACATTATGCAGATGAAGGATCTGTGACCTTGGAAAAATACATATGAAGAAAACAGTAGCTAGCTTAGGTGAGAGGCTTAACATGCAAAGTCAAAGCAGAAACCAAAAGGAGTTGTGCAGGACATTTACAAATTGTAATGGACAACATCTACTACTGAAGTACACAGTTTTTTTTCTTAAATCAGGTGTAATGTTTATCAATAGGAGTTCTGCAGGACATTTACAAATTGTAATGGATAACATCTATTTCTGAAGTACACTATTTTATTCTTAAATCTTGTGTAATGTTCATCAATAGTTCATAACTTTGGGTCTTACTAATGTGCTCAAAATCAAATGCATTCAACTTTTGTCGCATTAGAACAAAAGAACTTGCCTTGTTTATGCTGTCAAAGAATGGCCTCTTGCATGTTATGGTTAAATAGAAATAAAATAAACATGTCGTTTTCATGCTTTCAATCCCTGCAGCTCATGCAGTAACAATTGCATGCAAGCAAGGCCTCAGAAGTGGAAATCCTGGAATACGCAACTTATCAACACACCTGCACGTCTCCTGATAAAAAATCAATGCATCGGCACAGTCATGCACTAATTTTGAAAAGCTCTTTTTTAAAAGGATAGATATTTATTTATGAGGAAAAGAAATAAAGAATACAGGAAGCAACACAGATACAAATACAATACAACACAAAGAATTGAGTCCACAATAGAAAACGACCCCATCTGGTTCCCACTTTGGCAAGAGCATCAAACCTACTACTTGCTTCCCTACTATCAGCAAAGTGTATTCATGTAAGTTGCACAGCACACACAGCAGAAAAATGTATGTAACTGTGTAAACATATAACAAAACTAAACAAATGTTATACAAGTAATAACAAAACAAGAAAAAACAATACATTTAAGGATATTCTGAATAACACTGCTGATATGTCTCCAAAAAAGTTGTGTCCAACTCAGCAGCTCATAAATACATCACAAGTGGCCAGGTGTTACTTAATCCTGCCAGATCCTCTAAAATTAGCAAAGGAACGACAGAAGAAACATTAAAAAAAAAAAAAAAAAAAAAAAGAAGAAGAAGAAGAAGAAGAAGAAGAAGGATGAACATTTTTAAGACAATGATCATTTGGTGTTCATTCAAGCAAACATGGTCACAATAATGATGACAATGGGTTGCCGTTAGAGGTATCAAAAGCAAGGGTTGGCTTTCACTCTAAGTTGAAAACTTATAGGTCACTGATGCAATAATGCTAGCCCTTCAGTTCAAAGAATGTCAGTATGCATCAGTTATAGCAGCCTTTTGAGAATCTTCAAACTGAAAACTGAGTCAGGCACTGGATCGTTGGAATAGCAAAATTATCCACATATTGACCTATGATTGCATGCAAGGTGTAAGCAAGGACTGAAAATTAGTTGTGGTATTACAATACCAGTCACCACATAAACCGGACTTATCACCCCATTTCAGCATGTATCAGGCATGTAGTTGATACAGGCTGATACAGCCATATCGTTCAAGGTACGCGGAGAGATACGTAGGACAATACCTTTAACATTGGTTGTAACCAACCCAGTTTCAATTTTAACATGATAGTTTTAACTTCTGATCTACGTTAGGAAAAAAAAAAAGTTCAGACAAGTTGCATGCCTCTAGGTGAGTAATCTGCAATATTCTGAAACTGTACAGGCATGATCAGAAAAAGTTAGTCTCAGTCTGGGAGTGAGTAGAGCTTAAGAGCTAGTAATTGTTATTCTCATCACTAATGTTATACACGATGTCAATCTTCAAGAGAAACAAAAAATGTTATACAGCATGTGTAGAGCACGCCATACAAGCAGATGTGCTACCAGAGAGAGATTGTGACAACTTAAACACCAACTACACATCCTGCATGAGAAAAATTCTGGTGCTAATCCCAACAATGTGATGCCAACACAGTTGGAAGAACAGAGAAAGGCATAAAGAAAAAATAGAAAAGCAATTTATATCAATTCTGGCGGTATGTTCTGTTTCCTATCAAGTTATGCAGAAACAGTCTCTCTGACTTTAACCAAGAAGCAGAACCAAAGAATGTCCGCCCATAATGTTGAAGTCACGCAAAACCATGAGTCTCCCTCCAAACAATTCAGCGCAAAAAAAGTGGCCCAAGTGACATCAAAATAGGTACTTCCAAGTTTGTAGATATGTTAGGAATACAGACTTGGGGTGCAGCAGAATAATAACAAAGCAATCAAAAGTCTATTACAAACAGATGGCAACTGGGGATTTTCTGATACAAATTAAGGGAACAGCAGCAAAGCTCACCAAGGCTGAAACAAATGTGCACACCGCCATCTACACTTTTTGGGAACAATTCAGATGAAAAGTAGAGTCTACATACACAAGTTAATGAGACACCAACCCGGACTAAGGACGGATTAAACAGAATATCAGGAATCTTGAATCTATCAGCACCAATCTCTATCGTCCTGTATTATGTGCAAGAATTAAAAAGCAAGATCAGTCAACTAAAGAAATGACAAATTAACAAAATGGCATTCACCACTGTCCACTATAAATAAAAATGGACAACAGATCATCAAAATAAATACAACAACTCACAATGTCCCAGGAGTAGACATCCATAGTCCAAAAAAGCACAACATAAACAGAATATTGCCACGCCAAAAATATTATAAAAACTAAAAAGTGAAATATGATAATAAAGAACTTACTGCCCATCTGGAAGTTCATACAGCATCATTGGGATATTTGCATAAGCACCTTAAAGAATCAATGTCCACTAAAAGAAAGAGAGAGAGAGAGAGAGAGAGAGAAAGAGAGAGAGAGAGAAGAAGAAGAAGAAGAAGAAGAAGAAGAAAGAAAAGAAAAGACATATCTTCGATGGACCAACGAGCATGCAATAACATATCAGGAAAAAAATACTTCCTACCTACCTACCCAAGATTATTTTTTTCTAGATCATGTGCTGACACAAGGAAGTAAAAATTAAACAGGCAACTGCTGTTGACAGCGGACACAAAATGAAAGTTTTTTATGGATAGCATCAAAATTTTATTAAGGGAAAAAACAATAGCCACAATGGCAAGAAGAACTTCAACAAAGATTACAAACAGATCCCAAGAGACCCCACTATAACCTCTCACACATTGAAACTCTCTACGGTATCTAACCACAATATTCAGACTCTCTTCCGATTCCACCCTTGCCTAAACTTGTTCCATTAGAGAAGAGAACTGGGTTGTTTGTGCAATGTCATTAACTTCTTCCATTAAGTCCACTGCCTTCCAAGCACATCGCCCAGATTTAGCCCTTGAAATTGCATTTGCTGAGTTCCAGTCAAGAAGGGATGAAATCAGCCCAAGCATGCCACAAAAATCAAAGTTGATTTGAACGATTAAAATGCCAAAATGGACCAAACTCTCATGAGGAAGAGGACCCAACAGAACTTCAGAAAGGGCTTAAAGAGGCAAGAAAAACAAATTAAGTACTGACCTTGTAACCAAATAGGGTACGGAATGAGATTAAAAATAGGAAGCAAGGATTCTGTACATAGTAACTGCGAAGTCGTTTAAGCCATGCAGCAATAGGTACATTGATCTAGGAAGGAATTTGGAGCTAGCCATGGCCAGTATTTTAAATAGCTTATGCTATGTAGCATGTAGCTTAGCCTAAACACTATGTAGCTCATGAAAATAGCTTAAGTCACATGTAGACTATGCTAAATGATAATTTTGCATACGCTACATGCTACCTAGCTCACATTATAAGTTATTTTTTTTACTACAACATTAAAATCAATTAATGTTTTCAACAATATATTATATTGATCTAATTTCAATGAAAATTAGCTAATCTGTTCAATGCATTTAGTAAAATAATATAAGTTACAATATTAAATCAGTTTCATTGCCTTGCTTACTTTTATACTTAATCATCGCCCTTTCCTATTACTGTAGGTTGCATTTGGTTGCACCAAATATCATGAAATTTTGTTAAATTTCATAATTAATCAGTCTAATTTGGTACAACATATCATGAAATTGGTTCAACCTAGCACACCTTGATTAAAAATCTGGTAGTGTGTAGCTTACACTCAAGGTGTCCCGTATCGGTATCGGTTGGCGTAACGGTGACCTCCAAAACCGATACGGATACGGGGTCGTAACGGCGATACGGGGGCGTAACGGCGTAAATTTTTTTTTTTGCCAAAAAAATATAAAAATATATATATTAAATCCGGAATATTCTAAGCATTCCAAATATGCATTCATTTATAAATTGGAACATGTTTATGGTGGTGTAACGGTCCACTCTTTGGTGAGAAACTGTATCGGACTGTCTGATTAATTTTTGAACCAAGTAACCTAAATTTGACTACAAAATGTATATATTTAATTTTCTAAATATCTAATTTATATACTTAACAATTTAATATCTTTCTCCTAGTAGTTCTTTAAAAAAATGAAATTAAATTTAGGTAGATGGCGTTGCCAATTTCGGACCGACTTGGAAGACCAATCTATGCCCCAAATTAGCCTCAAATTCATGCAATTTATTGTCATTATCCCACTTATATATTAGTGGACATTTATTGGATAGTGAATCATGAAAAAAACCAAAAGGCCCTATTTTAAAAAATAAGAGTACACCGAATAACAATTAAAAACTATTCAAATAATTTGATTTTGGCATTGTGAGTTAGCAATTGCAGTTTATAATTTAATTAGTAAATTTTAAGTTAATATGTCTTTGGTACAATTTTTTATGGCCTCAAATTAGGTGAGACTTGGATTGTGAAGTGTAGCACACATGTCAAAATTTTTTGGGCCCCACGCATGATGAATGTGTTATATCTAAACCGTCCATTCATTTGACGAGATTGTCTTAAGACTTGACACGAAAAATAATACAGATCTAATTATCAAGTGGACCACACTGCAAAAAGCAACGAGGGATTGAACGTCTACCATTGAAAACTTTTTTGGGATCACATGACTTTTAGATCAATATAAAATTTGTTTTTCCTCTTCATTTGGGTCTTTTTGACCTTATGAACAGATTGGATGGAAAATAAATGTTACGGTGGGCCTACGAATTGTTTAACGGTGAAAATCATCACCTCCGCTGCTATTTTTGGTGTGGTCCGGACGATCTTTGGATACGATTCATTTTTTAGGTAATGCTATAAAATAATATTTAAAAATAGATGAACGGTGTGGATATAATAAATACATCACTGTGGAGTCTATAAAACTTTGATCTCCTTTGAACCGTTCGTACAACTCGGAGCTCGAGGAGTGTCAGCGCTCGTCTCAGCGTGACACGTAACGACAGCAGCTTACGCTGCCCAAAAAAAAAAAAAAGAGGGAAGGAGAGAGGGAAACCGAAAAGAAAAAAGAGGGAAAGAAGAGAAGAAAAAAGAGGGAAAGAGGGAAAGAACAGAGAGGGAGAGAGGGAGAGAGAAGAAGAAGAAGAAGAAGGAGGAGGTGGCCGCAGCCGCAGCAGGGCCGTAGCAGGCTGAGAAGAGGAAGAAGAGGAAGAAGAAGAAGAGAGAGAAGAAGAAGAGGAAAAGAAAGGAAAAAGGTTAGGGTTTTTTTATTTATTTTCTTTTTCTTTTTTTTTTCCAAGGCCCGTAACAGCCGTTACGGGTCAGTAACGGCCGTTACGCCCGTAACGTGCCCGTAACGGCCGTTACGTGTACAAAAAAGCGACTCGGCCGATACAGCCCCGTATCGCGTAACGGGTACCACCGTTACCGTTACGTATCGGCCGTTACGGCCGATACGTAACCGTTTTGGGACACCCTGCTTACACTACACCTCATGCTTCAAAGGGGTGAACACCGCACTACACGCTATTTAAAGCACTGGATAAAGTAATTCTAGTAAGTTCCCTAAAATTGGAAGAAGTTTCCAGATTTTGACAGAACATCTCAGTCAGCAACCACTGCAATATCGAATAGAGATCACCTGAGCATAGAAGAATGAAAATGGTTCATCAATAACCCCAGGGTTTTTAGACATGTGAATCAATCAAGCCGTTAGCCTGGACATCCAGCCGACTCTTCATGTGTCTCAGCAAAGAAATTCGCAGTGCTTGATGATCCTAAACATCCAACTTCAGCCTTCGTTTTTTTATAGCCGTCACTTCTCCAGGCCACAGGTATGATGGTTATCACTTATCATACAGCTGATCGAAATCATTCTTTGGGAACCTAGGCTGTCTATTGTGTGTACCACCATGGATTGTTCAAATAAATTATTGGACCTTTTTTTGTACATGATCCAAAACTGTCCAATTTGTAGAAAACTTGTCAGCTGGAAGAGATCCTCTGATTGTTATGATTTTTCAGTGGTTGAAGGGAAGTGAATTGAGCATAATGGATGGTCCACATAAAAATATTGGACCATCCACTTGTAAAGAAGCACTGGGCTGCACCTGAAGCATAAGTACACGCAGCTGCATTTGAGCATTCCTTGGGAAGAATATTCACCAAACATTCAGGACCAGGATTGAGGACAAAACAGGAGAACAAGGGAAAAGGTATTGCGGACCAGGATTTACAAAATGTAGTTTAGAAACACATGCGATAAATCATGAATACTCAAGCCACAAATTACCATGAAAATCAAACATCCTACAAAAAACTAAGGTGAAAAATGTAAGGTTGCAAAAACATCCAGCAAATCTCTTTAACGCTCAGAGATCCAAAACATAAAGGATACATGGACATGAGTAGCAAAAGCAAGAGTGACAAAGAAGGCTACCTGTGGTGTTTCAAAGTTTTTTTATTTTTTCTTTTTTCTTTTACTTAATCTTTTCCAAATGGTAACAAAAGATTTTCTTTTGCAGTTTTCTTTAAGCAGAGTATATTGCTATAAAAGCCATAACTCATTATAAACACCATATGTAATCATCCAACATTGGGACCATACAATGTAAGGGAAACCTAAACTTAGTGCAGCACACCAATTTTCTTACCTGATGTGTTGCTCTCAAATAGAACATATAGCACAAAAATACAAGATAAAGGCCATTTGTCAAGTATACAAGGTTGATAGACCTCAGTGGAAATTTATTTCTGATCAGACAACTTGAACCATCCAATTGATGACCAACAAATATAGCACGGAAAGGAATATTAAAAAGTGTCAACGGTGAACAGGAAAGAGCTCCATTAATCAAACAGGTAGGCTCATTGAATTCCTGCAATTTTGGAACAGTGGTCCATCCATGGCACCATGTAACAGCCTGAAAGCTCCCCACAGGACAGATAGTGTGGCACTTATACGCAATCTCCTTTGTGGACGAGCCTGCCTGCCACCCAAGTGTAGACAAGCAACTTGGAAGAGAAGAGGGCACAAAAGATTAGAAGGTAAGAACTTGTATTGCACTAGAGAACTCAAGCGCTTACCATTTCCGAGGTGTCCCACAAATGACGAGCCCTCCCCTTTCTATAGGCCTAAGACACTGAAATAGCCCCTTAGGACTGTTTGGTTCATGACAATCTCCCCCAAGTATCATGTTGACACCCTCGTTTACCTCTCGTCAGTCATCCTTTGCTCTTAAGCCTCACACTGCCACAATGTGTTTATTTTCTTTCCATATATTCTACTAAGGCTGCTACATGCACGACTGTATCCTCCTTGAAACCACCAAGCAGCTATAAGGACAAAATAATCCCAATCTTGGCCTTCTCCTTGCACAACACACAAGCCATGCACAAAGATCCCACATCCATGATGCACACCACTTCCAACAAGGGCATTCGAATTGCCTCGGTCTTGATCAATAAGTCAATGCCCAAATCCTCTTACAAGCCCACCCACCAACTAGGAGCTCCACATCCTTCACCACACTCTAATGGGTTTGGCTTTTGAGTTAACCACCTTGACTCCACCTAACTACTTCACCAACATCAGACCCAGTTATTTTGCCTCGTCACCTAGTACTAAGTTATGAGCAATGATTTAAATATCAATGTCAACACATGAATCCCACCAATGGGATATTGAAATATATTAGTATCGCATGTAACGCGAAACATATCATTGTTTTTTGGGAAACATTGGAAAACATTAGGAATTTGATCAAATTTTTCAATAAAGCTACAGGGGATGTTAAAAAAGACATTATTACAAACTTAGAACTCGAAATATCACAAAAAAGTACTCATAATAAGGTTCCTTTGCATAAGGTCCTAAGCTATGCGTTGTCTAACAGAAGTGATGCAATTATATTCAAAATTAGTTCACATAATTTATAAATCAAAGAAACATAAATGATAACACAACCAATATGTTTAGAAGCCAAAAAAAAAAAAAGTAAACATATCGTCTCAAATATTTTTCACATTTTTCTTCTTAAGAGAGAACAATAAATTTATTAAGAAGCTCACAAAAGCGAGGAAGAATACAACCCAAGCAAAACCAGCCTAAACAAAAAGATTAGCAGTCGAGATAGCTTTTTACATGTCTACTTCACCAAGCCACTCCCGAGACAGTACCCAAATTGTTACGCCTTTCGTGCAGGTTGGAATTTACCCGACAAGGAATTTCGCTACCTTTTAAGACCAGCATAGTCATAGGCGCCATTCACCAGGGCATCGGTCATCGGCTCCCCCGTCTTCAGGTCACCAACTTCCTTGACCTTTAGGCACTGGGCAGGCATCAACCCCCATATATGGATAGTCTTACGACCTTGCGAAGACCTATGTTTTTGGTAAACAGTTGTTGAGCCTGGTCACTACGACCCCCTTTATGAGGAGGCACCCCTTCTCCTAAAGTTACAAGGCTATAAAGGCCCAGCTCAAAACAAAATACTTAACTTTCCTAACAACCTCCTCAACAGCCTCCCTTTCATTCTAAAAGAAACACCAATTCCTAGCACCTTGAATTGCCCAAAATACACCATGATAATCATCCTCCACTTAGCTTTTCCAACTTTGCCAACTCTACGCCTAGATAAAGTCATCCACTGACTTCAACATCCCCAAGCCAAAATGAACTATGAGGCTAACACAAAAAATGCACCCAAACTTTCCAAGCAAACAAGCAGTGAAGAAAAAGGTGGTCGATTGACTCTGCATCATCTACACACATTAGACAGATGTTAGGAAGAACAAAAGATCTCCTTTGAAGGTTATCAACCATGAGAACCCTCTTTCGGGGGGCGCTCCGTAGAACCAATGATCATAATGATGTAGCGAACCAAAGTCATGATGTAACAAATTAAAAGGGCATGTTAGAGAAGGCCGCCTTAATAAGAGTTAAGCAACCTCCCAAGGATAAGTACCTAGATTTCCAACTTGCTAATTTGTAAGTGTTATGGTCTCATGCCCCTTTGATTGTCAAAGTTTGTAGCCAAAACCACAATCTGCCTTGTGTAGCACATTGACTTATATGTATAAGGACAAAGCTTCATGGCAAGACCAAGATCTACTTCAAAGATTTTCAAGATCAAGTACATTGTTCACACCTTTAAGCTTCAAAGCTCAATGTCTTAGAGTGACATCGATAGACAAGTGAACGTTCTTACTCAAGACTGAAGATGAAGTACAACTCAAGTACAACAAAATCAAGCTTCAAAAGATCACAAGTTCAAGCTTCATTATGTATCGCAATATCAAGCTTTAAAGATCGTCTATCATCTGAAGAAAAGAAGGTTCAATGTTCATACGTCATGTTCAAGGTATGAAAGATTTTAAATTGACCTTAGGGTAGGTCATTTCGGATACATAATTCAAATTGAATCAATTTATAAGTGTTTGGTCTGTTCTTAGACTAGTACTGGACTCTGTTCGACTAGTCCTAGCACTGGCTCGACCAGTCCAAGAAATTCTAAGACCAATCCTAAGTTTGTTGTAAATTTTTGAAATTTTTTGGTGAGCCACGACCAGTCCTGGAGACTGCTTGACCGGTCGCGTGAACAGTGCATGACTCGTCCTTGATCAGTCCTGCAGCTACGACTTGAACTCCAGCAACTATTCCAGGCTCCACACAACCAGTCGTGGGCAAGTCACAACCAATCATGGAGACCTCACGACCGATCGTGCAGTACCTAAGACCAGTCGTGGAACGGTTTTATCCTATCGCGCTCAAAATTTCAAAAATCAGTTGGTCCTATGACCAGTCGTAGTATCCACAAGACCAGTCGAAGGTGCGACTTCTTCACTTATAAATAGAGCACAATTTTCAGAGTTTGATATTCAATTCAAGTAAAATCAAGGCATCACTCTAAGAGATAAGTTTGTAAACTTCTTAAGCTATATTGTGCTCATTTAATATTCTCTTTTATTAGCTTTTTATATTTGATTTTGTATTCTGCATTCCAATCTGATTTGAAAGAGGAATTGAGGTATTCCTACTTCTTGGAATCAAAATCAAATAGAGCTAGCCCAACTTGATTTAATATAAAATCAATTTAGAATCTAGAACCATTTCAATTGTGAGCGTGGACATTGAAATTCTATTTAAACTTCTACTCCGATTTGGTTCTTCCGGGCTGCAACAAAAGGAGAATATCCAGGCATTTTACATTTGTGTAAATCTTCTATTTTTGGTTTGTTTTGAGATTAAGCCAGAAAAATCTCATTGTGTTGGTTATCTAAGGAGAGCTTATCTAAGGAGAGCCAGAAAACTCAGAGAGTGGGGTTTTTGAATTGTGTAAGCCCATTTGAAAGACACAATTGTGAGGGTTTTAGGTGAACCTGGAAAAACCTATTTTGATAGTGAACACTAATATCCACTGTGTGAGGATATTAGGAGCGGAGTAGCTGTATGGCTGTTGTTTAATAGTTGGTGTACACACAGGCGAACCACTATAATTCTTTGTGTTTGGATGTGTGATTTATTTTCTATATCTTTTATCATTCAAGTTTGTGGGATGTATTTGTGGATGTAAATGTTGTAATCGTTTACATTTCAAGCATTGTGGTGAATGTTGTAATAACTTATATTTCCTTTCAAGCAATTTCTTTTTATTCCTCTTCAGTTTGAGTTATTGATACTCATATCGTTCTAGTAAGGTTGTCCTGCCATAAACCCTTGGTTTTTATGGTGCAAGGTTGTCCTTAGAACATCATTTGTATCAACTTCTCAATACTAGAATTTTGAGGTTGCTTTACATTTTCGTATTGTGGATTGTTTATACTGCTATCTTTCATTTGATTGATTTAATTCCGTTATTATTATTTAAATTTGGCATAGTCTTATTCCCCCGGACATATAGCTTGGCCTTTTCAAGTGGTATTAAAGCCTAATAGCTCGTTTTAATTGTTATTTCTTTTTAGATTAATTTCCTGAGCTAATCGATCTAAGCTATTTTTAAGATGTCAAATTTTGATAGCCTTTCAGTCACTAGGCCTCCACCATTTGATGGCTCCAACTATGCCTATTGGAAAGCCCGAATGAGGATTTTTCTAAAATCCATGGTTGAGAGCGTGTGGTAAGCCACAGTGACTAAATGGACCCCTCCCACCACTGAAGTGACTGGTATCGATGGATCAAAATCTATGAGAGTAACACCTTATTTCTCATGGACCACTCTTCAGAAAAATGAGAGTATTGCCAATGCAAAAGTACTAAATGCAATCACTTGCGCACTATCACCGGATGAATTCAAAATAATTATATCCTGTGATATTGCAAAGCAAGCTTGGGATATTTTAGAAATGACACACGAGGGTACATCAATTGTCAAGAAATCTAAAGTCCAATTCCTCACAACCAAATTTGAGGAAATACATATGGAAGAAAATGAAATGTTCATGAACTTCTATACAAGATTAAATGACATTGTAAACTCTATGTGGGGTCTTAGCGATAAATTCCCAGAAAGTAAAGTGTGTGCAAAGATACTACGCTTACTACCTGAACGGTTCAACTCAAAGGTGACCGCGATCCATGAACTTCGTGATACAGACAATATGAGGGTAAAAGAACTAGTTAGTTCTTTACAGACTTATGAGTTATCTTTTAAACCTCCTAAAGGAAAATCAATTGCCCTTAAATCTTCTAAAAATGTTTCTCAAGAAAATAATAATTCTGATTTAGAAAATTCCGAAGATGATATGGCCCTTTTAGCTAAAAAGTTTTACAAAATTTTCGAAAGTAAAAAGAGGGTTGATTTTCAAAAATCTAATGATAAGAAAAGATCCAAATCTAAAACTTGGAAATCTTTAAAAGACAGTCAATGGTACAACTGCCAAGAATATGGGCATTTAGCAAACGAAGTGTCCTAAAAAGGACAAACCTAAAAGGAAAGGTATGTTGGCTACTTGGGATGAATCTTCTAGCTCTGAAGCCTCTTCTGAATCAGAAGATTCTGAAACCGAGTCAGGTAATGAAGTCAAAGCCCTTATGACTCTAGCCAAGTTCACTTTTTCAGATCATGATGATGCAACTAATGAAGAAAATCTGAATAGTGATCATGAAAATGAAAAGGATCTTCAAGATGCTTACAATGCCCTATACAAGGAAAGTTGTAAAATTGTTGTTAAACTAAAAGTTCAAAAAGAAAAGTTTTTAAAACTAAAAGAAAATTTTGATTCTCTTATTTTAGAAAAATCCCACATTTCAGATTGTTTTGAAAAATCGAAATGCGATTTAGATTTCAAAACCTCCCTTATTGAAAATCTTAAATCTGAAAATGAAAAACTTAAACTTGAAGTCTCTTCGCTTTTGAGTTTAAAGGATACATGGAGGTATGCCCAAGGTGATCCAAAGTTAGAAAAGCTATTGTCTGGATCAAGAAAATGTGGTGACCGATCCGGTTTGGGATACGATAAAAATGTTCCTCCTAAACAAAAGTATACTCCTCCTAAGTTTATGAAAGGAGAATCTTCAAACTCAAAAGGGAATAGTTCAAAGCAAATTTTTTCTAAAAATGCTAAAACTTTTCAATCTTTGAAACCCAAATGCAACCATATCAACTATAAAAATCAGAACCAAAACCCTTTAGCTGAGAAAATAGTTGATCTACTTAAGGAGCTCTTAAAATCTAACTCAGTAGGTCATTCTTACAATGACTACAAATACAAGAAGACCAACTATACTCCTAAACCCAAAACAGTTATGAAATGGGTTCTTAAGGTTACTTGTTTGGTTGCCCATACGGCTTTCAAAGCATCAAGTCATTCAAAATGGTACCTAGACAGTGGATGCTCCAGACACATGATTGGTGACAAAGGTCTGTTCACCACTCTTAAAGACATGACTGATGGTTCAGTCACATTTGGTGATGGTAGCAACTGCAGGATTATTGGCCAAGGTACGGTTCAACTTTCTAACCTCCCTTTATTTGAGAATGTTTTATATGTTGAAGGGTTAAAACATAACTTGTTAAGCATATCTCAAATATGTGATAAAAATCATAGTGTAAAATTTTCCAATCTTGGCTGTGAAATCTTGAATAAACACGGTTCTGTAATATTAACTGGTCGCAGAACTTCTGAAAACTACTACATAGTAAGTGATGCTAGCTCATCTAATCAATTGTGTTACATGGTCCATACCAATGAAACCGAATTATGGCATAAACGCCTTGGACAAGTACACTACCGCAATTTGTATAGATTGAGCAAACGAGAACTGATAAGAGGTCTACCTAAATTGCAGAAATTAGACAAAATATGTGGCGAATGCTAGATTGGCAAACAAACTAGGAGTACTCACAAAAAGGTGGACTCCAATGCCACATCCAAACCGCTCGAACTTCTCCACATGGATCTCATAGGACCAACCAGGACGGAGAGTCGAGGTGGCAAAAAATACATACTGGTAATCGTGGATGATTTTACCAGATTCACGTGGGTAGCTTTCTTAAGGGGATAAATTAGAAACCCTTGATGAAGTAAAAAGAGTTCTCAAACGGATCCAAACTAAAAAAAGGTTCTCAAGTCAGTAAGATCCGTAGTGATTATGGATCAGAATTCGAGAATAGCAGTTTTGAGAAATTCTGTAGCGATCAAGGAATATCACATGAATTCTCGGCACCCAAAACACCACAACAAAATGGTGTTGTTGAAAGGAAAAATAGAATGCTTCAAGAAATGGCTAATGTAATGTTGAATAGCATGAAGCTCCCTAAAAATCTTTGAGCTGAAGCCGTAAATATTGCATTCTATATAATTAACCGGGTTTATACAAGTCATATAATAAAACTGCTTATGAAATGTGGTTTGATAAGAATCCTACCGTCAAATACTTTCGAGTTTTTGGCAGCAAGTGCTATATTTTATGTGACCATAAAAATCTAGGTAAGTTTGACACCAAAAGTGATGAAGGGATCTTTTTAGGATATGCTTTGAACAGTTAAGCGTATCGAGTACTGAATAAGAGGACCAGTGTAATTCAAGAATCCATTAATGTGGTCATTGACGATCACTTGAATACACCTGCCTCAAGTTCAGATAATGATGAAGTTCTTCTAATTGACAAACCAGATACTTCATCAAATCAAAATAACTCTGAACTGAGGACTGTCAAAGATCATCCAACCACTCAAATTCTTAGAAACCCTCTCACTAGTGTGTGCACTCGTGGACAACTAAAAGATATATGTAATTACGTGTGCTTTACATCTCAGATCGAACCGGTAAACGTAAAAGAAACTCTTACTGACGAAAACTGGATAGTTGCAATGCAAGAAGAGCTTAATCAATTCATAAGAAATGATGTTTAGTATCTTGTTCCTAGACCTAAAGATAAACATATTATCGGAACTAAGTGGATTTTCAAAAATAAGTCTGATGAACTTAGTAATATAATTCGAAACAAGGCTAGACTGGTTGTACAAGGGTACACTCAAATTGAAGGCATCGATTATGATGAAACCTTTGCCCCAATAGCTCGTCTTGAATCTATCAGACTATTTATATCCATTGCTTGCTTTAGAAAGATCAAAATATATCAAATGGATGTAAAGAGTGCTTTTTTAAATAGTGATTTACATGAAAAAGTGTACGTTAAACAACTAACTGGTTTTGAAGATCCTAAGAATGCTGATCATGTCTATCGCCTAAAAAAGGCTCTCTACGGATTGAAGCAAGCTCCCAAGGCATGGTACAAAAAATTGACTAAGTTTTTACTAAGTCACAATTTTCTAATGCAAAGCATTGATAAGACTTTTTTTTGTTAAGAAACATAACGACCATATCTTAATGGTGCAGATCTATGTTGATGATATTATTTATGGATCTACGTTTTCATGGGCTTTGGTGCACTTTTACTTTTTCCATGACTTATATATACACTGTGAGAAACCCTATTTTAATTATTATTGAATTAATAGAAATTCGTATCTTTTTTTCCTCTTTTATCAAGAGATTAGGGTTTTAGGATTGACCCTTGGGTATTGAGGATTCCACTCGATTTTAGGTTTCCTTCTTTCTAGATCTTCGAGGTGCAGGAAAAGGTAAGAATCATCTGCCTTCTTTTCTTTCGATGACAAAGGATCTGTACTTTCTTTATCTCAAACCCTTCTTTCTTCACCCTTCTTCATCTCTGGATATTCCCTTTTTGGTTTGAACGGAAAAGAGGGATGGTTAGTCAGTAGAATCATATCCAAACCTGAACGTGGACTGACTTATGCTAGATCTGGGATATCCTCATATTCCCAAGTCCTCCCTTGTTACTATTTACGTGATTTTATGCTAAGGGGCATGATCTCGACAGAATGATCTCATCTTTATATTGAGATTTACCTAATCCCTTTGATTGGAAAGGGTTAGTTGATTAATGTATTTATTTTAATATTCTTTAACCTGATTATACATGCATATAGGATTAGGTTATCACATGTCCCTGCATCAACATCCCAATTTTTAGAAAACCAGAACTTTGTGGATCCCACCAACAACACATCAGAAACATTCTCATTTGATGGTTTTCTCCCTTGAAACTAGGAGTTGCTGGAACCCAAGTCTTGGTAGGATTCTCAGGAAAATGATTTTGGAGAGGAAAAGGTGCAAAAGTGGATAGCACTGAGCTATCACCAGGTAGACACAAGTAAACCTGGTTCACTAGAAAACAAGTTTCATAATGAACAAGACCTAAAGGAGACATCTCCTATGTGACTTTTTCGGTCAAAAATGTGGCTGATCAGTAAATGCTTTGTCAAGTTACAAGCTTTGTAACATATTATAAAATTGCATTGTAGATACAGAAAAGATGTGTTGCAAAGAGAAAGGACGGTAAGCTGTTCAAGAAAACAGAGAAAGAACACTAAAATGCATTTCTGATCTAGGAACAACATAAAATCATCTTTCAAGAGGCAAGATTGAACAGAAGTTCAACAATAGAAATGGCAAGAAAAATGCTTGAGAAGCAATCAAGCAACTATATACCATAGAAGGAAAAAAAAAAAAAAAAACCAGCATTCAATGTTGTTAAATGCACTTACAGATGGAAACACTGCCTTGGAAGCATCTTCACCGGCATAACCAGCCTTGCACGTATGTGAACCCAAGTCAAGGACAATTGCTGATACTTCATCTGTACAATAGGGAAAACCATAAAAGCAATGAATGAACCCACACCACATTAGAAAAAAGAAAAGAAAAATATAGTGACTGCAATGAAACAAACTTGTCCAATACATGACCAGCTGTATCCATTGGATCAATTTGAAAAACTTGAAATGTGTAGATATGAAGTGTGCAAAACCATTGTAGCTCATTTGGGATTCAATTGAATATTGATAAATCTGAAATTTGGAAACAAATCAACATTCATAGTTACCATTGTGCTTAATAATTGTGACAAAATTAATAACCCACTTCTCTTACAAAAAAGAACAAGCCAGAAGGCCTAGAACTGACAACTTTGAAGTAAAGATAGCAGTCAAGGGCCCAAAGGCCAACCTAAAAAATTTCTGTTTTTGCCCCCAAAGCTAAATGTATGATGCCAGCATTACTCATGGTCTATCACATAATTACAATAATAATAGAGTGCATGCTGTACAGAAAGTGAAGAAACAAAATTAATAAGTTGTGTTACTGTAACGCCCTGAAAATCGGGGGTCGAGCAGAAGCCCAGCTCCCGAGTTCCAACGCATCACTTATGCAACATAGATAATGATGATTAAATGTTGTCTATATTAGCACATTAAACATGAATGGGATTACACTAAATCAGCATATCATACTCCAGAGACAATTAGATTACGCAAGCGGAAGACTGTGATAGATATATAAAGCATATAAGTGGTAAGTCCCCAAAGTATCAACATGTCGCCAGGTTAAATAATTACATGTATAGTTCCAAAATATACAAAATGATAAAGTATAATGTCATCTAATCCATATCCCTGTAGCCCTGGTGACGCAACTCTAGGTCTACATAGACCCACCAGAGAGTTGCAGATAGGAGAACTCCTCGTCGTCATAGAAGTCAGGCTCCGCCTCATAAGCCTCGACATCACCTGAAACTACAACAGAGTCTGGTTGGTGTTTTAAAACACCGTCCCAGAGTGGGAGTGAGTGATCAACTCAGTGGAGCTATAAGGCAAAGGTTAACATGTTATCAATTCAATCAAGCAGTAATGATAAAACAGTACAACAATCATGTCCTAAATACTCTTGTTAATGCAGGAATGATATGCTGTAATGATGCATGCCCTCGCCTGCACTCCCTCTGCGACATCATCTCACGATCGCGGCATACAACACTCTCGCTGTGCTCAACTCCAACGCCAAAGGCACATGCAATGCGGTGCATGTGCGTGATTAGCCAAGTTCTTACTTAGACTTATTCATACAGCAGGTTTGGGAAGCTAAGGTACCTCCCTTTATATCATTAACCCAAACAATGATCCATCTAGGGTCGTCAATCCTAGTTAGTAGCATACGATGGCAGTTTCAAGTCACCACGGAAAGGCTCGTCACCTCATCACAGGCCTAGTTTATACTTGAAGTCACTACGGAAAGGCTCGTGACCTTAGCGTAGTCCTAGTGTATACTCGAGGTCACTACGAGAGGCTCGTCACCTGATCGTAGGCCGACAGCTCGAATACAATGTCCCATACCACCGTATTCGGCTCACGAGTTTGGTTTGCTCATTGGACACTACGGGGAGGCTCGTCACCCCAGCGTAGGCCGACAGCTCGACCACGATGTCCCATACCACCATGCCCAGCTCATGAGTCTTAGCGGATCGTGGTACCAAGGTTAAACGGGTTTTGCACTGATAAGTGGTACCTTAGATTCAAGCAGTAGCGTCCATACATGAGGAACATACATTAGGCCAATTGGGTTATTTGACAAGCTCAACTGGTACGAGCACAAGTTGAATTAATCGACATGAAGCGCGTAAGCACTCTGCGTGGCCTAACCACTGTCGACAAACAGCGTACGACTCGGATTCATCGAACGTGTCTTGTGTGGCGAAACGACCTCGGCCAGTAATTCGGGAATCATTACCGATTGCCTGGACTACGCAGTAGTCCCAATCATATTCGAACGCAATAGGCATTCATATGTGATAGTCAAACAGCATGTGACAACCAATTCAAATATAAATCTCATTTAAGCATTTTAACAAACACATAGTACACATGTTGTCATACATAAGCATTTCATCCATAAAGCACGTAGTAGTAAGATAGGTTATATAAAGGAAATTGTAACTATAGATAAGGAAATTGATAATCATTTCTTAACACCCTAATTAAATACATTTCAACAAGCATTTTCTCATTCAGGCATTTTATCAACCACTTAGACTACACATATCAACATACACGTAATAAAGTAGTTATAACAGGTATTATAGCAAATCCTTTCACAAAGAATTCGTCACACGTACAACAATCATATATTCTCAATCGATAATCATGGCAAGCACAAATCCTAATTCCATATTCATTCAAACATTTCAACAAACACATGGAATGCATTAAAATCAACATAGTTTACATATATGTGTAATATACGGAGAACATCGTATCTAAGCACATGTGATAACAATCAAGTCAGTCATAAATCATTAACTGACATTGAAAGCCTTGAAAACCATAACCTAAACGTTTATAGTCTGCACCTTCCGTCGGTAAACTCGTATCGAACTCAGTTCGAACACTACGCCTTTGTCTACGGCACAACGGCTACCTGAATCACGAAATAGGTTAGCTATTTCATCGATTCTTCTACTTGGATACCTAAAACAGATTAGGGTTAGGGTTTCTTACCCAAAAATGGAATCGAAATTGTCGGTATAGCGATGCAGGTAGGATGATTCGGCATGTGGAGTGGTGGGATCGAATCCCAGCAACTATCTCTCACTTTTTCACTTCTCCTCACTTTCTCCTTCTCTTTTCTCTCTTCTCTCTCTTGGGGTTTTGGAAAATCGTATGGGATGAGAGAGGGGTGGGTTAAGGCCCTTATATAGGCCCAGAATTGATGTCAATGGCCCCAGGGCCATGGTATACTTAGGTTATAGCCAAAGGTTGGCTGTTTCAGGCCAATGGAGCTCATCTGGAGGCCCATTTTTTGCAGACGGTCCGAAGAAAGTTCCCTGACAGTGGATCTATGCCAGGTTAAAGTTTTGGTCCGATCGGATTAGTGGATCGACCGCGAAGGACCAGTTTCAGTTCAACGGTCATCGTTACTCGATCGGGGCCACAAGTACACTAACCTGTGTTGGAAAATTTCCCTGATCCGAGGGTGTAGTTGGGTTAGATTCTGACGGTCAGAAACCTTAAATTTGGGCTGCAAGCGAATGGCCCAATTCACTTAAGTTTGAATCTATTTTCTGAAGATATTCGCGTTTCTCACACACTTCGCTCCGGGCTCAAGTTGTGCGTTTCTGGATACTATTAGGACTTGATTCCTGCGATGGTTGTCAAGACTAGTAAGGCAGTCATAACCGTATAGTTTCGCGGTAATCGGATTTTCGACGCGCGGTCCAGGTCCGATACGGAGTTTCATGATGCTCTCGAGAGCAACTAGGTTTTGAGATTGATCCTACGTTTTTAGCTAATGTTGGGTTAGCGATTCTACTGGATTTGGGTTTTGCAGTTCCTATAGAAAGCAATTCAAGCTAATCTGCTTATCAATTCAGTTTAATACTTAATTAATTTTCGTCTAATTTCTAAAGGATTTGGTCCTTAGTGATTTCTGCCTGAGGTGGTACTCGGTTCTTTGTACGGATTTTTCTGAGACGTTACAGTTACACTCACCGCCTCCATACATGATCTCAGGCTTAAAAGGTTCATGAAAGAAAAGAGTAACTGCAAATGTTGGCTAGATGAAAACCCTAGAAAGGAACGTAGTTGTAAGCATCTCCTTTTCTTTATCGTTGCCCCGATTTTGTGTTACAAATAAAATTTAGAAAAGAAAATGTATCTTTTTGTCATGAAACAATCAAATGCAAATAGGAGAGGATCATGTGTCCATACAAGCCCTTTTTATTTTTTCCTTTTTTTTACATTTTTTATAGGTAAGCTGGAATCAAACCCTAGACCTCAATGTCGAAACTCACATTGTCTACCACTGAGCTATGGGCTCTAACCCCGCCACCATACAACAATCCCACAAATGGGCCATAGAAATAAATCAGCATGCTAAACACCTCGGGTCTTGGGGAAGTTCTATGACCAAGCTATCATCCACAAGCCTTTAGGTGCTTCCTTTATCACACTAATTCTGAATAAAGACAGGGCGGAGTGTGGCTGGCTTCAGACCAATCAATCTGGTTGGTAGCATGTACAAATTGATTCCACCGGTTTTGATTGCCTGCCTCAAGATGGTTGCCAGCAGTACTATCTGATGGGGACATCATAGGACCTACTCGGGTGTACCAGAGACAGAGACGACTACCCACATCAGCGTAGCTTTCGTTGTCTTTGTAGATGGCAGATGAGTTCCAAATGGGGCCCGCCAGGCCATTTTGAAAACCCCACATGCATTGGAGGTGCATCAAGAAGACCCCACTTTAGGATGATGCATGTGGGCTACTTAGGAGATCATTTTAGTCATAGGATTTCTATTTTGTGTCAATCCGACCGTTAGATCTTATCGATAGGGCCATCGGGCCACCAGATCTTTTAAATCTGGGCTACTTGGACTCTTAGCTTGCTTTCTTTATGTTTTTTGTTATTTTTAGGAGTAATTTGATGGTTGAGATTGATAATAAATATTTTAGTTTTCTTATTTTGGATGATAGACCACTTCACTTAAGTGAGTGGTATAGTTGTAATTATGCTGGATTTTTAATTCTAAATTTTTTATTATAAAAGCACAAGGGGTGAAGTTCAAACCCTGTGGAGATTTAAGAAGAAAAAAGAAGAAGATAGAAACTCTCTTGTGTGAAGGAATTTTCCTCCTTATTTTTTAGGGTTTTTTGGAAAGGTAGAAGCTTGTTTGGTGGTGGATTCCCTAAAGTACATCCTTCCTCTTTCTCTTCTTCGAAAAGTATTCTTCTTCTTTGTAACGCCTCGTGTTTCCAGAACCCAAGTATGTAACCCGTTTCCCAAAAACCCGAGTGTTAGCCTATGAAATCCAGTGTAAATTTAAACCGTTTATCATTAATCAGAGTTAACAGCAACAAAGCTAGAGTAAACCATGTATTGAATAAAAACATTCCAATCATAATGAAACTTTAAATGTAGTACCCATATAGGATTTATACAATCTCAAATAACAAAGTTCATGTAAGCAGAAATAGGAATATATTAAGTAGTGGTGGAGCTCAATATGGGCAGCAAGGACCCCGCCTAGCTCCCCAGCTACTCGATCTACTCCCGCAACCTAGTGAACGGCATCGGCTCACCCTATACCTGCATCAACTGTTACAGTTTGATAACATCAATGGCTATCGCAGTGAGGAGCACCCTCCAAGATTGCACACTCATCATTCATAATCCAGAATAGATCGCAAGTCATAAGAGTGAATATATTAAACAGCGCAATGCATGATTATGATCACATGCTCAAAATTTAGCCAAATAACACAATTTCATCATTAGCAAACCATAATAGCAATCCAATACAAGTGACCGTATCCAAGTAGTCAAATAATAAATCTTACAAACTCCATAAAGTGTCTAAAAATTCTAGCTTCAACCGTCTACTTCACCCGGAAATCACATCGTACGTGAACACCGCAAGATGGCTAGGAAATCGCTAAGCGAACACCTGCTCCACCCGGAAATCATGGTACGACTGAACACAGCAAGATGAAGAGAAACAATATACAAACTCTAGACCACCCGGAAATCATATCGTATGTGAATACCGCAAGATAGCTAGGAAATCGTTAAGCGAACAACTACTCCACTCGAAAATCATGGTACGACTGAACACCGCAAGATGGCTAGAAAATCATCATACAAAACTCTACTCCATCCGAAAATCATATCGTACGTGAACACTACAAGATGGCTAGGAAATCACTAAGCGAACACCCGCTCCACCTGACAATCACCATAGGATTGAACTCCACAAGATGAAGAGAGAATCAACTAGCCACAAAAGGGCACCAATGTTCCATCAAGGCCGCAAAGGGCAAATAGACAATCCAAGCCACGTAAGGCAAATATGAACCGCAAGATGGAGTCCACAACAAGTCTCATTCTATCCATTAAATGATCACAAGTAGCAACGTCTAATCGACTAGCAGGTTATACAAATGGAAAGAACATGTGAGCATCAAATCATTTGTACTTGTTAAATTTAAAGAGACATGTCCATTATATGAATTAATTTCACAACAGATTAACATATTCATATAATAAGGTAAGTAACTCAATAAAAGAAATCAATGTACCATCCATGTCTAGATTAATGAATTTAAGTGGGAAGCTCAGAGGGTGAGTCCTCACCTCTCAAGAGTCGAATTGGCTAGCAATGTTGTTGAAATCATTCGCACATGTTCATAAATCCAATCCTACCACACATCACCATTTGTTTAGTTCGATCAACACATCATTCCCTAAGGTCAATCCTAAAGATTAGATAGTGTAGGATTTGTGTATGAAGCTACGACCTAGAGAGAGTAATTCGAACTCCAATACAGGATTAACATAGTTAAACTATTACTACAATAGGATTTAAGCTAAACTCCAAAATCGACTTACTTAGATGAGTCATGGTACGACTCGACTTTGGATCAAACCAAGTCGAAATCTCCAACCCGACCTTAACGCCCTTCATCTTAGATTCAACTTGAGCTCGGCTAGCCCCAATCTGACAGAGGTTGGTTTATTCGTGACATTAAGAAGTCTTAACTCCTACCTTGTAATAAAATCAAACTATATAAGAATTGATTTGAAATGGAAGATTTTTAATTAACATACCTTGGTCATTGATGTCAACTAATCCCAACTTGGTTTGAATCAGGTTCCCATCGTCACGTGAAATGCATGGCCCGCCAGAAAATCTCTCCGAAGATGTGTTGGATTAGATCCCAACCTGGAGTAAACCTTAATCAATGCAGACTAGGAAGACTCCACTGAGTTAACTCCGCATTTCAACTACGCTCCGATTTAAACTCGGTTTTGGGCCGAGTTGACTCGGCAGCCAACAAAACTCAAGGTTCTCTCTCTCTCTCCCCCCCCCCCTTCTCTGTCACTTTTCTTCTCTTTTCCTTCTTCCTTTCTTCCTATTTTCTTTATTTCTTTTCTTTTGTTTTTCTTCTATTTTTGCTGAGGTGTCCAACAATGTCTGGACCGAGTCAACTCAGACTCAACTCGGCAGCGCCAACCTCCTCTCTGCCCTTTCTTCCCCTGCATCTTTCTCTGCTTCTCTTTTTCTCCCTTTTTGTCCCTCCTGGATGTGTTCAACAGGGCCTGGACGAGGCTTGGCAAGGACCGAAACTACCAGCACTTGAACTGGCTCGACCGAGTAAGCCGGTGCGGTAGCAACGTCCCAACAAGCTCTCCCTCACTCCCTTCTTTCTTTCCTGCTGTCTCTTTCTCTCCACTTTCTTTTTGTTTTCTTCTCCAATTTGCATAAACCACTGTAGACATGGCCCACCTAGCAACTGTTCTGAGCTTAGGGGCTACAACAGGAATTAACGGCTGAGCTTCCAACAAGGAAGACGACCCACC
The DNA here is from genome assembly GCF_029962835.1 of Magnolia sinica. Taxonomy (NCBI): domain Eukaryota; kingdom Viridiplantae; phylum Streptophyta; class Magnoliopsida; order Magnoliales; family Magnoliaceae; genus Magnolia; species Magnolia sinica. The sequence continues at coordinate 67,067,970 of NC_080578.1, forward strand.
ATTAATGGCAGATCATGAACGACCGTGTTTTTGTCCAAAATGATGCCCAAGGATGATGCAAACAGGCCTATGGGAGCTTGGATTATGATTAAAATGAAGCTCAATGGAGGTTTTCCCGGTGGGTTTGAGCTCAGAAGGAAACGGCAGATTTTTCTTCTTTTTTTTTTTTTGGAGAGGGGAGGAACGCATTCGTATTTATGTTTTTCTCCTTATGCAGTACGCCCTAGGTTCATCCAGGGCCGTTGGATGAGGATTAAGCGGCTGGATTGGGTTTGTTTAACAACCGTACTCGAATGCCGCTGGCAGCAGAGAACCGGCCATGGTTCTCTCTTTGGTATTGAGGGAGTGACGCCTTAGGTTGGATGGTCAAGATTACCTTGCTTTGGACGGTCTCAATCCGCCCTTGCAAGCTCACGTGGATCGCCAAGCAGCAGTGGAAAGGAATTTCCATTTTTGGAAATCCTATGTTTGCAGGCCCTGTTTGCGTCGGTCCTCATGTGTGTGTAGGTGCACTCCAGCAGGTGGATCGAACATGATTCTGACCGTCTTCGAGCCCTCTACAAGATGGATGGTTTGGATCATCCGAAGGACTCCTGATGGTGGGCCACGATCCATCACAGCAAGCAACCCCGTTTGAATCTATCTAGGCAGGAACGCTGGAGAAGAAATCTTCATTTTGGGAGATGTCGGGTCAAACCCGATTTGACTGGGCTTCCAGCCCAGCGCACAGCGGGTGCACGCACGGGTCGTGCACATTCACTCCCCTGTGGGGTTCGCAGTAGTGTGTGAACCCAATCCACTCCGTTCATCTGTTTTGTTGGCCCGTATAATGGGCCTGTCCAAAGAATGAAGCAGATCCGTGACTTAAGTGGGCCATATGATCTGAATTTATGGCCATTAATGTTAGTTATCGTTGATTTGAGGTGGAATATGGTCCACATCCGTGATCAGAACTGTTCATCTAATTCCTTGATGCGTATAGGGCCCTGAGTCCAATGATGGGGCTGATTTGGAGTTCAAGTGGGCCATACTTTAAATTCTTGGACTTTAACCATGGATTTTTGTTGATCTGATGGTCAGGTCCTTTCTGAATCTGATCGCCAACATACTTAATGGTTCCTAGCCCTATTTTGGGTAAATTCAACAATCATCTCTATAATCGATTACTCTCACTTATTAGTTAAACGAGTGATTATGAATTTTAACCCTTGTATAACAAGATTTCCAAGTGGCTTAAGAGTCAGTCGAGGCTCCTGAGTGAAATCTGAATTTTAATGATTGGCTTGGATTATCAGACCATGAGCAGATGATGAGGGATCCTAGAGACTATATAAATGGAAACCTAGCCATTGATCCTGTACCTGGATGGACGGATTTCTTATACGCTTAATCAATGCTGACCTAAAGGAATCTAGGGGTCCTCAATTTATGATGGTCAATTAGGTTTGCCTAGCAATGAAGTTCGAATCCAAACTTGACCATTAGTGATCCTTAGAGTTCAATATTGACAATGGACGGTCCAATCTGTCTATTGAGGTGATTTATAGGGTTGGATCGCCCAAACATTTGTTGTAAGCCTAAGGAATGGTGAGTCTTGTGACTTTAGTCTTGAAGCTGATTCTTCCACAGCTCAATCAACTCAACAAGGTGTTGTCTGGCGTTTTATTCCAATTAGATCCCTAGAATTAAGCCTCATGAGGTTCAATGCGGTTCTCTAGGTGATGTAATGGTCCATCTCGAAAATAAATGGTTGGATGGCTTGATCTTTGCCCCTCACTACCAAGTCAAGCTAGAACAACAGTGAGCATTCAGACGAATTGAGTTCTCGTTTACTCTAACCTAGGTCTTCATGATAACACCCGAGTATTAAAAAGTACGGGGTGTTACATTCTTCTTCTCTTGTCTTCCTCTTTTCCCTTTCATTACAATCTCCTAAACCCTAGATCTTCAATTTCGTATTTTTCCCAATTTCTAAAATAACCCTAATTCTAAAATCCCAAATTCCCATGAACTCTAATTTTCCAATTTTCAAAATTTCCCCTTCTTAACCCTAATCATAAAACCTACAAATTTATCCCTTGAGTGTGGAATGTGCCTATGCTAAATTAGAAGTTCTATCCTTCCATCGGGCCTAGTTTTAATTGATTTATGTGATTTCTTAGCATGCAAGCATGTGATTTAGATTAAATCAGATTTTATTTCCTATTGTTTACTCTTAATTATTTGGTGGGTTTGCATCTTTTGTTAATTGAATTACTGTATGGACTCTTTCATAATCTCCACGTTGCATGTTAGCATTAAATCATGTGTCCTGCATCAAATTTGGTATCAGAGACATAGGTTTAGCATAGGATATTTGTGTTGCACTTAAGTTAGAGTCGCATCTAAGGTAGAACTTACATCTAGGGTTGTTAGAGCATTCATTGCTCACAGAATCTAGGATCATATTGCATATTTTTGTTTCTAGTTTGGAGTGTCCCATTACTGAATTTCCAGCTAGCATTTTCCACTTATACCATTGCTGAATTTTCAGCATAGTTATCTCAGGGAGTCACCTTGCTGAATTTTCAGTTCGTAATTTTCAAATTACACTCTTGCTGAATTTTCAGCTTTGTACTCTCAGATTGCCATTCTGCTGAATTTTCAAGATAGTATTTCAGGTTAACAGCTTGCTGAATTTTCAAATTAGTCTGTAGTGTGTCTAATTTGATCTCTAGGTTGGTTTTGTCTTTGTCATAACATTACCCTAGGATCTAGGTTTTCCCCTAAGAGTTACCTTGTGTATGTGATGCAAGACAATTAACCACTTGCTCTAAAAGCTCGAATTGTTAGAGTATGGCGAATTAATCCATTTATCTCATAGCCCAGGCCCTACATAGCATGGGTTAGGACCTCGGCCAAACCCCCCCTCGTGGGCCCCCAAATCACATGGGTACAGCCTCACACGAGCCACCCGCCTCACACGGGCCGCCCATCTCGAGTGTGTCCCAGCATCCCAAAGGCTACCCCACTCGAGCGCGGTGTGAAATGGGCATTAATCACCCCCGGTGAGGAATCTCGAACACGAGACCTCCCCTGTGGGCCCCAAATCACATGGGTCACCCACCCCGAGTGTGTCACCACATCCCATGGGCAACCCCACTCGAGCCCGGTGTGAAAATGCCCCTACATTAGTATGCCCACTCGCTCTGGACGTGGCTTTGGTCTACATCCCACTATGAATCTAGAGCAGATTGTCGATGCTCTTAACGCTATCAACAAAGGCTACCCCACTTGAGCCCAGTGCAAAATGCGCATGAATCACCCCCGGTGAGGGGTCTCGAACACAAGACCTCCCCTGTGGGCCCCAAATCACATGGGTCACCCAACCCGAGTGTGTCCCCGCATCCCATGGGCTACCCCACTCGAGCCCGATGTGAAAATGGCCCTGCATTAGTATGCCCACTTGCTCTGGACGTGGCTTTGGTCTACATCCCACTATAAATCTAGAGCAGAATGTCAATGCTCTTAACGCTATCAACAACTGCATGACGAATATTGAAGCGCACAATACGATCCCCACAACTCAATTGACCATAATCAATGCGCGCATCAATCAGCTTGAAGCCTCCCTTCAGGTGAACCCCGACACTGGGAAAGATGTTCAATCACAAGTCAGGGATCAAATTGAGATTGTGTCACTTGCAATTTCAGCCACGCCTTAAGCTGGATTGTAGAAGTGATGATTGGCGCGGGAATTCAATTTTCCACACTTATGCAAGTGTGTTAGCAAAAACTGTAAGGTGATCATTGATAGTAGCGGTTGCATCAATGTGGTCTCTGCTAGCACCATGGGCCACTTAGGTATGTTAGTCGTTCCTCATCCTTAGCCCTATCGAGTCTCATGGGTTGACGCATCTTCAATTCCAGTTTCTCAACGTTGTCCCATTCCCATCCAGTTTAGTTCCTAAATGGACATATTGTGGTGTGATGTTTTGCCTATAGATATAGGCCACATCATTTTGGGCAGGCCTTGGTTGTATGACAGGGATGCAACACTGTTCGGTCGCTCGAATACGTGTTCGTTTCTATATAAAGGTAAAAGGATTGTCTTGAAGCCTCTTCACGTGCAAGTGCCTCGAAAAAAGAGGACCTCAAGAAACGTGGTCCTGAAGGTGTGACGAAACTCCAGCTTGAGTCTCTGCCTATGAGACTAAAACTAATTTGACATTGTATGCCCATGTGGCAAGTGAGGTCACACCTAAGGTTATTATGGAGATGTCACCTGAGGTTACACCCGAGGGTAGTGTAGGGTTACGATCTAAGGTGAGTCCGGTATTGGAGTCCAGTGTTGTTATTTCAGAGGGCATACCGGATGAGCTTACACCCATGCAGGACATTCACATATTGACTCTACCAAACCTTCATCATGATCAAATGGGTCCTGGGGAGGAAGTACATTTGGAAGGACAAGTAGATGAGCCTAGGACCCCTATAGATTGCATACCCATGTCTATGTTCCATATGCCTTCAGAGTCTACACATGCATCTATACAACATATGCATGACTTGCACGTGGAGATTAGAAAAAGAATCAATATAAGTAATGAAACGTACAAAATGATTATTGACTCACACCATAGGTTTAAAGAGTTTGTTATGGGTAATGAAGTCATGATTAAAATATGTCCAAAAAGGTTTCCATAGAGAACCATAAAAAAATTACAAGCCCGTAACACTGGACCATATAAAATCTTGAAAAGACTGGGTTCGAATGCTTACTTGATAGATCTTCTACCTAACATGGGTATCAGTTCCATGTTTAATGTGAAAGATCTTGTGTACCGTTTCATGGACCTTCCCCTAACCCTCACATGAACTTTGATGATGATGCCCCAGACTTGTCCCAAAACCCATGGCCATTACCTAACCCCTCTTCTCAACCTTTACCATCCGTACCATCTATACCTATGAGAAGAGAGGAGATAGAGGATAGATGAAGAAGCAATTTCCACACGACATGGCGGTTACAAAGAGTACCTTGTCAAGTGGAAGGACAGACCAAAATCAGACAATACGTGGATCACAAAGGTAGAGCTTCAACGATGAGACCCAGATTTCCTCCAGCATCACCGTAGCTTTATTTAGCAAGAGGCGAAATCTCCTCAGCTGAGGGGAATTGATGGGGACATCAGAGGACCTACTCGGGTGTACCAGAGATGGAGACAACCACCCACATCAACGCAGCTTTCATTGTGGATGGGAGACAAGTTCCAGATGGGGCCCGCCAAATTATTTTGAAGACCCCTCATGCATTGGACGCGCATCAGGAAGACCCCACTTTGGGATGATGCATGTGGGTTGCTTAGGAGATCATTTTAGTCACAGAATTTTTATTTTGTGTCGATCCGACCATTGGATCTTGTCGATCAAGCCATCAGGCCACCAGATCTTTTAGATCTGGACCCCTTGGACTCTAATCTTACTTTATTTTTATTTTTTTTATTTTCTTAGGAGTTATTTTATGGCTAAGATTGATAATAAATATTTTAGTTTTCTTATTTTAGATTATGGGCCACTTCACTTAAGTGAGTGGCATAGTTGTAATTATGCTAGATTTTTAATTCTGAATTTTTAATTATAAAAGCACAGAGGGGGTGGAGTTCCAACCCTAGTGGAGATTTGATAAGAAAAAAGAAGAAGAGAGAAGCTCTCTTGTGTGAAGGAACTTTCCTCCTTATTTTCTAGGGTTTTTTTAGAAACCCTCTCTTCCAATTAAATTGTGGAAAGGTATAAGCTTGTTTGGTGGTAGATTCCTCAAGGTACATCCTTCCTCTTTCTCTTTTTTGAAAGGTATTCTTCTTCTTCTTCTCTTGTCTTCCTCTTTTGCCTTCCATTACAATCTTCTAAACCCTAGATCTTCAATTTCCTATTTTTTCTAATTTCTATAAAATAAAATTTATATATAAAAAAATAAAAAAATAAAAAATAAAAATAAAAAAAACTAATTTCAAAATCCCCAATTCCCATGAAATCTAATTTTTCAAATTTCAGATTTTCACATTCCTAACCCTAATCATAAAACCTACAAAAATATGTCCCTTGAGTATGGAACGTGCCTATGCTAAATTGGAAGTTCTAGCCTTCCACTGAGCCTAGTTTTAATTGATTTATATGATTTCTTAGCATGCGGGCATGTGATTTAGATTAAATCAGATTTTATTTCCTATTGATTACTCTTAATTACTTGATGGGTTAACATCTTTTATTAATTGAATTACTTTATAGACTCTTTCATAATCTTAACGTTGCATGCTAGCATTAAATCACGTGTCCTGCATCACTATCTCAGGCCACTAAAGCGCATTTATTCCCAGGAGATCGGCTGGTCCATTCATCACTGATGAGTTCATTGATGCGTATCGTAAGAAAGAACTGCAAGGTTTTTGTACTCAATGTGGACATGGAGCGTGCTTATGATCATGTTAATTGGCACTTCCTGTTATACTTGTTGGAGCACATGGGATTTAGAACCAAATGGATCAGCTAGATTAAGGCGTGCAATCATGCATCTCATCCCCCTGGTTGTCTATTTTAGTGAATGGGATTCCTAAGGGATTAATCGCACAATTCGTAGCAGTAAAACCCGCATGGGGTTTGGGTGAACAGTAAGCATCGTGGGTATGCTCCCCAAAGGTGGAAGTTCAATTTCCCTCCCCGGGATTACCCGATGCACACGGTTTGTGGGTGATTGCGTGCATCCACATGAAATAGTCTCACCTCAAAAAGGGGCGAGGACACCCTGATGTCATCAACCCTCGTTTTGAGGTGAGACTATTTCCTCTTTTTGTTATTGTGGTTGAATCCTTGTCATGGCTTATTGAAAATGCCATTTCCATGGGGCTTATCAATTATATAACTTTGGGCAACGATAGCCTTAGAATCACATGCAATATGCTAGGGACACTGTTGTTCAGTATTGGATCAGTTTTGGAAGCTCAATAATTTAGGAATACCCTACCAGTTCAAAGTTATTTATGGCTTCAAAGTGACAATCTGTAAAAAAACATTATGTGCATTGATCAGGGGAGGAATTTGTAGCTGGCCATGGCAAATGAGATCAGATGCAGAGTGGACTCCGTCCCTGTTACGTTGGTTGGTATTCCAGTCTTCAAAGGTAGAATGGGCTTGGACTTCTAGGACCCAGTTATAGAGAAGTATAATAGAAGCCTTGCAATTTGGAAGAGCAAGTTTCTCTCATTTGGGAGTAGAATTACTCTTGTTAAATCCATCCTAGTGTCCCTCCCCATTTACCAATCATAGCAAGGATATCCTTGATAAAGCAGTTTCTCACCTTTTCTAGAATGATAGGGAGAGGTCCCATAAATTTCACATAGTAGCCTGAGATAAAGTGGGTGAGGAGATCAACTACGGAAGTCTAGGGTCACACAATATTAGCATCATTAATTGGCATTAATGGGCAAATAGCAGAGGCTAGCAAAGGCAAAAATATGATTTAGCAAGCAACGGTTAGGATGTTAACCTGCCATCCCTCAATATGGCTCCCCAAGCTGGAGAGCTACATATTGGGCTAAGTCATTTTGTCTCAACCATTTCCGCAAAGAGTTTAATTATGGGTAGAGGTTTAGTGTACAAATGTTCCTCAAAGTTGAGCTTTTTAAAGATCAATATTCCGTTGATGATTGTAAAAAGGTCCCAGCGACTCATTTATTCCAAAGGTTGGAGGATAGTATTGTTCAGGGTCCCACTTTTAGGTGTAAATCTGAAGATGAACAAGATTGCCAACTCCTTGCAATTTCTGTCCATTCTACAGGGTGTTTATATCCCCCTAGTGGCTCTGATTGTGGCATCTGGGACCTCAAGTTGGGCAGCTCTAATTTTCTTGTAGAATACACAAATTCCATTTGTTGTGGATTTCACATCCATTTTCTATACACACATAAGGGTTTCAACAAAAACAAGCATGCTCTAAAAGGTAATGCAACATGCCCTGGCTAAGTCTAGGGTGAATAGGCACGGGCATTCCATGTATGTTGGTGGCACTTATCCATTATCTCACCACCCAAAGTCCTCCTTTCTCTTCAATAGAAATTGTTGCAAACTGACAAGGGGGGGTGTAATGCAGTACAAAACCATCAAATGCATGATAGAAATCAAGAAAGCCATTGTTAATTGAAAGGAAATGTGGTAGGAAAAGTACCAAAATAGAAAATTTAGAAATTTTGACAAATCCAAAATGATCAAAATGCAAGATAGTAATCAAGTAAACCATTGTTAATTAAAAAAAGGAAAAAGAAAAAAGAAAAGGAAATCATCATCATCATCATCATTATCTAATACTTATTCTAATTAATTGGGGTTGTCTACATGATTCTTTCCACAATTCCACTCTATCAAGGGCTATAACTTCAGTCAGAAGGAAATGCCCTGGAATGAGTTTGGAATGTCACATTGTTCAGATTCATGACGGAAGTTTGGGCATGAGTTTGACACTGGCTGCCAACTTGACGCAACCTCCTCCTTTATCCAGGCTGGGGACAGGCAATGAGAGCATAAAACTCCCACAGGCATAATTTCATAGAATATTACGTAGGTTGATAACAATCAGTATTTTAAATAACGCCTAGCATATTGCAGAGCGTTCAGCCCTCTATAGTGTGTAGCGTAAGCTACACGATACTTCTATTTTTAATTAAAAATAGCGAAAATGTGATAAAATGGTAAGAAAAAAGGTTTTTTAAGCAGGAAAAAAAAAAAATTTGCCTAAGAAATTATTCATTATTTCAAGTAAAAGCATCTCCAAACAAGTATTAATTATCATTTATCAAAAGCCAAAACACTTATATTTAAAACAAATTAAATCATTATAACATCAACAACTTTCTAACCAAATGGACAACCACATGATAGGCAATGGATAGCCACAATACAGAAAAAAATGGATCCACCCTGCTGGAATGGGCAATGGGCCACTCCGTAAAGACAATGGCCAACTGTGAGCCAGCTAAAGAAAATCAAGCCTATCCAACCATCACGTAGGCCACGCCATTAAAAAACAATGCACAACCACCCAAACAATTCCATAGGGCCGTTTGGATGCCTGTAACTTCTGTAAAATGTAAGAAAGTTACAGGTGACTTTCTTAATGTTTGTGTTTGGTGGAGAAATGTTACAGGTAACAAAGTCTCAACCTGGAACTTTCTATCAGGTAAGATTGCAAGAAATGTAACAGGGGAATTAGGTGTTTTTCAAGTCACAGGTTACTTTGTTACAGGCAACGGCTATCCATTTCGAAGTTGGGGGAGGGAGGTGGAAACGCAACTGCATTGAAAGTGCACCCACCTGCTTTGACCCAACGTCTCCTTCTCCCTCTCTCAGCGTCTCCTTCCTTCTCCCTCTCTCAACGTCGTCTTCCCTCTCTGATCTAGCAACGTAAGCCTTAACCCTTGCTTGTTTTTCTGTTTTTTCTTTTTACTTTTTTGTGCGGAACGGGCGAAATCGGATTGCGTACTGAGATACGCTCTGATCTTACTGAGTAAACTCGGTTGGGCCCACCATGAATGTGTTTGATTTATCCACGCCGTCCATCCATTTTTTTAAATCATTTAAGTGGTTGAGCCCAAAATTTAATTATAACAAAAGCTCAAGTGGATCGTACCACAGGAAACAGTGGGAATAATGATTTCCACCGTTGAAACCTTTCTGGCCCACAGTGACGTTTACTTGTCATCCAACTTCTTGGTAAGATCGCATAGATATGGATGAAGGGAAAACGCAAATATAAGCTCGATCCAAAAACTTCTGTGGCCCCAATAATTTTTCAACGGTAGAAGTTTAATTCACACTATTTCCGGTGGTGTAGTCCATTTAATGGTTGAATATGCTTCATTTTTCAACTCAAGTACTTAAATTATCCAATAAAATGGATGGACAGAGGAGATAAATTACATAAATCATGGTAAACCTAATAGAGTTTAATCAGAACCTTGAGCGTAATGAGTTGCCCAGCATGCAATCCCCTTCCGTAACGGGCCCTGTTTGGCCAAGAGCCCTATCGGATCCCTGACTGCGGGGCCACCGTGATTTACTTTCCTTACATCCAGACCGTCCATCCATATTGAAAGCTCATTTTAGGTGTGATCTACAAACTGAAACTGATCCAAATCTCAAGTGTGGCCCACCACAATAAACGATCTTAACTAAATCTTTATCATTAAAAACTTCATGGGGTCCAATGGAATATTTATTTGCCATCCAACTTGATGATAAGGGAATAAAGGCTTGGATGAAGAGATCATACAAATATCATCTTGATCTAAACTCTTTTATGGCCTACAAGAAGTTTTTAATGGTCAATTACTACTGTTTCCTACACTGAGATTCAGATCTTCTTAATTTTTGGATAATGTCCTAAAATGAGCTTTTAACATGGATGAACGACGTGGATGTGAGGAAAATACATTATAATGGGTTCCACAATTTGTGATCCCACCCACTTTAATGGATCCTCTCCAGTTTGACTAGTGACGTTAGCCAATAGCTAAATTGCTACTGGTTGGTGCTTTGTGGGCCCTGTCATGTTGCATGTATTTTATCCACAATGTCCATCAATTTTTTTTCATATCATTTTAGGGCTTGATCCCAATATGAGGAAACCGAGGCAGATCTCAATCTTAGGTGGACCACACCATAGGAAAACAGTAGTGATCGAATGTTTGTGATTAAAAACCTCCTAGGGCCAACTATAGTGTTTATTTGATGTCCTACTTGATGATTAGGTTATAAAGACCTGGTTGAAGGGAAGAACAAATATTGGTTTGATTTTAAACTCGGGCTTACTTTTAGGATCAACCTAATAATTAGTTTAGCTTAAGAATTGATCCAACTATTTATTTAAATGGGCTCAATAAAATTACATACTTTTATCCAAGCTTTTCTACGTATCAATTTGATTTTTAAACAATTTCATACTCCAGACTCAAGTTGGTGTGAATAGACAGCGGCTTACCTATAATTAACTTATAGGTTATCCAAGCACATAAATTAAGCTACCTGTAAGTAATATACAACTCACACACAAATATGATTATCTATAACTTTCTTTTGCCTAAAAGTAGGTTATCTGTAACTTATTTATAACTTTTAAAACTTACAGGCATCCAAACACAGCCTAAGTGACTTACAGGCCGACGTTCTAATTTTTAAAAAAGAATGGAAGATGGGGAAATGCACCTTTATGCTCACTTGAATTGTGACCGACAGATGGTACGTCCCACCAGATGGACGATGTAGAGATAGGCGTACGTGGGTTTGGAGAATGAGAATCCGACAATTTCAAGAGAAGGAGAATGGTTTCTTACAGGAAGAAGCTGGGATTTCTAACTCATTTCCCCAACTTCCTTCCGATCTAATCTTCCCCACTAGGAGTCAAAATGGCAAAGATCTGATCTTCCTCCGAATAAATTTAAAGCATTTCACTCGAAGTTACTACGTGGGGAGGCTAAGTGGGTCCCACCGTGAAGCTATGAAATCTGCACCGTATGCTTTAAACTCTATGAAGCCCGCCATGATTTATGTATTTTATCCTCCATGTCCATTCATTTTACCATATAATTTTGGAGCTTTGGCACAAAAACGAAATGCATCCAAATCTCAAGTGGACAATATGAATTGAACGTCTATCTATCATATAAAATTTCTTAGAAGCAATAAAAGTTTTAGATCAGGGTAATAGTTGTGTTTTCCCTTCATCCATGTCTAACTGATCTTATGAACAAGTTAGGTGACAAATAAATGTTACTGTGGGCCATAGGAATGTTTCAATGGTGGAAATCAATATTCCCCCTGTTTCCTATGGTGTGGTCCACTTGAGCTTCGAATATGCTACAATTTTGGAATCAATCCTTAAAATGAGATGGAAAAATAGATGGACAACATGAATAAACCACATTCATTCATAGTGCACGTAACAAAGTTTACTTACTATGACAAGAGCATCATGAGTAACTTAATACACAACTTGGTTTACGTGGATCACAAAATTAGAAACAATGTACAAGGCAACACTCACTCTATAAATTGTTTTTATTCGTGTGGCCAACTTAAGTTATAGATATGTCTAAATTTGAGTTCTGCATTTTATACAATTGCCATGGTGGTCTTTAAAATAAATCAAGAGTGAATGATCTCCTCTAACTGTTTTGAGGGTAAACGTCCCACTCAAACCGTTTCCATTTGAATGGCCCATCTGAATCATGAATAAGATTGATTTTTATGCATTACGGTTAAAATGGAATGATTCACTTGGTGATCGTGGTGTATTTCACTAAAACATTATAATGAGATCTAATTTAACTAGCCACATGTTAAAACAATAGCCCAGGTTTCATTTAGACTAGTGTAGGAGACTTGGAATATATACATGTGTGTGTGTGTGTGTGTGTGTGAGAGAGAGAGAGAGAGAGAGAGAGAGAGAGAGAGAGAGAGAATAATGGTCACACAGAACTAGTTGGACATTGCATTTTAATCCAACTATCCCTGCATTTAATGAAAAAAAATCTCTTAATTAATATAATTAAGTGCTTCCACTATAGACTAATTCCATTTTGTTATGGAAAAGGGACCACGACTTGGGTCGGCCCATCATTACGTTAATATAGAATCAACCCTCTCCATCAGGTATGTCACCCCATATTAGATCAAGGTCTCAAATTTCATTCCCATCCTTAGTTCAGGTGGACCGTATGATTGGAAATAATGTACATCGAAATGTTCACCCTCTAAACTATTTCCCTCGATGTGGTTCACATGAATCATGTACGGACCTGATTTTTGGGACTCAAGTTTAAATTTGGTGTGATATCTAATGGTTGGAATGGATTTCATAGCTTCATTACAATGGGCCTTGTAAAAATCAATCATGGATGCCTCTCTCCTAATTGTTCCTATTGGTGTGGTCCATTTGAATCACATATTAGTTTGATTTCTTTGCTTTGAGCCTATCACTAGATTACACATTGAAAGGTCGGAGTGGATCTTAAATACATGTAAGAGTGGGCCTGTGAAAAATCATAGGCAGGAGTCCATATGGTACTTGTTCCTAAAACACTACTAATTGATGTAATTTAAAGTTGTAATTAATTCTCATAATGCCAAAAGATAAGTGGTGTTATTTTGGTAATTAATCATTGTAATTAGAGTTAGGCATTGAGTTGAGTCGGACCGAGTTTATGGCTGACTCGACTCAATCCGATTTTGAAATAGGCTTGATCTGAACTCGATTCAACTCGATACCAAGTCCAGCATGCTTGACTTGATTCGAGCTCGGTCTAGCTTGGACTGATCCGGACTGAGTCCGATCCAGTCAGAAGTACCGAGTTAGGTCGAGTTGGCACCGAGTTGGATTGAGAAATGAGGGAGGGAGGGATGGAGTGGAGAGGAGAGAGAGAGAGAGAGAGAGAGAGAGAGAGAGAGGAGGAGGAGGAGGAGGAGGGGGGAGGAGGAGAAGGGTGATGGTGGTGGGTGGTTGCCGGGCTTAGAAGAGGAGGAGGATGAGGGAGGGAGAGAGCGGGATCGGGTCGGGGTAGGGTTATAGAGTCGGATTGAGTCGAGTCTAACCAGATAGCGTTTTGGGTCGAGTTACTGGGGTAACTCAAATTTGACTCGGTTTGAGTTCGGATTGGGTGAGGCTTACTTGGTTTGGACCGACTCACCCATTTGGTTCGGGTCGAGTTGGACAAGTCGAGTTAGCCGGATCGGGTTGTCTCGTGCCCACCTCTACTTGTAATGCCGGTAAAGGAGTGATTTAAATGCAACTTCGAAAAGAGTGGCTCGTTAGGGTAAGCTGACCATGGTGTTAATTTTAAATCTACCCCAAACATCTAATGGGTCACCTCACTTTACACCTAGGGCCCAAAATTCAAGCCGATCTATGCTTCAGTTGACCACACAACTAGAAATAGTTGATAAAGAAAAACTCTCCCTCAAAACTATTTATGTTGGTGTGGCCTACTTGAAAGATGGATGGACCTGAATTTTGGCCCTAGGCCTAATTTTTAGTGTGGCATCTAATGATTTGAGTGGATTTGGTATAATATCCATGGTGGGCCTATAAAAATCAATAATGGACGTCTCTATTCCAACTATTTTCCTTGGTGTACCCCACTTGAATCATAGGTGGGCTTGATTTTTAGGTTTTGTGCCCTATATAAGATTACACATCTAATGGTTGGAGTGGATAACAAATGCACATCGAGATGAGCCCCATAAAAAAATCAAGATAGAATGTCCGCTAAAATTCTTTTTTCCAATAAAAAAAAAAGTCTAAGTTCAGCGGGCTGGAGTATCGTTTAATGTGCAGCCAACACATATCATCCAACCTTCTATGTAAATATGACATCCAACTCGCCTAATAGGTTACAGGCATTACTTTTTGTAAAACAACACAACTACCGTATATACAAGTCAGTAGGCCACCCACAATTTACATGATTTTAACGGTGGAACTTTCTATCTTTACTATTTACCATGGACTTCCTATCTTAACTATTTACCATGGTGTAGCCCAAGCGAGCATTGAATCAGCCTTAGTTTTGAGCTCCTGTCCAAACACGAGGTGACCCACATGATGGACGTGATGGATCTACTCCACATGAACTGTTTCTTTCTAAGACTAGGAAATTAATGCCCCGTCGCCCTTAGGAAGGTCATGCTAACGTTATCCCAGATATTTGGGAAGAGACATGTGAAGGGAGAGTAAATGTAGGATGGATTACGCACCTATTATAGATTTGGACCATCAAACTCAAAATCAGATCCGTGTATTAGATAGATTACATTGCCAACATGCTAGGGACCAAAAAAAAAAAGTAATTAAAGATCTTATGATCAAACATGTCAAATACTTATGAAAAGAGTGGGTTGTACCTTAATTCAAATCTTGTTACATTATGAATAGGCTGGATGGAAAATAAACATCGTGATGGGCCTTAGGAAGGTTTCAAAAATGAGCATCATTGTCCTCAATGCTCTCAGTGGTGTGGTTCATTTGAACTTTGGATTTGCCTTTTTTTTTATCATGCCCTAAAATGATCTCGCCAAATGGATGGACGGTGTGGATATAACACACACATCATAGTGAGGCCCACATAACTTGGTGATGGCAACACACCAAAGTAATATGCACGTTAATCAATTGGCTTCCATTCGAACCCTTAAGAATTATAGGGAAGCTGATTTATCGTGAAGGAAGTGAAATTGTGGGTAAACCACTACTAGTCAAGTATGAAGGTATGTCCAAGTACCCTAAAGGGGGGCGAATAGGACTTTTCAAAATTTTAATCCTACTTAATGCAAATATGAACTTCTAAGCACTAATAAACATGATTAAATAATAAGAAAGCACCAAAAAAACTAGGATAGTGAAACATACGAAATCTGCATTATATCAAACATGTTGTGTGCAGAATTTAAGCATAACATAATTAAACACAAACACAAGTAAAAGCATGCACCACAAACACAACGATATATAATGGTTCGGCTATGCGCCTACTCCACTCCCGGTAGACCCATTCAACCCATGAGCGTACCAGATTTCACTATCTAATGGCTTTAAATCAGGTTAACCATGAACTTTTACAATCTACACAAGGTTATAAAAAATGCATACACAAGGTAATAGATCCTTGATTGCTTGCTTCCAAGTGCAGATGTTCGTAAGTAATATCCTATGAATACAGGGTCGATCCCATAGGGTCTATGAGAATGAGAAAATCAAATGCAAAATTAACTAAGTAATAAAAACTAAATAAATGAAATGATTTTGAAGGTTCTGAAGGTATGAAATTTAATAGAATTAAAACAACACCCAAGCTTTAAAGTTCCACATATAGGTTAATGATCAATAAATTATGATGACTTTGATAACACAATTAGGATCCGAGCACTATGGTCGGCCTAATTGGAAAATAAAATAGTTTAAATATTTTAATAAATGATATAAAAGATTAGAGAACAATGGATTATCACCATTAATTTATATTCTCAAGCGTCAGTGATTTTAAGCATTCAATATCCATGAGATAATGAATCAAAGAAATGTAGCTAGTTGAGAACATCTTCCATCTAAGAAATCTAATTGATCCAAGTTAAGCCTATCCATCAATATAGATTTCACATGATGGAAACATATGGATCTCACATGAGGATCAAAAACCCAAACCTATATAATTGATAACATACATACACTATTCATCTCATCATTAAAAATAATCAATCATCATAAATTATGATATCATTAAACCAATGTGCTTTCCTTCTAGCTTACGCTAGAGGGAACTAAAAAAACATAACTAAATTGCAGAATAGAAAAACAACAAGAAAGTAAGAAAATAAATTAATAAAGATCTAAAAAGAACTTATAAAGATCTAAAAACCCTAGAAAAAATCCTAAATCTTGCCCTTGAATGCTCTGAATGATGTTTAGGAATGCCCTGAGAAGCCCTATTTATAAGTGGGGAACTCCCTCTTTCAAAACGGTTTGAAAATCCGGAAACCGCCTCAAATTTTCTCACTCCGCGTAGGCTCCGTGTAAACCCTTCAATGACATCGAACCTATTTCGATGTCATCTAAGACTGGCTTCGATGTCATTGATGAATGTATCCAATTTGTCCAGCAACCAAACTTGATTTTCCTGTAATTCTTCGATGTCATCTAAGACTCTTTCGATGTTATCTAAACTCAAATCCTGCGAATTTCTGCACTTCCTTTTCCACTTGGTTTTCTTGACTCTTGAGGTTTGAAATCTTCAATCTTGGTCTTCAAAGGTCCATTATGCCTTGGTGATTCTTGAACATCAAATCCATGCTTTTAACATTCTTTCAATCTAAACTCTTAAACTCACCTTGCAACACAAACATGTATAAAATATACTATTAAGCATTATCATGTTCCTAAAATCAAGATATAAAAGGAAAAAAATATGCAATATTTGAGTCTCAACAATCCTACATAAGGACTCTATCTAAAATGCCGACACAAGGTAGTAGATCTTACACAAGGACTCTTGTTGAGGGTCAAATATTGCATATTATCCCCTATTTATATCTTAGTTTTACGAACATGATAATGCTTAATGTTCTATTTTACTCATGTTTGTGTTGCGAGGTGAATTTAAGAGCTTGGATTGAAAAGAGTGCTAAAAGCATGGATTTGATGCTCAAGAATCACTGAGGCAAGGGATGGATCTTAGGAGACCAAGATTGAAGAATTCACATATCAAATATCCAAGAAATCAAGTGAGGAGTGAAGAGAATCAAAGATTTGAAGTGAAGAAAAGGAATCCTGAAATCATCTTGAAAAACCATATTCTGAAACTCTGAGTCATTTTATAAAATTGCACAGAGTAAAGTCTATTTTGGAAAATTACACAAAGTGAAGTCTATTTTATCAAACTGCGTAAATTCGAGGTGGTTTCTAGAGTTTTCCAATTAGGCACGAAAGTTGGAGTTCCACAATTATAAATAGGACCCCCCAGGATGTTCCTAAGCATCTTCTAGAGTTTAAGGAGTGGAGCAAAAGGGTGGAGAAGCCGTCGCCAAGAGTTTTTCTTCTTCTTGTTTAGTTGTTTTCATGTTTTTATTAAGAGACTTTGGTCTAATTATGTTTATGGTTGACTAAACCTCTTAGCTAGGACTAAGAGGTGAAGCTTGTAGCATGATGGGATGTTTCTATTGTTCGATTCATGTTTATGTTGAACTCGCTTGATTCTAATTTAATACTTAAATAATACTTTTAGTTTTTAACGGTTTATTATGATTCAAATTACAGTCAATTTGCAATACCTTTGAGTATCTTTTTTTTCCTGATTTGAGATTGTGAAATTAGTAAGTCCTGTTGTTCACCATCGTCCCTTGGGCATGGTAGGGTGATAGAATCTTTCCTAATATTCACAATTCTCCTGCTTTGAGATTATGAGATTGGTAAATCCTGTTATTTGCCATTGTTTCTTGGGCATGGTTTAGTGATGAAATCCCTGCCAATTATCATAGTTCTCTTTCATTGAGAATTATGTCAATGAAAGTTCAGATTTGGTTTTATTGATATATTTTTCAATTGAATAGGATAAGACTCCAATTCTAATTGTGTTACTCGAATCAAGCAAAAGGGCTCCCTGATCACTACAAGTGGATCCTTGGCACCCTAGTTCCCACCTTTAAATTCTTAATTTTAATTACTTAATTCACAATTACTCTCTCAATCACTTCAGAATTAGTTTTATATCTTCTTCTAGTTTTACTTTTTGTTAATTTTAAAAATGCACAAGATCAGTCCCTGTAGATTTGACCTCGGTCTTATCGAGATTATTACTACATCGCAACCCTACACTTGGGGTTATGAACAAGTTTTGGCGCCGTTGCCGGGGACTAACGGTTGCATTTTTCTGAGATTAACTAGTTTTGAAATTAGTTTAAGATTAGGGTTTTTCTACTTTCTATTTTTAGGTTAGGGTTTTTTTTTTCAATTATTTTAGAAATTAACTTAGCTTTCTATTTCTAGGTTTAGAAACTTTCCTTTTCTGTTTTTAGAAACTAATTCACTTTCTAATTCTAGGATAGAAACTTTCCTAATTTGTTTTTAGAAACTTTCTTAATCTGTTTTTAGAAACTAATTTCCTTTCCCTTTTCTTTTTTAGAAACTAGTTTATTTTCCTTTTTCTTTTTTAGAAACTAACTTACTTTCTATTTTTAGAAACTTTTCTTTTTCTTTTTTTTAGAAACTAGGTTGGTTTCTTAGTTCTTTTTTTAGAAACTAACTCACTTTCCTTTTTCTAGGTTTAGAAACTTTCCTAATTTGTTTTTAGAAACTTTCCTTTTTCATTTTTGGAAACTAGGTTGGTTTTTTAGAAACTTTCTTAATTTGTTTTTAGAAACTAACTCATCTTTCTATTTTTAGAAACTTTCTATTTTTCTTTTTAAAAACTAATTCACTTTCCCTTTTCTTTTACAGGATCCTAACATAGAAACTTATAATTTGGTAACTTCTTTCTAATTCTCTCTCTTTCTATTTCTAGATTTCTATTTCCCTTTTTCTTTTTAGGTTTAGGTTAGATTCTGAAATTGAGGTCTAAGAATGTTTCATGCCCAAGTGGATCCGTGACAACACTCGTCGTCTCTTGAGTGAAGGAGGATTGGTTGAGGGGTTATCTATCCATCACAGGATTAAACACCACTTAAGATCCATAGAGCTAACCAAAGTTATGGCTGCAAATCAACTGGCCAATATACCTCCAAATCCACCCCAACCTAGGGTGGAGGAAATCTAGGATGAGAATGAGGTGCATCGAGCACTCTCGCCTCGTACTTTATGAGATTATTTATAACCGGCGGGGGTGAGCACCCCATCCTGTATGGTTTTTCCAGAAAAATACAGGAAACATGGATATTAAGTCAGGAGTGATCCAACTCCTTCCAAAGTTCCTTGGGCTTGAATTTGAAAATCCATATTTACACTTGAAAGAGTTTGATGAGATCATAGCCACTTTATACTTTCATAATGTGTCTGAGGACACAATCAGGTTGAAACTCTTCCCTTTCTCCCTGAAAGAAAAGGCTAAGACGTGGTTACAATCAATACGTCCACGATATATTGGCAGATGGAATGACATGACAAGGGAGTTCATAAAGAAATTCTTCCCATATGATAAAACAAACACCATTAAAAAGTCGATCATGAACTTCACCCAAAGGGAAGATGAAACATTCTTCCAATGTTGGGAGCGGTTTAAGGATCTTGTCAGTTCATGCTCATAACACGGTTTTAAAAAGTGGTGCATAACAAATTCCTTCCATGAAGGACTGACATCTTCCATGCGCCAATTTGTCGAGACAATGTGCAATGGGGAATTTCTGAACAAAGATGTTAATGAAGTACGAGATTACTTTGATAAACTTGCTGAAACCACACAATCATGGGACATCTCCCCTAGAATGAGCATCACGTCTAAGCCTACTCAATCATACGTGGACTTATTGAGCAGGAGGTGCATACTCATTCATTTATTCATTCACTATCCACTTTGGCTGGTGGTGGGCAACTAATTGTTATGTACCTTCGTAATGGCAAGGATTTCGATTGGGGTGCGCGACTAACCTGAGATCAGGAGTCTACTATATTGAGGCTAGCTATCCAAATTTAGGTATGAGACTAGTTTG
This sequence comes from Magnolia sinica, assembly GCF_029962835.1. Classification (NCBI taxonomy): domain Eukaryota; kingdom Viridiplantae; phylum Streptophyta; class Magnoliopsida; order Magnoliales; family Magnoliaceae; genus Magnolia; species Magnolia sinica. The sequence continues at coordinate 67,088,184 of NC_080578.1, forward strand.
GATAGAAGTCCCTTGTGGTGGACCTCGTAGCCTGTGATACTACGTATTATCATCCTGACTTCACACTCCTGCATGGTCATTTTATTAGCACCGCATATTGCATTACATCCGCGGCATATAACATTTTGGGTTGCTATATTTTATATGATATTGGCTTATTATGTTTTTGCATCGCATAACCTGGATAAGGCTGATGGTATTTATGGACTTACCAGCATGTTTCTGCATTACTATGATATTGTACAATTTATGGATTGCCAGCATTTTCACTTACTTTGATATCTATATGCTTGGCATGTGCATCGCACACACTTTCACCACCCTCTAAGTTTTCTATAAGCTTATGCACGATAGATGGGTGCAGGTGGTGTTAAGTTACAACAGCATTGAGCTTGGAGCGTGCATCGGTCTTTTGAAGCTTTGATTTTGTCATATGTATTTCCCTTTCTGCATTGTATTCAAATGTTTATATCAGTGGATATGTGATGATGATGTGGCCTTTGTGTTTTAGGTAAATTTGTGGTTATGCTTCTTATGAGACAAATGTACATTGGAAAATCCTCTTTGTAGGATCCTAGGATCGGAATCTGGCATATGGGAGCTGGGAGCCGAGAATGGGGTACTACGGAGGCTGTCGGCACCAGATTCGACAATCGAAAATTTTGTGAGCCCGATTTTCAGGTTTGGGGCGTGATAGAAGATGGTATCAGAGCATAACTTGGGAATACCTGAAGATAACATCACATATCTGCTGATACCTACCTTGCACTCTATGATTGTTGAGAACTTAGAATGGTTGGATCCCCGAGTTCAGATAACTTATAAAATTTCTGATATATCTCCCTACCGTTGAGATTATGAGGTTGCGTAGTATTCCATTTTTGATCATTTCTGATTCAGGATTCGAAGATTAGTGGGGTCACCATAGTGTTGATGATGCATCTTAGGAGGGCGAGGTTGAGATTAGAGAGTGATATCTTCATCCTTTTGTAGATTGATTGAGCCTTGATATATATACTTGATGATGTTTCCTCTTCCCTTGCCTGTTAGGGAGAGCTGTAAGACCCGTATCCTAGTCCGTACCATTCCATAGGCTTTTGCGGTCCTCCTGGTCGAATTCCGGCAACCCGCGATATGTTATCAGTATTTACGCGTGACCCTAAGTCGTATCTCGTATTCCAGAGTCAGCTCGACCTAAGACTTGTACCCTTGTGACTGCGTCGTTGTCGCGGTTCTGACGCCGTATATTACGCGCTGAGACGATACCTGGGCCAGGAGATGTGGGTCCGCGTTCAGTTTATGGAAACGTCGTGCATTTGCAAACTCGAGAGAACATCATATCAATCCCATCAATCACATCAATCAAGTACACATCTCTCCCATCACTCACACCCATCCCCAAGTACAACCACCCTCCCCAAAGTCAACTTTCTCTTACAACAAAGTATACCCATCACACCCCATCCCTCTCTTACAACCTCTCTCTCATTCTCCAAGCAACCCATGTCCCAACCTCCATGAGAGAGCTTGGTGTGGCCCACCTTCCTATCTCTCATCTCCACCATCCAAGCTTCATCTCGACCGTTGAATCTCATCCATTGGAGCTTTAGAATGCGTTGATGGAAGGAGAAGTCCATGATCAAAGGTGGGTGTTCTTCTAAGGTTTGATTTGTGTGATTTTGATGATTTGAGGGCCCACTTGTGGTGGGATTCATCTTGATGTATGCGTTGTATAAGGAGGGCCCATAGTGGCGGGGTCCATCCCCTTCTCACGTCTCTCTCTCTCTCTCTCTCTCTCTCTCTCTTTTATTATTTTCCTTGTGTGATGGTCCACCTTGGTGGACAGTGCTATGGACCCCACCTATGATGTATGTATTTTATCCACGCCGTTGTCCATCCGGGGGCCCGCCTTGCTGCTCACGATGAGACTCACCTGATGTATGTTCCTTACGTCTCCTCCGTCCAGACCATGGATGGTGGAGGGGCCATTTGATGTACGTGTTTTATCCATAGTGGTCAACAACAGTGGGGCCCACCAGATGCATGTATTCTTAATCCACACCGTCTGTATGAAGCATGGGTGGGGCCCTCTTGATGTAACGTGCATCTGCACCGTCCAGGCATGGGACTGTGCTGCTGTACCATGGTGCATGTGTTGCATCAGTGCCGTCCATCTGTGTGGGACGTTCCGTGATGTAGTGTTGTATTCTCATCGTCCGTCCACTCCGCCAGATCACGAGACCACCTTGATGAGGTGATCATCCAGACCATCCGTTAGACGGACATCTCAACTCCCCCCTGGATGCTGGACTATATATAATGTTATATATTATATATGATATATATAATATAATATATTATATCTGATGGGCCCCACATGGGACCCACCTTTAATGCATGTTTTCTACATCAGCACCGTCCATTTGGATGGTGCCATGTAGGGCATGCTGTATTGTGTGTGGGCCACATGTGTGGGACCCACATGAAGTATATGTTATATCCCTACCATCCATCTACTTTATCCAAGCCGTCCAAATGTCTGGACGTGATCATAGACCCCACCAATGTGGCTACTACATTGACGCCAGCAAATTCTGTGGGTCAGATCATGTGTATGTGTTTTATCAGCACCATCCAGTCTAGTCCACTGGACATGGACCCCACCAAAAATGTATGTGTTATATATCCAACTGGGACATGGGACCCACCTTATATGTATTATCAGCACCGTCCATCCATTTTAAGCGGGTCGTGGGACCCCCCCCCCCCCCCTTAGTGTATGTGATCTCCACGTCGTTCCTCTTCCAAGCCCACCTTGATGATCATCATCCACACCGTCCAGCAGCTACTGGATGGTGGGGTCCACCTTTAATGAATTTGTTGTATATCCACGCTGTCTATTAGTTGGACACACTACAAAAATCAGTGGGGATTGAACCACTACCATTGAAACCTGATTTTGGGGTCACAGAAGTTTTGGATTAGTATGAAATTTGTTTTTCCTCTTAAGTCAGGTCCATGTGACCTTATGAACAGATTGGATGGAAAATAAGCGTTATGGTGGGCCCACTTAATGAAAATAAAGTCCATTGTTGAGGCCCATGTGATACAACCCACTTGATGTATATGAGGCCCATTGGTGCGACCCATTGATACGGCCCACTTGATGTATATGAGGCCCGTTGGTGCGGCCTGTTAATACAGCCCACTTGATGTATATTGAGGCCCATGGGTTGCGGCCCAATATGATGTATATCAAGGTCCATGGGTTGAGGCCCATTATGATGTATTTGGGGCCCATGGGTTGTGGCCGATGGTGATGTATATTAGGCCCGTATGAGTGGCCTATTTTATATATTTTCGGCCCATATGATGAGGCCCATTGTGATGTATTTCTGGCCCATTTGGTAAGGCCCATCGTGATGTATTTTCAGCCCATTTAATAAGGCCCAATGAGATGTATTTTTCGGCCCATATATTGCGGCCCATTTGACATATATGGGGCCTATGTATTACAGCCCATTGTGATGTACATGAGGTCCATGAGTGAGGCCCAATGCGATGAATGTGCAGACCGATGTAATGTATAATTTCACTATAATGTATGTAATGATGTTTATGTGGGCCACTGCTTGGGAGCGATGTTGGTTAAATGGACAATGATGGTTAAATGTCCCTATTGTGACCTTCCCTTAGGCCCTTTGTTCGGCTGATCATTGAGGCTGATTCCGATTGTCAAGGCCGATTGCCAAGGCCAATTCTGATTACCGAGGCCGATTCCAATTGTCGAGGCTGATTCCGATTGTTTAAGCCGATTTCGATTGTCGAGGTTGATTCTGATTATCGAGGTCGATTCTGATTATTGAGGTTGATTATCGAGGCCGATTCTGATTGTCGGGGCTGATTATCGATGCCGATTATGGGTGCGAGTTGTTGATATTGATTATGAGTATGTGACAGCATAGCATCACGATACATGCCCATACGCATCATCTGCATGTTTGTTATGAGATATGGTTGACTATTGCATATGTCATTGGGCAGGTTGTTATGAGACTCCCTGATAGGTAGATATTGTCTCACATGAGCGCACGGTATACGCAGGATTGATGCGTGACTAGATTGTATGACTCATGTATCTTATATTGTGTGTTGTGATTACTGTACGCCCCAACGACATCAGGGTCGTAGCCTCCACAGTCATGTTGTGGATGGCCAAATGGGACACCGAAAATCAATTACTAGCATCGGGCCGCCATAGATGGCCCTGAGTGAAAATCCCTAAACCCTCTTGGTACCAGAGGACGCCCCAACATCGAGACCAAGTGAATATATATGAGCGCATGAGGGCTATATACCAGTAGGCCACGTCTCCCACTGTGTCGTGGTCGGTTGAGAGGGGATGTGGCCTTACCTGCCTGAGGGAGTAGGCATAGCTAGGCTGAGTCTGACCAGCTTGAGGGATGGGTTCATTATCGACGAGCCGGGCCCGATATTGGCAGGCAGATAGTGAGGTCTCTTCCACTTACCAAGTTGTGCGCTTGATGGGGCGGCAGGTGGCGTAGAGTGTACTAGACCCCGGTGATGATCCTAGAGATGTACAGTACTGATACGTGGACTTATTGAGCAGGAGGTGCATACTCATTCATTCATGTATTCACTATCCACTCGGGCTGGTGGTGCACAACTAATTATTGTGTACCTTCGTAATGGCAAGGATTTCAGTTGAGGCGTGCGACTAACCTGAGATCAGGAGTCTACTACATTAAGTCTAGTTATCCAAATTTAGGTATGAGACTGGTTTAGATAGAAGTCCCTTGTGGTGGACCCCGTAGCCTGCGATACTATGTACTATCATCCCAACTTCACACTCTTGTATGGTCATTTCATTTGCACCGCATATTGCATTACATCCGCGACATATAGCATTTTGGGTTGCTATGTTTTATATAATATTAGCTTATTATGTTTTTGCATTGCATAGCCTGGATAAGGCTGATGGTATTTATGGACTTACTAGCATGTTTTCACATTACTCTGATATTGTACAATTTATGGATTGCCAACATTTTCACTTACTCTGATATCTATATGCTTGGCACCTGCATTGCACACAATTTCACCAACCTCTAAGCTTTTTATAAGCTTATGTACGGTAGATGCGTGCAGGTGGCGTTAGGTTGCAGCAGCATTGAGCTTGGAGTATGCAGCGGTCTTCTAAAGCTTTGATTTTGTCATTTGTATTTCCTTTTCTGCATTGTATTCAAATGTTTATATTAGTAGATATGTGATGATGATGTTGCCTTTGTGTTTTGGGAAAACTCGTGGTTATGCGTCTTATGAGAGAAATGTACATTGGAAAATCCTCCTTGTAGGATCCTATGATTAGAATCTGGCGTATGGGCGCTAAGAGCCGAGAATGGGGTACTACAGAGGCTATCGGCATCGGATTCAGCAATCGAGAATTTTGTGAGCTTAATTTTCGGGTTTGGGGTGTGACACTAAGTCTATCACCACTTTTAGGAGTGGGAAGATAATTGACAAATCTATTCCGGTAAGGGCTGAGAAGCCTAAGGACTCAGATGTGGATGAGACTGATAGACCTAGCAATGCTCCACATGAGGTAGAACTGGAACTTCAAAGCAAACCAATTGCTCCATTTTCCGAAAGATTGATAACACCAAAACCTCTCTCTAATTCTCAGGATATTCTAAAAGTGCTTAAGTAAGTGAAGGTCAACATTCATCTACTGGATGCCGTAAAACAGATCCCTTGATATGCCAAATTTCTGAAAGATTTATGTATGACCAAAAGACGACAAAACATTCAAAAGAAAATCTTCTTAACAAAAAAATGAGTGCCATCCTAAACAAGATGTGCTATAGAAGTACAAAGATCTTGGTAGCCCAACCATCGCCTGTGTAATTGGGAATTACCGGATTGAGCATGCACTTCTTGACTTAGGAGCGAGTGTAAATCTGATCCCATACTCGGTCTATGAACAACTGGGTCTAGTTGAATTAAAACCCACCCGGACCACATTACAACTAACCGATCACTCAGTTCGTGTGTCGAGAGGGATAATTGAGGATGTGTTGGTCTAGGTTGACAAATTCTACTATCCAGTAGATTTTATTGTCCTAGATACTCAACCCATCATGGATATGAGTACTCAAATTCCTGTCATCCTTCTCGCCCATTCCTTGCTACATCAAATGCAATCATCAATTGTAGGAATGTAGTCATGAATTTGTCTTTTAGGAATATGACATTGGAGCTTAATATCTTTTTCAATATGAGAAAACAGGCCAAGGATGATGACGATACCCACGATGTTAACTTGATTGATTCTTTCGTGGAAGATAAAACTCTGATGACTTTATCCTATGACCCTTTAGAGATATTCTTGGCCCACTCCCATGATTTAGATGATGATATGATTAAGGAGATGGGTGCCATGTTTGATACTGTATTGATACTTGAAGTTAACCGGTGGAGGTCACAATTTGAAGAATTACCCCAAATGGATATAGTGCCTCTACTGTCTAACCTCAAGGCACCGAAGCTTGACCTAAAACCTTTGCCCTCTGATTTGAAATATGTCAATTTAGGTCAAGATGAGACATACCTGGTGGTGATTTCTTCCCACCTTGAGCAAGATCAGGAGAGTATGCTTATTTCTACTCTCATTGAGCACATAGGAGCCCTTGGATGGTCGATTACAGACCTCAAGGGAATTGACCATTTGATTTGTGCTCACCGCATTTATTTAGAGGATAATACGAAGACCTCCTAACAACCACGATATAGATTAAATCCAAACATGAAGGAAGTGGTTAAGGCCGAAGTTCTTAAGCTATTGGATGTGGGTATCATATACCCTATATCCGATAGCCAATGGGTGAGTTGAACTCACGTGGTTCCTAAGAAGTTCGAAATCACTATCATAGCCAATGCCGACAATGAACTCGTGCCAACTAGAGTTACTACTGGTTGGAGAATGTGCATTGATTACAGGAAATTGAATACCGTCATAAGGACCACTTTCCTTTGCCCTTTATTGATCAAATCTTGGAATGGCTAGCTGGTCATTCCTATTACTGTTTCCTTGACGGATATTTGGGTTACCACCAGATAGAGATAGCCCTTGAAGATCAGGAAAAGACCACATTCATATGTCCCTTTGGCACCTTTGCTTACCGAAGGATACCATTTGCACTGTGTAATGCCCCTGCCACTTTTTAGCGATGCATGATGAGTATTTTTTTTGACATGGTGGGGCAATATTTAGAGGTCTTCATGGACGACTTCTCTGCCTTTGGTCCATCATTCAACGATTATTTGGAGAATCTGAAATGTGTGCTGAAGCGATGTGAGGAAAAGAATTTGGTAATAAATTGGGAGAAGTGCCATTTCATGGTTTGTAAGGAGATTGTCCTTGGATATATCATCTCGTCCAAAGGAATTAAGGTAGATAAGGCTAAGATTGATTTTATCTCTAACTTATCTCCACCTAAGAACATACGAGATATGCGATCCTTTTTAAGACAAGCCAAATTTTATAGGAGATTCATAAAAGACTTTAGTTACCTCTCTCATCCTTTATGCAATCTACTTCAGAAGGATGTACCATACGAGTGGATTGAGCAATGTCAGGAAGCTTTTTCTAAGCTCAAGGGCATGTCAACTACTACACCTATCATGCAGCCACCTGACTAGAGCATTCCTTTTGAAATTATATATGATGCATTCAATTATGTTCTGGGGCAATGTCATCATCTACACAGATCATGCAGCGCTTAAGTATCTTCTTTCTAAGAATGATGCTAAGCCCCACTTGATAAGATGCATCCTCCTACTCAAAGAATTTGATTTGGAAATAAAAGATAAGAAGAGAGTAAAGAACGTAGTGGTTGACCATCTTTCTCGCCTTAACCTCTCTGATTACCTTGAGATGACGTATATAAATGACATGTTCCTTGATGAACAACTGTTTAAAGTCTCCCATTCACCTTGGTTTGCGAATATTGCTAATTATCTTAACATAGGTTTCACGTCGACACATTGGACTGCGCAAGATATGAAGAAAATTTTCACCGAGGTATGTAAATTCTTTTAGGATGATCCATATTTGTTTAAATATTACCTAGAATTAATCTTAAGGAGATGTGTGGCAAACAATGAACACCGAAGTGTCATCTCTTTCTGTGATTCTCAGGCCTGTGGTGGTCACTTTTCTACTAAAAAGACCATGGCAAAAATTCTGCAGTGCGGCTTTTACTGGCCCACTATGTTCAAGGACACTTATGAGTTTTGTAAAGCTTGTGAGCATTGTCAGAAATTGGGAGCATTGTCCCATCGAAATATGATGCCTTTGAACCTCATTCTGATTATTGAAGCATTTGATTGTTGGGGCATCGATTTCATGGGACCATTCTCTTAATCTTTTAAAAATTTATATATTTTGCTAGTGGTAGACCGTGTCATTAAATGGGTCGAAGTGATCCCATGTCGGAACAATGATCATTAAACGGTTATTAAATTTTTAAAAGAGAACATCCATTCCCAATTTGAAACACCTCGAGCCATCATTAGTGATGGAGGTTCACATTTTTGTAACAGGCTGTAGGACCCGTATCCTAGTCCGTGCTGTTCCATAGGCTTCTGCAGTCCTCCTGGTCGAATTTCGATAACCCTTGACCTGTATCCGATGTTTCGGCTCCTGAGGTAGGTTCCGATCCTGGGATCCTACAAGGAGGATTTTCATAACAATATAATCACTTCCAATGCGAGCATACCCAAGATCACAGCAAGTACATCTGAGAATAACAAAGGCATACATCACAAAATCCACTAAAAATTTAAACTTTTACAATCATCCAAAATGTCCAAAAGGATATACATTTGTTATTCTCAGATGTACTTGCTGTGATCTTGGGTATGCTCGCATTGGAAGTGATTATATTGTTATGAAAATCCTCCTTGTAGGATCCAAGGATCGGAACCTACCTCAGGGCCGAGAATGGGGTACTACGGAGCCAGAACCGGCCATCGAGTTCCTTGTGAGTCCGGTTACCGAGTCTGGGGCGTGACAGGAGTTGGTATCAGAGCATAGCAGGTAATTCTGGAAAGACTAAGGATGACATCGCAGGTCTGCTAAGAACATGGGACAAGTAGTGTCCCGAGATCCTTCATTTCGCTCCGTATTGAGCCTGTAATTGTCTTGATTCCTTGAGTCATCATTATTTTGTAGACGATGCCGCGTGGACGTGGCTCCCGTGGTCGTGGCACCCGTGGTCGTGGTGCACGTGGGACGAGGTGCCCGAGTTACCCCTTCTACTCGAGCACATCCGGCTCCGTTGTTGAGGATCCGATTCATGAGGTCCCGATCAGCCTGTTCCTCCGGTTGAGCCCGTAGCGCCCATACCTCCAGGTTGCTTCGGTTCCCCCACCTATTCCCCCTACTCGGCTGCTATTCCGATTCGAGGCTCTGCTCCGTCGGCCACCCCGTGCCTCCACTCGAGGCGAGTGCCGCCCTGCCTTCCGGCGTACCTATAGGAGCCGAGCATTTCCAGCGGTTGATGCGGCTTGTTGCCACCGCATTGCAGACCCGTCGGCTTCTACAGCCGAGGTTTCTAGGCAATCTGACTTACCGCGTGCTAGTGCGATAGCTCGAGAGTTCCGGCAGATCCCCCAGGTTTAGTGGTGACCTGACCCTTCTGTCGGTGAGGCTTGGTGCACCGAGGTTGCGAGGATTTTTGACACTATTCGGTGTCCTGCGGTCAGAGAGTATCCCTTGCGACATATCTTCTTCAGGGTGAGGCCGTCACTGGTGGTCATCCGTATCTAGGATGGTCGGGCCTCGGTTTGCTTGGACATGGGAGGAGTTCGTGGTCCGTTTCGACCAGAAGTTCTTCCCGAGCAAGTTCAGATCCAGCGGGCGATCGAGTTTGAGACCCTAGTACAGGGTGATATGACTGTATCTCGGTATGAGGCCCGTTTCTTAGCCTTATCTAGATTTGCTCCTCATCTCACCGATGAGAAGATGAGGGCTCGTCGTTTTGTGGATGGTTTACGTCTTTCTCTTCGCAATCGTGTGGTAGGGCATTGTTTAGAGACGTTTGACCAGGTCGTTCATCGAACCTTTGGTTTATGAGGAGGATCGGCTATGACCCGGAGGTCGAGAGAGCGAGTTCGGTGGAGACCAGGAAGAGGAGGGCACCGGCCGGCGGCTCAGCGGCTCCGTCGGCCCAGAGGAGGAGGGGCGATCGGGATTTCGGCACTGCGGTTCGATTAGTAGCTTCTTCATCATCATCGGCACCGGCCGCTTCATCTTCCGGCCCCTTTTCGGTGTTTCCTTCATGTGGACAGTCGGGCATCGGAGGCGTGAGTGCCCTCTCCCCATTCAGCAGTAGAGGCCACCGCAGTTGCCCCTTCCTCGACGTCCTTAACAGGAGCAGCAGAGAGCACAACTTCCACCCGCCGCTCCTAGGGCTCGTCCTCAACAGCAGAGGCAGCCAGGCAGACCTCCTCAGCAGAGATAGTAACAGCAGAGACATCAACAGCCGCAACACTAACAGAGGGGATATCCGTATGCTGTCCAGTCCCTGGGTCCAGTATGTATAGCAGCCCAGCAGGCACAGACTTAAGACCCTCAGTCTTCCAGGTTGCTTCCCCTACCAGCTCAGGGCCGCTTCATAGCAGGCGTCAAGCCAGGACCCGCAGTCATCGACTGGTGGAGTCGTCGAGGTATTCTTCTTGTTTCTTCCTGCATTGCTCATGTTTTATTTGATTCTGGTGCCTCCCATTCTTTTATAGATGAGCAGTTTTGTCGATTGACCGGTATTCCATCGGAGTCCATGTCTGAAGCTTTGACCGTTTCGACTCCCATGGGGAAGTCTGTTATGTTGACCCGTCGCTGTCCTTCTTGCCCGGTGTTAGTAGGCGAGATATTCCTTCCTGCCGATCTGTTCGTGATGCCGATGTCAGGTTTTGATGTGATTCTGGGTATGGACTGGCTTGCAGAGTATGGTGCCGTCTTAGACTGTGCCGCGAGGAAGGTTACGTTTCACATTCCAGGCTTGCCAGTGTTCCAATTCGTCGCCGAGCCCAGAGAAGAGCCATTATCTAGTTTCTTGGGCTCGGTCATTGAGGATTCGTGGCGAGAGTATTGAGCGTTGCCGATTGTTTGTGAGTACCGGATGTGTTTCGGGAGATACGGGTTTACGCCGCGTCGGCGGTGGAGTTCAGTTGATTTGGTGCGTCTGCGCCCATCTCGAAGGCCCCCTACCGGATGGCACCATTGGAGTTGAGGGAACTACGGGAGCAGTTGGATGAGCTCAGGGAGTTAGGTTTCATTCGTCTTAGTAGTTCACCTTGGGGAGCCCCGGTATTGTTTGTGAAGAAGAAGGATGGTTCGTTGCGACTCTGTGTAGATTATCGTGAGCTCAATAGAGTCACCATTAAGAACCGATACCCGCTTCCCCGTATTGATGACTTGTTCGATCAGTTGCAGGGTGCACAGTATTTTTCTAAGATAGACTTGCGTTCTGGTTACCATCAGATTCGGGTCCGAGAGGAGGACATTCCGAAGACGGCTTTCCGGACACGTTATGGTCACTTCGAGTTCCTGGTCATGTCATTTGGACTGACCAATGCGCCCGCTATCTTCATGCAGCTGATGAATGAGGTTTTTCGACCGTTCCTTGATCAATTCGTGGTGGTATTCATTGATGATATTCTTGTATATTCGAGGACTCGAGAAGACCATGCTGAGCACCTGCGAATTGTGCTTGAGACCCTCCGTGCCCACCAGCTGTATGCGAAGCTGGAGAAGTGTGAGTTTTGGCAGGAGGAGATGAAGTTCCTCGGTCACGTGGTGACGAGGGAGGGTGTCGCTGTGGACCCCTCGAAGGTTGATGCAGTGCGTCGGTGGGGCCAGCCCAAGAACGCGTCCGAGATTCGCAGCTTCCTTGGTCTAGCGGGATATTACCGACGGTTTATCGAGAGTTTTTCCCGTATTGCAGCACCGCTAACCCGGTTGACGCGGAAGGGCGTCGAGTTCATCTGGAGTGACGCTTGCGAGAAGGCATTTACAGAATTGAAGGACCGCCTCACGTCCGCTCCTGTTCTCACTATTCCTGATGGGAGTGAGGGTTTTGTTGTTTTTACTGATGCCTCCAGAGTTGGCTTGGGTCTTTGTGCGATGCGGCATGGGAAGCCGATGGCGTATGCCTCGCGCCACCAAGGTCCATGAGTGAACTACCCCACTCATGATTTGGAGCTCGCGGCAGGTTGTCTTCGCACCGAAGGTGTGGAGGCATTATCTATACGGGGTCAGGTTCGAGCTCTTTACGGATCATAAGAGCTTGAAGTATCTATTTTCACAGTCTGAGTTGAACTTGCGGCAGAGGCGATGGATGGAGTTGCTGAAAGATTATGATTTTGACCTTCAGTACCACCCGGGCAAGGCAAATGTGGTGGCGGACGCGCTCAGCCGTCAGCCACGAGGCCTGGTGGCACAGATGATGGTGCGTGAGTGGCAGATGCTCGAGGATGTATCAGAGTTTGACTTTGAGTTCGGTCTGCAGTCTTCCATTGTTCGACTTTCGAGCTTGTCGATTCAACCCTCTTTAGTGGCTAGGGTGATCGAGGCTCGAGACGGACGAGTCACTTCGAGGAGTATCGGCGAAGCCACATCCGTGGAGCGATCGGGCGATTGGTTCCGATGGTGGATTACGCTTTAGAGGCCGGTTGTGTGTCCCGGATGTGCGAGTTGCGTCATGATTTGATGACCGTTGCACACCGATCGAGACTTACTATCCACCGGGCTCCACGAAGATGTATCGTGATATGAGGAGGCGATTTCCGGCAGAAGTGAAACGCCAGATTGCGAGTTTTGTGGCCGAGTGTGACACATGTCAACGTGTCAAGGCCGATCATCGAGAGACCCCCTGGTCCCTTGCGGTCGTTGCGTTCCACAGTGGAAGTGGGAGCATGTATCGATGGACTTCATCGCAGTTTGCTGAGACTCAGCGCGGTCACGATACCATCCGGGTTATCGTCGATCGTCGACGAAGTCGGCTCATTTCATTCCGATGCGTGCTTCTGGTCTATGGACTGGTTTGCAAAGGTGTTCATTGAAGAGATAGTGAGACTTCACGGCATCCTAATTTTGATCATTTCAGACCGAGACTCTAGGTTTACGTCTCAGTTTTGGAGGAGTTTTCAGCAGGTGATGGGGGTCACTTTGCATCTCGGACCGCTTATCATCCGCAGACAGATGGGCGACACAGAAAGGGTCAACCAAATCCTTGAGGATATGCTCGGGGCTTGTGTGATCGACTTTGCGGGCGTTGGGACGAGCATATGCGCCTTGCCGAGTTCTTGTACAACAACAGCTATCGGACGACTATCGACATGACTCCTTTTGAGGCACTTTATGGCAGGCCGTGTAGATCTCCTAGCTATTGGACCAAGGTTGGAAAGCGTCGTCTCTTAGGTCCTGAGCTTGTGCAGCAGACGTTGGAGGCTATTGATGTTATTAGGCAAAGGATGCACACAACTTAGAGCCGGCAAAAGAGTTTTGCTGATCGTCGGCGTCGACCCTCGAGTTTGCAGTTGGGGACATAATATATCTCAAGGTCTCACCCATGAAAGGCGTGGTTCATTTTGGTGTGAAGGGCAAACTTTCTCCAAGATTCATTGGACCTTTTGAGATTACCGAACGCGTGGACGCTGTGGCCTATAGGCTTGCCTTACTTCCTGAGTTCTCCTCGATCCACGACGTATTTCATGTTTCTATGTTGCAGAAATGTGGGTCGGACACTATTCTTGTGATTGATTGACAGCCACTTGAGGTCCATGAGGATACTTCCTACAATGAGCAGCCGATTTGTATTCTTGATCGGAAGGAGCAGGTCCTCAGGACCAAGGTCATTTTCTTCGTAAAGGTACAATGGGGTCATCATTCGGAGGCCGAGGCGTCTTGGGAACGCGAAGCGGAGATTAGACAGTGTTATCTCCATTTGTTTGATGATTGATTGATATATGATTATTTGTATTACCTTCTCTTTTATGATTGCTATATGATGGTGGTGTTTTGCCTTTCATTTTGTCCCGGATTGGTCAATTTTGAGGATAAAATTTTTTTATTGGTGGGGAGAATTGTAAGACCCAACTCGAGTTCATATGTGTGCATGTGTGTGTGTAAGTATGCATTTTGTTCATCTTGATCCCGCGGTCCTACCGGTCGAATCCCGGTGACCCGTGACCCTTGGATAGTGTTTGCGGTCATCCGTGAGCCCAGTCATGAAGACCCGACTCGGATCGAGTTGAGACCTATACCATTGTGACCGCATCGTCGTTGCGATTCCAACGACGCGTCTTGTGCATTCATCCGACTTATAGATCAAAAGTTGTGAGCATTTCATCATGTGGCCCACTTTTTATACAAAAGCATATGGACCACTCTCAGGCACAAGTTCCCATGCACACCACCCACACACACTACAATTCCCATGGAATAAACACTACCCATCCTAAACACTACCCACACCTAACCTACCCTAGCAAGCATTGTTTGTATCACCATAGGTTATGATTTCTTTCTCTTACCAAGGAGGGAGAGTAATGATGACTCCCCTACAACCTTTCCTTTCTCTCTCTCCTCCTTCATTCTCTCATTTTCCTCTTCCATGGAAGAATTTCCAGCCCTCCCTCTCCCAATTTCCAGCAATTTTCCCTTCCTTTCTTCCTCCATCTAGCCATCACAAACTCATCTTGACCATTGAACTTTTAAGCTTGGAGCTTGGAGTACCTAGTGTTGGTGGTAGCTTGAAGATTCAAGGTGGGTGATTATAATTGTTGATCTTATTTTCTAGCCTGTGATCTGGTTTCTGTCTAGATGGATCATATGGGACCCACCAATCCATGGTGGGGATCCCATTTGATCCCATGGATGTGGCCCTTTGGCCCATCCTACATGCATGTCATGATCCATGATGGGGCCATTCTCCATGGACCCCATCATGATGTATTTTATAATCCACTCCATCTTAAGGTCATCTAGACCCTAAGGATCATGTTGGGATGGCATCCCAACCATCCATAACAATTATATATCATGCATGTAGTGATTTTTTGTTGCATGTAAAATCAATGTAGTTGTATGGGTATGATTCACTCTTGGGAGGGCCCACTAGTGGCGGGGCCCTACCCCCATGGCCGGATTACTCTATTTCCTTCTTCTCTTTTCTCTGATGTATGGATGATAGTGTGTGTGTGGCCCATTTATAGTGGGCCTTGGATGTCCCAAAATAAATAAAAATAAAAATCCAGCAAGGTGGGATGTTCTTATCACCTAACTCCATGATCATCGGACACCTTAATCAAATGCATGCAAGTGTCCTAGTTCTAGTATGTGATTTGGACTTATGTGGGGCCCACTGAGGAAGGCCACACACCCTTTTTATGGCTGAGATTATTGAGATATAGGCTGATGTGTCCAGCCATGTATTGCTGTCCAAAAACTTGGACTGTTGCATGGATTGTCATGTTCAATCTTTGGCATGGATTTTTGGATCATGATTGTCATCATTTTCTTTATAAGTATGGAGTGTAATGAGAAGGTGTGGACCCCACCATGAGGTGTGATGGGTCATACCTCAGATGGTCCATGATATGGTACCAAAAAGGAGGCCCATAGGGGTGGGCGGTCCACCTTGTTGGGCTGTCCAACCCACATGTATGGAGGAAAACATACACTTGAGCTTGGTTTCTCTGAAGGATGGGCCACTTTTATGGACCCCACCTTACCTTATTTTATGAAGAAAATACTAAACCTCCATTTTTCCCCTCTTGGATGAAGGTTGGGCCCACCTTATTGGGTAAACAATGCATGGACAGCAACATCCCTTCCTGGACAGATTGAAATTCTTAATTTAATTAAAATATTTATGAGTATCCAAAAATCATAAAATTTTACAGAGAGGTGGTTCACTTATGGTAGGACCCACCTACAAAATTTTGGGGCCAATGGACACCTGTACACACCATGGTGGTGGCTGGACTGGCCCATTACAATACGGTGTCCAGATCAGTCCGATTTTTAGGACAGATTGATTTCTTTAAATAAATTAAAACCTTTATATATGTCTAAAAATTCTGAAATTTTATGGAGATATGTTCCACCCATTCTAGGACCCACTTACCAAATTTCAGGGCCAACGGACCTCTGTGTACACCGTGGCAAGGGCCGGACTGGCCCACCACGTTGGGACGTCCAGGTCAGTCCGATTTTCTGGACAGTCTATTTTATTTAAACAAATTAAAATATTTCTAAGTGTCCAAAAATCTTAAAATTTTGTGGGGTGTAGGTCACCTATGGAAGTATCACTCTGTAAAATTTCAGATCCAAAATACATTTGAGTTGCCCGTGGTGTGGCTGGAAGTGGTCTGCTAGGCAGGGACACCCAGGCTGGGGCATCTAGCTTCGTGGGCCCACCTCGATGTGTTGAATGTCCCACCACCCATCCATGTAGGGTCCTTAGGGGATTGATCATACTTGCCCCCTTTTTATTCAATTAGAACACATTAGGTGGATTTTTGGGCCATATACCCCAGGCCCATAGGACTGCCTACACATGGGACATCCCTGCCTTAGGCTACTGCTGGGCTTGCATTCTAACAGTCTGGCCCATTTCATATATGTATTGTATATCCTCCCTCATCTGGTGGGGCCCACAGTGATGTGTGTGAGCCATCCAAAATTAATTATACTAAGAAATACTTCTAATGCTGAACTCCAACCAACCCAGAAATTTGGGTGGGCTGGAATTTGGCATTGAGCCCAATAATTGTTGCCTATAGATGTTCTTTGGGGCAATATGGCTCACTAGATTTGAGGAGGATTTATGTCAGTATCTTATCATCTTAATTTTTATTTTTTGGGCTTAATTAGTGTATGATTAAAGGCCCATCCCAAATAGGATTCTTCTTGGGCTAGTCTCTTAGTCAAGTAAGGGCCTTATAGCCTTGGTTGGGCTAGAACTTTTGATAGGCCCATTGAACCCTTGGGTCCTATATTTACCATGTCATTGTGATGGGCCTTATGGGCCAAATACTCAAGTAGTTGGGCCCTTGTTTGCCCACTATAATAAATTCATACTTGGGCCGAGATGTGAGGCCCAACTTACATGTGTTAAAAATTTAAGAATTTCCCATATGTTGGGATAATGGGCTGCCCATTAGGCCTACTACAATGAATGAACCTATGACCCTTATGGTTGGGCCCTAACCTTGCTTAAGGGCCCACTAGGTTGCCTTTGTTTTTGGGCTTAGTGTATGGCCCACTAGGCCATGGATTGATTGTGCCTTGGACCTTTCTTTACATACATAGTAGGCTACCTTTTGGGACCCAGTTGAGGTTTGATGTCCTCCTTGGTGGCCCTAAGGTAGGCCCATAGAGGCCCTTATAGGTGGTTAAAGGCCCACCTTAGGCCTGGCTAGGACTGTTCCTCCTTAAGATTTTGACTCTCTTAGTTTGTGGGTCATCCCAAAGTACTGGGCTCCCACTAGAGGACTTCTCTTCTTCTTAGAATACCTGTCGATGTGCCTAGATCTTGACCCTCCTTGGGACAGACGATTTCATATTCCTCAGGTAGCACACTTACATCGTTGCGACCCATATGCATCATCTGTATGAATTGATTGCATTGTATAGTGGTCATTCAGGGATGGAGTTTCTCCCCTTTTGCACATTGAGTGCATGAAACTTGTGCATGATCTATGTGTGCGACTCATGCATTGGCATCGCATTTTATGAGGATACCGCCCTTACTTCATCAGGGCCTTGCCTCCACAGGGACATTTGTGGATGGCCGCATGTGTGGACACCGAAAATATTACTTGAGCATACTGGGTGCGTAGGATGCCCATGGGTGAGATTCCCAAAACTTTCATGGTACCAAGGATCTGCTCCAACGCCGTGACGGGGTGGAATACATGAGCGCACGAGGGCCTTATACCGTTAGGCCGCGACTCCCACTGTCGTGTAGTCGGTTGGATAGGGGTGTGGCCTTACCTGCTTGGTGTGAGGAGGCATTGCTAGGCTGAGTCTGACCAGCTCGTAAATGGGTCCGCTACCTTCAGGCCTTCTTGGTGATTGGTTGTCCACAGGCGGGTAGTGAGGTCTCTTACGCTTGTTTGACTGTGCGGGGTCTGCAGAGCGGCAGTCATTCAGCAGTGTAATGGACCCGAGTGATTTCCTTATGATTGAAAATGTACTTGACTTATGGTTTGGATATGAGCATTGACATCACTTACATCGCATTACCATTGGTTGTACAAGCCCCCCTTTCATACATTGCCTTGGTATGACACTCATTACTTATTGCATCGTATTCATGGTAAGCCTTGGTAAGACTAGTGATATGTTCATTGATTATGCTTCTCTCCTTATACCTCCTACTATTCTTCTGTGCACCATTGTCACACACTTACACCACCCTCTAAGCTTCTATAAGCTTATGCACGATTGATACATGCAGGAGACTCTAAGTAGGCGCCGTAGCAGCAGAGCATGGAGTAGAGTTGAGCAGTGAGGACTCCGGTGTTGCTGATTTCTCTCTCTTTTCCTTTTTTCTCATGTTTGTCCTTTTGGACCTTATGGATGATGTAAAGGCGGTATCCTCATAAAATGCGATGCCAATGCATGAGTCGCACACATAGATCATGCACAAGTTTCATGCACTCAATGTGCAAAAGGGGAGAAACTCCATCCCTGAATGACCACTATACAATGCAATCAATTCATACAGATGATGCATATGGGTCGCAATGATGTAAGTGTGCTACCTGAGGAATATGAAATCGTCTGTCCCAAGGAGGGTCAAGATCTAGGCACATCGACAGGTATTCTAAGAAGAAGAGAAGCCCTTTAGTGGGAGCCCAGTACTTTGGGATGACCCACAAACTAAGAGAGTCAAAATCCTAAGGAGGAACAGTCCTAGCCAGGCCCAAGGTGGGCCTTTAACCACCTATAAGGGCCTCTATGGGCCTACCTTAGGGCCACCAAGGAGGACATCCAACCTCAACTGGGTCCCAAAAGGTAGCCTACTATATATGTAAAGAAAGGTCCAAGGCACAATCAACCCATGGCCTAGTGGGCCATACACTAAGCCCAAAAACAAAGGCAACCTAGTGGGCCCTTAAGCAAGGTTAGGGCCCAACCATAAGGGTCATAGGTTCATTCATTGTAGTAGGCCTAATGGGCAGCCCATTATCCCAACATATGGGAAATTCTTAAATTTTTAACACATGTAAGTTGGGCCTCACATCTCGGCCCAAGTATGAATTTATTATAGTGGGCAAACAAGGGCCCAACTACTTGAGTATTTGGCCCATAAGGCCCATCACAATGACATGGTAAATATAGGACCCAAGGGTTCAATGGGCCTATCAAAAGTTCTAGCCCAACCAAGGCTATAAGGCCCTTACTTGACTAAGAGACTAGCCCAAGAAGAATCCTATTTGGGATGGGCCTTTAATCATACACTAATTAAGCCCAAAAATAAAAATTAAGATGATAAGATACTGACATAAATCCTCCTCAAATCTAGTGAGCCATATTGCCCCAAAGAACATCTATAGGCAACAGTTATTGGGCTCAATGCCAAATTCCAGCCCACCCAAATTTCTGGGTTGGTTGGAGTTCAGCATTAGAAGTATTTCTTAGTATAATTAATTTTGGATGGCTCACACACATCACTGTGGGCCCCACCAGATGAGGGAGGATATACAATACATATATGAAATGGGCCAGACTGTTAGAATGCAAGCCCAGCAGTAGCCTAAGGCAGGGATGTCCCATGTGTAGGCAGTCCTATGGGCCTGGGGTATATGGCCCAAAAATCCACCTAATGTGTTCTAATTGAATAAAAAGGGGGCAAGTATGATCAATCCCCTAAGGACCCTACATGGATGGGTGGTGGGACATTCAACACATCGAGGTGGGCCCACGAAGCAGGCTAGATGCCCCAGCCTGGGTGTCCCTGCCTAGCAGACCACTTCCAGCCACACCACGGGCAACTCAAATGTATTTTGGATCTGAAATTTTACAGAGTGATACTTCCATAGGTGACCTACACCTCCACAAAATTTTAAGATTTTTGGACACTTAGAAATATTTTAATTTGTTTAAATAAAATAGACTGTCCAGAAAATCGGACTGACCTGGACGTCCCAACGTGGTGGGCCAGTCCGGCCCTTGCCACGGTGTACACAGAGGTCCGTTGGCCCTGAAATTTGGTAAGTGGGTCCTAGAATGGGTGGAACATATCTCCATAAAATTTCAGAATTTTTAGACATATATAAAGGTTTTAATTTATTTAAAGAAATCAATCTGTCCTAAAAAAAATCGGACTGATCTGGACACCATATTGTAATGGGCAAGTCCAGCCACCACCATGGTGTGTACAGGTGTCCATTGGCCCCAAAAAATTTTAGGTGGGTCCTACCATAAGTGAACCACCTCTCTGTAAAATTTTATGATTTTTGGATACTCATAAATATTTTAATTAAATTAAGAATTTCAATCTGTCCAGGAAGGGATGTTGCTGTCCATGCATTGTTTACCCAATAAGGTGGGCCCAACCTTCATCCAAGAGGGGAAAAATGGAGGTTTAGTATTTTCTTCATAAAATAAGGTAAGGTGGGGTCCATAAAAGTGGCCCATCCTTCAGAGAAACCAAGCTCAAGTGTATGTTTTCCCTCCATACATGTGGGTTGGACAGCCCAACAAGGTGGACCGCCCACCCCTATGGGCCTCCTGTTTGGGTACCATATCATGGACCATCTGAGGTATGACCCATCACACCTCATGGTGGGGTCCACACCTTCTCATTACACTCCATACTTATAAAGAAAATGATGACAATCATGATCCAAAAATCCATGCCAAAGATTGAACATGACAATCCATGCAACAGTCCAAGTTTTTGGACAGCAATACATGGCTGGACACATCAGCCTATATCTCAATAATCTCAGCCATAAAAAGGGTGTGTGGCCTTCCTCAGTGGGCCCCACATAAGTCCAAATCACATACTAGAACTAGGACACTTGCATGCATTTGATTAAGGTGTCCGATGATCATGGAGTTAGGTGATAAGAACATCCCACCTTGCTGGATTTTTATTTTTATTTATTTTGGGACATCCAAGGCCCACTATAAATGGGCCACACACACACTATCATCCATACATCAGAGAAAAGAGAAGAAGGAAATAGAGTAATCCGGCCATGGGGGTAGGGCCCCGCCACTAGTGGGCCCTCCCAAGAGTGAATCATACCCATACAACTACATTGATTTTACATGCAACAAAAAATCACTACATGCATGATATATAATTGTTATGGATGGTTGGGATGCCATCCCAACATGATCCTTAGGGTCTAGATGACCTTAAGATGGAGTGGATTATAAAATACATCATGATGGGGTCCATGGAGAATGGCCCCATCATGGATCATGACATGCATGTAGGATGGGCCAAAGGGCCACATCCATGGGATCAAATGGGATCCCCACCATGGATTGGTGGGTCCCATATGATCCATCTAGAAAGAAAAAAGATCAAAGGTTAGAAAATAAGATCAACAATTATAATCACCCACCTTGAATCTTCAAGCTACCACCAACACTAGGTACTCCAAGCTCCAAGCTTAAAGGTTCAATGGTCAAGATGAGTTTGTGATGGCTAGATGGAGGAAGAAAGGAAGGGAAAATTGCTGGAAATTGGGAGAGGGAGGGCTGGAAATTCTTCCATGGAAGAGGAAAATGAGAGAATGAAGGAGGAGAGAGAGAAAGGAAAGGTTGTAGGGGAGTCATCATTACTCTCCCTCCTTGGTAAGAGAAAGAAATCATAACCTATGGTGATACAAACAATGCTTGCTAGGGTAGGTTAGGTGTGGGTAGTGTTTAGGATGGGTAGTGTTTATTCCATGGGAATTGTAGTGTGTGTGGGTGGTGTGCATGGGAACTTGTGCCAGAGAGTGGGCCATATGCTTTTGTACAAAAAGTGGGCCACATGATGAAATGCTCACAACTTTTGATCTATAAGTCGGATGAATGCACAAGACGCGTCGTTGGAATCGCAACGACGATGCGGTCACAATGGTATAGGTCTCAACTCGATCCGAGTCGGGTCTTCATGACTGGGCTCACGGATGACCGCAAACACTATCCAAGGGTCACGGGTCGCCGGGATTCGACCGGTAGGACCGCGGGATCAAGATGGACTGAATGCATACTCACACACACACATGCACACATGCGAACTCGGGTCGGGTCTCACAACCGGCTTAGGTATTAAATATCTTTTTAGGCTGATAAGCCCATCTGATCTATTTCCAATCTTAAACTGAGTCCTGCATACCAAAGTCGGCTCGACCCGAGACTTGAACCCTAGTGACCGTGCCGTCAGCACAGTTCCAACGCCGTAACTCACGCACCGATCCGATACCCAGGCTAGAAGATATGGGCCCGCATTCATTTCGAGGAAAATACCATGCGTGTGAATTTTGAGAGAATCTCTACGACCTATCCCATCAATCAATCAATCAATCCCATCAATTAAGTACACATCACACCTCAAGTCAAATACAAGCAACCCATACCCTATCCTTACCTCTCTCTTACACAAGCTACCCCAAAGTCAACCCTTACATTACTTCATCCATCACTCCACCCATCACCCATCACCCATCACTTCATCTCTTATCATCCCATCACTTCTCTCTCTCCCCCTCATTTCTTAAAAAATAAATCTCCCAAGCAACAAAAAAATTCCAACGTCCAAGCCTCCCCAAGCTCTCCCAAAATAATAAGTGTGGCCCACTTTCCCACCCACTCATCTCCCATCTCAACCATTCATTCATCATTTACCTCCATCAAAATTGAAGGCAAGGAACATAGGAGTCCAAGGGACCAAGAAGAAGGCCGATAGGTGGGTAATCCACTGATAAATTTTATTTTTTTGGGACCACATGTGATGGGACCTGTTTAAAGTATACAATGTAAGGAATGGAGGGCCCATAGTGGCGGGGTCCCTCCCCTTCGTGTCTCTTTTTCTTTCTTTCTCTCTCTCTCTTGTATAGTGATGATGATGTAGAGGTGTGTGGCCCACTTGGTGTGTGTGTGGTCCACCATGAAGTATGTATTATATCCATGCCACCCATATGACAGGCCCACCTTACTGGACCATCTAGTGGGACTGGATAGGCCCCGTTGAAAGGAAAATATAAATATCAGCCTAATCTAAATGTGTGGCCCACTAGACATGGGGCCACCGTGATGTAATATTCACACTGTCCACGGGACCTAGATGGTGAGGCTTGCTGCACGTGTGGCAGTTCACACCGTCCGGTCCACTGGACGGTGTTGCTGGATGCCTTGTTTTAAATAAGAAAAAAAAATATATATAAGATATATATATATATATATACACGTAATTTATAATATTATGATATATATATATATATGTATTTAGAGAAGAGAGGGCTGTGGTGGGTGGCTCAACACGTGAGACCCACTGCTGATGAATATGTTCCATCTAACTCGTCTATCCAGCGTCCAGAGGGTTTAGAGGTTGGCCCTTTGCACTCTCTCATGCACACAGACTTATATATATATATATATATATATATATATATATATATATATATATATATATATTATATTAATAAATGATGATGGTGGGCCACTCTTATGTGGGACCCACCTGACGAACGGATTGGATAGTATATAAATAGTTGGTGGGCCATGTACATGGGACCCACCTCCCTTGATGTACACAGCATACCCCAGCCGTCCATCCATATGGCCAGCTCGTCAGGGCACAAAAAAATAAATAAATAAAGAGACGATGGGCCACGTATGTGGGACCCAACGCTGATGGATGTAGTTCATCCAACCGTCCATCCATTTGGTGAGCTAGTCATATGGCTTGGGAAGAAAAATAAGACAGATCCAGTTATCAAGTGGGCCACACCACAGAAAACAGTGGATTGAACACCCACCATTAAAACCCCTTTTGGGTTGCAGAAGTTTGGAACCAATTTGATATTTATTTTCCCTCACTGTTTAGGTTTTTGTGACCTTATGAACAGTCTGGATGGGAAATATATGCTATGGTGGGCCCTCTAAATTTTTAATAGTGTGAATCATTATCACCTCTGCCATTTGTGGTATGGTCCAGATGATCTTTGGATATGATTCATTTTTTTAAATAATGCTCTAAAATGATCTCTAATAATGGATGATGGGTGTAGTTGGTACGACTCATTGGTATGGCCCATTTAATGTATTAGGGGGCCACTTGACTCGGCCCATTTGATTCGGCCCATTTGATCCGGCCATTTGATTCAGCCCATTTGATTCAGCCCATTGATTCGGCCCATTTGATTCAGCCCGTTTGATTTGGCCCGTTTGATTTGGCCCATTTAAATCGGCCCATTGATTTGGCCCACTTGATTTGGCCCATTTGATTGATTCGGCCCATTTGATTGCTTCGGCCCATTTGATTGATTCTGCCCATTTGATGTAATTGAGGCCCATGATGATGTGTATTAGGCCCTTGTATGAGGCCATGGGCTCCTATCCGAATGACCCTATAAGTGCCATTTCTTTGGAGCAATGTTGGTTAAAGGTCCACATTAATGCCCAATGATGGTTTGACGTCCACATCGTGACCTTCCCTTAGGCCTTGTTAGGCCCATTCTCATCATTCTCTAGTGGGTTAACCCAAACACTTGGGCCCCATTGATTTTAATTGATCTACCATCGACCGTCCATCTATGGACCCCACCTTGTGTTGAGGTTAATTATCGATGCTGATTATCGGTGCCGATTGCCGATACCGGCTACCGTTACCGAGTATGAGTTTGTGACAGCATAGCATCATGATACATGCCCATACGCATCATTTGTATGTTTGTTATGAGGTGTGATTGGCCATCACATATGCCATAGTGTAGGTGGTTTATGAGACTCTCTGATAGGTAGAGTTATCCCACATGAGCGCTCAG
Organism: Magnolia sinica; assembly: GCF_029962835.1. Classification (NCBI taxonomy): domain Eukaryota; kingdom Viridiplantae; phylum Streptophyta; class Magnoliopsida; order Magnoliales; family Magnoliaceae; genus Magnolia; species Magnolia sinica. The sequence continues at coordinate 67,113,270 of NC_080578.1, forward strand.
TATGTGTAGGATTGATGCATGATTGGACTGCGTAACTCATGCACTTTGCATTTGTGTAATTGTGATTACTGTATGTCCTAGCGACATCAGGGCCATAGCCTCCACGGACACATCGTGGGTGGTTGGATTGGACACAAAAAATATTGTTACTAAGCATCAGGGCGTCATAGATGTCCCTGGGTGAAAATTCCTAAACTCGATGGTATCAGAGGATAACTCTAACGTTGAGATCAAGTGGAAACATGAGCGCCTGAGTGCCGAATACCAAGAGGCCGCCTCTCCCACTTTGTCGTGGTCAGTTAGAAAGGGGTGTGGACTTACTCACCTGAGGGTATGGGGCATTACTAGGCTGAGTTTGACCAACTCATGAATGGGCCCGCTATCGACGTGCCGAATAGCTATTGACAGACTATTAGCCCGGCGGATGGTGAGGTTTCTTATGCTCACTCGGACTGCACACCTGGGAAAGGGGCAATGTCATTTGGAGTGTACTAAACCCTGGTGATTATCCAGAATGAGAACTGTACTGATACTTGATGCTCTAGTGATGAGCTGCATTGATATGTGGATGAGGATTGACATGCGTGAGTTACATTTCGCAACGCATGGCCTTGATATAGCCGATAACTTTCATGTTTTGCACCGCATAGCCTTGGTACGGCTGATTGTATTCATATACTCATCAGCATGATTCCACATTACTCTGACATTGCATTCTGAGCACGCTCATATTGCGCACACACTTACACCGCCCACTAAGCTTTATATATGCTTATGCATGATTGATGCGTGCAGGTGACGCCAGGACGCAGCCGTAGCTTAGTCACAGCAGGAGCGTGCAGTCGAGCTTTAGGAGTCTCCATTATTATTATCTTGTATTTCCCTTCATACGCATTGTATTTTAAAATTTTTGATCATAGTGAATTTTGTGATGGTGTTCTTATGGTTATTGTTCATGGGTTATGCTTATAGTTATGCTCATTAAGAATCAAATTGATGTTAGAAATCCTCCTTGTCTAATCCTAGGATCGGAACCTTGTGTATAGGTGTTGGGAGCTGAGAACGGGGTATTATAGAGGTTGTCGACACTAGATTCGGCAATCGAGAATTTTGTAAGCCCGGTTTTCGAGTTTGGGACGTGATAGAAGTTAGTATTAGAGCATAACTTGGGAATAACCGAGGACAATATCGCATATTTTCTATGAGTTCATGACAATTAGGTTCCGAGTGCGTAACCTTCCAATCTAGTTCCCTAACGTGCGTGCCTTCGAAGATTCTCAAAGTTAATAGACGCCTTTGTTCATTTCTATAGGCATACCGCCCAGGAGAGGGACCCGAGCGACCCCCGCTCCACCATCTGAGACTCCCGTTTTACCACCTACGACTCCGGCTCCACCCCCTGAGATCCCTGCTCCCTAGCATGAGGATGTCATTCCTCTACCTGAGACTAGTGCAGATCCGACCGTACCCGTGAGTACCTCACAGTTATAGTAGATGTTGTAGGCTGTGACGGCTACGCTTCAGGGACAGGGCAGGCACCCAGTGTTTCGCCAGCACAGGCAGAGCAGGAGCGTGTGAGCTCCCTTCTTTGAGAGTTCGACAGCTCAATCCCCTGCGTTTCCAGGGTGAGCCAGATCCTACTGCAGCCGAGAGATGGTGCTCTGATGTGGAGAAGATTTTTAATAATATGGCATGCACGACCCAACAGCGGGTCCGGTTGGCAGTATTTCTTCTCCAGGGTGAGGCCGAGCACTAGTGAAGCTCCATTACTCGTGTTGTAGGACCAGATTTCGTCTGGACATGGTAGGATTTCGTAGACCGATTCGAGCAGCAGTACTTCCCCAAACACATTCATCGGCAGTGAGTGTTAGAGTTTGAGACCTTAGTGTAAGGAGACATATTTGTGGCACAGTACATGGCTCCTTTCGTGGCACTATCGAGGTTCGCACCATATTTAGTTAATGATGAGGGGTAGAAGGCCTGCCGTTTCGAGAACGGCTTACGTTACGGTCTTCGAGGCCATATTATTAGGCATGAGTTCCCGACCTTTCAGGCGGTAGTGCGGAGGGCTCAGATTTATGAGACTGAGTGGGCCGGTGGGCAGAGCGATTGAGATCAGAGGAGAGGTCGGAAGAGGCAAGCCCCCTCTAGTAGCTCCCAGCAGCATCAACGGCCACAGAGGTACAGGAGCCACCCATCTGCCAGAGCACTAGCAGCACCAGCGGCACCTCTGGCGCCACCCCAGCAGCCGTTTATAGGGACTTATTTTGGATGTGGTGGGATAGGCACCACGTGTATGAGTGCCCCCGCCCTTATCTGCAGCAGTCGAGAGGGCCACAGTAGCCTCCAGCGCAGCAGCGACCATAACAGCAGCCTTTAGTGCAGCGGCGACTACATCTGCAGTGATCGTAGCCACCTCAGTCACCAAGGCCCCAACAGCAGCAGAGACAGTAGTATAGGCTTTCGCAGAGGCAGAAGCAGTAGTAGGGACCTCAGAGGGGACAGGCACCTCCCCGACCAGCTCATGCTAGGTTCTACACGACACAGACAACAGTCATATGGAGGAGTCGTTGAGGGTATACTCCCAGTCTTTTCATGTATCGCTCAAGTATTATTTGATTCCGGTGCATCACATTCGTTCATGTCTGAGGATTTTTGTCATTCGACTGGATTGCCAACAGAGTCTTCTTTCGAGGGGTTGACCGTATCGATGCCCTTAGGGAAGACTACGGTGTTGGGCCGTTTCTGTTTATCTTGCCCTGTTCTGGTCAGCGATATCTTTTTGCCCATCGATTTATTTGTGCTGCCAATGTCAGATTTTGATGTTATCATGGGCATGGATTGGCTTGCCAAGTACCACACCATCTTGAACTGTTCCGCGAGGACAGTCACATTCTGCATACCAGGCTTGCCGCAGTTTCAGTTCGTTGCCGAGCCCAGAGGAGAGCCGTTGTCTTATTTGATGTCCTGCGTCATTAAGGAGCCTATTGCTGCATGTATTGATCAGTTGCCGATTATGTGATGAAGTTGCGAGAGCTACAGTGGTAGTTGGACGAGTTGCGTGAGCTAGGATTCATTTGTCTGAGCAGTTCGCCTTAGGGAGCGTCGATACTCTTCGTCAGGAAGAAGGATGGCTCATTGAGGCCTTGCGTGGATTACTATGAGCTGAATTGGGTCACTATTAAGAACAAGTATCTGCTCCCGAGGATAGATGGTTTTTTTGATCAGCTGTAGGGTACATAGTTCTTTTCGAAGATTGACTTGCGTTTTGGTTATTATCAGATTCAGGTCTGAGAGGAGGACATCCCGAAGGCGGCTTTCAGGACGCGTTATGGTCATTTTGAGTTTGAGGTCATATCCTTTGAACTGACCAATGCACCCGCGGTCTTCATGCAGTTGATGAACGAGGTCTTCCATCCGTATCTCGATCACTTTGTTGTGGTATTCATCGACAACATTCGATCTATTCAAGGACCCGTGAGGAGCATGTGTAACATTTGAAGATTGCATTGTAGACCCTCCATGCCCACTAGCTGTATGCGAAGCTGGAGAAGTGCGAGTTCTGGTAGGAGGAGGTAAAGTTCCTCGGTAACGTGGTGACGAGGGAGTGTCACAGTAGATCCCTCGAAGGTTGAGGCAGTGCATCGGTGGGACCAGCCCATGACTGCGTCCGAGATCCGCAGTTTTCTTGGTTTGATGGGTTACTATCGGCGTTTCATTGAGGGTTTCTCCCGTATTGCAGCCCCATTGACTAGGTTGACTCGGAAGGGCGTAGGGTTTGTTTGGAGTGACACCTATGAGCAAGCATTTATAGAGCTAAAGGACCGCCTTACATCTGCTCCGGTCCTCACTCTTCCCTCTGGGAGTGATGGATTTGTTGTATTTACTGATGCTTCGCGTGTTGGCTTGGGTGCTGTCCTGATGTAGCACGGGAGACCAGTGGCTTATGCGTCTTGCCAGCTCAAGGTCCATGAGATGAACTACCCCACTCATGATTTGGAGTTGGTAGTAGTTATCTTCGCATTGAAGGTGTGGAGGCACTACCTCTATGGGGTTAGGTTCGAGCTCTTCTCCGACCATAAGAGCTTGAAGTATCTATTCTCTCAGTCTGAGCTGAACATGAGGCAAAGACGCTAGATAAAGCTCCTGAACGACTATGATTTTGATCTCCAGTACCACCCAAGCAAGATAAACGTGGTGGCAGATGCCCTCAACCGTTAGCCACGGGGCCTGGTGGCACACATGATGATTTAGGAGTGGAGGATGCTCGAGGATATAGCAGAGTACGACTTCGAGTTTAGTCTGCAGTCTTCTATTGTTCAGTTATCGAGCCTATCGATCCAACCCTCTCTTGTCATAAAGGGTGATCGAGTCTCTGCAGACAGACAATTCATTATAGGATTACCGAGCGAGGTAGCATCTGAGAGCCAGACAGATTGGCAGATTGGTTCTGATGGTGGACTTCGCTTCAGAGGCCAATTATGTGTCCCGGATATTCCTGAGATACACAAAGATCTTATGACCGGGCACATCGATTGCAGTTTTTTATCCACCCTGGCTCGACAAAGATGTATTGTGATATGAGGAGACAGTATTTTTGGGCGGGGATAAAGCGCCATATAAACAGTTTTGTGGCTGAGTGTGACACATGCCAGTGTGTCAAGGCCGATCATCAGAGACCTTCTGGTCTATTATAGCCGTTGAGCGTCTCGATGTGGAAGTGGGAGCACATATCTACAGATTTTATTATGGATTTACCGAGGACTCAGTGTGGTCATAACGCCATCTGGGTTGTCATGGATCGCCTGACGAAGTTGGTACATTTTCTTGTGATTCATGAGACTTAGCATGTGGATCGGCTCACCAAGTTGTTTGGTGAAGAGATCGTGAGACTATACGGTGTTCCTGTCTCAATCGTTTTAGAGTGAGACCCAAAGTTCACATCTCAGTTTTGGGGGAGCTTTCAGAGACCGATGGGCACTGAATTGCAGTTCAGCACCGCGTATCATCCACAGACCGATGACCAGACCGAGAGGGTCAACCAGATCCTTGAGGATATGCTTCGAGCCTGCGTGATTGACTTCAAGGGTAGTTGGGATGAGCATCTATGATTGGCTGAGTTCGCATACAACAACAGCTATCAGGCGACCATTAGCATGGCTCCTTTTGAGGCATTATATGACAGACTGTGCAGATCTCCGAGTTGCTGGACCGAGGTCGGAGAACGATGTCTCCTAGGTCCTGAGCTTGTGCAACAAACGTCAAAGGCTATTGATATCATCAGACAGAGGATGCGCACAGCTCAGAGCTGGTAGAAGAGTATTGCTGACCATTGACATCGTCCCTTAGAGTTTGCAGTTGGGGACAGAGTGTATCTCAAGGTCTCGTCCATGAAGGGCATGGTTCGATTTAGTGCGAAGGGCAAGCTTGCCCCGAGATTCATTGGACCTTTCGAGATCACTAGGCGCATTGACGCCTTGGCCTATCGGCTTACCTTGCCATCTCAGTTGTCTGGCGTCCACAACATTTTTCATATCTCTATGCTGAGGAAGTGTGGGTCAGACATCGTTCCTGTTATTGATTGACAGCCGTTGGAGGTTTGTGAGGACGCTTCTTACATTGAACAACTTGTTTGTATCCTTGATCGGAAGGAGCAGGTCCTCCAGACCAAGGTCATTCCCTTGGTGAAGGTGCAGTGGGGTCACCATTTTGTCGATGAGGCGTCTTGGGAGCTCGTGGACGAGATTCGAGAGCGCTATCCCCATCTCTTTGATGATTAATTATATGTTGTATCTTATATGCTGTCTCCGATTTTATATGATGATATTATATTTTCTCTTCCTTTATGAGTTATGTCTAGTTGCGATGATTGTGCAAATTTTGAGGATGAAATTTTTATTTGGATGGGAGAGCTGTAAGACCCGTATCCGAGTCTGTACCGTTCTATAGGCTTCCATGGTCGTCGCGGTCGAATTCTGACAACCCTTGACCTGTATCCGACGTTTACGCATGATCCTAAGCCGAGTACTGCATACCGAAGTCTGCTCGACCCGAGACTTGTACCCTAGCGACCGCGCCGTCGCCGCGGTTCCAACACTGTGACTCACGCACCGATCTAATACCCAGGCTAAAAGATATGGGCCCGCGTTCATTTCGAGGAAAACGCCGCACGTGCGAATCCGAGAGAATCTCTACGACCTATCCCATGAATCAATCATTCAATCAATCAATCTCATCAATCAAGTACACATCATACCTCAAGTTAAGTACAAGCAACCCATACCCTACTCTTACCTCTCTCTTACACAAGCTACCCCAAAGTCCACCCTTACATCACATCATCTATCACTCCACCCATCACCCATCACTCCATCTCTTATCATCCCATCACTTGTCTCTCTCCCTCATTTCTAAAAAAAAAAATTCTCCCAAGCAACTAAAAAATTTCAACGTCCAAGCCTTCCTAAGCTCTCCCAAAACAACAAGTGTGACCCACTTTTCTACCCACTCATCTCCCATCTCAACCATTCATTCATCATCTACCTCTATCAAAATTGAAGGCAAGGAGCATAGGAGTCCAAGGGACCAAGAAGAAGGCCGATAGGTGGGTGATCCACTGTTAAATTTCATTTTTTTGGGACAACATGTGATGGGACCCGTTTGAAGTATATAATGTAAGGAATGGAGGGCCCATAGTGGCAGGGTCCCTCCTCTTCACGTCTATTTTTCTTTCTCTCTCTCTCTCTCTTATATGGTGATGATGATGTAGAGGTGTGTGGCCCACCTGGTGTGTGTGTGGCCCACCATGAAGTATGTATTATATCCATGCCACCCATATGACAGGCCCACCTTACTGACTGTCCAGCGGGACTGGACAGGCCCCGTTGAAAGGAAAATATAAATATGAGCCTGATCTAAACGTGTGGCCCACTGGACGTGGGGTGACGATGATGTAATATTCACACTGTCCATGGGATCTGGACGGTGAGGCCTGCTGCATGTGTGGCAGTTCACACCATCCAGTCCACTGGACGGTGTTGCCGGATGCCTTGTTTTAAATAAGAAAAAAATATATATAAATAAGATATATATATATATATAATATGTATATATATACATTATTCATAATATTATAATATATATATATATGTATTTAGAGAAGAGAGGGCTGTGGTGGGTGGCCCACCATGTGGGACCCACTGCTGATGGATATGTTCCATCTAAGCCATCCATCCAGCATCCAGAGGGTCTGGACGCTGGCCCTTTGCACTCTCTCATGCACACACACTTATATACATATATATAAGATATATTATTATATAATATAATATATTATATTAATAAATGATGATGGTGGGCCACACCTACGTGGGACCCACCTGATGAACGGACTGGATGGTATATAAATAGTAGGTGGGCCACGTACATGGGAGCCACCTCCCTTAATGTACACAACATACCCCAACCGTCCATCCATATGGCTAGCTCGTCAGGGCACAAAAAAAATAAATAAATAAAGAGACGATGGGCCATGTATGTGGGACCCACCGCTGATGGATGTAGTTCATCCAACCGTCCATCCATTCGGTGAGCCAGTCATATGGCTTGGGAAGAAAAATAAGACAGATCCAATTATCAAGTGGACCACACCACAGAAAACAGTGGAGTGAACACCCACCATTAAAACCCCTTTTGGGTTACAGAAGTTTTGAACAAATATGATATTTATTTTCCCTCACTGTTCAGGTTTTTGTGACCTTATGAACAGTCTGGATGGGAAATATATGCTATGGTGGGCCCTCTAAATTTTTAATAGTGTGAATCATTATCATCACTGCCATTTGTGGTATGGTCCAGATGATCTTTGGATATGATTCATTTTTTTAAATAATGCTCTAAAATGATCTCTAACAATGGATGAAGGGTGTACTTGGTACGACTCATTGGTATGACCAATTTAATGTATTAGGGGCCCACTTGACTCGGCCTATTTGATTCGGCCCTTTGATTCGGCCCATTTGATTCGGCCTGTTTGATTCGGCCCATTGATTCGACCCATTTGAATCGACCCATTGATTCGGCCCATTTGAATTGGCCCATTGATTCGACCCACTTGATTTAGCCCATTTGATTGATTCAACCCATTTGATTGCTTTTGCCCATTTGATGTAATTGAGGCCCATGATGATGTGTATTAAGCCCTTGTATGAGGTCATGGGCCCCTATCTGAATGACCCTATAAGCGCCATTCCTTGGGAGCAATGTTGGTTAAAGGTCCACATTGATGGGCAATGATGGTTTGACGTCCATATTGTGACCTTCCCTTAGGCCTTGTTAGGCCCATTCTCATCATTCTCTAGTGGGTTAACCCAAACACTTGGGCCCTATTGATTTTAATTGATCTACCATCAGCCGTCCATCTATGGACCCCACCTTGCGTCGAGGTTGATTATCGATGCCGGTTATCGGTGCCGATTGCCGATACCGGCTACCGTTACCGATTATGAGTTTGTGACAGCATAGCATTATGATATATGCTCATACGCATCATTTGTATGTTTGTTATGAGGTATGATTGGCCATCACATATGCCATAGAATAGGTGGTTTATGGGACTCCCTGATAGGTAGAGTTACCCCACATGAGCGCTCGGTATGTGCAGGATTGATGCATGATTGGACTGCGTGACTCATGCACTTTACATTTGTGTGATTGTGATTACTATATGCCCTAGCGACATCAGGGCCATGGCCTCCACAGACATATCCTGGGTGGTCGAATTAGACACCAAAAATATTATTACTAAGCATCGAGGCACCATAGATGTCCCTAGATGAAAATTCCTAAACCCGATGGTACTAGAGGATGACTCCATCGTCGAGACCGAGTCGAAAGATGACCATCCTAATGTCGAATACCAGGAGACTTCGTCTCCCACTGTGTCGTGGTCAGTTGGAAAGGGGTGTGGCCTTACTCACCCGAGGTTAGGGGGCATTACTAGGCTGAGTTTGACCAGCTCGTGAATGGGTCCACTATCAGCATGCCGGATAGGTATTGACAGACTATTGGCCAGGCGGATAGTGAGGTTTCTTATGCTCACTTGGACTGCGCGCCTGGGAAAGGGGCAGTGTCATTTGGAGTGTACTAAACCCCGATGATTATCCAGAATGAGAACTGTACTGATACTTGATGCTCTAGTGATGAGCTGCATTGATATGTGGATAAGGATTGGCATGCGCGAGTTGCATTTCGCATCGCATGGCCTTGATATGGCCGATAGCATTCATGTTTTGCACCGCATAACCTTGGTACAGCTGATTGCATTCACATACTCATCAGGATGATTTCACATTAATCTAACCTTGATTCTGAGCATGCTCATATTGCACACACACTTACACCGCCCACTAAGCTTTCTATAAGCTTATGCACGATTGATGCGTGCAGGTGATGCCAGGACGCAACCGTAGCTTAGTCACAGCAGGAGCGTGCAGTCAAGCTTCAGGAGTCTCCGTTATTATTATCTTGTATTTCCCTTCATACGTATTGTACTTTAAGGTTTTTAATCATAGTGAATTTTGTGATGGTGTTCTTGTAGTTATTGTTCGTGGGTTATGCTTATGGTTATGCTCATTATGAATCAAATTGATGTTAGAAATCCTCCTCGTGGAATCCCAGGATCGGAACCTGGTGTATGGGTGCCGGGAGCCGAGAACGGGGTACTACAGAGGCTATCGGCGCTAGATTCGACAATCGAAAATTTTGTGAGCCCGGTTTCTGAGTTTGGGACGTGACATAGGCCATTTGTGAACTTAATGAAGAAATATGACATCTCCCACAAAGTGAGCACTCCATACCACCCATAAAAAAGTGGGCAAGCCGAAATTTCCAAATTGAACATATTTTGAAAAAAATGGTTAACCCTGATTGTAAGGACTGGTCAATCCGATTGACCAATACTTTATGGGCTTACCGTACCGCATTTAAGACCCTTATTGGAATGTCTCCCTTTAGACTTGTCTATGGGAAGCCTTGTCACTTTCATGTGGAGTTCGAATATAGGGCCTATTGGGCGATTAAAAATCTGAACTTCAATTTGGACAATGCTAGCTCGTTGCGCAAACTTCAGTTAAATGAACTGGAAGAAATCAAGAATGATGCATATGAGAACTTGAGAATTTACAAGGAGAAGATGGTGTTTCATGACCAATACATTCTTTGAAAATAATTCACACCAGGTTAGAAAGTCTTTTTGTATCATTCTCGGTTACACCTTTTTCAGGGTAAACTCCGGTCTCGTTGGATCAGCCATTTCACTATTACTAATGTTTATCCTTATGGGGCTGTTGAGATTCAGAATCCAAACAATGTCAATGAATTCAAAGTAAATGGACATCGTTTAAAGCCATTTGTTGAAAATTTTGATTTAAAAGACATGTCAATACCTCTAATTGACCCTGTTTACCAGGATTGACCGCCTAGTCTGACGAAGGTATAGGTAGATTTATTTGCTTTCATATGATTTAAGATTAGGATAGTTTGCTTTCCGCTGTTTAGAATAGTTTACTTTTCACTGATTAGGATAGTTTTCTTTCTGTTGGTTTAATTCTTGTGCTAACCCATGTTTACACTGAGACCATTCAAAAAGCCTCAAAATTCCTTCTTCAAGTATTACCCTTCCATCACTTCCCTTCTCTTTTCATTGCCTCTTTTACATTACATGCTCATTTCTTTTACATTGAGGACAATGTAGATTTTTTGTTTGGGGATGGGGGATTAGGTGAACTAATCAGCGTTTTCTCTGTTTTGAGCAAAAGTTTTGAAAATTTTCAATGTTTCAAGTTGAAATCTATTTGGGAAGCGATGAATTGCGTACTTAAGAATGCATTGGGTATAATAAAAATAGAGATTGAATTTTAGATTGTTGGAATTTGATCAACTAAGTAATCTATCACCTAAGTTCTTGCGCTCAATTGATCAAGAGATAGTTTGAATATCATGTTAATCTAAATCACAAGACACATTCAATTTGTCTTCTATAAGACCTGATAGAAGTTTTGATTGTTAATATGTGAATCATTGATAGATGGTGAGAATCGAGTCTGGAGAATTTTATCCACCTTAAAAGAAGAAAAGAACCAGTTAAAAAAACAGGAGAACGACAAAGGGGTCATGAAAAAGAATAAAAAGAATGAAAAATATGGAAAAGAATGCAAAAATAAAAAGAATGAATAAAAATTGACCATTTATATAAAATCAAAGACTGGAAAAAGAAGGAAAATGGGACAAGTTCGGAATCAGTACTTGAGTTTCAAACTGATCTTAAAGTGATGATTATGACTAACATGATGAATTAATAGTATTCGTACAAGAAGTTGATTTTCACTGAGCACATTGAAAAACTTGATATGCAAACTATGCTTGATTTAATGGACAAAGAATTTACTTTATGTGGTTCGGCTCTAAGTTTTCAAAACCCCACTTTCGTATCTTAATTCTACTCATTCATACTTGAGTGTACAAAGGATTGTTTTCCTAGAGAGGTTTTGAACATTAAGCATTGAGATATATTTCATGCATACTTTGCTCGGGACTAGCAAAATGCTAGTTAGGGATTGTATTGAGGGTCAAATATTGCATATTATCTCCCATTTATATCTTGGTTTTATGAACATGATAATGCTTAATGTTCTATTTTACTTATGTTTGTGTTACAAGGTGAATTTAAGAGCTTAAATTGAAAAGGGTGCTAAAAGCATGGATTTGATGCTCAAGAATCACTATGGCAAGGTGTAACATTTTGAAAAAATTCGTACAAAAACCCGAGTTCCACCTTAGACAGAAATCATTAAGGACCGAATCCTTTAGAAATTAGACAAAAATTAATTAACTACTAAACTGAATTAATCGGCGAGTTAGTTCGAATCACTTTCTATACGAACTGCAAGGCCCAAAACCAGCAGAATCACTAGCTCTACGTTACTTAAAAACCTAGGATCAATCTTAAAACCCAGTTGCTCTCGGGAGCATCTTGAAACTCCATATCGGACCTGGACCACGCGTCGAAAGTCTGATTACCGTGAAACTATACGATTATGACTACCTTACTGGACTTGACAACCATCTCGGGAATCAAGTCCAAATAGTATCTAAAAATGCACAACTTGAGCTCGGAGCGAAGTGTGTGAGAAACGCGAATATCTTTAAAAAATGAACTCAAAGTTAAGTGATTTAGGCCATTCGCTTGTGGGCCAAATTTAAGGTTTCAGACCGTCAGATTCCGACCCAACTATACTCTTAAATCAGGGAAATTTCTCTACACATAACAGTGTAGTAGTAGCCCTGATCGAATCACAATAGCCGTTAAACTGAAACTGGTCCTCCATGGTCGATCCACAAGTCCGATTGGACCGAAACTTTAACTTGGCATAGATCCATTGCCAGGGAACTTTCTCCAGACCGTATGCGGAAAATGGACCTCCAGATGAGCTCCGTTGGCCTGAAACAGACGACTTTTGGCTATAACCTAAGTATACCATGGCCCTGGGGCCATTGACTTCACTTCTGGGCTTATATAAGACCCTAAACCCACTCATCTCTCATTCCATACGAATTTCTAAAACCCTAAGAGAGAGAAGAGAGAAAAGAGAAGAAAAAAGTGAGGAGAAGAGAGAGAGAGAGAGTGAGAGATAGTTGCTGGGATCCAATCCCACTGCTCCACGTGCCGAATTATCCTATCTGTATCGCTATATAGCTATTTCAACTCCACTTTTGGGTAAGGAATCCTAACCCTAATCCGCTTTAGGTAACCAGATAGGTAGATCGGTGAAATAACTAACCTATTTCATGATTTAGGTAACCGTTGTGCTGTAGATAAAGGCGTAGTGTTCGAATTGAGTTCGATACGAGTTTACCGACGGAAGGTGCAGACTATAAACGTTTAGGTTATGGTTTTCAAGGATTTCAATGTCAGTAATGATTTATGATTGACTTGATTGCTATCACATATGCTTAGATGCGATGTTTTCCGCGTATTACATATATATATGAACTATGTTGAAATTAATGCATTCCATGTGTTTGTTGAAAAGTTTGTATGAATTTGGAATTATGATTTATGCTTGCCATGATTGTTGTTTGGGAATACATGATTGTTGTACGTGTGGCAACTCCCTTATGAAAGGATTTTCTATAATATATGTTATAACTAATTTCTTACATGTATGTTGATATGCGTAGTCTAAGTGTTTGATAAAATGCCTGAATGAGAAAATGCTTGTTGAAATGTATTTAATGAGGGTGTTGAGATTGGATTTTTAATTACCTTATGAAAGGATTTTCTATAATATACGTTATCACATCTCAATACCCATTATGTTTGAGTACAATTGGGACTAATACGTAGTCCAGGCAATCGGTAATGGTTTACGATCAGTGGCCAAAATAGTTTCGCCATGACAGATACATTCGATGAATCTGAGTCGTACGGTGATTATCTACAGTGGTTAGGTCACAAGGAGTGCATGTGCGCTCCATATCGATTAATTCAACATACGCTCATATCAGTCGAGCTTGTCAAGTAACCCGATTGGCCTAATGTATGTTCACCATGTATGAACACTATTGTTTGAATCTAAGGTACCACTTACCATTGAAAAACCCATTTAACTTTGGTACTTTGATCCGCTAAGACTATGAGCCGGGCATGGTGGTATGGGACACTGTGGTCGAGTTGTCGGCCTACGCTGGCGTGACTAGCCTCCACGTAGTGTCCAGTGAGCAAACCAAACTCGTAAGCTGAATACGGTGGTATGAGACACTGCATTCGAGCTGTTGGCCTACGCTAAGGTGGCGAGCCTTTCCCATAGTGACCTTGAGTATAAAATAGGCCTACGATCAGGTGATGAGCCCCTCGTAGTGACCTCGAGTGTGAATTAAGCCTACGCTGAGGTGACGAGGCTCCCGTTGTAACCTATAGTATAAACTCGCGAATTTGCCTATCTTATGTGATTAACTAGGATTGACAACCCTAGATAGATCATTGTTTGGGTAAGTGATATAAAGGGAGGTACCTTAGCTTCTCGAATCTATGTATGAATAAGTCTAATTAAGAACTTGGCTAACACGACCATGCACTGCATTGCATGTGCCTTTGGCGTGGGTGTTGAGCATAGTGGGAGTTTAGCATGCGCGACCGTGAGATGATGTCGCAGAGGGAGTGCAGGTGAGGGCATGCATCATTAATACATATCATCCTTACATTAACTAGAGTACTTAGGAATGCTTGTTGTATTGCTTTATCATTACTGCTTGACTGAATTGATAACATGTTAACCTTTGCCTTATATCTCCACTGAGTTGATCACTCACTCCCACTCTGGGATGGTGTTTTAAAACACCAACCAGACTCTTTTGCACTTACAGATGATGTTACGGCTTACGAGTTGGAGCCGGCCTTCTATGATGACGAGGAGTTCTCCTACCTGCAACTTTCTAGCAGGTCTATGTAGACTTGGAGTTGTGTCACCGGGGCTACAGGGATATGGATTTGATGATATTACATTTTATCATTTTGTATATTTTGGAACTATACATGTAATTATTCATCCTGGTGACATGATCATACTCTGGGGTTTATATCCACTTATATGCTTTATATATCTATTATAGTCTTCCGCTTGCTTAATTTAATCACCTCTGGAGTATGATATGTTGATTTGGTATAATCTCACTCATGTTTAATGCATAAATATGGACAACATTTAATCATCATTATCTATGTTACATAAGTGACGCGTTGGAACTCGGGAGTTGAGCATCTGCTCGACCCTCAATTTTCAGGGCATTACAAAGGGATGGATCTTAGGAGACCAAGAATGAAGAATTCACATGCCAAAGATCCAAGAAAACCAAGTGAGGAATGAAGAGAATTAAAGATTTGAAGTGAAGAAAAGGAATCTTGAAATCTTCCTAAAAAAGTATATTCTGAAAGTCTGGGTCATTTTGTGAAATTGCGCAGAGTGAAGTCTATTTTGGAAAACTGCGCAGAGTGAAGTCTATTTTAGTAAACCGTGTAAATTTGAGGCAGTTTTTAGAGTTTTCTAACTAGGTACGGAAGTTGGAATTTGACAACTATAAATAAGACTCCCTAGGATATTCCTAGGCATCTTCTAGAGTTTAATGAGTAGAGCAAAAGGGTGGAGAAGCCACTGCCAAAAGTTTTTATTTTCTTCTTCCTTAGTTGTTTTTACATTTTTCTTAAGAGACTTTAGTCTAATCATGTCTATGGTTAGCTAAACCTCTTAGCTAGGGCTAAGAGGTGAAGTTTGTAGCATGATGGGATGTTTTTGTTGCTTTGATTCATGTTTATGTTGAACTCTCTAGATTTTAATTTGATACTTAAGAAATACTAGTTTTTTAATGGTTTATTGTGACTTAAATTACAATAGATCTGCAATAGCTTTGAGTATCTTTTTTTTTCTGATTTGAGATTGTGAAATTAGTAAGTCTTATTGTTCACCATCGTCCCTTGGGCATGGTAGGGTGATGAAATCCTTCCTAATCTTAACAATTCTCCTTCTTTGAGATTATGGGATTGGTAAATCCTGTTGTTTGTTATTGACACCTGGGCATAGTTTGGAGATGGAATCCCTTCCAATTATCATAGTTCTCTTTCATTGAGAATTAGGTCAATGAAAGTTCAGATTTGATTTTATTGATATATTTTCCAATTGGATATGATAGGACTCCAATTCTAATTATGTTACTTGAATCAAGCAAGAGGGCTCCCTGATCACTACAAGTGGATCCTTGGCACCCTAGTCCCCACATTTAAATTCCTAGTTTTAATTACTTAATTCAGAATTACTCTCTCAATCACTTCAGAATTAGTTTTACATCTTCTTCAAGTTCTACTTCTAGTTAATTTCAGAAACGCACAAGATCAGTCCCTGTGGATTCGACCTCGGTCTTATTGAGATTATTACTACATTGCGACCCTACACTTCGGGTTGTGAACAACTCTACACGTATTTTCGCGTCAGAGGCCTATGAAATGTCTTGACGAGTTTGAAGTAACCGAACTCTGAACCCCAATCCTACACAAGGAAAGGGTTTCAAAAGTAATGGACTCCTGTACTTACCTTTAAGTGAGTGAGCACCATTCAGCATATGTTGATGAAGATCTTCCACTTAATGAAGAGTCTTTAACTCTATTGAACCGCAACTCATTGTAGATGCTCCGGTCGAAGATGCCGAGGTTTTTGGGTCAAGGTGTTGGTGAATCTATTCTAGTTAATGATGGTTATTTAAGAGCTAGAG
The DNA here is from genome assembly GCF_029962835.1 of Magnolia sinica. NCBI lineage: Eukaryota > Viridiplantae > Streptophyta > Magnoliopsida > Magnoliales > Magnoliaceae > Magnolia > Magnolia sinica. The sequence goes on from NC_080578.1 coordinate 67,129,590, forward strand.
AAGACTCCCAAAGCTAAGAATTCAAAGATCCTAGCACAATGATTTATCGTTAAAGAGTGTTGCTGGATCATCAATGAAGGCTGGAGTTCATAGTTCAATCTAGGCTATGAATGTTCCAATAAATGCCTTTAAGTCATAGATTGAATGATGAACTATTATGGGAAAGAGGGCTTGAGAGGAAGGGTATTAACTCTAGAAATAACTCTCTTAAAGCTCTCTTCAATGCTCGCTGCAAAAAGCTAAGAAACAACCCCATGTGATATATAGAGTAAAATCTCAACAGTAAAAAAATGGATAGAAATCTGTCATTGTCGATGCCATCGACTCGTGCACCAAGGTTTTCAAATAGGTGATGGACAAATTTTGTCCGATGTCATTGATCATCCTTTGATGCCATTGATATTTTCTTTGAAAAATACACTGAGGTTGCTAGACTATCTGAGCTTAATTTTGATGCCATCGAACATTCTTCGATGCCATGAAAGTTTGAATTTCGATTCATCAAAGACATTTCGATGCCATCAAGAATAAATTGATTTTCCTTTGAAAAATCTTTGGACATATTTGTCCATATTTGTTGTTATTGAATAATCTTTCAATGTTATTAAAATTTGAATTTGGATGTCATCGAAAGAGCTTTAATGCCATCAAGAAATATATGATTGGTCCAAGTATCGATGTCATATATGACTTAACTTCGATGCCATCAAAGGTAGTTCGATTGCATCAACAATATCAGAGTTCCTTCAAAGCTTGTTGGAGAGATTTGGCCTAAGTTCGATGTCATCGAAGTAGGTTCAATGCCATCAAAACTTAAGTTTTGATGTCATCAAACTTCCTTCGATGCCATCGACAATATCCAGTATTTTTATAGTTTTCTTGCTGGATTGTTAGGACACTGTTTCGATACTATTGGAAAAGTATTTTTCCAATTTGATTCATTCTCCACAAACTTCATGCTAACTCTATAACTAAGCTTATCAAGGGTTTTGCAAATATAATTTAGGTAAGTTTATACTATTTTAAGTGGGGTTATTACCTGATAGGGTTTGGTTAGGGATGTGAAGCTTAATTTACCTATGTATCACACTTGAACCTCTTCAACTTGGTGAGTCTTCGGTCTTGTATTCTTCATATGGGGCTCACTGGGATCTAAGACTCAACATTCACACTAATTAACAAACACGGGCACTTTCAATATCCCCCTTTGTCAATTACATGACAAAATACCTAACAAACCCTAAATGAATTATACAACTCAATATTTGCAAGGTATTGCATTGCTTATAATTATTTTTTTTTACAAATTCACAACTTAGCTCTTTAGTTGCTCCCCCTATCTTCCTGCATCACCATTAACGCCAAAACCAACAAGCACACATAATGGTGGGAATCTGGTTCTCCCCTTTTTGTTAGTGATTGGCAAAGGGTTAATAATAAATAACATACAATTTTCATTGAAGTTGGAGAAGTAATCACATAAGATTATAGAAGATAAATCAAACATTCACATAATAAAAAAGATAGGAGTGAAATGTAGAGAAACAAGCCATCATCAATATATGTCATAATTGCCCATAAATGTCATGAATATCCAAAACATAAACCATCCAAAAGACACAACAAGCCCAAGTAGGGCAATATCATCCAAAATACACATAACCATCCACATAATATAACATCTGATCAAACTATATACAAATAAACATGTATCAAATCATTTGGGCCTCCAAAATGATAATAATGCCTCAGGACCTAAACCCTAGACTTGCAGCGCTGAATTGGACTCTAAGCAGATGGACCACCCTCACATGGAGCAGTGTCATCATGACAACAAGTGAGGGCATGCAGGATCTCCTGTGTGGTCTATTGAACTGCCTTCATGGAGCGCTGTAGGGCCTCGACCACCCCCTCCATCCGGGTGAGGCACTCATCCTGATGGTCTAGGCGCTGGATGATGGACCCCCGACGATCTCAAAATTGCATGTGGCGCCTAGTGCAGAAGTCCATTGTGCATGGGAGATCGTGAGGCAGTCGAGCCTGATCCTCGGTCAGGAAATCTATCTCTACAGCATCAATCTCGAGTGGAGCATTGTCCTCCTAAGGTGCAAATGCCGAGGTCGATGCGGTCACCAATTGCTCTTAGAGGTTCATCATCTTGATGTTGTCTTTAGTGAAGCGCAGAGTAGCATGCGGACTATCGGATGTGGGCACTAACCTCACCTCCTGGGCTAGGAGACAAATAAGATGGGGGAATGGAATGTGTGTCTCGTGTCCCTTGTACTACAAAAGGAATTTGATGGAAGATGATACTCGATAGACATAGATGGTTTCCTAGAAAAATACTGTAGAGAATGCCCAACATGAATGGATTCAAGTCTACCATATTAGTCCCACAATGATAGACATTAGAACTGAAGTACCATGGAGGACACGTAATTTATGAGTCATGTGCTTTGAATGTAAAGCATTCCCTTCATGCTAGGGAACATTTACTCCCTTGCATAGGTATTGGGTGACCTCAGACCTAACCTCTAAGGAATTAAAATCATGATCTACCAGGCCTTGCGCTGTGGCTGACACACCATTGAGTTGAGCAATCATAGCTGTGGTGATGCAGGTAGTAGTCTGACCGATAGTGACCTCAATAGATGGTGGTCAAGGATTGGGGAATAACAGTAGGCAAGGAATTAATATACTTGTTCATTCCTAGATATGCCGCCAAAGTTGAGCACAGTGCTTCATTCGACTGTTTCCAATATGGGTCGACTGGAATTTGGATCTTAGGCCGTGGAGCCTCTCAGAGTGGTGTCTCTTGCCATTAGATTGGAGACGACGGGGTGGAGGGCTCCGCTGGAGTCGGGGGCCTCTCATATCATCAGCAAGCACACATTTTTTATCGTTTGGCTCAAGACGACGACGACTCCCCTTGGACAACAATTTTTCTCTTTTCCTTAGGGATGGTGCAAATTTTGAAATAAAACAAGATTTACCAAGAACTACAAAGATGAAATGCACAACCCAAGGGAATCCCCAAATCCAATCTACAAATCCTAAAATGACAACCCCAAACAATGAAAAATGAAATGGAGGACAATGTAGGAAGCCTTACCATAAGGGATGACCAATGGAGGAAGAAAATTGGAAGGAAAGATGTCCACTAGAGCTCTAAGGAAGAAGGAAGAGGAACGGCCGTGAGGAGGAGAAGAAATGAGGTGAAACAAAAAAATCCCGCCCGTTCCCCCTTATATACTGTCGTGAATCTTCAATGCCATTGACATGTCTTCGATGCCATTGAAGCATTGTTGATGCCATCGAACAACTTCCAGATAGGTTAAATATGCGCGGAGGGCTTCCATGCCATTAAAGATCTCTTTGATGTCATCGAAGCAGTCTGTTAATTCGGATTTTCCAGTTCAATTCTCATGGACATATACAATGTGATGTATATACATATATACCAATAATTCATGATTTGTGCACTCAACAAAATTCATAAAATTCACAAAATAGTAAAACACAAAGAGAAATTAAAATAAACTATCTATGTTAAAAAAGAATGATGAGGCCAAAATCCTCAAATATAGCAGTTAAAGCATATGGGCTAATGACGACATTAGACCACACATACTCTAATAGATTTTTGGAGATCTCCAAATCTATTAGCATCTAGTTATTTCGTTAATATATTGGCAAGTTGTCACTCGGTAGACACATAATTCAACACAATCACATTTTCTTCTACAATCTCACGTATAAAATGGTGTCAGATGTCAATGTGTTTTGTTCTAGAATGTTGAACTGGATTTTTTAAAATGTTAATAGCACTTATATTACTGCAAAATAATGTCATTGTTGATTGATCAATTGTAACACCCCGTACTTTCCAGTACTCGGGTGTTACCATGGAAATCTAAACCAGTTTACACGTGTGTGGAAACACACGTAGCTTCCCTTACACATCAATATCCAGTGATCCCCAATTCATTAATCTTAATCGTCTGGTGCTACATTTCATATATCAAGCCATCCATTCGATTGGTTTTTAAAATAGTCCAGAGACGTCTATCTTAGGATCTCAATCACTTCAATAGAAGAATCAAACCATCCAATAATGTTTAATATGTGTGTGTGTGTGTGTGTGTGTGTGTGTGTGTGTATTTAATTGTTATATTATAAGTTTTACACAAATTTAGATCAAAAAATTATGGATGCATTTATTTGTCTTATAAATAATGTATGAAAATGTGTTGTAATAGAGTGATATGTATATAACTAACGTATATAGAATATTATGAAAATAATATTATAATGTGTATAATTTTACAATATATAATTAAATTTTAAATATTAATGAAGTATTAAATATCTTTTATAGATATGAATACAAAAATTTCTAGATGTTTTAATCAAGTTATATATTGTTTAACAACATGATTTTAAATATGATAATGTACAAATTTCAATCCATATATATGTACAATAGGATATTCCTATTGTAAATTATGAAATATATATTAATAAATATGTGATCAATGGCATGTATATAATAATATGTTAATATTGAAAATTATATTTATATATATGCATGAGATTTTAATTATTTTAGTTACAAGTAATATGCAAGGGTAACGAAATCTATATTAATATTAGTATTGGTTAATAATAAAATTATGAGAGCATTACAAATGGCCCCTTTAGGACCTTTTAACCGTTGACGTCCAAATTCGGAATCATCTGACCATTAGATTGATGGGAAACCACCATTAGGACTACAAATCAAGTTGTGGGCCCCACCTGGACATTCATCAGCTTGATATTTGATCTCGGGCCCTACTTAGGGACTTCCAAATGGAATGGATGGAGTGGATTTTCCACAAATGTCACAGTGGACCCCACACTTGCGTCGCATGTGCACCACAGGGGATGCACTCGTTGTGCACCGTACTAATAGGAGTAGTCAAAACTCTTTGACCGAGCTTTCTCTTAAAAGAGAAAGTCTCTCTTACTCCCCTGATTTCGCCAGTAAATGGACTGACGTCCGTTTCGTTGATTGGTGGCCCACCACCCATGATCTCGCGCATGATCCAAACCATCCATCTGATAAAGCACCTACAGGAGACCAAAACCATGTCTTCCTTATGAGTTACCATGCACGTTCTTGCACATGATTGTTGCTGCAAAAGAGTCCTACAAATACATTATTTTCAAAAATGGAAACTGCCCTCTCCTAGCCAGCTCAGCAATCCGCTTGAGAGGAGGGATTCTCCATCTCAGCTGTCCGTGAGGTGCAAATCCTAACCCTCTAAGGTTAGGTTTTTAGCAAAGAAAAAGAAGGAGAGAGAGAAAACAGTCGTTTCCTCCTTTGCTCGAACCCACCATGTAATCCTCACTAGAGCTTCAACTTCAAGCTTCCGTAAGCTCCATAAGGAGTATCTCCATAAGGAGTATACAAATGGTCTGGAAGCATTGGAATCCTGAAAAATTCATCGAATCAAGAATCACCATTGGAGGCTAACTTTCTTCCTCGTTTGCTGTCGCACCACACCACACTTCTTGTAAAATCCTGAGATTTCACGGCCAGAGTTCATACTCGTGCCTGAGAAAATTGGGTGTTAATAATGTATAAACTTAGATGCTTTTGAAAATCGCACCCTATTTTTTTCCATTTGGATCGCATCCAGATACATTTAGGAAGGTAACATTCACATGAATAAAATCAACTATATTGATTATATTTCATCAAAGTAAAAAAGAATAATCGATGCCTTCTCAAGGGAAGTTTAGTACATTCATCAAGTTCGCAGCGGAAGTACAAGGCTAAATAAATAAACTATCTTCGCATTCTTTTGTATAATCTTCTATAGGGAAGTAGTTCTCTAAGTCTTCAATCTGTACGTCACCTGCATTGACTGTACGGTTGGGAGAGGGTCAACGCCCTACTCATAGTAAAGGTTATCCTTTAAGATTAACAGTAATTCAAGAGATTCATGAAAGCAAGATAATTGTTCTGATACGTCAAGTAATCCACACTACAAGAGATATCAATGCGCAAACAATCTATATGAGATGCATGCCTAGCAAAGTATATGTAGTGTATCACACTTAGTGATCGTCACAATGTGGAATATGATTAAAACTATCCGACTCGACCTGCATCCCAGACTAACATGGCTTTACACGGTTGTCTTAAGACGGCCACAACACATGAACCAGGAGAATACGCCCCCAGAGATTGGAGCGACTATTTGCGATAACTAACCCCCCCATAACTCAGAATTGATGTACTACGTATATAGAACATCTCACGTACACCAACCAGGACACCATCACCCAAGAAACATGGAAATTACGTGTCGCCCTAGGGTCATTACCGAAAACGCATTACTTCCATGATATTTAATCGGTCGCTAGAGGAGGGATTCCCATCATAATACTTGCATCAAGAGAGAATTATTTTATCAATGGTCAGTTAAGAATATCAAGACACCTACCAAGCCCTTAAGGTATAAAGAGGCGAGTGACAATAACCAGCTCGAATAAGAGGCGAGTGATGAAGGTTAACTCGAACTGAGGAGAGTGGTTAAGGCCATCTGTGAGTGACAATAACCAGCTTGAATAAGAGGCGAGTGACGAAGGTCAACTTAAACTGAGGAGAGTGGTTAAGGCCAACTCATGATGATTAAAGGCAAGAGCAAGGCTTGTATCTATAGCCTTACATAAACTCAGGAAAGCCTCTTGCAATGGATATCATGTGAAAATCTCAAAAGGGCCATTAATTGATGATATCCATTTAAAATGTAAACAGATGGAAAGTAATAGAAATCTAAATTAGATAAAAGGCATGGAAAGGGCAAGTGCAAAGGCGAGATAAAATGCATCAACTCAATTAAGACAAAAGGCACGTAAAAAGGAGTGATAAAATAGCATGAAGGAAAAAGGGGCAGGATAAATATATCAACTTAAATTATCGAAAGCTTAAAGGATAAAGCCCTCACCTCAGCGGTGTCGAGAAAATGTGAATCGAACCCGAACTCATTTGGTGACTCAGTGAGTCGCCGATCAACAAGCACACACCCCCACTCTCTCTTTCTTTTTCTTCTTCCTTTCTTTTCTTCCTTTCTTTGTCTCTTTCTTTTCCTTTCCTTTCCCTTTCTTTCTATTCTTTCTTTCCCTTTTCTTTTTCTTTTCTGTCTTCTTCTCTTTTCCTTTCTTTCTTCTTCTCCTCCTTTCTTTCCTTTCTCTTTTCTTTTATTTCCTTTTTATTTCTTTCTTTCTTTCTCTCTTCCTTCCTTCCTTCCTTCTTCTCTTCCTCTTTCTCCTCCTTTCCTCTTCCTTTTCTTTCCTGCTACTACCACGTCCAGTAAGGTTGGCCTTCTCTCTCCCTCTCTTTCTTTCTTTATTTATTATTTTTTCCTCTCACAGTCGAATGGGGGTATTTTTATAGCAAAAAGGATTTCTAGATCCTTCCTGTGTAAGTACTGTTGTGCATAAGAAAGGAGTCGTATGGATTCCCTTACGAAGAGAAAATCGGAACCGTGTTGGTTTTATTCTTGTGAACAAATTTTGGAAGAGGATTAGTTCCATTTTCTTGGTCGGGTCAGGGAAGAAAAGACCAGGATTTAGTTGTATTGTCCTTGTGGTTACAATGGATGGCTCAGATCATCTTAGATGATCATGGGAGTGGCCCACCATAGCTCCCAACACAGACGTTGTCCGTCCGTTGCGGGCGGATTCAAACCTCCCAGCGCGGAAGCATGAAAAGTGGGAGAGATTGGGAGTGGTCAGATTCGGGGGCCACATGTGATGGTCTCTTGATAGATCCACTACATTCATCTATTTTGTAGGCTAATTTTTGGCCATAGGCGTAAATATAGGGTAGGTCCGAGTTTTGGATGGACCACACGATCAGGTAGGGTGTGGAGGATGCTCATCGCTAACGGTTTTCACTCCCATTTATGTGGATTGTTCAAGATAGGTGGGTCCACTTGTGATAATCCACCAGGGGATCTATTCCCTTCACCGTCTTCACAGGGTCATGTTAGGCCATGGGCCAAAAGATTGGGCAAATCCACATCTTTGATGGGCCACAACACATGTGACAAGTTGGTGCTTCCCATCGGTAAAAAATGTTGGAACCACATAACAAAAGTTACATGATTAATTGTGGCATTAGGTTGGGCCCACGTAAACGTTTCTTTCTGGGATTTGATCCGTCTATCCAGTTTGTTATGCAATTTTAGGACAGGAGGTCAAAAATAAAGTAATTCCATTAATCGAGTGGACCGCATGATCAGATAACACTTAGAATGATGTTCACCGTTAAACCTTTATAGTTGAATAGTTCCATGCATGTTGCATCCTTAATTACAAATTTGTCATCTATTACTCAACTATCTTCTAACGTCCATATGTCAGAGTGTACCATCCAAATGCCCTGAGATTTGGTGAGTATTCTTTAATTTTCATGCTCCTTCTATGGTTCAAGTTTGGGCCCCGATCTCCAAAGGATGCCTAAGATGCTCTTTTAGATAGCTAATACGCTCCGTACTTTAGAACAGTGGTTGTACACATCTAATTGAAACATTACCCGGTGGTTTAAACACATGACCTAAGATCTTCATAATGACTGGATTATCCTACATTTTTGATGGCCCGTTTGGGGGATCCAAATATGATGGACATTCAGATGACATGCTAAAAACAGGAAGACTTAATTGTCGGTATTCTAATTATGTATCTAGGTGATAGTACTATCAATTTTGTAAATTGATGGTCATACAGTGGGTTTCTGGAGTGATTAGGGGTAGAACATGTACACCGTTAAATTTAAGTGACTTGTTCACATGTGTAAATTTCTCATATTACAGTTCTAATGGTGGATTAAGCATATTCATATGAGGTGAACAAGGTGAACGAATCAGAATCTTGATCTGATAAGTGTACGGACAGATGTAGAGGTCAAGTAGCTAGTTTACTATGATCTAAGGGCTGAAATTCAATGTATATGGTTAATTTATGATAATTAGGCATGATATAAAATTTTTCATGAAACGGATCATGAGAACCATGTGATTTAGTGTTTAGGGGTCTAGGTTAATGACATTTTCATAATTATTGCTGATCTAAGGGTTTTGTGAAATCTAATAGTTTTACTTGGTTCTATGTCCATTTCTAAACATTTATTACAAAATAACTTGCCTCTAAATCATTATGGTTAAAGATTATTCACCGCTTTAGTCAAGGGAAGGTACATGTATCTCATCACATGATCAACGGTCGGATGACTTGATTTATGGATGAAGATCATTCCCAGTGGTCAATTCGTGTTCAAGAGTAGACGCAAGGTGAGGATAGCTAGATTGGTATCGTGCCCATGTACGTGTTACATTAAATCTCACGGTAATGCTCGAGAACTTTCAATACTTGGGTATTGAAAAGTTCGGGGCGTTACACTTCTGATGTTCGATTCTGGGTCTGTTCGGACAGTCTTGAGCTCCTAAACAAGGAGAAAGAAAATAGAAGAAGAAAGAAAGAAAGAAAAAGGGAGAGATGGGAGTTTGAGTTGGGCCAGGTCGTGGCTCAGCGTACCAGGCCAAACTTTGTCCGAGTCCCAGAGTGCTGGCCTTCAAAAGAGCATAGAGAAAGGAAGAAAGAAGAAGAAAGAAACAAAAATGAGAGAGAGATCCAGAGAGCAGAGAAATGAAAGAGAAGAAGAAAGAGAAAAAGAGGGAGAGAGTCACTGAGTCGACTCGGTTGAATTGGATCGTTGATCCTACCCATCCTCCTGAGTCAACTAATGTAAGTTAACTCTTCCTCCCAAAGTAGATTATTTTAGTTTATTATTATCATTTATATTGCCATGATTACCGTGATTATTAAACATGATTACCCACTAGCAAATTTCTCATAGTGGTATTAGTTATTATAAATAAAACTACAATTATTAGACATTAGAATTCTACTCACCATTCATAAACATTATCATTAATAGTAGGAATGATTTAATTTCCACCATCGTAATGATTATTATTACCATAATGAGCTAATATTAATTAAACCATTAATGTTAATAATTATGTTATAGTTATTAAATTTACATGGTAATTAATCTTACATCAACTAGAATCCAAATCCTAAAATCTAGCCTAGACCTAAACTCTAAGATAAAATCCTAGGCCTAAATAACCTAAACCCTAGGTCTATACTTAAATATAAACGATGAGACCATAGCACCTATTATCGTTACTAGGTTCATTGATATGATTATATTATCATTTTTTTCCTTATGGGGTTAGTATAATTCTTGTTAATACGATTATCAATATTAGTACTTATTATATGATTGTTAGTAAATCTTTTTTTTATTACTTACATTATTTAAGAGATTATTAGTCATTATGAGGACATTAGATATTGTTGGTATATCTAAATATCAACTTGTGAATCATCATTATTAATACTAATAGATTAATACTCCTATTATGAACGCTAACTGATCCAGGGTACAATTATAAAAATAATGACAATAATAACTTAGGAATCAAATCCTAGAATCTAAGCATAGCACTAAACTTTAAGATAAGACCCTAAAACCTAGATAATCTAAGCCCTAGGTTATATTAATCTTGACCATGGACACTTAGTAGAACATTGATCTCACGAACAACTTCGCAATTCATGGTAGGATTCAATTCTAAGGGCGTAAGCACTTAGTGATACCAGAGGGTGATTCGGTTTATCAGGTGATGATTCTTCCCCTTGAGCTTTCCATCTTCCCATTAGCTTAAGTTATAGTTTGTATTTTAAATTTATAATTGATTTCTCCCTTTTATAATTACATGTGTTAGCTGGTGGAAATTGAATTGCTATATTACATACTTAATGTTCATCCTGTATAATTGTTCATACTTGTGAATTTTTTTAGTGGATTGCTTATGGAATTTAAATTGGTACATTAGTGAGAAACCCCCACTTATAAATGTACACCCATACTTGGGATGTAACTCGATTGATGGTGATTGCAATGGACCTTCGATCTAGTGGTTATTGAGTGGTGGTTTAGATGGATCATTGATATAGGCCTACCATCCAGGGTTATTGTGTCTAAGTGGTTTCCAAGGATGGTCTTTTATCGCATAGTTTTGATACTCGTCTTATGTGGCTTATTTTGATACTGCCTTATGTGGCTTGTTTTGATATAGCCCTATGGGGCTTTGTTTTGGGTATTTTCCCTATATGGGTTTAATGTTTTATATCGTACAACCATACGATGATAAACCCCATATACTGTAATATGATTGACCACTAGTCGACGGGTTTTCATTAAACATCTTAAGGTGGTAGTCTCATGAGTCGGGGATGGTGGTATGAGACATATGCCCAAGTTGTCAGCCTATACTGGTGACGAGCCCCCATAGTGACCTTGAGCTTATTTAAATCGGTTGATTATAACTGGACTAATAATGGTTTAGCTAATCATGCATACATGGCACAAACCAACATCTATTGCTATTGTATGTGATATACGTATTTGTCTGACTAGATGATTTTCCCAGGTCGATGATTCGCATGGGTGACGAGCCCACTGTCCGCACGGATGAGCATCCCCGGGGCGATGATTGGCATCTAATAAGACCTGCATCATGTGTTATTTTCTATTCTTTACTTTATAACTATGCTTACCTAATGTGGCGGTGTGTAATCTTGAGGGAATTTCATACTGAGTTGGCCACTCATCCATCAAATATACAACCACACAGGTAGCACAGGTGGCCCAGATGATGTTCACATTCATATTGGTGAAGAGCAGGCTATGGTTGACAAGGGTGCATGATTGTATTTGCTAAGGGCTGCTACAGGATTTCACAGCTCAAGATTGTTTCAATTGACTTTGTTTCACATGTAATGTTATTTCATTTTGTATTGTAATAATGAGGACATTGGTTTTTATAAGTCATTATGGGCAGCTTCTTGTATATTTAAATGATAATGCAACTTTCCTTTATGTCTAATTTGTCCATACTGCACTCATCTGCTTACTCTGATGAAAGGAAAAAGAATATATGTGGACTTTGGCTCTTTATAAGTTAACACTCGAGTTTTTTGGGAAATGGGTCGTATACTTGGGTCCTGAAAAGTCAGAGCATTACATCAATACCATAATCCAACAACATTTGCTTCATCCAAAGAAGTTGTACACAACAACTACCGACTGCAATGTATTCAGCCTTGGCGGTAGATAAAGATACAGAGTTTTGTTTCTTATTATGCCAAGATACTAGACAATTGTCGATGTAAAAGCAACCATCATTGGTTGACTTGCGATCATCAATATTACCGGCCTAATCAGCATCTGAATACTCGATAATGATGGTAGATGTGTCAAATAGGTACCATAGGCCAAAATTGGTTGTCACACTCACATATCTTATAATTCTTTTAACAACGGTTAAATGTGATTCTTTAGGATCGGCTTGGAACCTAGCGCATGCTCTTATGCTAAATGAAATATCTGGTCGGCTTGTTGTTAGGTAAAGTAAGCTCCCTATCATCCTGCAATACAAAGTGTTGATCCACACTCCTGTCATTTGTATATTTGGAAAGCTTGAGTGTGGTGCTCATGGGAGTATGATGAGTACGACAAGATTCAAGTCCAAATCTTTTTAACAATTCTTTAGCATACTTAGTCTGGCATATGAAGATCAGATTGTGCATTTGTCTCACTTGTAATCCCAGGAAGAAATTGAGCTCACCATCCACGCTCATCTCAAATTCAGATTGCATTAGATTAGCAAATTCATAGCCATATCTTCACAAGTGAATTCAAAAATAATCATTCACCATAAGGAATGAAATAAATAACATTTACCATTAAAAGAAAATAAACATTCACCACAAGACACAAGGGGTTATAGTGGTTCGGTGCTTAAAAAATCACACCTACTCTACTCCTAAAATTACTACCCTTGTAATTTTGGCTTTCACTATTTCAAGCTTTTCATAGGTTTACCTTAACAAAATTTATACATTTCTTGTGATTTTCACGGGCTCACCACAATAAAACCCCTTTTATGATTTTTATGGGCTATCACAAACAAAAACCCACTTTGTGATTTTCACCAGCAATCACAAATCAACCCACTGAGATTTTCACAGGCTATCTCAGAAAAATCAAAATGAAATAAAATAAACAATGTACTTATCTTTAAATGTAGATTCGAAGATGTAGTCGAAGCTTGTAGCAAAAAATCTTCTTTGTTATATGTAGAGGAGGCAATATTCGCTCAACTAGAAAGAGTATCGGGTTATAAAGTATTTTAGAAAATGAAAAATCTTGTTGTTATAGATTCAATTCTCTTAATTCTCAAGTGGAGTATAGACTACTCTCTAGAATATGGGGTTCATCCTCTGATAATGGGTTGCTCTTTTACCTTTTGTATGAAAGGACTTTTTTAATACAAATAAAATAAAATGAGAAATAAATTCTTACAGTCGGTCGTGAAGAGCAGCTGAAGAACACTTTTTTGATTGACGAACTGAGTCTAATGTACTAGCGTATATGAATTATAGCTAAAATCATGTGCTATGAGATTACTGTTACAGGTTATGCTAGGAAAAGTAAATTAACAGACTTGGAAAGTAAAGATTATGCTGGAAATGTAAATTTGCTTGAAAAGGAAAGTGATAAATTTCACTATGGAATGTGAATCGACAGGATAATTGAAAGATAATTGATTGGGTTGGTATGAGACGCCTTTCTTTACTGTATTCCTTCTCTATTTATAGTTCTGATCTAGCTATTCTGGATCCTTCCCACGTTCTGACAGTTATGGTAACCGCCCTCCACTACTTGGCTTCTGGATGCTTCTCATGTTCTGCTTTCTTTACTTCTCCTTACACCATTTGTCACGCAACTGCTTGAACTCGATCGCTCTGGTAATATACGACACCGACTAATACGTTGTGGCTCCATTTTCCAAGACATATTCGTACATATCTTCAGGTGGATCTCTGAGCGTAACATGCACATTTGTACAAATCATAAGTAACCTGCTTTGATTGGTCGCATGGGGGTACAACCGTCATGGGCCAAACATTGCTCCCCACATCGTTGTACCTCTGGTAGAGAAGTGACAGCAACATAAGACACCTCATTAATGGGCGCATTAAATGCATATACGCATCGTTTGGACAATAACTGGCTTTGGTCACCTCCTCGTAACGTGTCAGTATCAGTCGCATGTAATCGAGGCATCGGGGCCACCCCGCTTCGACATGTTTATTTTCCATCAAATTTGCCAAAATCATCATGATGGCTTAATAAATGCTCTCTCCTTGGCCAATATAAGCACCATTTTGAAACTTCTTCTTCTTACACTCAGTTTTTCTCATAACTGTGATTTTCTTCCTGAAACCTTCATCTCCTCTTGCTTGATCTGCAATGGCTTCCTCCTCTTCATCCACTCCTTCATTTAATCAGATGGACATCATGGCGGTGATGGACTTTCTGGCAAGGAAGTGCGCAGAAAAGACTGTGTTCGAGACGCCATTGAGCAACGACTTCCTCTACATACAACCTACATTCTCCACTGAGGTTGAGGCAGAGGAAGTCAGCCCGCTAGATCTATTCTTCACTATTTGCCCTGGGGAGAACATATTGATCTGATCTGGATCCATTCTTGATCCAACAAATTCTCTAAAAAGTCCACGAACCTGGCCGAAGCCCCTTTCAAGATTGAGAAGCCTGCAGGTATCCTTACAACATGGGGAAACATGGAGAGGACTCGACATCTATCAATGCATCAAGCTCTCCATTCGGGAGTATCCGACAAATTCGACCCTTTTCCTTGCACTGTTGGTGTTCTAGACCACTTCGACTAACTCTTTCTTGTTCAGTTGCGGTCCGATGAGCCCAAACATTAAAGACATCTCTCACTTGACCGAGTTGCCACCCTTTGGCAAGGCATTCTTTCTGGGTGGTGTCTCTAGGCTATGCAAAGTTTTCATGAGCAAGCCTGCCAAGGCTTACACCAACTTTATGAAGGCATACCACAAACTCGAAGGCCCGATCGATGAGGATGAGCATACGATGTTTCTGCTTCTCTCGATCTGCCATCACCTTATGTGCGTGAGCGAACAACAAGTCACACTGAATATGTTGCTCTGGCTGAGGAACTTGCCCAGGGCTTTAGGGTCGCTCTGGCCCCTTTTGTCCTCGGCCACTTTTATCTGGGTCTTTATGAGTGTAACACCCCGTACCTATCAGTACTCGGGTGTTACCATTTAAATCAAATTTATCATGAATGTGGGTAAGAACGCATATAACCTATAACCTGTACATCGCTTGATTGTTCACAACTTGCCATTTAATTACCAAACATTGGTGTACATGAAGTACGTGTCCGATTTGAAATCCACCAACCTTTGAATTAACTAGGGACTTCTCAATGTAAGATTACATTATCTTTGATTATTAAACTCAAGATGTAAACCTATCGTTGAGGCATGCAATGACATACCAAAATACCTCAGATCGATCCATGTACAAAGATAAACCAATCTCTTGAGTTTGGTCCTAAACCGACATGAACAATCCTCATCTTAGCCATGAAATAAGGTCAATCATGTAATTGGCCTCGAGATTAGCCTATATACTCAATCATACAATAATCCAACCATCAAGAATACTCATTATCCACAAATTAAGCCATCCAACCATTGATTTACAAGATGGACTATTACATCCTCAATTAATCCACATCAAACCACAAAAGACCCATTTATAAGAACCTAATATGGGTGAAAACATCAGCTAAAGCTTTGTTAGAATTAACTGAGCCATAAGAACTCAATTTTGGGAACTAGATCATCGGATCTACCATCCATTAGCCATTGGCATCTAATCAGATAAAATCCCCACTCTAATATATTAGATTGGCTATTTAATTCCATATTAGCTATTAGATTCCATGTAATTCATATCAGAACCTTAGATCATTAAGTAATTCATTTTATAGAATGATTCGACCACCAAATTTTCACAGATTATGAGATAACCATAAAATTAAGAATTATAACCATCTAGCTTAGAAAACAACCACTAAAACTCACCTAGATAGACTTTAGAATCCCTAGGACCATTGATAATCTAATAAAGCTAATTTGATTGTCAGATGGATGGAAATCAACACAAAAGGACCACAAACCCTTAAAATAGCCCACCTGAGTTTTTCTTTTTCCTCATTTTGGGTCAGATGTCGTTTCATGGACTGTAAAACCTATTGGATGTAGTGAATTTCTTAAGAACATCTTTGTGGGCCCCACACCTAGGGGTGCGTGTGCACAAAATGTGCACAGCAGCAATGCACTAGTTAGAGTATCTCGGTTAAATTGGGTTAACTAAAGTATAACCCAAAAAAGAGAGGATTTCCTCTCTTTCTCCCACCGTTCGTTGTTTAAATGGACAATGTCCATTTACGGTCATTATGGCCCACCATTATGATTAGCCTGGATCATCTGAACCGTCCATCATGTTCGGGCTGAAATTCAACCAAACCCCCATTCCTCTCGTGCGTGGCTAGTTAGGTGCACGTGCACAATCTCAGGCGAAAGGAGAGTGCATGGGAGAGAATTTTTTAAAATGAAAAGTAGATTGCATCTGCCTTGCTCACAAACCATCTGCGCACTCTTCCTCCCATCCTAACCCTCCACCTCGATACATCCCAACCATCCATTCGCAGACTCGATTAGGGTTTTTCTTCAACAATTCGGGGCTATTACGGCAGAAGAAATTCATACCCCACTAGGGAGATGCTCATAGTTGTCTAAAATAGGGACCCCACAGTGTTTAATGGACCAATCCATGCCGTATAGGAACTTTGGATTAAAGGAAGGACTGTTTGTAAGTGATCCGCCATTAACGGCTGGATCATCTTCCCCAGTGAGCTAAAACACCAATCACCGAGTTGTGGGTCCCATTCACTAATCCAGGATGTCCATTCAGTGGCTTATAACACATGGAGTTCATCTATAACATTAGATCGTGGCCATGCAGGGCATATGATCAAATCAAATCCAAGATTCATATGAAAACCATTGTGCGATGTCTAAGTTTAATCACTATAGGCCGCAACTAATCTAGGGTTTGTGTTCGAAGCCTCTAGAGGATTTAGGAGGGCTATAAAAGGCTACTTTTAGGGAAGCCATTTCTAAATATAGAAAGCCTAAGAAGAGAGGGTGTGCGTCATTCTCATGCCGCACTGAGTTGGGCCGAATTGGTTGGATTATGCATGGGTCTTCAGTTTGAGTCGTGATTCAGAGAGAGGGAGTAAGAGAAAGAAAAGAAAAGGCTAAGAAAAAGAGGGAAAGGAAGAAAATAAAAGCATAGAGAGATACCAGGTCTCGCTGCTGCACCTCATCACATTGCTGAGATTGTTGAAACAGGTTTCTCCTAGTTACGGTCCAAGTCAGGTCGAGTCCTGTTGAGTTTGACTGCTGGATGTGAAAAAGAAGAAAGAAAAAAAAGCAAGAAGAGAATAATGGAGGGAGAGAGAGAGAGAGAGAGAGAGAGAGAGAGAGTGTGTGTGTGTGTGTGTGTGGTGTTGCACTAGCTTGAATCGAGCTAAGTTTGGATCGAGTCAAGTCGGGTATGGTGACTATTACTGGAAGTTCTCCAACAGGGAGAAGGAAGGCAGAAGAAGAATTGACAAAGGAGAAGAAGATGAAAGAAGGGAAGAAGAGTGAAGAAAGAAAGAAGAGGGGACGAGGGTCATGTGACCTTACCGTGTCAACTTAGCAACCCACTGAGTTGACCGAGTCTGACCCATTGCTGGTGCATTCACGTCTAGTTGGACAAGTTCCATGTTGTATGAGGTGAAGATGTTGTTACAAATTCAACAATTATTGAAGAAAAGTCGATTTAAAGTTGAGTTGATTCAAAGGATGACCTAATCGCTATGCATTTTAGTTGTCAAGTTAACTCAGCGAGTATTTGGCTAAGATTTGAGTCCAGCATATAATTATGGTTTTATGGCATTTTAGCCTCGTTTGGATTGGGTTGACGAGGTCAGATCAGGCTGAGTTGAGTCAATCAGGTCTAAGTCTTACAAATCGATGGTCGGATGACTTAATCTATAGATGAAGATTATTCTTAGTTATCATATGGATGTAAGGTTAAGATTGGCTAAATTGGTATCATACACATGTACGTACTAAGTTAAATTTCATGATAACACTAGAGAACTTTCAATACTTGGGTATTGAAAAGTTCGGGGGTGTTACAATCCCTCCACCATTTATTCCAGCATTTATTATAATGGGCTTTCTCATGGCATTTCAAGCCTTTGTTAATCTCGTAGGAGTAATTGGCAACAATGAAGCTAGGCCAATACTTCATTTTGAAATACTTTTTGAAAGCGGACACAGCCTTGGTTGAAGATGTACATGATGACTGACTGCACATAGCTGGTATCGATAATGGCCGATCCTCTACTACCGAGCAAGATTTGGGAGGATCTGTGCATTGAAAAGAAATGAGATGAATTTTCGGAGGTTGACTGAAGATACATCCCAGGTCTGAAATCTTCTTCAAAGCCATTCGTTGCGGTCAAGCAAGTGAGAGAACCTCTAACTGTTCCTCTAAAAGTTCCTAGCTTAATGGGGGAGGAACTTCAACTGTCGAGGTTGGAGTAGAATGAGTAGAGGCCGACCTCATTCATGTATTAGTTGTTGACCTCTTGGTAGTGGGATTAGGTGGCATAGTGGCACCTCTTTTCTTGCTCTTCATTGCATCTAACTAAGAATAGAATTGAGTGATGAGCTTTGTTGTGTTTCTGCCACCCAGGAACTTATTGTAGTGGCGGTCCCACCATACAACGAAGCTATCCACCGCTAGAGGAGAGTTGGGATAGCTAGGAATCATCAAGAGTAGTGACTCCTTGCAGTATGATTTTACCGAGGGTCACGTATAACTCCAAGTTGGTTATGATCGAACGATCATAAGGAGCTTGATTGCAGTAGTTATGAGTGAAAGGGCATGAGATACATTAGACGAGGCTAAGTTGTCGAGTGAATAACGACGAGTAGTATTGCTTGATCCCAGTTTTAGCATTCTTGCATGGCTTGACCATACCTCCATAAGAGAGATCACAACCGATAATGTAACTAGTCCATGCATGATGCAACTGATTAATGGAATACTCATCATCTGGCTCGATTTTCCTTGTAAGCCATCTTGGTCTGTATGCCACTTCCTCTGAAAAGGGCATATAGGATTGATTTTCTTTGGATTTGTCGAGAGAGAAGAATCCGCGGGATATTCTTCAACCGTACAATTCTTTAGAAAGGTTTGGAGAAGTCGATCGCCGAAGGAGGAATATGGCTTTCCTTTGTGCATCATGTGATTGAAGAGAGCAGGCCGAAAGTATGCGAAAAACCACATCTGTAAGAGCCACATCGGTCTTACAGAGTGTAGTCCTTTACAAGTAGCCACGTAAAGACTTCGTTATAAGTGACTGAGAACATAAGGCATTAGGGCTATCCTTTGACCCTAGACAAGCGCTTCGACTAGAGCAACACACTCGGAAGTGACTTGAAGGGCACTAATACAGAGCAGATGTCGGCAAATCCAGAGAAGGAGAAAGTCTAGTCTTCAAGAAATTAGTGTAACCCTTGTTTGCCTTGCTCGGATAGTCTTTGCTTAGAAACAACACTTGCATAGTAAGTCATGCCGAAAGGCAATAATTTGGTCAAATGGTAGATGTCCTTGATGGTAGGACTCATCGGACCGTAGTCGAAGATGAAAGTGTTGGTCGATGTACTCCAGAATGATGAAAGGGTGAGGAGAAGAGCTAGATTGGATAAATACTCTCTGAGAGAGAGTTTTATGCATTCGTAGATGTTGATATCTCTCCTAGACAGATTGAGAAGAAAGGGTCAGGAGGTTAAACCTCATCAGCCGAGATCTCAGGAAAGAAATGATGGACCGAGGCAAAGAGCCTCATTGCCTAAAGGAGATTTTAAGATGGCATCTTCAATATATTTCTTTTTGAGAAGTTTTATCACTGCCATTGTGTCATTCTGATCGAAAGAAGGAACAAACGAGGAGGAGGTAACGATTGCAAAAAAAGGGTTTACGAGTGAAGCTGTTGGAAAAAATATTGTAGAGAAGAAAGAAATTTGAAAGCGTAAAAGAGAACCACCCTAAGTTTCGTTTATATAAGCTAAGGGGAAGGGGGGCATTTATTACGAATTCGAGATGATTTCGGCACAACGGCTAGAAGAGACATGTGTAAACAAGGGAATCATTTGACGCATCGATTCGAACTGGCCATGAACAAAGAAAACAACCGAAGACATTTTATATTAGGCAACACGTGTAGACATTTCATGACATCAATAATGATGCATCAAACGTTGCTGTCACTTTCATCGAAAGGACAACGGTGAGGGGGGCAATGTTCATACCCATTTTGGCCGATCCTTGTCTCAGCCAATTAAGTTCATTTACGTGTGATATGTACGGGTACATGTGGTACGACTGAATGATTTCCTAAGAAATGTACGATTGTAGGTCAGAAAACAGAGTCACGGTACAGTAGTCACGACCAAATATTACTAAAGCAGTCGATGGGTTAGCGATCAAGTTTACACAAATGAGTGACAGGTGTGCAATGATTGAAGTCACATGATTACTCAACACGTGGCTAAAGGAAAAGCAAAGGAAATGAAGAACGTGTGAAGCATCCAGAAACAGAGTAATGGCGAACGGTTATTATAACCGTTAGGATGTGGGAAAGATCTAGAATGGTTGAACTAAGGCTATAAGTAGAAGAAAATTGCAATAGAACAAGTCATCTCATACCAAACCAATCAAACTAAATCAATTATCTTATAATCATTAGTCTCTTTACATTCCGTAGTGTAATCGTTTACTTTTTTTTCAAGTAAATTACATTCCGGAGTGTAATTGTTTACTTTTTTTGTCAAATAAATTACATTCCTTAGTGTAATCATTTACTTCCTGAGCTTGTTCACATTTCGTAGTGTATCTGTAATGATAATCAAGTAGTTGATAACCTTAGTCGTAATTGGAGTCTACGCTCATACGCTAGATGCAGTTCTACATTACAGAGGCATCCTTCATTAGTTCATGCGGCCAACTGTAAGGATTTACTTTCCTTTTCATTTAATCTATATTGAAAAGTCCTTTTGTATAAAAGGTAAAGAAGTAACCTATCTTTAGAGGATGAACCCCACCATCTGACTATCACCTGATCCATTTACACATTGAGCGAATGGCTAAATTGGCGGCCAATCCCTTTGAATCTCGGTCATACTCTATGTTTACTTATCTTAACACTCGGGGTCATTATTGTTCAGTTTGAATTAGATCCACAAATCCAGCTTTGGCATGCTCGCAAGCACCTGTGCTGGGAATGACAACAGTCGAACAATATCAAATCAATAGTAAAGAAAGTCAACCTCAATAGTGAGTGTGTGTGTGTGTGTGCATGCGCACGCGCGCTAATAGAAAAGTGTACAAAACATACAACTAGCCATATACAACAACAAAGTCCACTCAATTGGGGAACCAATGTATACATGTCCAAAAATATGAAGTCAAAGTCTGATATCTTTGATTTGCTCTCAAAAGATAAAAATGGAAGCAATGGCCTAAGAACCTAAAGCTAGTCATATGCAAATTGAAAGTATGACCCGCTGAAAACAAGGTCCATTAATCCATCATCGCTCACTACTACCTCATAGGTACTTGCGTCACAAGCATCCAATTAGTGTTTTAAAACACTATCCCAGAAAGGAGTGAATGATCAACTTAGTGTTACCTTTCCCTAAGTTAAACATAATATCAACATAATTAAGTTTAAGTAATGATGTATAACATAGCAACCAAAATCCTAAAGTTGTTGATTAATGCATGTATGCATGTTTCGGAACTTTTTCACGTGAAGCTCTCTCACCTACCCCGATGTGGGGCTCCCTCACCTTCCACGCTATGCTAGGGGTCGAGTAATACCTTGGGGTTCTTACTGAACAATCAGGCACCTGATAACTGTAACGCCTCGGAAAAATTCGTATAAAGACCCGAGTATCACCTCAGGCAGGAATCACTAAGGACCGAATCCTTTACAAATTAGACGAAAATTAATTAAGTACTAAACTAAATAAATCAGAGAATTAGCTTGAACCACTTTCTATATGAACTGCAAGACCCAAAACTATTAGGATTGCTAATCCAACATTA
Source organism: Magnolia sinica (assembly GCF_029962835.1). Lineage (NCBI taxonomy): Eukaryota > Viridiplantae > Streptophyta > Magnoliopsida > Magnoliales > Magnoliaceae > Magnolia > Magnolia sinica. The sequence continues at coordinate 67,151,854 of NC_080578.1, forward strand.
CTTAGAAACCTAGGATCAATCTCAAAACCCAGTTGCTCTCGGGAGCACACTGAAACTCCGTATCGGACCTGGACCACGCGTCGAAAGTCTGATTACCGTGAAACTATACGATTATGACTGCCTTACTGGGCTTGACAACCATCTTGGGAATCAAGTCCAAATAGTATCCAGAAATGCACAACTTGAGCCCAGAGCGAAGTGTGTGAGAAACGTGAATATCTTTAGAAAATGAACTCAAATTAAGTGAATTGGGTCGTTCGCTTGCAAGAAAAATCTAAGGTTTTAGACTGTCAGATTTTGACCCAACTATACCCTTTGATCAAGGAAATATTTCAAGACATGTCAGTGTACTTGTGGCCCTAATTGAGTGACGGTGGCCGTTGAACTGAAACTGGTCCTCCACGATCAATCTATAAATCCGATCGGACCAAAACTTTAACCTGGCATAGATCCATTGTCAGGGAACTTTCTCCAGACCATATGCAGGAAATGGACCTCCATATGAGCTCCGTTGGCCCGAAATAGCCACCTTTTGGCTATAACCTAAGTATACCATGGCCCTGGGGCCATTTGCACCCGTTCTGGGCCTATATAAGGGCCTTAACACACCCCTCTCTCATTTCATACGAATTTTCTAAACCCTAGGAGAGAGAAGAGAGAAAAGAGGAGGAAAGAGTGAGGAGGAGAGAGAGAGAGAGAGTGAAAGATAGTTGCTGGGATTCATTCCCACCACTCCATGTGCCGAATCATCTCTCCCATGTCATTACACCATCGAACCCAAATTCATTTTTGGGTAAGAAATCCTAACCCTAATCTATTTTAGGGATATAAATAGAGAAACCAGTGAAATAGCTAACCTATTTCAATGTTTAGGTAGCCATTGTACTGTAGACAAGAATGTAGTGTACAAACTGAGTTCGTAACGAGCGTATCGATGAAAGGTACAGACTATAAATGTTTAGGTTACAGTTTTCAAGGCTTTAAATGTCAGTTAATGATTTATGACTGACTTGATTGCTGTCACGTGTACTTAGATGCGATGTCTTCCGTGTATTAGACATATATATGAACTATGTTGAATATAATGCATTCCGTGTGTTTGTTGAAATGTTTGAATGAATATGGAATTATGATTTGTGCTTGCCATGATTATTGATTGAGAATACATGATTGTTGTATGTGTGACAACTCCTTTGTGAAAGGATTTGCTATAATATATGTTATAACTAATTTATTACATATATGTTAATATGTGTAGTCTAAGTGTTTGATAAAATGTCTGAATTAGAAGTTATTTGTTGAAATGTATTTAATAAGGGCATTGAGATAAGATTCTCAATTACCGTATCTATAGTTACAGTTTCCTTCATGTAACTTATCTCGCTACTACGTGATTTATGGATGAAATGCCTATGTATAATAACATGTGCATTATATGTTTGTTAAAATGCTCAAATGAGATTTACATTTGAATTGTTTGTCACACGCTGTTTGACTATCATAGATGAATGCCTACTATATTTGAGTATGATTGGGACTAATACGTAGTCCAGGCAATCGGTAATGGTTTACGATCAGTGACCAAACTAGTTTCGCCACAACGGATACGTTCGATGAATCCGAGTCGTACGGTGATTATCAATAGTGGTTAGGCCATGAGGAGTGCGTATGCACTCCATGTCGATTAATTTAACATGCACTCGTACCAGTCAAGCTTGTCAAGTAACTCGATTGGCCTAATGTATGTTCACCATGTATGGACGCTACTGCTTGAATCTAAGGTACCACTTATTAGTAAAAGCCTGTTTAACCTTGGTACCACGATCTGCTAAGACTCATGAGCCGGGCATGGTGATATGGGACACCGTGGTCGAGCTGTCGGCCTACGCTGGGGTGACGAGCCTCCCCATAGTGTCCATTGAGCAACCCAAACTCGTGAGCCAAATACGGTGGTATGGGACACTGTATTCGAGCTGTCAGCCTACGCTAAGGTGACGAGCCTTTCCGTAGTGACCTTGAGTATAAACTAGGCCTATGCTGAGGTGACGAGCCTCTCCGTAGTGACCTGAACTTTCCTATCTGCTGCTTTTAAATCAGGGGTGATGTTGCCCTATAACTTGCCTATCATATGTGACTAACTAGGATTGACGACCCTAGATGGATCATTGTTTGGGTAAATGATATAAAGGGAGGTACCTTAGCTTCCCGAACCTGCTGTATGAATATGCCTAATAAATCACTCGGTTAACATGACCATGCACCGCATTGCATGTGCCTTTGGCGTTAAAGAGCACGTGTCTGGAGTGGTGCATGCCGCAATCGTGAGATGATGTCGCTGAGGGAGTGCAGGCGAGGGCATGCATCATTACAACATATCATTCTTGCATTAACAAGAGTACTTAGGACATGGATGTTGTACTGCTTTATCATTACTGCTTGATTAAATTGATAACATGTTAACCTTTGCCTTATAGCTCAACTGAGTTGATCACTCACTCCCACTCTAGGACGGTGTTTTAAAACACCAACCAGACTCTGTTGTAGCTTCAGGTGATGGCAATGCTTACGAGGTGGGGCTTGACTTTTATGATGACGAGGAGGAGTTCTCCTACATGCAACTCTCTGACGGGTCTATGTAGACCTGGAGTTGCGTCTACGGGGTTATAGGGATACGGATTAGATGCCATTACATTGTATCATTTTGTAAATTTTGGAACTATACATGTAATTATTTAACCCGGTGACATGTTCATACTCTGGGGACTTACAACCACTTATATGCTTTATATATCTATCACACTCTTCCGCTTGCATAATCTAATTATTTTTAGAGTATGATATGCTATTTTAGTGTAATCCCATTCATGTTTAATGTACTAATACGGACAACATTCAATCATCATTATTTATGTTGCATAAGTAATGCGACAAATCTCGGGAGTTGAGCTCTGCTCAACCCTCGAAATTTGGGGTGTTTCAATAACACTCGTGAGTACCCATGCACGTGGATGCATAATTACCAAGTCTTTATTAATCCATATTTAAACGATAATATTGGCGAAGCCAGATTACCACAATTGTAGTACGAGTCAAGTACACAGAAACCACATGGCTTATCACCAGGGTCATTAATCCATTAAGGGTCATCACCTAGTATTTGAAATCATCAATTTCATAGGAATTGGCAATTGCCCAAGACAAATCTGTAAGGAAATGGACTGTCACCCAAAATCATAGATGGAAGGCTCATCACCTCCATCAATGCTCAAGACTCATTTTAAGGCTACCCACTTACATTCGTTAGAGACAACATAGACATAATGTCTCATACTACCGTGCTTGGCCCATGAGCTATAATGAGTAGCTTGCTGAAACATAGATACAACGATTACGACGGTGACTATATATCAATGATAATCATGGTATTTTGGATTTCACATGATGATCAACAACATCCACATAACATTGATTGTTCCTAAATTGGACTAATTCAATGGATAGAGTGAACATTGACTAAACCATCCTTGGGTGCAAAGCAGCCCACGAGTAGCCCAAACTAGAATCGTTTAGTCTTGTTCTACCCTAATCGATCGAACAAGTCTATGAAAACCAAACCTAATGAAGGCGGTCCAAATTTTCAATTGTTTCCAAAGACTAATCCAAAATACTATAAATTCATAGCATCATAAACATGGTTACAAACTCATAATATACCATTTCCTAAAAAATCTCACTTAAGCATATAACCAAACACTTAGTGTGCCAATTGAACCATTTCTTATTTTTACAAAATCAAGCCTAGATGAATACCAAATTCATACAACTCATCAAGAATATTATCAACTTAGCATATATAGCATGAATCACAACCATGGAATAATTTTAACATTCAAATATGAAAAATTCTAATGAAAACTCAAAAATTTACTAATTAAAACTATAAGGGGTTGATAAAAAGTTAACTTTGGAGAATAGTCCTCACCTACGGACTTAATTCCACGTTCTAACTACGATTAGGATCTAAAATTTGAAGAAAACCTTAAACTCCTACCCAAATTTCAAATGAATTTCAATTAAGGCAAGAAAAACACAATTTCAGCTCCTTAATTCAAATGTTTAACATTGACTCACATTTGATTACTACTTTGTGTGAATCGAATGGGGGAAACGACGATAAATTCTATTGGGGTTTTGTCCTGCGGAATCACACAAATCTAAATCTAGGATAGCAATGCAATGGCACCAAGCAAACAAAAGAGAACACACAGATTTAACGTGGAAAACCCTTTCGGGAAAAAACCATGGCACAAAGTGACAGAATTCCACTATGAAAGCATTAATTACAGAGAGAGAGGACTTACCCGATTGGAACAACCTCGAATCTCACCCTTTCTACACCCTTTGATAACCCTAGAACCCTTTAAAATACCTTTAGACAGCCTTAAAATACCCTGGAATACCTCCCAATCCCGCATACACCCCTTTATATAAGTTTAGAAAGAAGTAAAATCGGAATAGGAAACAAAAATTGTAAAATCTACGTTTCCACAGAAAATCTGCATAAAATCTTCGATGTCATCAAAGGTCCATCGATGTCATCAAAAACAGACCAAAACTATCTAGCGACCAGGGGTGAAAATTTTCAAAAATTCTCAATGGCATCGAGCAACCTTCGATGTCATCAATGACTGGCTTCGATGACATCGAAGCCTGGTCGATGTCATCGACAGACCAACAAACAGATTTAAGACATTTGTCCATAACAATCTCCACCATGTCTTTAATCTTCATCCGTGTAGCTTATTGACTTCTTCTCTTATCTCTGCATCACATCATAGCTTCTCATGCACACTCCATCCTTCTTTTCCACCATCGCCAGGCCCAGAGAAGTTGCACATAACTTGAACTTCTCTACAGGAACGACCTTGGAGAGCATGTCTATCAGATCAGAATCCACGTGCCCAACCACCTTTGTTCCTATCTTCTCAAAAGGAAAGACATAGTCTTTTTACCATCTCACTGCTACCCAATATTGCTTGCCAGGGTACTTGCTCACAATAATGATAGCCTGTGGAATAACCGGTGTTATCCAGACCATGGCATACATTGCCAACCACATTTGAATAAGGCTCATGAGATATCCTGCTTTTCCTCTTCTGTTTTGGGACATGTCCTGAGGAAAACTTGAGGAGAGATGCGTGGGAGCACTCTCCTGCTTTCCTGGCCCATCACGTCCTTGATCAATACCTACACACAAGGTATTCCTCCAATGATTACCAAAGCCTACTCCTCTTTCAGTCTCAACACCGAGAACCTTCTTTGCAGCCCCCCAATTCTTCATCCCGAATGTCCCACTTAACCGAGTCTTTAGTATATTGATTTCAGACATGTCATAATTGGTGACCTACATGTCATCAATTCCTGACTCACCATGAAGAAATCAAACCACTAGCCTAGGCGACAGGACGTACTATGACCTCCTGCAAAGTCTTTTCTCAGCCCCTTTAACTTCGAACCGCTCTGGTTGCTTCATGTAGATCTGCTCCTCACTTTCCCTTGCATAAGTGCAGACTCCACATCCATCCTTCTAGCTCAAGATCACATTGGCCAACCAGTGCCAATCACGGATCTAATAGACACCTGCTATACCTTCGGCGTGAATATCTCTGAGAAGTCGATCCCTTCTCTCTGAGCATAACCCTTCGCTACCAACCTCGTCCTGAATCTATGTTGTATCCTCCTAAAGATCGACCTGCATTCAACCACTCTTTGGCCCACTGGAAGCTCCACCCGCTCCCATATGTCGGTCTGGTACAATGAATCCATCACATCGCCCATAGTCACCTTTCACTTCTCAGCATCAGGCTCACCTAGAGCCATCTGAATAGAACATGATCCCCTGTGATATTAGAGTCGTCCATGTACCTCGCCAATATCCTTTGATCATGCCAAGTGATTCTTCTCACAGGTGGCTGCCCCACCTACTCTGTATCACAGTCCACGTGTCTCAGCCTTCCTGCCCTACCTGTTCATGTGGCCATGCCCAACATACCACACACGTGCAGAGGTGGAATCTGCTACATCCACTGCAGCTCCACCTTTTAAAGTGTTCCTGATCAACTTGTACATGTTATCGAGTCGTTACACTTTCATGACTACCCGTGCCCCCTTAGATATCTTAAGAGCACTATCAATACCTGTGTACTTGCATCCTTTTGCCTCAAGTATACCAAGAGAAATTAGATTTTGCTTCAAATCAGGAATGTGCCTGACATCAGTTAAGGTATGCTCCACCCCATCAAACATCTTGATGCGCACTGAGCCAACAAACAAAACTTTACAAGCAATGCCATTGCCCATAAAAACCTGTCCACCATTGCACTCCTTGTAGCTGGTGAACCAACTTCGATGAAGAGTCATGTAAAAAGATGCCCCTATGTCTAGTATCCATTCGCCCTTACCATCATCATATGGCCGTTTGATCGTAGACACAAACAAAACATTACCATCACATTCACTCGATCCATCTGACGTGGTAACATTGGCCTCCCTGTATGAAGCCTCAGAATCTTCTCTCTTCAATTTAAGATTTTCACAATCCTTCTTCACATGTCCTTCCTTCCCACAATTCCAGCACTTTACCTTTCCTTTGCCCTTGCCCTTGGATTTGGATCTATAACCTGAAGAACCTTTACCTTGCTTAGAATTTCTGTCCCTTGTAAACAGTGCCTTAGAAGATGTCCCCATATCGCCATTAGCTTTCTCATAGCCTTCCCTTGAAGGGCTGAGATAACAGTGTCGACACTCAGGGTTTTATTTGTGATGCACATAGTGTCCTTGAATGACTCATACGACGCCGGAAGAGAATTCAATAACATATATACTTGTTCTTCATCTTTCATCACTTCCTCCATATCTAGCAATTTGCAAACCATTTTATTAAAGTTGCTGTTGTGAGCCTCCAGATCTCCATCCTCTACCATCTTGAAGTTATGCCACTACCGCTTCAAGTGTAGACGATTTTCAGAGGATTTTTTTGCATAACATGCTTTAACTTCGCCCATAACTTAGCCGCAGTTTTCTCCCTTATGACGTTGTAGAGAACCTCATTCGTGAGGCATAAACGGATAGATGATAAAGCCTTCTTATCAAGAGTATTCCAATCATCATCAGTCATAGTAGACTTTCGCTCCTCAAAAGCACCATCTTCGCCTTGCTTGATTAAGGAACTCATCATCTTGATCTTCTATAACTCAAAATTATTTTTCCCTGAGTACTTCTCAATCTCATACCTAGTGCTTCCCATTATTACTAATCCTACAGATTCAGATCTGTGCCCTAACAATTGCTTTGATACCACTTGTTGGGATTTTAGCCTGCAGAATCACACAGATATAGATCTAGGATAGAAATACAATGGCACTAATCAAACACAAGAGAACACACAGATTTAACCTGGAAAACCCTTTCGAAAAAAAAACTAAGGCACAAAGCGACAGAATTCCACTATGAAAGCATCAATTACAAAGAGAGAGGACTTACCCGATTCGAACAACCTCGAATCTCACCCTTGCTATACCCTTTGATAACCCTAGAACCCTTTAGAATACCTTTAGGAAGCCTTAGATGTCACGCCCCAAACTCGAAAATCGGGCTCACAAAATTTCCGATCGCCGAATCCAGTGTGACAGCTTCCATAGTACCCCATTCTCGACTCCCAGGGTACATACGCCAGATTTCGATCCTGGGATCCTACAAGGAGGATTTTCCAACGTATATTTATCTCGTAATAAGCATAACCACAAGATTACCTAAATCACAAAGGCAACAACATCGTCACATATCCACTAATATAATCATTTGAGTACAATGCTGAAAAGGAAAATACATAAATCGAAAATCAAGCTCCAGAAGACCGCTGCACGCTCTAAGCTCAACGTTGATGTGACATAACGCCACCTGCACGCATCTATCGTGCATAAGCTTATAAAAAACTTAGTGGGTGGTGAAAGTGTGTGCACAAGGTAAGTGCCAAGTAAGCAATATCAGAGTAATCAGAGTAACTGGAAATACTAACAAGCCCATAAATCATACAATATCAGAAATACTGGTAAGTTCATAAATCATACAATATCAGAGTAGTGCGAAGACATACTGATAGGCCCATAAATACCATTAGCCTTAAGTAGGCTATGCGATGCAAAAATATAATAAATCAATATCATATACTGATAAAGCAATGTAGATCAACTATGCAATGCGGAGACAGTAAGCCAAATACTATGTGTTGAGGATGCAATGCAATATGCGATGCGAATGAAATGACCAAGCTAAAGTGTGAAGTTGAGATGATAGTACATAGTATCGCAAGCTATGGGGTCTATCACAAAAGACTTCTATCCAAACCAGTCCCATACCTAAATTTAGATAGTCAGACCCAATATGGTAGACTCCTGATCTTAGGTTAGTCGTGCGCCAAGCGAAATCCTAGCCATGCGAAGGTACACAACAATTAGTTGTGCACCACTAGCCCAAGTGGATAGTGAATGAAATGAATGTATGTGTATGCAACTCCTACTTAATAAGTCCACATATCAGTACGGTTCCTCTCTGGAAAATCACCGGGGTCTATTACACTTTAAACCAAATTACTGCCCCATCGGGCGTAACAAGGTGAGTGAAAGAGACCTCACTATCCGCCTGTCAATATCGGGCCCGGCTCATCGATAGCGGATCCATTCCTCGAGCTGGTCAGAGTCAACCTAGCATTGTCCCTTCCTCTCGGGCAGGTAAGGTCATACCCCCTTCCAACTGACCACGACACAGTGGGAGACGCTGCCTAACGGTATACGGCCCTCATGCGCTCATGCATCCACTTAGTCTAGATATTGAATCAACCTCTGGAACCAAGAGGGTTTAGGGACTTTCACCCAGGGATATCTATAGCACCTTATGTAGAACAAATTTTCGGTGTCCCATCTGGCCATCCACGAAATACTTGTGGAGGCTACGACCCTAATGTCACTAGGGCGTATAGTGGTCATGTCACACAAATACGAGATGCATGAGTCACACAGTCTAATCATGCATCAATCTTGCGCATACCATGTGATCATGTGGGGCAACTTCGCCTATCAGGGAGTCCTATGAACAACCTGCCCTATGGCATATGCATGGTTAATCACATCTCATAACAAATATGCAGATGATGAGTATGGGCATGTATTATGATGTTATGCTATCACATACTCATAATTGGTATCAATAATCGGCCTCAATAATCGTCATCGACAATCGGTCTTGACAATGTGGACATTTAACCAACATTGCCCCCAAGGGGTGACCCACAGCCTAACATATAATGGACCCATGACCTCACAAAGGGCCTGATATACAACACCATGGGCCTCACTCAAGAGCTTAATACACATCATGATGGGCCTTTCATATGGGCTTAACATACATCACAATGGGCTCCATCACCTGACATTCAAATGCATCACAATGGGCCTCATCACATAGGCCTCATCTACATCACATTGGGCTACAATCAGCCTTGACAATCGAAATTGACCTCGATAATCAGAATTGACATTCAAAATCGGTCTCGATACTCAGCCTTGACAATCGAAATTGGCCTATACAATCGGCCTCAACAATCGGAATCAGATTCGATACTCGTCCTCGATAATCGGAATCGGCATATACAATCGACCTCGACAAATCAGAATAGGCCTCGATACTTGGCTTAGACAATTGGAATCAGCCTATATAATTGACCTCAACAATCGAAATCAACCTCGATACTCAGCTTTGACAAACGGGATTAGCCTATATAATCGGCCTTGACAATCGTAATCGGCCTCGATACTCGGCTTCGATAATCGGGATTAACCTCGACAAATCAGAATCGGCCTCATACTTGGCCTCGATAATCGAAATTGGCCTATATAATTGGCATCGACAAATCAGAATAGGCCTCGAAACTCGGCTTCGACAATCGGGATCAGCCTATACAATCGGCCTTGACAAATCAGAATCGGCCTCGATAATCGGAATCGGCCTATATAATTGGCCTCGACAATCAGAATCGGCCTCGATACTTGGCCTCAATAATCGGGATCGGCCTATACAATCGACCTTGAAAAATTGAAAAGGTCGAGCTATATGTCCTAGAGGGGGGGTGAATAGGATAATGCCAAATTAAAAATTAACAGCAGAATTAAACAATAAGATAACAAAATGAATTACAAAAAATCAAAGGAAGCAACAACCTCAAAATTCTATTATTGAGAGGTTGATACAAATGTTGTTCTAAGGACAACCTTACACTATAAAAACCAAGGGTTTATGGCAGGACAACCTTTCTAGAACGATTTGTGTATCAAAAACTCAAACTAAAGAGGAATAAAAAGGAAATAGCAAAAAAGAAAATCTAAACTATTACAACATTCCCCACAATGCCGAAATGTAAAGATTACAACATTCACATCCACAAATACATTCCACAATCTTGAACCAAAAAGAATAAAGAAAGGAAACCACAATACACAAAGAATTATAGTAGTTCGCCTGTGTATACACCAACTATTAAACAATAGCCACACAGCTACTCCACTCCTAATATCCTCACACAGTGGATATTAACGTTCACTATGAAAATAGGTTTTTCTAAATTCACCTAAAACCCTCACAATTGTGTCTTTCATGTAGGCTTACACAATTCAAAAAATCCCACACTCTGAGTTTTCTGGATCACCTCAGATAACCAAAACTGAGAGATTTTTCTGGCTGAATCTTAAAGAAACCAAAACATAGGAAATTATAAAACAGTATAATACCTGAATATTCTCTTTGATATAGACCGGCAGAACCAAATCGGAGTAGAAGTTCAACGTAGAAGTTCAATGTCCAATACTTATATATGAAATGGTTCTAAGTTCTAAATTGATTTTAGATTTAAAGTACCTTGGGCTAACTTAATTTAATTTTGATTCCACGAAATAGGAATACCTCAATCCCTCTTTCAAATAAAATTGGAATGTAAAAATTCAAAATCAAATACAAAGAAAGCTAATAAAAGAGAATATTAAATGAGCATAATATAGCTTAAAATAATGACTAACTTATCTCTCAAAGTATCATATTGATTTAGCTTGAATTGAATGAAAAACTCTGAAATTCGTGCTCTATTTATAAGTGAAGAAATCACGTTCATGACTGATCCTATGAATACCACGACTGGTCATATGATTAACTGATTATTGAAATTTTGAGCTCGATCGGATAAAGTCGTTCCACGACTGGTCATAGAACCTTCACGACTGGTCGTGGGACCTCCACGACTGGTCGTGTGGAACCAGAAACAGTTGCTGGACTTTGAGTTGTAGCTGTAGAACTGGTTGTGAATGAGTCATGCACTGTTCACATGACCGGTCGAGCAGTCTCCAGGACTGGTCATGGCTTAATAAAAAATTTTGAAAATCTGCAACAAACTTAGGATTGGTCATGGAATTTCTTAGACTGGTCGAGCCAGTGCTAGGACTAGTCGAACAGAGTCCAGGACTAGTCGAGAAATAAACCAATCACCTATAAAATGATATAATTGAATTATGTATTCAAAATGACCTACCCTAAGGTCAATTTAAGGTCATTCATACCTTTAGTCATGAAGTATGAACATTGAAACTAATTTTCTTCAGATGATAGACGTTCTTTGAAGTTCGTGAAGCTTGAGATCTTGTCAAAGGATAAAGCTTGAACTTGAGACTCTTGAAGCTTGAGAACAACTAACAACAAAGCTTGAGTTTCTTGAACTTTCAAAGTCTAGGAACATTGTCTTAACTTATACGAAGCTTTGACATTCTTGAATTCTTCTTAAAAGCTTTTAAATTCACAATTGATGTTGCACATGAATATAAACAAGTACACTTGCCCTTGAAGTTCTTGTACAAAAGACCCTTGTTCTTAAGAGATGCATAGACTTCATTATAAGCTAGATAAGACATAGATTCCAAGAGAGATTTTGGCACTACAAACTTAGAGGTTTTGGCACTCCAAAATTTGACAATCATAAGAGCTAGAAAACCATAACACTTACAATCTCCCCCTTTGTCAAATTTGTGACAAAATATACTCCACAGTAACATAACTAATATACTCACAAAGAATCATGCACCAGTTATCAAAAGAAACTAGTTACAGCCTGGTTAAAGAATCATGCACCAGTTATTATCAACTTGCATCAACAATACTCCTCCTTAACTCCTCCTCATTTCACAAAGAAAAGCTACATATCCACAATCTATATATAATCCACATGCCAATATACCAATATATACCACAATCACCATATATTAAGCATGCCAAAATTCTCCCCCCTTAAGAAAAGTATTGAGGAATAAATGATACCACAAGATAGACAAAATATCAAATCCATAGGCAAGTCATGCGCAACTATAATTAACCAAAGTCAATCAAGTACAACTAAGGTAAATCAAGTCCAAGTACTATCTCAAAAGACAAAATTAAAGCAAGCATCATTAAAGTTATTACAAACCAAGATAAGAAAATACTAATCAGATCTAGAAGAGGGAGCATGAATAGATGGATCAATTTAGTGTAAACCCTTATTAATGTGCCTCATATATTTACACATACAAGCAAATTGAGTATCTTGGGTTATATGAATCTGAACCACCTATTCCTCAAGAAAATGCAACCTCTCAGCAAAATCAAAAGGCTAATAGTCAGGGTCAGCCTCAGAATTTGATTCAATCTCATTAAAGATATCATCCATGTTTATATCATCTGGAGGTAGATCGCTTTCTTCTTCATTCACTGCTTCAGCTCCACCACCACCCACATTCACTTGGCCATCCTCAAGTTCATCTTGTTTATATTGGAGTTGTTGAAAATAAGGCGATGAATAGGAGCCTCTCCAATAGGCATAACTACTAACATATGAGTGGCCAACACAGTCATAAGATATGCAAAGGGGATATCACTGTGACCAGGATGGAGACGGAGTTGTATGATGGAATGACAGATTAAAGAAGGAAGATAAATTGATATACTAGAGATGATAGAATGCAAAATCCAAACCATGAAAGAGGTGAGTTCGGTTTTGTTACCAGACCATGGATAAAGATTTGAAATAAGTATCCTATGAAGGATCCTGTATCTGGGTAACAAGTACTTTGAAGTAAGCACATTCCCATTTTGACTCCATTGCGCATCTATATTACACAATGCTCTTGTAAGTATACATTTTTCTGATTCAGAAGGTTTAGCAACTAGAGAGCTAATTGAAATACCTTCATCATTGATAGGTATATCCATTAAGCCAAAAATCAGATGTCGGTCAACTTCAAATGGACCTTCTCTAGTAGCTATAACAAAAGTTAAATTCTCAGTTGAAAAATCAGAAATACATGCAAACATAGCCTGTGTAATAGACCGGTATGCCGACCCACCCCAATGTAGAATGGTAGCCCATCTTATAAATTAGAGAAGTGGAAGGAGATCAAAAGGAGCAAGATGTTCAACATGTACAGGTCAACTATTACATTGCGCAACCTTAAATCCCACACATAGGGAGGATCATCTTCGAGTGACCAAAGGTGGTGCCTTGTGATAGGTGTCGATCTAGATGTTGAAGGACCTCGAGAACTTTTCTTTCTACCTCTAGCATCCATTTGCAACTAGGAATACAAGAAATTAAGAGGTTGTAAAAGATGTAGAGAGGGGTTTTTCTAGATTAGATTTTGGAGAAGAAAACCCCAAAAATCTCAAAGAGACAAGAAATAAATCATTCCAAGTATGAAAAGGAAGTGACATGGACTTGAATCTACAAGAAAAATGGAATTAACGCACTAACCTTAAAGATCTAGAAAGGTGGGTACGACCGGTCGGGCTTAGACTCATTGGAGAAGAAGCAAAAATGAGGAAGAAAATGGTTTTTTCCCCAAATAAAAGCACCAAACATGCTACATGACTGGTCGAGTACGTCCTCGACTGGTTGTGCACAGCAAAAAATGTGCATTTTTCTTGAAATTTTAAATTCTAATCAACCTGCTTGTGTCGAGTGGTTTAGTGAAAATGTCAACAAGTTAAGACTCGGTCGGAATGTGTTCCAAAGAAATTGTCTTTTCTTCCACTAATTCATGAATGTAGTGATATCTAATTTCAATGTGCTTGGTTTGTGAATGCTAGATTGGATTTTTAGATATATTGATTGCACTGGAATTATCACAAAATAAAACCATAGAGTCCCGTGCAATTCCGTAATCGCTTAACATTCTTTTCATCCATACCAGCTGATGCATAGATTTCCTGCTGCAATGTATTCAGCCTCAGCGGTAGAGAGCGATATAGAACTTTGTTTCTTACTCTGCCAAGAAACTAAACAGTTTTCGACATAAAAACAACCACCACTGGTTGATTTCCTATCATCAACATTAACAGCCCAATCAACATCAGTGTACCCAGCTAATTGAACATTAGTATCACGTGGATACCAAAGACCTAAATAAGCTATACTTGAGACATATGGCATAATCCGCTTAACAACGGTTAAATGTGACTCTTTAAGGTCAGATTGATATCTAGCGCAAATTCATACGCTAAATGCAATATCAGGACAGCTTGCAGTTAAATACAACAAACTACCTACTGCGATACAATTTAGGATCCACTTTCTTACTTGTAGAGTCCTTTGAGGGTTTTAAAGTTGTACTCATAAGAGTATCAAAATTCTTTCCATTTTCAAATCTGAACTTTTTAACTAAGTTCAGAGTATATTTGGTTTGAGAGATGAAGAAACCATCAGGTTGCTGTTTAACTTGCAACTCTAGGAAATAATTCAATTCTCCAACCATACTCATTTCGAACTTAAATTTTATAAGATCCACAAACTCAACAGTCATGTTAGCACAGGTAGATCCATAAATAATATCATCAACATAAATCTGTACAATTAAAATGTGATTATTATATTTCTTTACAAATAAAGTCTTATCAACACTTCCCATTAAAAAATTATGACTTACTAAAAACTTAGTTAATTTTTCATACCATGCCCTGGGAGCTTGTTTTAAACTGTAAAGAACCTTTTTTAGACGGTATACATGATCAACATTCTTAGGGTCTTTAAAACCCGTTGGTTGTTTAACATACACTTCTTCATGTAAATCGCCATTTAAAAAAGCACTCTTTACATCCATTTGATAAATTTTGAACTTTCTAAAGTAAGTAATGGATATAAATAGTCTGATTGATTTAAGATGAGCTACTGGGGCAAAGGTTTCACCATAATCAATGCCTTCAATTTGAGTGTACCCTTGTACAACCAGCCTAGCCTTGTTTCGAATTATATTACCAAGTTCATCAAACTTATTTTTGAAAATCCACTTAGTTTCGATAAAATGTTTATGTTTTGGCCTAGGAACTAAGTACCAAACATCATTTATTACAACTTGATTAAGCTCTTCTTGCATCGCAACTATCCAGTTTTCATCAGTAAGACTTCTTTTACGTTAGCCAGTTCTATCTGGGATGTAAAGCACACGTAATTACACATATCTTCAAGTTGTCTACGACTGCGTACACTAGTGAGAGGGTTTTCAAGAATTTGATTAGTTGGATGGTCTTTAATAGTTCTTAGTTCAGAGTTGTTTTGACTTGATGAAGAGTCTGATTTATCAATTAGAAGTACCTCATCATTATCTAAACTTGAGATAGGTGTATTCAAGTAATCGTCAATAACCACATTAATAGACTCTTGAATCACACCGGTCCTCTTATTAAGAACCCGATATGCTCGACTATTCAAAGCATACCCTAGAAATATCCCTACATCACTTTTGGTATCGAACTTACCCAGATTTTCTTGGTCACAAAAAATATAGCACTTGCTGCCAAAAACTCAAAAGTATTTGACAGTAGGCTTCTTACTAAACCACATTTCATAAGCCATTTTACCATTTGAATTTCTTGTATAAACACGGTTAATTATATAGCATGTAGTATTTACGGCTTCGGCCCAAAGAGTTTTAGGGAGCTTCATACTGTTTAACATTACATTAGCCATTTCTTGAAGCACTTTATTTTTTCCTTCTACTATACCCTTTTGTTGTGGTGTTTTGGGTGCAGAGAATTCATGTGATATTCCCTGATCACTACAAAACTTCTCAAAACCGCTATTCTCAAATTCTGATCCATGATCGCTACGGATCTTATAGACTTGAGTTTCTTTTTTAGTTTGGATACGTCTAAGTACCATTTTGACTTCATCGGGAGTTTCTGATTTGTCTCTTAAGAAGACTACCTAAGTATATCTAGTAAAGTCATCAACGATAACCAAAATATACTTTTTGTCCCCTCGACTCTCCGTTCTAGTTGGTCCAATAAGATCTATATGGCGGAGTTTGAGTGGTTTAGATGTGGCATTGGAGTCCACTTTTTTGTGAGAGTTCGTAGTTTGCTTGCCAATCTGGCATTCGCTACATATTTTATCTATTTTTTATATTTTGAGTAAGTCTCTTACTAACTCTCTTTTGTTCAATTTATATAAGTTGCGGTAGTGTACATGTCCAAGACGTTTATACCATAATTCGGTCTCATCGGTATGGACCATGTAACACGATAAATTAGATGAGCTAGAGTCACTTACAATATAGCAGTTTTCAGAAGTTCTACGACTAGTTAATATTACAGAACCATTTTTATTTAAAATTTCACACCCTAGGTTAGAAAATTTTACTCTATGATTTTTATCACATATTTGAGAAATGCTTAATTAGTTATGTTTTAAACCTTCTACATATAAGACATTCTCAAATAAAGGGAGGTTAGAAAGTTGAACCGTACCTTGGCTAATAATCCTGCAGTTATTACCATCATTAAATGTGACTGATCCATTAGTCATGTCTTTAAAAGTGGTGAACAGACCTTTGTCACCAGTCATGTGCCTGGAGCATCCACTGTCTAGGTACCACTTTGAATGGCTTGATACTTTGAAAGCTGTGTGGGCAACCAAGCAAGTAACCTTAGAAACCCATTTCATAACTATTTTGGGTTTAGGAGTATAGTTGGTCTTCTTATGATTGTAGTTGTTATAAGACCTACCCATTGAGTTAGATTTTAAGAGCTCCTTAAGTAAATCAACTATTTTCTTAGCTAAAGGATTACGATTTTAATTTTTATAGTTGATATAGTTGCTTTTAGGTTTTAAGGATTGAAAGGTTTTAGCATTTTTAGAATAATTTTGATTTGAACTTTTTCCTTTTGAGTTTGAAGACTCTCCTTTCACAAACTTAGGAAGAGTTTTCTTATGTTGAGGAGGAATACTTTTGTTGTAGCCCAAACCGGATTAGTCGCCACATTTTCTGGATTCGGATAATAGTTTTTCTAACTTAGGATCATCTTGGGCATACCTCCATGTATCCTTTAAACTCAAAAGTGAAGAGACTTTAAGTTTTAGTTTTTCATTTTCAGATTTAAGAGTTTCAATAAGGGAGGTTTTGAAATCTAAATCGCATTTAGTTTTTCCAAAAGAATCTGAAATGTGAGATTTTTCTAAAACAAGAGTATCAAAATTTTCTTTAAGTTTCAAAAACTTTTCTTTCTGAAGTTTTAGTTTTACATCGATTTTACAACTTTCCTTGTATAGGGCATTGTAAGCATCTTGAAGATCTTCTTCATTTTTATATTCACTATTCAGATTTTCTTCACTAGTTGAATCATCATGATCAGAAAAAGTGAACTTGGCTAGAGTCATAAGAGCTTTGACTTTATTACCCGACTCAGTTTCAAAATCTTCTGATTCAGAAGAGGCTTCAGTGCCAGAAGATTCATCCCAAGTAGCCAACATGCCTTTCTTTTTAGGTTTGTCCTTTCTAAGAACTTGTTTGCTAAATGCCCATATTCGTGGCAGTTGTAACATTGGCTATCTTTTAATGATTTCCAAGTTTTAGATTTAGATCTTTTCTTATCATTAGATTTTTAAAAATTAACCCTCTTTTTACTTTTAAAAATTTTATAAAACTTTTTAGCTAAAAGGGCCATATCATTTTCAGAATTTTCTAAATCAGAATTACCATTTTCTTGAGAAATACATTTAGAAGATTTAAGGGTGATGAATTTGTAAGTGCTATAGTTTATATCCCTGTTTGTTGTCAAATTTGTGGTGCCAAAATCACTGTTATGTTATATATAACTTGCATAACTGAAGCTCTCTCAAGGATCAACATACATGAACAAGCTAAGCTCACATCAAGCAAAGCTCTCAAGTACAAGACTCGGGATCTTGAATGAAAGAACTGATCACAAGACAAGACTCTTGAATGCAAGAACTGCTCACAAGACTCAAGCTGAACTCAAGACTCAAGCTGAAACTCAAGCCACTTTCATGATTGAGCTACTTCAAGGTTTAGTCTACATCAAGACTTCAAGGCTCATTCTTCATGGTCTCTTGTTTCAATGTCCATACTTCATGATTGAGGTTTGTTTGACCTTAGGATAGGTCATAGTCTAGATAAGAAAATGACTCAAAAGAGACTTCAAAGCTGGAAAAATCATCCCAAGTAGCCAACATCTTCGACGGTCGTAGAATCTTTCTTTTTAGGTAGGAGGGCTACGACGATTGAACTATCTCGCGCTTATCCCGCCTAATCTTTCCTTCGACTAGTCGAAGAGCACTCTAGACTAGTAGAACTGATCTTCTCACCTATAAATAGTGCACGAATCTCAAGAAATCATCGATTTAATTAAAGTATTGCCAATCTTCGTCGAACTTATAATTTTGTGCTCCATCTAAGCTAAGTGTGCTTATTTAATATCTTCTTTCCTTAGCTTTATTTTAATTGATTTTGGCGATTTGAAAAGAGGAATTGTTATTCCCTTTCTTTGGAATCAAAATCAATTAAGGCAAGCCCTGTTTGGTTTAATTTAAAATCAATTAGATCTAGAACCATTGTAATCGAGTCTTGGACATTGAACTTGGACATTTCATCTACTTTGATTTGGTTTTACCGGACATATTCACGTATTTTACATATTGTAAATTCCTTTCTAATATTTTGGTTTCTTTCAAGATTTATCAGAAAAATCTAGTTTTTAGATTGTGTAAGCCCACATACAAAGACACAATTGTAAGGGTTTTGGGTTAACCTGGGAAAACCTATTTTTAGTGAACGTCACAGGCGAACCACTATAAATCCTTTGAGTTGTGGGTGATTGATTTATTCTTTTAATTATTTTTATTCTTTTTGTGGGATGTATGTATGGTGGTGAATGTTGTAATTATTTCAAGCTTTGTGAGAATGTTTTAATAGCTTAGAATTTACTTTCTGCTATTCCTGTATAAGCTTGATTTTCAATTTCTGGTGTATGGCTGTCCCTAGAACAATACATCTTTAATTACAAGTTATTTCAATTAAGTTCATATTTGTTTTTGTATTCCTCTTCGATTTGAGACTTGATACAAAGACCTTTCTAGAAATAAGGTTGTCCTACCATAAACTCTGTTTTTGGTGTAAGGTTGTCCTTAGAATAACGTTTGTATCAACCTCTCAAGATCTGAATTTTGAGGTTGTTTTTCTTTCCTGCATTATTATTTAATTTGGCTATCATTTTCTTTATTATTCCGCTGTTATAAGTTTTTATTTGGCATTGTCCTATTCACCCCCCCTCTAGGACATATAGCTTGGCCTTTTCAGAATTTACCTTTAGGAGCTTTAAAGTTTAACTCATAGGTTTGTAAAGAACCAACTAACTCTTCTATCCTCATATTATCTGTATCACGAAGTTCCTGTATCGCGGTCACCTTTGAATTGAACTGTTCAGGTAGTGAACGTAGTATCTTTGAACAGACTTTAGTTTCTGGGATTTTATCACCAAGACCCCACATAGAGTTAACAATATCATTTAATCTAGTATAAAAGTCCATGAATGTTTCACTTTCCTCCATATGTATTTCCTCAAATTTGGTTGTGAGGATTTGGACTTTAGATTTCTTGACAATTATTGCTCTCTCGTGTGTCATTTTAAAAATATCCCAGGCTTGCTTTGCAGTATCACATGATATAATTCTTTTGAATTCATCGGGTGATAGTGCGCAAGTTATAGCATTTAAAGCCTTTGCATTGGCACTACTCTCATTTTTTTCAAAGTGTGGTCCAAGTAAAATAAGGTGTGACTTTCATTGATTTGGATCCATCGATACCAGTTACTTCAGTGGTAGGAGGGGTCCATTCAATCACTGTGGCTTGCCACATGCTCTCATCCATAGATTTTAAGAAAATTCTCATTCTGGCTTTTCAATAGGCATAATTGGAGTCATCAAATGGTGGAGGCCTAGTGACTGAAAGACTATCAAAATTTGACATCTTAAATAGCTCAGATCGATTAGCTCAGGACATAAATCCAAATAGAATAATTAAAAACGAGCTATTAGGCTCTGATACCACTTGAAAAGGCTGAGCTATGCATCCTTGGGGAGGGGGGGGGGGGGGGTTGAATAGGACAATGTTAAATTAAAAATTAACAGCGGAATTAAACAATAAGATAGCAAAATGAATTACAAATAATTAAAGGAAGCAACAACCTTCAAATTCTATTATTGAGAGGTTGATACAAATGTTGTTCTAAGGACAACCTTACACCATAAAAACCAAGGGTTTATGGCAGGACAGCCTTATTAGAATGATTTGTATATCAAAAACTCAAACTGAAGAGGAATAAAAAGGAAATAGCAAGAAAAGAAATCTAAACGATTGCAACATTCCCCACAATACTGAAATGTAAAGATTACAACATTTACATCCACAAATACATTCCACAATCTTGAACAAAAAAGAATAAAGAAAGGAAACCACAATACACAAAGAATTATAGTGGTTTGCCTGTGTGTACACCAACTGTTAAACAACAGCCACACAGCTACTCCACTCTTAATATCCTCACACCATGGATATTAGCGTTCATTATGAAAATAGGTTTTTCCAAGTTTACCTAAAACCCTCACAATTGTGTATTTCAAGTGGGCTTATACAATTCCAAAAACCCCACACTCTGAGTTTTCTGGATCACCTCAGATAACCAAAACTGAGAGATTTTTTTGGCTTAATCTCAAAGAAACCAAAACATAGGAAATTACAAAACTGTAAAATACCTGGATATTCTCTTTGATGCAGCTCGGCAGAACCAAATAGGAGTCGAAGTTCAACTTAGAAGTTCAATGTCCAATACTCACATATGAATGGTTTTAGGTTCTAAATTGATTTTAGATATAAAGTACCTTGGGCTAACTTGATTTGATTTTGATTCCAAGAAATGGGAATACCTCAATCCCTCTTTTAAATAAAATTAGAATACGAAAATTCAAAATTAAATACAAAGAAAGCTAATAAAAGAGAATATTAAATGAGCACAATATACCTTAAAATAATGACTAACTTATCTCTCAAAGTATCATATTGATTTAACTTGAATTGAATAAAAAACTCTGAAATTCGTGCTCTATTTATAAGTGAAGAAATCACGTTTATGACTGGTCCTGTGGACACTACGACTGGTCGTTGGACCAACTGATTTTTAAAATTTTGAGCTCGATCGGATAAAACCATTCCACGCTAGTCATAGGACCTTCACGACTAGTCGTGGGACCTCCAAGACTGGTCGTGACCTATCCACGACTGGTCGTGTGGAACCAGAAACAGTTGCTGGACTTTGAGTCGTAGCTATAGGACTGGTCGTGAACGAGTCATGCACTGTTCACACGACCGGTCGAGTATTATCCAGCACTGGTCGTGGCTTAACAAAAAATTCTGAAAATTTGCAACAAACTTAGGATTAGTCATAGAATTTCTTGGATTGGTCGAGCCAGTACTAGGACTAGTTGAATAGAGTCCAGGACTAGTCGAGAAATAGACCATTCACCTATAAAATGATATAATTAAATTATGTGTTCAAAATGACTTACCCTAAGGTCAATCTAGGGTCATTCATACCTTTAGTCATGAAGTATGAACATTGAAACTTCTTTTCTTTAGATGATAGACGTTCTTTGAAGTTCGCAAAGCTTGAGATCTTGTCAAAGGATAAAGCTTGAACTTGAGACTCTTGAAGCTTGAGAACGACTAACAATAAAGCTTGAGTATCTTGAACTTTCAAAGTCTAGGAACATTGTCTTAACTTGTATGAAGCTTTGACATTCTTGAATTCTTCTTAAAAGCTTTTAAATTCATAATTGATTTTGCACACGAATATAAACAAGTATAATTGCCCTTGAAGTTCTTGTACAAAAGACCCTTGTTCTTGAGAGATGCACAGACTTCATTATGAGCTGGATAAGATATAGATTCCAAGAGAGATTTTGGCCCTACAAACTGAGAGCTTTTGGCACTCCAAAATTTGACAATCATAGGAGCTAGAAAACCATAACACTTATAATCTCCCCTCTATCAAATTTGTGACAAAACACACTCCACATTAACATAACCAATATATGCACAACGAATCATTCACCAGTTATCAAAAGAAACCAGTTACAGCCTGGTTAAAGAATCATGCAGTAGTTACCATCAACTTGCATCAACAATACTCCCCCTTACTTAACTCCTCCTTTCACAAAGAAAAGCTACATATCCACAATCCATATATAATCCACATGCCAATATACCAATATATACCACAATCACCACAATCACCATATATTAAGCATGTCAAAATTCTCCCCCTTTTTATCAAAATATGACAAAGGAAGGAATTGAAAAGTAGAAATGAAAGTAGATAAAGAAGGAAGAATAAGAAAAGTATTGAGGAATAAATGATACCACAAGATAAACAAAATATCAAATCCATAGGCAAGTTATGCGCAACTATAATTAACCAAAGTTAATCAAGTACAACTAAGGTAAATCAAGTCCAAGTACGATCTCAAAAGACGAAATTAAAGCAAGCATCATTAAAGTTATTACAAACCAAGATAAGAAAATATTAATCAGATCCAGAAGAGAGAGCAGGAATAGATGGATCAATTTGGTGTAAACCCTTGTTAATGCGCCTCAAATATTTACACATATAAGCAAATTCAGTATCCTAGGTTACACGAATCTGACCCACCTGTTCCTTAAGAGAATGCAACCTCTCAGTAAAATCAGAAGGCTGATAGTCAGGGTCAACCTCAAAATCCGATTCAATCTCATTAAAGATATCATCTATGTTTATATCATCTAGAGATAGATCGCTTTCTTCTTCGTTCACTGCTTCAACTCCACCACCACCCACATTCACTTGGCCATCAGCCAACCTCAAGTTCATCTTATTTATATTGGAGTTGTTGAAAATAAGGTGATGAATAAGAGCCTCTCCAACAGGCATAGCCACTAACATATGAGTGGCCAACACAGTCATAAGATATGCAAAGGGGATATCACTTTGACCAGGATGGAGACAGAATTGTATGATGGAATGACAGATTAAAGAAGGAAGACAAACTGATGTACTAGAGATGATAGAATATAAAATCTGAACCATGAAAGAGGTGAGTTCAGTTTTGTTACTAGACCGAGGCTAAAGATTGGAAATAAATATCCTATGAAGGACCCTGTATCTGGGTAACAAGTACTTTGAAGCAAGCACATTCCCATTTTGACTCCATTGCGCATCTATATTACACAATGCTCTTATAAGCATACATTTTTCTGATTCAGAAGGTTTAGCAACTAGAGGGCTAATTGGAATACTTTCATCATTGACAGGTATATCCATTAAGCCAGAAATCAGATGTCGGTCAACTTCAAATGGACCTTCTCTAGTAACTATAATAAAAGTTAAATTCTCAGTTGAAAAATCAGAAATACATGCAAACATAACCTACGCAATAGACCGGTATGCCGGCCCACCCCAATGTAGAATGTTAGCCCATCCTACATATTGGAGAAGTAGAAGGATATCAAAAGGAGCAAGATGTTCAACATACACAGGTCGCTCAACTATTACATTGCGCAACCTCAAATCCCGCATATAGGGAGGATCATCTTTGAGTGACCGAAGGTGGTGCCTTGTGATAGGTGTCGATCTAGATGTTGAAGGACCTCGAGAACTTTTCTTTGTACCTCTAGCATCCATTTGCAACTAGGAATATAAGAAATCAAGAGGTTTTCTCTAGATCAGATTTTGGAGAAGAAAATCCCAAAAATCTCAAAGAGATAAGAAATAAATATTCCAAGTATGAAAAGGAAGTGATAGGGACTTGAATCTACAAGAAAAATGGAATTAACACACTAACTTGAAGATCTAGAAAGGTGGGTACAACCGGTCGGGCTTAGACTCGTTGGAGAAGAAGCACAAATGAGGAAGAAAAGGGTTTTTCCCCCAAATAAAAGCACCAGACGCGCTACATGACTGGTCGAGTACGTCCTCGACCGGTTGTGCCACGACTGGTCAAGTACGTCCTCGACTAGTCATGTATAGCAAAAAATGTGCATTTTTCTTGAAATTTGAAATTTTAATCATTTAAAATAATAAATATATACAATATGATACGGAGATGCATAAATAATTATTTAAAATGGCACATACCAAGATCAAATTTCAACTTATCGAACCTGCTTTTGTCGAGCAGTTTAGTGAAAATGTCAGCAAATTGAGTCTCGGTCGGAATGTATTCCAAAGAAATTATGTTTTCTTTCACTAATTCACGAATATAGTGATATTTAATGTCAATGTGCTTGGTTCGTGAATGCTGGATTGAATTTTTAGATATATTAATTACACTGAAATTATCACAATATAAAACCATAGAGTCCTGTGCAATTCCATAATCGATTAACATTCTTTTCATCCATACCAGCTGAGTGCATGCATTTCCTGCTGCAATGTATTCAGCCTCAACGGTAGAGTGTGATACGGAATATTGTTTCTTACTTTGCAAAGAAACTAAACAGTTTCCAACATAAAAATAACCACCACCGGTTGATTTCCTATCATCAACATTACTTGCCCAATCAACATCAGTGTACCCAGCTAATTGAACATTAGTATCATGTGGATACCAAAGACCCAAATAAGCTATACTTGAGACATATCCCATAATCCGCTTAACAACAGTTAAATGTGACTCTTTAAGGTCAGATTGATATCTAGCTTAAATTCCTACGCTAAATGCAATATCAGGACGGCTTGCAGTTAAATACAGCAAACTACCTATCATACTGCGATACAATTTAGGATCCACTTTCTTACCCATAGAGTCCTTTGAGAGTTTTAAAGTCGTACTTATATAAGTATCAAAATTCTTCCCATTCTCAAATCCGAACTTTTTAACTAAGTTTAGAGCATATTTGGTTTGAGAGATGAAGAAACTATCAGGTTGCTGTTTAACTTACAACCCTAGGAGATAATTTAATTCCCCAACTATGCTCATTTCGAACTTAGATTTCATAAGATCTGCAAACTCAACAGTCATGTTAGCACAGGTAGATCCATAAATAATATCATCAACATAAATCTATACAATTAAAATGTGATCATTATGTTTCTTTACAAATAAAATCTTATTAACACTTCCCATTAGAAAATTATGACTCAGTAAAAACTTAGTCAATTTTTCATATTATGCCCTGGGAGCCTGTTTTAAACCGTAAAGAGCCTTTTTTAGATGGTATACATGATCAACATTCTTAGGGTCTTCAAAACCCGTTGGTTGTTCAACGTACACTTCTTCATGCAAATCGCCATTTAAAAAAGCACTCTTTACATCCATTTGATAAATTTTGAAATTTCTAAAGTAAGCAATGGATATAAATAGTCTGATTGATTCAAGACGAGCTACTGGGGCAAAGGTTTCATCATAATCGATGCCTTCAATTTGAGTGTACCCTTGTACAACCAGTCTAGCCTTGTTTCGAATTATATTACCAAGTTCATCAGACTTATTTTTGAAAATCCACTTAGTTCCGTTAATATGTTTATCTTTTGGCCTAGGAACTAAGTACCAAACATCATTTATTACAAATTGATTAAGCTCTTCTTGCATCACAACTATCCAGTTTTCATCAGTAATAGCTTCTTTTACGTTAGCCGGTTCTATCTGGGACGTAAAGCACACGTAATTACACATATCTTTAAGTTGTCTACGACTGCGTACACTAGTGAGAGGGTTTTCAAGAATTTGATTAGTTGGATGGTCTTTAACTGTTCTCAGTTCAGAATTGTTTTGACTTGATGAAGAGTCTGATTTATTAATTAGAAGTACCTCATCATTATCTGAACTTGAGACAGGTGTATTCAAGTGATCATCAATAACCACATTAATAGACTCTTGAATCACACCGGTCCTCTTATTAAGAACCCGATATGCTCGACTATTCAAAGCATACCCTAGAAATATCCCTATATCACTTTTGGTATCGAATTTACCCAGATTTTCTCGGTCATGCAAAATATAACACTTGTTGCCAAAAACTCGAAAGTATTTAACAGTCGGCTTCTTATCAAACCATATTTCATAAGTCGTTTTACTGTTTGAATTTCTTGTATAAACACGATTAATTATGTAGCATGCAATATTTACGGCTTCGGCCCACAGATTTTTAGGGAGCTTCATACTTTTTAACATTATATTAGCCATTTCTTGAAGCACTCTATTTTTTATTTCTACTATACTATTTTGTTGTGGTGTTTTGGGTGCAGAGAATTCATGTGATATTCCCTGATCACTATAAAACTTCTCAAAACCGCTATTCTCAAATTCTGATCCATGATCGCTACAGATCTTACAGACTTGAGTTTTTTTTCAGTTTGGATATGTCTAAGTATCCTTTTGACTTCATCGATATTTTTTAATTTGATTCTTAAAAAGACTACCCAAGTATATCTGGTAAAGTCATTAACAATAACCAGAATATACTTTTTGCCCCCTCGACTCTCCATTCTAGTTGATCTAATAAGATCCATATGACGAAGTTCGAGTGGTTTAGATGTGGCATTGAAGTCCTTTTTTTGTGAGAGCTCCTAGTTTGCTTGCCAATCTGGCATTCGCCACATATTTTTATCTATTTTTTGTATTTTGGGTAAGCCTCTTACTAACTCTCTTTTGCTTAATCTATATAAGTTGCGGTAGTGTACATGTCCAAGGCGTCAGCAGCACCTGCTACTTCTCATATATATATATATATATATATATATATATATATTTGAAAAACTAGTTTTTCTACAGTTTTTCCTAGTTGGGGTCTGCATCAAGAGAATCCGAGCCAGCCATTGGAATCTATGGCTCAAGACAGCCTGATGAGCCTAATATTTGATGTGTTTTGGTGTAAAGAAACATCAAAGTAGATTTTAACAGTAAAAACTACTGTTTTCTATGCTATGGCCTGCCAAATAATCGGATTGGCTTCATTTTTCGGCTCAACGCTTAAAATGATCTGGGGAATGGGATGGATGGCGTGGATTGGATCAATGCATCAAGGTGGGGCCTGTATGAGCGGTCCTTCCCAAAAGCTTTGAACCAAAGCTAATATTTATGTTTTCAGTTAACGTCTAACATCCCTGGACGCTGGACGATTTGGGCACACCACGTATATAAGGTGGGCCCTGTTCAGGTGGGCCCCCAAATGGTAAATGGTGCGGATACAACACATATATAAAGTGGGCCCCACCTACAGATGGCTTAGATAAAATACATGCTTTATGGTGGGGTCCATCCGGGTGGGCCACACGGCCACATCATCACACACAATAATAATAATAATAATAATAATAATAAGAAAGAGAGAGAGAGAGAGAGAGAGATAGAGAGAGAGAGAAAGATAGACACACACGTGTGATGGAGGGACCCCGACATTATGGGCCCTCCCTTTCAAGCATTCAATCATACATCAAGAAGGTTCCAATACATATGGGCCCACCGAATAAAAAATCAACGATGGAGATTACTTCTCCACCAAAATGGAAGGTCTAGATGACCTCTTTAAATTTTAGAAAAGTAAACAACATGATGGGGTCCATGGAGAATGGCCCCATCATGGAACGATCATGTGAATCAAGGTGGGCCATCGGTCACATCTAGGGTCTAAAGTGAGATCCATACCATTAATCGGTAGGCCCCACTTGGTCCATCATCAAAAGAATGAAATCTTAGCCTATAGAAGCACCCATCGTTCGATCTTCTTGGTCCGATGGAACGCTAATCTCCTTGTGTCTCACTTTGATGGAAGATGATGAGAGATGAAGGGCTAGGATGATAGATCTAGTGATAGGAAGTGGGGCACACACAACACTTTTCTCTCTTGGAATTTCTTGGACGTGCACCTCTTTAGTGTTGCTTGGAAATTGTGAAGAGAAGGAGAGAGAGAGAGAGAAGGGGTGGTTGTAAGAGAGGTGATGGATGTGAGTGATGGATGTGAGGTGATAGTTGTACTTGACATGTATGGGTGTGTAAGAGAGAGAGAGGGAGAGAGTTGACTTTGGGGTTGCTCTTGTACTTGACATGAGGTGATTGATTGATTGATGGGACATGTTGTAGAGATTCTCTTGGGTTTTGTAATGCGTGGTGTTTTCCTTGAACTGAGCGTGGGCCCACATCTCCTGGCCAGCGTATCGAATCAATGTACAAGATGCGGCATCGGAACCGCAATGACGACACGGTCACTAGAATACAAGTCTCAGGTCGAGCCGACTTTGGAATATGGGAGGCGACTCAAGGTTGCGCACAAATGAAGTCTACGTGTCGCGGGTTGTCGAAATTTGATTGGGAGGACTGCAGAAGCCTACTGAACAGTACAGGCTAGGATACGGATCTTACATTAGAATACCCTGGGATACCTCCCAATCTTGCATACACTCCTTTATATAAGTTTAGAAAAAAGTAGAATCAGAATAGGAAATAAAAATAGTAAAATCTACGTTTCCGCAGAAAATCTGTGTAAAATCTTCGATATCATCGAAAACAGACCAAAACTGTCCAGCGACTAGGGGTGAAAATTTTTTAAAATTCTCAATGGCATCAAGCAACCTTTGATGTCATCGACGACTGGCTTCGATGATATCGAAGCCTAGTCGATGTTATTGACAAACTAACAGATAGATTTAAGACATCTGTCCATAACAAATTCAGAGTATTCTAGCAAAATCCTAAGAAAACCTTGAATTTGTTTTATTTTCTAACCCTTACCAAATCAAATTATATATATGTATACACACACACACACATACATACACTCCTTGGTCTTAATCTAAGTTGAGTGATATGAGGTACTATCTCGGACATCTAATCCATGCAGAAGGTCAAGCCCACTAAGGTGAACATATTCATATAGTTTTGCGATCAATGGCCTACTGAGCGGTATAGAGCTCATTTGAATATTCCCGCCACTTTTAAGTTAATTTAGGGAATAAAGTCTTGTTGATCTTATTACTAGGTCTTATAATGGGCATGATCAGGCATAAGATGTAGCTTACATTTATTAGTTATTTAATGGCATCTAATCATAATCATATGGTTATACAGTGGTAATACCCGCATATTCATTCAAGTTGAGTTTAGCTACAAATGCGAGTCGTTACAGATACGCTACTATAGCACACCGTGTCCCATCATGTGTTTTAGAAAATAGTATTATTTTTCAATTTGGATACATGGCCACATGTGTAATGAACGACCTTAATTTGGTTAAATGTATGCAATTAGGAATGGTGGCGAGCATGCTAGAGTCATACTTTGACTCAAATCAATTGAATGCTTGTGACGCTTAGCGTCATTCTAAACTAGACTTGTGAATGTTGGCCTAACTGTTTAGCCACCAATTATTACAATGATCAAGCGATTTAAAAAGGGAGGGTCAGTCCTTCAAAATGGGATAATTTTGCCTTGAGTTAAGGACTTTTCTTTAAATCATGGCATATCAAGTTTCTCAGTGAATTAATATTGGTTGGATATGATTAAAAATAAGATTGATTGTTGATTTTATTAATTGGAATGAAGAGTAATATAATCAACAAAAATGATGAAAATAAACTATACAAAGAAGAAACAAATACCAATGGTGGCTTGTGTTGGCAAAACGGTCATGGAAAGGACCAGACGGTCAGGGTATGAAGTCAAGAGGATGTGAATGGTGTGTATCGAGTATGAACTCAATAATCAGGGATCCGACGATGGTGGTTGTGGATATTTAACATAGTTGTAGGACGTATTGCAATGACAGCACTAGATAGTAGTGAATTTAAGTCGTTTTAATGGCTCTAGACTTGCTGCAATGTGGTTGGAGAGTTTAAAGCTATGAAGCCAAA
Source organism: Magnolia sinica (assembly GCF_029962835.1). NCBI lineage: Eukaryota > Viridiplantae > Streptophyta > Magnoliopsida > Magnoliales > Magnoliaceae > Magnolia > Magnolia sinica. The sequence continues at coordinate 67,182,151 of NC_080578.1, forward strand.
CTAAAAGGATATATAATGTTGTGATATAGAGAGATTTATTGATTGATTGTGGTGAGGGCCTGAAACTCTTCTTCGAATGTTTCTTTTATAGACTTTTGAGAGACAGTGCTCGTGCATAAGTTTTCGCAATGTAAGAGTTTTGGATATTTTGCCGTGCAAATATCCTTGATTCTCCACATAAGCGTATCCAATTTCCTTAGGCCACATTTATAAGAGATTACATATGCCTTTTGCTATTCCAGTTGTGTATAGGAAGCTTTATTAGAGTCTCCACGTCGCTGGACTCTTACATGAGAAACATTGCCAGACTTCTCACATCACTGAGCTCTTGCATCTGTAGAGAGTTGCTTTTGGTGGGACTAGTATTTAATGCTCGATATAGATTTGCTTTGATGGGATTTTCTATGAAGAGAGTTGCTTTTGATGGAAACTCCAACATTTAATGCTCCACATATGCACATCTTTAACTCTTCATTTTAAAGTGCATCTATACCAGATGAGGCGTGACTGCTGCTTGTCACCTTCTTGACTATTTGATCTGGCTATAATTGGCCACGTGTAGATAGTGGATTGGCCATTAGTTGCATACACATCTCACACCCACTACATGGATGAGAGTTCTTTTCATAATTCCATGTGTAGATAACTATTATCCACTTCTCCATTTAAATGTATGTTGTGTGCTAGAAAAATCGGTTAATTTAGCATTGCCTTTATGTTACTTCATTGCTCATTAAGTGGTTTCAGCCTATGACTATATTTCACTCTATACCTATCATTGGTCATAAGGCCACTACAATGAGTAATCGACTCTTGAAATTACATGGAATAATATCCCAGGACTATGCATGGAAGCTTGACGCAATTATAAAATAGGACTAAATAAAATTTATGCCTTTTAACATACAATTTCTTACTCAAAGTAATATGGTAATTTAAACTAAGTAACAAAATTTGCTTTAAGGGTTTCAAGTCAATAGAGGGTCCAATCACATATATTACAATAAATATGCCAATGAAGCAACTAGTCTATACTCGATAGTATGCTTGTGTGTGCTACACAAGTTAAGTGCCTAGCATACAATCCAATTCAAGCATTCTAATGATTTAACTAATCAAACATATAAGTATGAGTTAAACATGTACACAATTTACAATCCTAAACAAAAGAATGTATATTGGTTTGGTTTCCCTACTTCATACTCAGTAGACACACTCTCCCTAAGTGTACTAGAATTCACTGTCATATGTTTTAAATCAGGTTCACCTCTTACCTATACAAGTGTACACTTCCGCTGGAAGCATATAAGACTTACCCACGTACTCACCCTTGTCAATGGCCTACACATGGACTTACCACGTATACACGTATGTTGGTGGCTTAAATAAGGCCTTTCCCACGTACACACCCATGTCGGTAGCTTATACAAGGACTTACACATGTACTCACTGGCGTTGATGTTGATATGGTCCTACATGTCGATGTCGATATGATCCTACACAAGAACCTAAGCGAGTTTGGATTACAAACTCTACACTCAATCCTACATAAGGAGTGTGAGGACTCTTAAAATTGACAACTTGCTGGATTGAGTCCAGTTTATAGTGTCTTCTCGGGTTTCTTGATTGATGTTCTCCTGTGCTCTAATCGGCTCCCCTTGTGCTTTATTGATTGTTGATGCCGATGTTTTCCAATGTTTTAGCTCCAAGATCAAACACCTTACATGCAATGCTCTATTGAGGTGACCAAGGTGATGAGAGAATGATGAAATCTCCTACAACTAATAAAAGGTTGTAATCCTAGGGGGATTCACTTATAAGAGTCTTCTGGAGGATTTAGACAAAAGATATACCAATAAGGTTGGGTCTAATCTCTAGAAAATGGTGAAGTTTAAGCTTATCTTTAAAGTGGATGTTGGAATCCTCATTAGAGTGTTAATCTCAAGGAAGATAACTTGGAACTCATTCGTTTAGAGGCTTAGAGTGAGGGATATGAACGTGGAATCACCTAGGCTTTTATTGCACCAAAAACTCATCCTCTTGCCCAAGAACCGAATGCCTTTTTATAAGAAACCAATTTACAACGACTATAAAACCGGCTCTGTCGATGGGATCGAAAGGCTCTTCGATAGAATCGAGTAGGTTGTTAATCCTACCGAGAAAGCTAGACAAATATATCAATGCTTGCTATACAGATTTGGGTTTCCTAATTGATCCCATCGAGTGGATTTTTTATTCCATCGAGACCCATCGACAACCTGTCAATGGGATCAAGAATCACTCAAAAAACTATTGTTTTGGGCATATAATAGATTTGGGTTTCCTAATTGATCCCATTGAGTGGATCTTTAATTTCATCAAGACCCATTGACAACCTATCAATGGGATCAAGAATCACTCAAAAACTATTGTTTTGGGCATATAATTTCATAACGGCTTTGCATATCTTCTATCCTTACTTATCATGTTCCAATTATGCTCTTAAGGCTAAGGAATAGTCAAACAAAGTTTACCTATTAATCCATGATTATCTAGAGGTTTAGGGTTGTTTTGGGTAAAGGGCACCTCATATGTCTATTTTTTGCTCCTTGATGCCCATTTCCACTTATGTCTTTAGTCTTCGGCTTTAAAGGGCTCAACCGACTCACTGATATAATGACTCATGTGATTGGCAAACAAGGTGCACAAATAAGTGCACTAACAACTCTACCATGTGAGTAAGGTATGTGAAACGTGTTCGAAGATATTAGCACATTATACTTACCATTTTTATGCTACTCATGACTTTTTAAATTTCAATCAAATTCTACCGCCATAACAATTTAAAGGATCTATCGTTTGTCTTTGATCAAGATCTTACTACCAGGAAGCATCATCTAATTTGCTAGATTTGTTGTAGTGAGATCAAGTGTAAACACATTGTTTCTTGTGTTGTGGTCCACTTGAGTATTAAATATGGCTGATTTGGAAAACAAAGGTAATTCGTGGAGCATGTGGTTTAGTGACCCCAACACCAGCCAATTAGCTAGTTTCAAAGTTGGGTGGGACCTACCATGATGTATGTGTTTTATCAACATGGTCCATTTGTTTTGTCAACTCATTGTAGGGCATGAGCCCAAAAATGAGTCAGATCCAAATCTCAAGTGGACCAAACCACAAGAAACAGTGAGGATGGATCACCTACCAATGAAAAATTCTTGGGGCCATGGAAGGTTTAGATCAAGTAGGTATTTGTGTTTTCCCTTCATTTAGGGCTATGTGACCTTACCGACCGGTGAGATGGTAAAAAAAACATTGACGTGGGCCTCAGGAAGTTTTCAATGGTAAGAGTTCAATTAATCCCCACTTGGGCTTAGGATCCGCCTCAATTTTGGGCTCATACACTAGAGTGAGCTAGCAAAATGGATGGACGACATGGATAAAATACGTACACATCATGGTGGGCCCACAAAGCTTGACACCATCCCAACCATGTTCGTATGTGGAACACATCTGATGGACGAGTTGGATGGTCTTCATACATCGTGTGGGCCCCCATTTGTTGCCGCACTTGAGCGTGCCTCATATGAAAAAAAAAGGAACGTCCTAGCGAGAAGATTTGTGGATCTTGGTGTTATGCCAGTAAGTTATAATCAGTGTCCCATCGGGTATGCCAAACTATTACTGGCAGTTTCGTTGCTTTTCCAATTCGGTCAGTGAGAAATGCAGGCATGCCATAATTGAATTTGCGGCTCAATTTTAACCGAACAACTATGAACCCAAGCGCCGAGATAGGCAGATACATAGTATATGACCGGGATCGAATGAAATCGGTTATCTATTCAGCCACTCGTTTAGTATGTAAATAAGATCAGACGATATTCAGAGGGTAGGGTTCATCCTCTGATGATAGGTTACACCTTTGGCTTTCGTACGAAATGACTATTCAGTACAGATAAAAGATGAACATAAAAAGAATACTTATAGTCGGTAACAAAAAATGGCTGCGAAGCACTTTTGTGGATGGGTACTGAATCCAACATATGAGAATAAACCCAAATTACAGGTAAGATTACCAGCTACCTGATTAACACCACAAATTAAACTATGGAACGTAAACAACAAGCCAAAAGTAAAGGATTACACTAGGAAATGTAATTGACTGGTAGATAAGTAAAGTGATTGCAGTAAGGAATATAAGTGACGAGTAATTGAAAAATACGTGTTGATTTGATTGGGTTGATGTGAGATAAAATTTTCCTAATAATTCCTCTATTATTTATAGTCTTACTCTGGCCATCCATACCCTTCCCACATTCTTGCTATAATTGTTTAACACGGGTCGTCTTATTTGCTTCTACTTTCGCTACTTGTCTTATAACTATTTCTATGTAATCATTCTTCAGTAGTCAGTTAAGAAATATCGTGGCGTTGCTTAGGGCCTGTTTGGATGCCTGTAAGTCGGGTAAGTGGGAAGTGACTTACAGGGAAGTCACTTACAGGTGGTGTTTGGGGGAGAAAAATCACCTGTAAGTACCTTACAACCTGTAAGTCACTTACAGACAAATCTACCAAAAAACTGCAGGGGGATGGGGGTGGGAAGTCACTTCCCTGTAAGTCACTTACAGGCTCAACGGTCAGATTTTTAAAAAGAAGGGAAGAGGGAGAAACGCACCAACCCACCAAATCTCTCTCCGTCTCTGCAATCTCTCGCTGCAGTTACTGCCTTCCGTCTCCTCTCCTCCTAAAACGGTAGGGTTTCATTTACCCTTTTTTTCTCCTTTGAAAACGGGAGTGGTTTGAAGTTACTCTATAAGGCACGCTGGCATCCAAACAGTTACTTATACGCACCTGCGTATTTTTTCACACGTGTCATGGGCTTCTAATCCGAACAGACCATGTGATGCAGCATCCCATGAAACCGTCAGGGACTGTGGCCTGTGGTTGGTGATCCTGTAGATCGTTTATCTGGTTGGTCTCATTGTGGCCTATGGTTGGTGATCCTGTGATTTACTCGCAGTGTTGGTGAATCTCTTAGATTGTACAATTAGAATGCAAGTAATTTAACGATCTACATCAGTGTTGGTGAATCTCTTAGATCCTGAGCATCAAACTTATTAGAGAATGAGAAAAACTTTGATGATAGAGTGGGATTGATGATGCGCTGGCCCTTGGAAATTACATCAGATTGCACAGTTGGAATGCAAGTAATTTAATTATTAGATTTTCTATTAATGTTTTTAAGTTTATTCTCAATGCTTAAATTGAGTTATTACTCTATATTATAGATTTTTTGAATTCGTGGGCCCACTTTTATAGCCCACTTGATGATTGGTTTAGCTTAATAATTATCTCAAATATTCATTTTGATGGGCTTAACAAAATAACATATTTGATCCCATGTTTTTTATATGATTATAACATTTTAGAACGATTCCCTAATCTAAGCTATGCTTGATGTGAATATACAGCTTTCTACCTGTAAGTAATTTACAGGTTATCCAAACAGAAAAAGTAACTTACCTGTAAGTGACTTACAACTTACATCTAAACAGGTTACCTGTAAGTAACTTTCACCTGTAAGTGACTTACAGGTAAGTCACTTACGGCTTAAAAGAACTTCCAGGCATCCACACAGGCCCTTAACGTGCTTCAACTCTATTATAGTAGAATTACTAGTTTATCTATGCACATCTCCAACTACATGCAAATTCATTCAGATTAACTCGCTTTGATTGGCTTTTCACGAACATGCAGCAACGGTACGAACACACGGTCCAATCTGGGCCGCGCTTGACGAATGCGTAGCGGTGGTGTCGACAATGGGCGTTTATCGTTCACCAACTATACGAGACGGGAAAACCACGATCGGGAGAGGCCGCATATTCTGTAATCAAACCCGTGAACCTGGGCCAAAGACTCGAATCGAGTATCCCCTGTCATCGAACCTGAGTAACCTGAGTCAAAGACTCGAATCGAGAATCCGTACTCATCTCTCTCTCTCTAAACCGACCATGTCTGGTGGTAAAAGTACCAGAAAGAACGGAAGGAAGGACGAGAGCTCCAAGGAGGTGGAGGAGCTTCTGTCTGCGGCCGAGGACCAGATGCTCCTCAACATCAGCACCGGTTCCCACACCACTCGCAATACCTCATTAGACAGCGACCTCGTCCGACGGTTGGAGGCCCTCAAAGCGCCCTCATCTTCTACCGGAATTACGAGGGTGCCACCTATGAAAGATAGGAAAAGAGTCGTTGTTGTGAGTGCAGTAGTGGATGAGGAAATGCAGAGAATTTTAGGGGAAGATCTGTCCGCGAGGTTTGCTGCTCTCAAGGGTAGTTCTTCTTCTAGAGAATTCCAAGCGCGTCCCAAGAAATTAGATGATGATGATGATGATGATGATGATGATGTTGATGTTGATGTTGATGATGATGGGGTGTCCAAGAAGGAGGTGGATAAGCTTATGCAGTGGGCGATGGATGAGGCTCGTCTCAATCCTTCCATGAGCAGCGATGATGATGATGATGATGTGAAGGAGCAAAGCAAGAAATATAAGGGGAAAAGGTAGGATTTTTATAGTTTTTGTTTTTGCTATTAGTATTGAATATTTTTTACTTTGTGAAATGTGAAATTCATTAAAATGATGTGATTGTCAGAAGCTATCTAAGGCTCTGTTTGGATGTATAATTGAAGTGGTTTGCAATAATGTTAAATAAAGGGCCTGTTTGGATAGGTGAATCCGGGAGAAAAAAAAAACTTTCAATTCATTTCACGTTTTATGTTGTTTGGATTGCAAATAAGAAAACCGTGAATTCCTCAAAATAATCATTAGTTTTGTTTGGAGTTGCGGTTCTCCAAACAGGCAAGTTCCAAGTGATTGTTGTGACTTGAATATGAAATTTCGGCTTGTGAAACAAATAGGACCTGAAAATTGAATCTTTTTTTTTTTTTTTTTTTTTTTAAATATTGCAGATGGAAATAATCATATTGCCATTTTTCGTTTCAGACCTTGGATTCTGCCTATCTGAAAAGGCCAAAGGAAAAATGGCCAGATCGTAGTTTGTCAGTAAAACAACTGAATCATTAATCCATCAAATGTTGTTCTTTTTTAATGTGGGGTCCACATGACCCACATGTGATAAATGAGGACCATTGGATGTAAAGCGTTCATTGTGGATTGCATGCAGCTCCATTTCACATCCATTCAAATAAGGGCCTGGAATATGGATTGTGACATTGTTTTTACTGTCATTTTTGTATTGTGTGATTATCCAGTCATGGTTCTTTTTTACAATGCCCAGGCGGACCTAGAGACCACACACTACCTTTCAGATTTTCAATGTCTATTAAGTGGGGCTGTTTGTTCAATAATCCAAACCATTGATGCTATGAGCTCCAGTCTAAGTGGTCCATGCACAAAACATCTCCTAGAGAGAAAAATCACACAACTTTAAATAATTATCCATCAGAGAAATTGTTAAGAAGGAAGATACAGTAATGATTCCCATTCCACTAATTAAAGGCCAAATATTATGTCTAGGATCCTCTAATATAGGCACACTTGCACAAACCGGAAGCCAAAACTTACTGAAAACCTGTCAACACACCAAGCATTGTATCATACTACATTTTTCAATAATGTTTTTTCTATGGTGAATTCTTCCTATCCAACTGTCCTGAATGACCATAGGGGCTCACCTGCGCCTCAAATAGGAATTCACTGGATTATAGCTCTAGTTTCCCTTTATTGAACTAGCTATTGCAGCTCGATACAAGATGCATCTTAATGCAGCTAAGTGCATCGATAACTTTGTTGATAGTCATTTGTGGGGCTTGAATGATAAAACGGTAAAATTGCAATCTGCCAAAGTAGGCAGGATAATCATCCGTAGTATGAGTAAGGAATAAATCAAATTTCCAAGACATTGGGATAAGTCTCAACTTGCTATTTGAGACTTCACTCATTAGACATGTCTTTGTATGTGAGTACCTTTGTTCGGTGATCATAATAAGCTGATGACTGCTCAAGGATCCTTGATCACAATCCTTTTTCTAATTTTGGGAGATTTAGGCTATGTTTTGGGTGTTCTCACTTATGGCAGTGGGTGCAAGTTGCTCTACCTTAATTGCCACCTAGATGAATTTAGTTACAAGTTGAAATTATTGGGATGCTATTTTTTTTTGGTGATGAAATGATCTGGATACAAATTTGGGGCGGAAAAAATACTAGACTTCTCTGGGTGTTTTAAATAGCAGTTTCAGAGTGCGACTCCCCCAGAGGCCGAAACCATTACAGCTCACCCCAAGTCATTCTGTTTCTCTGTTTCAGTCATTTTCTGGTGACCCTTTTCATTGCCAACCAAAAGTAAGATGAGTCAGTCGAGTTGACTTTGTTTCCGACAATATCAGATGCATCATGTAAGTTGCTGGAAAAAAGAAAGAAGAAGCCCAACCCAAACACTTCTCTGCAAAAATGTTTTATCCCTTTCATTGCCACATCCACTCAGATGTGAGTTTGGTGGATATCCAAATACCAACCTAGAGTTGAACTTTAGCGATCAGTCCCCCTAAAACCCTACTCAATAATTTAAAAAAAAAAAAAAGCCATTTAGCCTGCCTATGAAAGCAAACATCATTAACTTTTACCCTGAATCACCCACGATGAAAACCATAAACCTTTGGTTCTTCATGTGCATTCTTAAGCACTGTTTTATTTCTGATTTTTAAAAATATACACAAAATTACACTCATCCTGGAGATCTTTCAGTTGGAAATCCATGATTATTACAGAATATGATTTCAAGAACCCACACCAAATCTGTGATACTGCAATTTCCTCTAGCACCATCCCTTAAATAATATGTCTAGAGTGCCCCAACAAACATCTATTCTATATTCAGGAAGTACTCATGGGAGCTTACTGGCTTTTATATGATTTGCATAAAACACTAATATCCTTTTCTTTTTATATGATTTTGACATTGGTACTGTATTAGCCATTGGGTCATAAAGCGGTATCATAAGTAGCAGGAGCATTGACATGAGGAGCTGTAATACTCGTTGCATCAACATGAACAAAACTGAATTTGTCATTATTCGCATTGTAATAGGAACACCGATAGAATTACAGCAAAAACATCGGCCTATATGAGAGGATTATCTAGGCATATTTTCATCATACTTTCGTGTCTCAAATAGGAACAAATAGTTCCTATGATCTCCACCTGTTTGGATGTACCCGCAAAACAGGATTGGTTCCATTATTTTGGTGAAACCAATCTGCTCCATTTGCAGTTGCTTGGAAAGCAGAAAGGACATTTGATGGGTGGATCTTCTGTTTTCCTGCTTTGTCCACCGCAAAGTGCCTGAGATAAAAATAAATAAAAGTGTATCTCATTTGTGATATGGGCAACTGCATCCTCCAGTGTTGTCATTTGCGATTGCATATGCCATTTGGAGAGTATGGACTGCTTACGCCATAGTGGTATATGCAGTTTTTTGGACTGTCGGGCTGAAGCATTCCACCACATAAGTTATCATTATGCTGTTGTGCCTATGTGATGGCATGATGTTCCAACTGTTTGGACTTTTCCCCCCCTTCATTTGGTCTCCCTTTCTGCCATAAACAGGCAATCCCACCCCTCATTTTTCTTACCCTTAAGACCCTATTACTCTCTTACTCTCCTACAATCATAAATATGCATTCATATGATTATTTGTTAGTTAACTTGTTATAGTCTAACAGTAATAATGTAGTATTTTTATATATTTTTCATTTTTTTTTTCCCATTTTGCATTGATTTTTCAGATTTTTTTATTGTTCTTTTTCTAAAGGTTTTGGGAGTTGTCGCACATGCATGGAGTCCCCTTGTGTTGCATGGGATTGCTTATGCCATTTGACAAAATTGATCCTCTCTACACCCAAATGCGCAAAAATCCAATCATAACCTGTTTCCTTTATTTTCTAGTTTTCTACATTAATATCCACCAGTAGAGTTTCGATCCCCAAGGGTGCTTTTGGATGCACTATTTGAATTGAAGTGCAATTGTCAGCCTAAAGAAATGGAAATAACCCAAATTGTGATTTCATTCCACCGCATTCATATTGAATGGGACCATGTTGTGGAAAATGGCCCTTCTCGCCATTTGGTGGTGCGTTTGGGAGGAAAGAAGGGGCAGGTGTTTTCGGGACTCTGCAAATTCTGCAGGTTGGGTGTCTTCTAGAGCTAAATCACTTATTATTGAATGGGCCACTCATGTTGAATCCTTGAAGGATTTCGATCTTTTATTTCTTGGCATGTAGCCTTTGTTCAGCAGCTTTGGCTGCTGTTTTGTTCTGTTTTTCCCTTTTTTAATCAAAGTCTCGTTATCTTTCAAAAAAAATATATTTCCACCGTATTCATATTATGGGTTTATTTAACTTCCAAGTTCCGCCTGAAAGAATATAGCTGGAAATGGAGATTTTGAGGTCACATTCCTCACTTTGAATAGTAGGAAATACCATTAGCTTTTGTGATTGCCTTCTACGTGTTGAATAAACTAAAAATTTTAAAATTCAATTCAGCTTTTTAACCACACTTGATAAAATACTTAGACGCTGTTTGCTTGCCACTTGAAAAATGATTTCATCTCATTTTAGTTAAACAGTAACTAATACATAAATATTGTTAGCTAAGATGAGATGAACTCAGTTTTACTTGGCAACCAGCCATGGCCTTTTCTTGTTCTTCTTTTTATTTAATTTTATTTATTGTTCTTGTTCTTCTTTTTATTTTTTATTTTTTAATTTTAACAATACTATATGGTGAGGGAAACAAGATTATCTATAAGCTTTTAATGGAGAGTGCAAAAGAAAGGAACTTCTGCAAGTTTGCTTTCAAACCAATTTCAGTTTTGTTGGCTTTATCATGCAGGGAGAGCGTGAAACAATAATGAGAAAGATCGCTGTCTTCTTCAAGTAATCAAAACTTTGAATAATAAGAAAGAAAACTTGAATATTTTATTGCATAATTGTTTACACCAATTTTCGATGCCTTGATATTGTCTAATAGAAAACTATCACATGGTGACACTATGTGTTTGGCACACACGGAAGTTGTACTTGCACCCGAAGAGATCTTCGGTTGATCTTTATTCGGCGTTATACATTTCATTATTAATGCGATAGCATAGATCCTTACACATGCCATTAAGGGGATGAATGGTCGCATGCCTCGTGACCATGATCAATGTGCCCATTAATGAGTCAGTGTATCAGACATGGCTATAAAAAGATCTGTAGAGAGAACGGATCTAATCATGTATCTAACTATGATATTCTTAGTGATGCCATCTTTCACGGTCCTTCTAAACTAGGAGATCTTCCCATAGACATTTGGAGAGCTAGCAGTGCTCAAGAAGGTTTTGAATATCAGGAGATTAGACTAATGTCTAAGCCAATCTGCCTTTGGTTTGGACCCAAGTCGGAGAAATAGATACATCAACCTAATCAGGTTCCAAGCTGCGATCCAATTGGAATAAAAGAATGGGAGAGATCGAAGATCCCATTGAGGTGTTTGGTCCAATTGGAATCAAGAGTTTGGGAGGTCAGGATGTGATGGGTCATGTCCATCTATTCCCTCCAACACTCCAAACCATCTTGCAGTGAATGGTGAAAATGCAAGAGGTGGTCTGACGGGACCATCCAACACTCGAAGCAGAAGAGCAGGAGGTGAGCCACCAGATGAGTACCATGATCTGTTTGAGATTCAGGATCAACTCTCGAACCTGATCACGAATCCATTTAGTGGGCCACAGACATCTCCACAAAAGATCAACTATGAGAAGCTAGTAAGTCCAGATCTAGATGGAGTCCTTTCTTCCCAATGTAAGCCAGTAGTTCCGAATCAATCAAGTAGATTCCCATATATAGAATTGCAATGTGAGCACGAAGGATCCGGTATCAACAATGAAACCCCTCGAGCGAGGGGTTTCACTACCTTGATACGCTATAAAAGGAGCACATGAAGAAGAGCTCGGGGCCCCACGCAAAACACATCTATTTACTTTTCATTTACATTTCCTTAGTTTAGCCTGGCCTAGTTCTAGTATAGATAGCTACTGCATAGCCACTCCCGTTATAGTACCTTAGGACTAGAGTAAATATGTTCAACCTTAAGTTGTAGGATTATAATCAATTGAGTTCTGATTTGGTTGATCATACCAATCCGGTCACATCCCGTTAACCATCTGCCTCGATGATAGACATATCAGGTATTTATCTTTCTTTCTCGTTTCTTTCTTTGGTTGATTGTTACTTTGTCAATTATAATGAGTCATATATTTAAACATCAATAAAATTAGTATTGTTTAGCTTTATTTCATTTATTTTTATATTCTTATTCATTTGAGTGACATACAAACCTAAATACTGGTGAAAGAGAAAGTCCCTAAGTCCATATACTAACGTTTATTGTCACAAAATAAAAAGAACTCATTCGAAAGGGCTAACCCCTACCCTTTCACAAATCGCCTAAACGGAGTTCAAAACGGTGGTTGAGAGGATAACTGGATCCTGTGTCCAGTCTCTAATATGCCCGTCTTGACATGGTGGACACCAACGATTCAATCAAAACCTTTGAGTCGAGTAGACTTTGGCACGCTCGTGCATCTTACCCACACATGAACAACTAATCCAAACTCTCACTCAGACGTGTGGCGTAGTTTGTTTGAATTGGCAGCAACAATAATAATCTAAGATTTGTTAAGGCACAAACAATCTATATCTATGAGTTGTGCGATCGCACAACAAATATTCCGGAGTTCCCCGAAGATTTGGTCCGCGTAACAGTAGGTATCGAGAAGACCCGCACAACAAACCCTTCCTGGGAGTCATGCATTGGACATGGTCACATCTTGGGTCGGAAAAGTTCCCATAGAAGAAGAAATGAAGGAGAGAACCTGAAGTTGAGACTAACTGCGCGGCCGCGCAATCAAAGTTCTCGCACAACTACATAAATGGTTATTGTATACCTGTGCAATAGGGGTTATAAGTTTTCAACTCGAGTTTCTTTAGTTCGCCGTATCAATACAAAGAAAGGGTTTCAAACCCGCACAACTCTTCCGTCATTTCGATGGACATTTAACAAGGGCTAAAATGCTGTCGAAATTATTTCTTTAAACCGTTATTTGATGTTGTATTTTTTAATGTATATTGTTTTAGAATCAAGGGTAATGCAAGGAATGTAACAAAACTCAGAGGAATGAAATATTTGATGATGAAATTTTTTCTTTCAGAATTTCCTCTACTATTCATTAGAGCGCATGTATTCCAATCTCCAAATCAAAAGAAAACAACGTTTTGTTTTAACAAAATGGCGACTCTATTGGGGATCGAACTTAGAATCTCTATAACAACTTTGTTAATTTGAAATTATGCAAAAAAAAAAAAAAAAAAGCTTTAAAAGACTAGATTTGTCAAAAATAGAAACGTCAAATATACTTTGCTAGAGTATTTCCGGCATTATTACAAGCAACTTCTAAATAAAATAAAAAAAAATGAAAATCCTAAAATTGCAAAAATAGGAAGATACGATGAAAACGGAAATTACCAAAAGTAGTAAATTTTTTTTTTTTTTTTTTTCTAAAATTTCAATTTTGACCATCAAGATGAACATTTCTCGCAAAATGGATGTTTGCGACATGATATGCAGGTTGGTTGACCTTGGAGCTGCCGTTACATAAAGATCAATAGGTTGTGTGTTTGGTGATAATACTCGGATCAAAAGCTACAACTGTTTTACCGTCAACACTTCAAACGGCAATTTCTTCGTCTAAAGAATGAATCTCTTCGAATTAAACACACCTTTGGCAGTTTCATGCCTAGGTAGGATTGGGTCCAGTTTTGATAAATTACTTCTGTTTGGTCTAGCCATGCTAAAAATGCATATGTGGCACATATTACATTACTTTGACAATACTTGTTATGAAATGCCTCACCATTACTGTCTTTTAATTTGATTAAATGGCTGTCTGATTAGTCATTCAAAAGATTGAAAAGTCATCAAACGCATTCCTATCTATAATAAGATCAACTAGTTCTAATCTCAACAAATCTTTGCTTGTTTTGAAAGGTCCTCGGCTTCAAACAAATTGCATTTGTTACTTTGGAAGATGACAATATATTTCCATGAGAGTTATTTAAAGCCATCAGATGATTGCTATGTTAGATTAGGATTACTCAAATCTACCTCTTCAACAAGACCCACAACTCGTAGAAATTCGTAACCAAATACAAGTCAAACCCATCTGCCATTGAAGGTTTTCAGCTTACTCCCATTGGCTGAAGCAGGGCCTACCTGCCATGCAGAGTGGTTGATTCTGGTCGCTTGAGCCCAGTGGGAACCGTTGGATAGCTTTTCCTGTTTACATCACCCTATGTCATCTTATATAAGGGAAAATCATAGCCTTCCATCTTTGAATGCTTTTTACGAAGGGAATTGGAATTTACAGGTGTTTGAAAAATAACTAGTGTGTATTTGTATTGGTTTAAAGTTAAAAATCTCGAAAATTCAGGTGGGGAGGGTTGACCTGAAGGCTCGACTAGAATCGACTTAATATTTAATAATTAAATTAAGAAGTGGTCAGGTAAAATATTAGATATTGGAACAGCTAAGCTATGAAAAGAAAATATATTCATTTGTCGTAGATGTGGTGCATGGCCAAGTCGTTAATGAATGAGGCATGCATCTCGCCATCACAGCTCCCGTTTTGCTTTCAGGACGCGGATTTCCTGCGAAAGCCTTTCGCAGGAAGTTCCTGCGCTGGTATGCTAGGTGGGGCCCACAGTAATGTTTGTGAGAAATCCACACCATCCATCCATTGTGGCAGCTCATTCTAGGAAATTCTACTAAAAATGAGGTGAATCCAAAATACCAGTGGGCCGGACGAGAGCGAAAACCGGGGAAAGAGTTTTCTACCATTGAAACCTTCCTGGGATCTAACTTGATATTTATATGCCATCCAAACCCTTTGTAAGGTCATTTCCATCCGGATGAAGTGAAAACACCAAAAACATGGCCTGATATGAAACTTTGTGGCCATACGAATGTTTCAAACGGTGGTCACTGAATCTACACAGTTTCCTTTCATAAAGCCCACTTGAGTTTTGAATACACTTCATTTTTGTCCGCATGTCCTGAAATGAGCTCCCAAAACGGGTGTACGGTGTGGATTTATCACAAACATCACCGTAACCCACCTAGCATTCCGCGTCCTTGCTTTCATATTTTTATTAAAAAGCTCTTCCTTTAGCAAGTGACTCAGCTCGAGTCTGCCAAGTCGTGCTGAGTCCACCGAATTGGTGAGCCAACTCAAAAATCTTGATGAAACAGTGCCCAGTCTCGCTTGCCAGCGAGTTTCTGAGGGGGTGTTTGGATCGCAAGTTACTTTAGATAAGTTCCTTGTAGCTTGTCTTGGTTTCTACATTCCTAAGTAATTAATAATTTTTAAATTTTTTTTTAAAAATAAAAAATAAAAAAAATGCTTGTTTGGTTTCACATATAATAAGTATTTATCCCCTGAGTCCGTTTGCTCCCCATTACATCCACCACCGCCGATAATGTGGGGCCAACCTTTGACGTTGACCGTACAGTGGGCACACCTTTGATGGGGTCGTCCATCATGCGAGTCCCATCTTGGATGTGGGTCATACATAATCAGGTGCCGACCTATAATATGCACCGTCCATTATATAGGGCCCACTTTCAGAATACACTCCCCATCACGTGAAGCCTACCTTTGATGTGGACCATCCATGTGGGCCCGCCTCTGATGTGGGCCATCTATCATGCCAAGCCTACCTTGGATATGGGCCACTCATAATTAGGGTCGACTTTTAATATGGATCGTCCATCATGTGGCGGCCACCTCGATGCAGATCATCGATCATGTGGAACCCACCATTATTAATTGCCCACCATGTAGAGTCGGCCTTTGATGTGGACTGTCCATCATGTGAGCCCCACCTTCAATGTGGGGTGCCCATCATAAGGGGCTCACCTTGGATGTGGGCCATTCATCATCGGGGGTCAACCTTTGGTGTGGCCTATCCATCATGTGGGGCCACCTTGATGTCGGCCATCCATCATGTGGGGCTGTTGGAACACAAAATCAATCGCGCACCTGCGCAACAAGAATGCGTTGCACGACAACTCAACAAGATTGTGTTGCGCAGCTACGCAACGTAGAGGGAAGACATACAAAAGGGTTATGTTGCAGTGGTATAAGGAATCAGAGCGAAACTGAGAGTAGTAGCACGACTGCATATATGTGTTGAGCGACCGCACAATAGAGAAGTATTGTGCACCCACACAGTAAAGTTATGTTACGCGTAGGGCTTCACACGAGCGAATTCCTATAAATACCTTCTCAGCCTTCTCATCTGGACAAGGAACATTTGAAAGCTCTGGGAGTAAAAGACTTGAAGAATTCATGTAACAAGGGGCTCGCGGTGTGAGGAAGAGAAAGAAGAGGCACCAAGGACTAGACTTGTTGTGTGACCGCACAATAGAGTTGTCTTGGGTGACTGTGCAATATAGTCTTGCGTGACCGCACAACGGAGGTTCTGTACAACTAAAGTTCCGTGCGCCTATTCAGTTTTATTATAGATATCCATAACGTTGTGCTTATGGACCACCAATTCAGGACTTTCGGCTCATGTATTGGCATGAAGCAAGGTTTTCAAACCCACTCAACTCTTCTATAATTGCGACGGACGCTCTATTGGCTGAAATGTTGCCGAAATTGGTGTGGGACTGTTTTTCAATTATCATTTAAAATCATCTCAATTAGCTGTATTTTGTTTCAGAATAAAGGGCAATATAAGGAATGTAACAAGAACCTAAATTAATGAAATGAATGATGATTAGTGTTCTTTTATTTAAGTTTCATTGTTATTATTAAATATAGATATTCCAATTTATAAAACATGTTTCTGATCGAAACAAAATGACGACTCTGTTGGGAATCAAACCCAAAATCTCTGGTTAAAATGCCTGTATTTAATAATAATGATGAAATAACTAAAGATGACTTGTCATCAAAAGGTGCTACAAAAGCATAAAAAATGGTGACTCTCGACAAGAATATTTCTCCATTCATCTCTGAAACAAAGTACAATTTGATTCAATTTGGATAATTAATGATGACCTATTTTGAAATTCAGGTACTTTACTTTAAGTGCTAGGATGTTGAGCACACATAAGTTGTCAAATTTTGTAAAGACAAAACCACTTCAAAGTAGATCTTCAAAGATCGGTATATGTTAAAGAGAAGATTAAGCTCAAGATTAGTTTATGTTCAAGAGAAGATCAAGCTCAAGATCGGTCCATGTTCAAAGAAAAGATCAAGCTCAAGATCGGCTTATGTTCAAGAAAAGTTCAAACACAAATTCAAGATGAAGTTCGAGACTAAGTTCAAGCCAAAGAGAATTAAATATTTGATATATCTCAGGTGGTGTAAAACCCTAGAAAGACCTTAGGACTAGGTACTTTCAAAATTGTTTAATCATGGGTTTGTACACTTATTTTTGCCTGGAATTCAGCCAGCCTAACTTTGGCTCGACCAGCCCAAGCTTCCTTGGCTAGACCAACTTCAAGCTTGAAGTAAATAACAACTTTTGTTACAAATTCGGCTAGTCCGAGTTTTGGTTCGGCTAGCTCGAGCTTGAAATTCGGCTAGCCATAGCTTGAAATTTGGCCAGCCCGAGAAAGTTCAGGTTAAATTCCAGCAACATCAACTTGTGAAATTCGCGGGAATTCGGCCAGCCGAAGGTCAAATTCGGCTAGCCGAATTGTGCTATTCGGCCAGCTGAAGTTGACCTTGGGCCAGCCGAATTTTGGATAATCCTTATCCTGTGCAATCCAAATTCCGTTGAACCGAATCTGCTGAACTTAGGCTAGTCGAAGCCTATCTCGGGCTAGCCGAAGTTCTAATTTCTTTACCTACAAATTGAGTTATTCTTTCATTTTGAATTACATAAATTAATTATCAGAATTCTTTCGCAAGAGAGAGAGAAGCTCAAGTTATTAGTAAGCTATTGGACGATATTTATAATTTATTTAAATAGCATTTTCAATTCCCTGTAGTCTCAAATATTTTAAGTTTAAATCTAAGAGGGTAAACTATACTCCTCTTTAAGATCTAATATAATTGAATTAAGTAGCTTTTTGGGTTTAACATAATTAAAATCATTAGAACCCTAGACCCTTTCTATCTGACTGAACACGGAACCATCTACATTCAAGAAAGAGGTCCTTCTGCTACAAGCTTCTGCTATGTTTTTTACGGTGAAGATAAGTATACCTTCTATAACTTTTTTTTAGGTTTTTTTGAGATCTCCTTTGAAAATCTCAATTAAAGTTTTGTCTGAGATAGCCTGGTAAAATCTCAGTTTGAGTTTTTATTGTGATAGCCCGTGAAAATCACAAGGAATTGTATAAGGTTATTAAGGTGACTATGAAAAAACCTTTTTATAGTGAAAGCCAAAATTACGAGGGAAGTAATTTTGGGAGTGGAGTAGGTGTGACTATTTTTAAAGCACCGAACCACTATAATTCTTTGTGTCATGTGGTGTAACACCCCGAACTTTTCAATACTCAAGTATTGAAAGTTCTCAAGTGTTACCATGAGGTTTGAATTAATACGTACATGTGTACAACACCAATCTAGCAATCCTAACACTACATCCATTCTCCAACAAGAATTAGACGGTTGGGAATGATATCCACCCATAGATTAAGCCATCCACCCGATGGTCTGTAGTATGAACCATCGTACCACTATGGCACCATTACTAAAGGGCCTAAATTATGGAGAATCAAATCACATTAAGGACCATCGTCTCATCTAGCTCTAAAATAGATGTACATCACTTAATCATTACGATTAGGCTATTAAACTTACCAATGATCTTCACCTAAACTAAGCTGAAAACCATAGGGATCATTAACGATCACATCTAGTAATGATCAGACCGTTAGATCTTCGTAGATCGTAAAATTAACCCCAGTATTTAGAAAGTATTGCCCACCTAAGCTTTGGACCTACCTGATCTTTGGCCAGGGGTCCCACTTGGACCTGTAGAAGCTGATGAACGGAGCAGATTTGGTGAAGATATCACTGTGGACCCCACATCTACTGGGGGAGTACAGAAAGCAGCATACACCTACAGTGCACCGGACCACCAGCCTTGGTCAGACCGTGTTTGGCCTGGCCATGCCCAAAAACTCCCCCTCTTCTCTTTTTCTTTCCCACAAGTGGAAGTTTAAACGGACAACGTCCGTTTGTCATTGTGGCCCACCATCATCATTTGCATGGATGATCCGGACCGTCCATCTTGGCGACCACCTAAAACCGACCACCCTCTGCCTCTTTCCTACCAGCTTTGGTTCAAACAAAACTACCCTTACCATCCAAACCAAGGCCCACTGCCAAACGACAAAACGAACTAGATCATCTTTGCTGTCCAAACCAGAACATGCAGTCAAGGCCCAAGAGTGATCAGAGCCGCTCATCAGATGCAGCTCCCACCTCTGATCAAAACACAACAAACGGTGATGGAGTAGGCGCAAACATGAGCTGGTGGGGAAAAATATGACAAGTCCGGAGACCCGGTTATGGAATGGACTAACTCTACTGACACGGCCCGAAGACCCGAGGTAACGGGTCTGACCGAGGCAAGATAGTAAAGCCTAAAGGAGAGACTTAGCTCGGATTGTGGGAAATGAATCCTAACAGAGATTCAAAGAGTCAAGAGTCATAGGCAAAATATATAAGACGCATTAAGTTGACTCGGCTAATGAGCTAGCAACATCTAAAGGGGACCAACTAAGGTCCCAAGGCTAGAAATCGCCTGATCGATCATAAAACTGACTCATATTGAGTCGGTTGTAGTATTGATCATCAGAATAAGAAGGAGCATCGCTTACGAGCCGACTCTGTTTCATCCGATAGAAGATAAAAAGCCCTGTCCTTGTAGCCAGTCGAGACTCATCTATTGCTAGAGTCGGTCAAGGCCGAGCCGAGCGAGGAAGAGACGGTGTAAGCATAAATACCGTCCAGAAAATCTTGTGAAAGGATTCCCGACCCCCGGTAATCTCGGGACTGGGAAGCATTCGTAAATAGATTGCAATCAGATCAAATCTCCTAAGATTGGGGAGAGAATCCCCGCATGACGGGACCTCTCACTCTTATAAAAGAAGGATGTCTCAAAATCAAAGGTACACAGAAAATCCCTCTAAAAAACCATTCCTACGCTGTCCAGTCACTGACTTTAGCATCGGAGGGTCCCCGGCTCTAGCCAGGGTATCCTTTGTCTCATCCTTGTGCAGGTGGTAGATCAGAAGGGAGGTTCACTAGTTTTTTGCATCAACAGCTTGGCGCCGTCTGTGGGAAACTGTACGAAAAGTCATTTTCCATGTTCTATCCAGAAACTGTAAACGTGCCCTAATGGTGATAACTAGAAGAATGGTCTAAGAAGAGCCAAATGAGGCTGCTGTCGCTGAATGACAGGGTGCGAACGTAACCCGAGGGACTCAGAATCAACCCAATAACCATCAGAATTCCGCCGCTCATCCGACAGCCTCTGCTGCGACGAGAAACACCCAGCGGAACCGAGGCAATGGGCAAATCGATAAAGATGTCCAGGAACTCAGATCCGACATAAACTTCATGAAACAATTCTTGGAACAGATACATCGGTAACAAGTTCACCTCGGTGCCCAGACGACCAACGTCTCGTAACAAGTCATCAATCCTGAGCCTATCACTTTGCAATCGGCGATCCCTCAGCGAAGTCAGCCCCACGATCCGTCCGAGCCAGCACCCACTCATTCTGAGACTGCCGTGCTGCCCCCCACTGATCTCCGACACGAGATCGATCGGCGGAGGCGCAGTCGACCTCCGGTTGAGGGAATGCCAGAAAGTGACGAACCTTGGAAAGCCGACCTTCATGACTTCAGGAGATAAGTGCGGGAAGAGATTGCAGACATGAAGCAGAGTCGGGATGCCCATCAAATTAGGCCCAAAATAAAGGCATCCCCATTTATGGAGAAAGTAATGCAGGCTCGGCTACCAGAACGGTTTCGTCTTCCACAGATTACACCTTTCACCGGTAAAACTGACCCAACTGAGCACATTGAATGCTTTCGAACGTACATGGAATTGCATGATGCCTCGGATGCCGTGATGTGCCAAGTTTTTTCATTGACCTTAGCCGATGTAGCTAGACTTTGGTTCAAGCAGTTGAAACCAAAGTCCATCAGTTCGTTTACAGAGCTCAGTGATACTTTCCTCAACTTCATTGGTGGGAAGAAGAAGTTGAAGCCCCCTGCGCATCTAAACAACATAGTTCAGAAGGAGGAAGAACTACTGAAAGATTACATCAAATGTTTTAATTTTGAGTCACTCCAAGTTTGGAAACATTAAGAGGAGACGACACTTAATTCCATCATGCAAGGTGCTAGGGATAAGCCGTTTCTGGCATCCCTGGATAAGAATCCTCCTGAGACATTGGCTGATTTCATGACTCGGTCAGATAAATGCGTGGATGCCAAGGAAACACGGAATTTACGTGAGGCCGCCCAGAACGTAAAAACCCCAGCCAAAGAGTCAGCCAAAAAAGAAGTTGACTCGGCTGGAGGTAAGAAGCGTAAGGACGACCGAACACGCGATGAACGCAAGTCGGGCAAGCGACCCGACCGAAGGTTTTCTACATACACCCTTTTTAATAAACCTTAAGAGCAGGTGTTGATGGAAATCAAGAGTGAAGGATTTGTCAGTTGGCCGAATAAGCTTCGGAGTAATCCAAACTCATGGAATAAGGATAAATATTGTCACTACCATCGCGATCATAGCCACGGTATGAGTGATTGTTATCACTTGAAGGAAGAGATCGAAAGGCTTATTCGAGAAGGCCGGCTCAGAGAACACGTCGAAAGAACCGGGACAGCGGAAGAATGCTCGGCTGACAACCGACCCACGGAGGAAATCCAGACTATTATTGGTGGTTCCCGAGGAAGAGGCGACTCAAACAATGCTCGAAAAAATCACACCAGGAGCATCAGTCAACCTGAGTCCGAGATCCTGATCATAGCCCGACCTTCGAAAGAAAAGAAGAGAGAAAAATACTGTATCACGTTCACCGATGAAGATGCTCGAGGCATTCACCATCCTCATGATGATGCTTTAGTCATTACTCTCACCATCGCGAACTGAAGGGTGTTCTGCATACTCGTCAACACAGGATCGTGAAAAGGCCTAGCTATATGTCCTAGAGGGGGGGGGGGGGTGAATAGGACAATGCCAAATTTAAAATAATAACAGCAGAATTAAATAATGAGATAACCAAATAAAGGAAATCAATTCATAATGCTGAAATGAAAGGCAACCTCAATAAACAAGTATTGAGAGGTTGATACCAATGCTGTTCTAAGGACAACCTTACACCATAAAAACTAAGGGTTTATGGCAGGACAACCTTATTTCTAGAACGTTCTTCGTATCAAAAACTCAAACCGAAGAGGAATAAATAAATAGTAAGGAATTGAAATAAAATGCAAGAATTTAAATCTAAATTATTATAACATTCCCCACAGTGCTTGAAATGTAAATATTACAACATTCACATCCACACATACATTCCACAAACTTGAATGATAAAAGATAGGAAATATAACTCACACATCCACAAAACACAAAGAGTTATAGTGGTTCACCTGTGTGTACACCAACTGTTAAACAACAACCACACAGCTTGCTACTCCACTCCTAATATCCTCACACAGAGGATATTAAAGTTCACTATGAAAATAGGTTTCACAGGTTCACCTAAAACCTTCACAATTGTGTCTTTCAAATGAGCTTACACAATTAAAAAACCCACTTCTGAGTTTTCCTAGCTCTCCTCAGATAACCACTAGATTGAGATTTTTTTTGCTTAATCTCAAACAAAAATCAAAATGAAGGAAATTTACAATATAGTAAAATACCTGGATTTTTCCTTTTGTAGCAGCCCGGAAGAACCAATCGGAGTAGAAGTTCAAATGTGGAAGTTCAATGTCCAATACTCACTTTGAAATGGTTTTGGGTTCTAATTGATTTTAAATTAAACTAGTTGAGCTAGCTATATTTGATTTTGATTCCAAGAAGAAGGAATACAACAATTCCTCTTTTCAATTCAGATTGAAATATACAAACAAAATCAAATTAATAAAACTAACAAAAGAGAATATTAAATATGCACAATATAGCTTAAAAATGAACACAAACTTATCTCAGAGTGATGCCTTGATTTTACTTGAAATTCGATATGAAACTCTGAAATTCGTGTTCTATTTATAGTTACAGAAATCTCATCTACGACTGGTCCTGAGGACACTACGACTGGTCATAGACTGAACAGATTTTTAAAATTTTAAGCGAGATTGGATAAAACTGTTTCATGACTAGTCGTAGAGTGTCCACGACAGGTCTTAGACCATCTACGACCGGTCGTAGCAGACCCAGGACTGATCGTAGGAAACTAGGATTGGTTACTATAGTTCGAGTCGTAGAACCAGGACTGGTCATAGGATGAGTCATGCACTGTTCACACGACCGGTCGAACAGAGTCCAGGACTGGTCGTAGCTCAACCAAAAAATTCTAAAAATTTGCAACAACTTAGGACTGGTCTTGGAATTTCTTGGACTGGTCGAGTCAGAGCTAGGACTAGTCGAACAGAGTTTAGGACTAATCTTAGAATAGTCCAAATACATGTAAAGTAATTCAATTTGAAATATGTATACAAAATGACCTACACTAAGGTCAATCTAAGGTCAATCATACCTTAAATGTGAGGTATGAACATTGAGAGTTCATTTCTTCAGATGATAGTTGACCTCTGAAGATTGTGAAGCTTGAGATCTCTCTACTTGATGTAACATTGGGCTTGAGATCTTCTAGAGCTTGAATTACAATTGACTTGGGTCTTGAACAAGATCACTTCTTTCGTTGTAGCTTGTACTTGCATTTCTTGAAATAGTTTGAAGTATTCTTCATTCTTGACTTGAAGCAAAGTGTTTAGAGAGGTGATGCAATGTCTTGATTATATATACCAATGAGCTACACAAGACATAGATTGATGTTTTGGCACCACAAAATTTGACAACTAAAGGAGCATAAAACCATAACACTTACAATCTTCCCCTTTGTCAAATTTGTGACAAAACACACTAAAAAAAAATTAAGAGAAGCACAACATGCTCAATAACGAATCATGCAGCAGTTATATAAGAGAACCAGTTACAGCCTAATTAAAGAATCATGCACCAGTTGTCATTAAATAACACAAATTCTTCCTTACTTATTTACTCACCCTGAGTAGCACACACATATATATCATAAACATTAATGTTACTACCCTTCAATCCATATCCATTATCCATTCCAATCAATCCAAACTACTTGAAATCTTCTCCCCCTTTTTGTCACAATATGACAAAGGAAGCAAATATGAATGGAAAAGGATAATAAACAAGAGTAAGAACAGGATTAACTAGACAAGATTTAAGCAAATGAAAGTCCACAAACTATTAACCAATTCAAATCCACAAACAAAGGTCAGTCAACCAAACTGAAGTAAAATCAAAGTTCACACACCAACAAAGGTAAAACAGTACTAGAGTTAATACAGACCAAAGGATAAAACACTTAATCAGATCCAGATGAAGGAGCAGGTATGGTAGGATCAAGTTGATGAAGGCCCATGTTTATGCGCCTAAGATACTTGCGCATATATTTAAATTGTGAATCATGGGCAACATTCATGTTCTCAACCTTCTCCTCAAGTGCACGAAGACGAGCATCAAAGTTAGATGGCTCATAGTCAGGATCATTAGTAGAATCAGATTCAAGTTCATCAAAGATATCATCCACATTAACATCATCAGGAAGATTGCCAGCTTCATCTTCATTCCCTGCTTCAGCTCCACCACCAGCATCTACTTGGCCAGGAGCCAATTCCAATTTCATCTTGTTAATATTCGAATTGTTAAAAATAAGATGATAGATAGGAGCCTCTCCAACATGCATAATAACTAACATGTGAGTGGCTAAAACAGTCATAAGATAGGTAAATGGAATATCACTATGACCTGGATGGAGACGAAACTGAATCATGGAATGACATATCAATGAAGGAAGACAAACTTTAGTACCAAAGATAACAGAATGCAAAACCCGAACCATAAACGAAGTCAGTTCAGTTTTGTTACCTGAACGAGGATACAGATTTGAAATAAAAATTTCGTGGAGAAGTCTATATCTGGGTAACAAATACTTTGAGGGGAGCGCATTCCCTTTATGAGTCCATTGCACATTCATATTACATAGATCTCTAGTGAGTATGCGTTTTTCAGATTTGGAGGGTTTTTCAGCTAAAGTATGAATAGGAATAACCTCATCGTTGACAGGTATGTCCATAAGGCTAGAAATTAGATGGCGGTCTACATCAAATGGACCTTCTCTGGCATCAATTTTAAATGTTAAATTCTCAGATGAAAAATCAGAGATACATGCAAACATGGCCTGAGCAATAGATTGGTATGCAGGCCCACCCCAATGTAAGATATTAGCCCATCCTACAGATTTGAGCAAACGAAGGATACCAAATTGAGTAATGTGGTCAAGATCAATAGGACGTTCAACAATGACACTGCGCGTACGCAAATTTCGCACATGTGAGGGATCATTTTTGGGTGACCGAAGATGGTGCCGAGTGATAGGAGTTGATCTAGAAGATGATGGACCACGGGAAGTTTTCTAGCATCCATTTACATGAAGAAACTTAAAGAATCAAGAAGATGCAAATAGGATAGAGTGGCGTTTACAAAGATCAGATTTAGGTGTAGAAAACCCCAAAATCTTCAAGAGAACTTGAAATCAACCACTCCAAGTAAGAAAATGAAGTGATTAGAGCATAAATCTACAAGGAAAATTGAAATGATGCACTTACCTTGAAAAATAAAGCAGTTGGGTATGACTAGTCGTGTCACACCCGTTGGAGAAGAAGGAAGAAATGAAGAAGAAAATATTTTTTCCCAATTTTAAAATGACCAGCGCGCTCCACGACCAGTCTTGAGCTGTCCTCGACCGGTCGAGCACATCCACGACTGGTCGTGTACAAACAAAAACATGCATTTTTCATGAAAATTTGAAATCTAAACACATAAATTATCAAATATATATACACTATGATACATACATGCATGAACAATCAATTTTAAATGCACATACCAAGATTAAGTTTAATTTATTAAACTTGCTTTTGTCAAGCGGTTTAGTGAAAATGTCAGCAAGTTGAGTCTCGGTCGGAATGTATTCCAAAGATATTATTTTTTCTTCCACTAATTCACGAATGTAATGATACTTAATGTCAATGTGCTTGGTACGTGAATGCTAGATTGGATTTTTTGAAATATTTATAGCACTGGAATTATCACAAAATAATATCATTGATTCCTGTGCAATTCCATAATTGCTTAACATACATTTCATCCAAACAAGTTGAGTACATGCATTTCTAGCTGCGATGTATTCAGCCTCAGCAGTTGAGAGTGATATAGAACTTTGTTTCTTACTAAATCAAGAAACCAAATAATTTCTAATATAGAAACAACCACCACTAGTTGATTTCCTGTCATCAATATTACCAGTCCAATCAGCATCTGAGTACCCAGCCAATTGAACACTAGTGTCATAAGGATACCAAAGACCCAATTTAGCAGTACTTGTGACATATCGCATTATCCGCTTAACAGCAGTTAGATGTGACTCTTTAGGATCAGACTGATATCTAGCACAAATACCAACACTAAAAGTAATATTAGGTCTACTAGCAGTTAAATAAAGTAAACTGCCAATCATACTATGATATAATTTAGGATCAACATTTTTACTTGTAGAGTCCTTTGAGAGTCTTAAAGTTGTACTCATAGGAGTATCAAAATTCTTACCATTCTCAAATCTAAACTTTTTAATCAAGTTCAAAGCATATTTGGTTTGAGAAATAAAAATATCATTGGGTTGTTGTTTTACTTGTAACCCTAGGAAATAATTTAATTCCCCAACCACGCTCATTTCGAACATAGATTCCATTAAATTTGCAAACTCAACAGTCATGTTAGAACAGATAGATCCATATATAATATCATCAATGTAGATCTGTACCATTAAAATATCATCGTTATATTTCTTAACAAATAAAGTTTTATCAACACTTCCCTTTTAAAAATTATGACTCAGTAAAAACTTAGTCAACTTCTCGTACCATACCCTGGGAGCTTGTTTTAAATCGTAGAGAGCCTTTTTAAGGCAATAGACATGATCAGTGTTCTTAGGATCTTCAAAACCCATTGGTTGTTCAACATACACTTCTTCATATAGATCACCATTTAAGAAGGCACTTTTTACATCCATTTGATAAATTTTGAATTTTCTAAAGCAAGCAATGGATATGAATAGTCTAATTGATTCAAGACGAGCTACTGGGGCAAAGGTTTCATCATAATCAATGCCTTCAATTTGAGTGTACCCTTGTACAACCAGTCTAGCCTTATTTCGAATAATATTACCAAGTTCATCAGACTTATTTTTGAAAATCTACTTAGTTCCAATAATATGTTTATCTTTAGGTCTAGGAACAAGATACCAAACATCATTTCTCACAAATTGGTTAAGCTCTTCTTGCATCGCAACTATCCAGTTTTCATCAGTAAGAGCTTCTTTTACATTAACCGGTTCTATCTGGGATGTGAAGCACACGTAATTACATATGTCTTCAAGTTGTTTACAAGTGCGCACACCAGTGAGAGGGTTTTCAAGAATCTGATTGGTTGGATGATCTTCAACAGTCCTCAATTCAGAATTATTTTGAGTTGATGAAGTGTCTAGTTTGTCAATTAAAAGAACTTCATCATTATCTGAACTTGGGGCAGGTGTATTCAAGTGATCGTCTATGACTACATTTATAGATTCCTGAATAACACCGGTCCTTTTGTTCAGTACGCGATATGCGTGACTGTTTAAAGAATAACCTAAAAAGATCCCTTCATCACTTTTTATGTCGAACTTTCTTAGATTTTCACGGTCATGCAAAATATAGCACTTGTTGCCAAAAACTCAAAAGTATTTGACAGTAGGCTTCTTATCAAACCAAAGTTCATAAGCAGTTTTATTATTAGATTTACATGTATAAACTCGGTTGATAATATAGCACGCAGTATTTACAGCTTCAGCCCAAAGATTTTTAGGGAGCTTCATACTATTCAACATTACATTAGCCATTTCTTGAAGCACTCTATTTTTTCTTTCTACAATTCCATTTTGCTGTGGAGTTTTGGGCGCAGAGAATTCATGTAATATTCCCTAATCGCTACAGAATTTCTCAAAACAGACTTGAGAACAATTTTCCGTTTAGATCCGTTTGAGAACTCTTTTTACTTCATCAAGGGTTTCTGATTTATCCCTTAAGAAAGCTACTCAAGTGAATCTGGTATAATCATCCACGATCACCAGTATGTATTTTTTGCCACCTCAACTCTCCGTCCTGGTTGGTCCTATTAAATCCGTATGGAGAAGCTCGAGTGGTCTTGATGTGGCATTGGAGTTCACCTTCTTGTGAGAGCTACTAATTTGCTTTCCAATCTGGCATTCGCCATATGTTTTGTTTATTTTTTGTAATTTAGGTAAACCTCTTATTAGTTCTCTTTTGCTTAGTCTATACAAATTACGGTAGCATACATGTCCAAGAGGTTTATGTCACAAATCAGTCTTATCGGTGTGGACCATGTAACACGTTTGACTAGATGAGCTGGATTCACTAACAATATAGCAGTTTTCAGAAGTTCCACGACCAGTTAATATTACTGAACCCTTATTATTTAGAATTTCGCAACCTTGGTTAGAAAATCTTACACTATGATAGTTATCACATATTTGAGATATGCTTAACAGATTGTGTTTTAATCCTTCAATGTATAAAACATTTTTAAACAAAGGGAGGTTATAGAGTTGAACCGTACCTTGACCAATAATCTTGCAATTGCTGCCATCGTCGAATGTGACTGACCCATCAGTCATGTCTTTGAGATCGGTGAATAGACATTTATCACCAGTCATATGCCTTGAGCATCCACTATTTAGGTACCACTTTGAATGGATTGTAGCTTTGAAAGCAGTGTGGGCAACCAAGCAAGTAACCATAGGAATCTATTTCATAACTGTTTTGGGTTTAGGAGTATAGTTGGTCTTCTTGTATTTGTAATTTTTGTAGGAATGACCCACTTAGTTAGATTTTTAGAGCTCCTTAAGCAAATCAACTATCTTTTCAGCTAAAGGGTTTTGGTTTTGAGTTTTATAGTTGACATAATTGCTTTTAGGTTTTTGAAAAGTTTTAGCATTTTTAGAGAAACTTTGATTTATACTTTTTCTTTTTGAGTTAAAGGTTTCTCCTTTCACAAACTTAGGAGGAGAATTCTTCTGTTTAGAAGGTATATTCTTATCATAGCCCAAATTGAATCCGTCGCCACATTTTCTAGATCTGGATAGAAGTTTTTCAAACTTTGGATCTCCTTGGGCATACCTCCATGTCTCCTTTAAACTTAAAAGTGAAGAGTTTTCAAGCTTAAGTTTATCATTTTCAGATTTAAGTTTTTCAATCAGGGAAGTTTTGAACTCTAAATCACATTTTGATTTTTTAAAACAATCTGAAATTTGAGATTTTTTTAAAAACAAGTGATTTAGAATTTTCTTTAAGTTTTAAAAACTTTTCTTTTTGAAGTTTTTGTTTTATGACAATTTTACAACTTTCCTTGTATAGGGCATTGTAAGCATTTTGAAGATTTTCTTCATTTTCATGATCACTATTCAGATTTTCTTCACTAGTAAAATCATCATGATCTGAAAAAGTGAACTTGGCTAGAGTCATAAGGGCTTTGACTTCATTGCCCGACTAGGTTCCAGAATCTTCTGATTCAGAAGAGGCTTCAGTGCCAGAAGATTCATGCCAAGTAGCTAACATTCCTTTCTTTTTAGATTTGTCCTTTTTTGGACATTTGTTTGTAAATGCCCATATTCTTGGCAGTTGTAACATTGACTATCTTTCAAAGATTTTCAAGTTCTGGTTTTAGATCTTTTCTTATCATTTGATTTTTAAAAAATCAACCCTCTTTTTACTTTTGAAAATCTTGTAAAACTTTTTCGCTAAAAGAGCCATATCGTCTTCAGAATTTTCTAAATCAGAATTTTCTTGAGAAATATATTTAGAAGATTTAAGAGTGATAAATTTACCTTTAGGAGCTTTACAGTTTAACTCATAGGTTTGTAAAGAACCAACTAGTTCTTCTATCCTCATATTGTCTGTATCACAAAGTTCCTGGATCGCGGTTACCTTAGAATTGAACCGTTCAGGAAGTGGGAGTCGTCAAAGGAGATCAGCAAGATGCACGGCGCTATTACGAGACAGCTGTAAAAGCTCCACCCAAGGTATCAGTGATCAAGTCACTGGACCCTCAGGTCGAAACTCACGAACGAGGACAACCGGTGGAAGACCTTATCTCGGTACCTTTGGCCGAGACAGATGAATCCAAAATGGTGCGAATAGGCTCGTCTCTGCAATCACCCCTGAAAGACAATCTAATAGCTTTGCTCTGACGCTACGTTGACATATTTTCATAGAGTCATGAGGACATGCCTGGGATTGATCCTTCGGTAATAACTCACCAACTCAACATCGATCCGACCTATCGGCCGATCCGACGAAGCAATGCCCGCTCGACCCTGATAGGTACGTTATAATTGAAGAAGAGGTCAGTAAGCTCCTTAAGGCTAAATTCATAGAAGAGATATACTACCCAGAATGGATAACTAACGTCGTGCTTGTAAAGAAAACCAATGGGAAGTAACGAGTATGTATTGACTGACCGACCTAAACAAAGCCCGCCCAAAGGACAGCTTCCCTCTTCCGAGGATCGATCAGATGGTTGACAGCACTGCGGGGCATGAACTTCTTAGTTTTATGGATGCCTATTTAGGGTATAATCAAATTGTAATGTATTAATCTGATAAATCTAAGACCACTTTTGTCACTGACAAAGGTCTTTATTGTTATCGATTGATGCCGTTTGGTTTGAAAAACACTGGAGCGACTTATCAAAGATTAGTGAACAAAATATTCGCTTGGCAAATCGGCTGAACCATGGAAGTTTACATTGACGACATGCTCGTCAAGAGTATATATGCAGCCGATCATATAGCCGACTTAGATGAAATGTTCCTGATCTTACGCAAGTTCCAAATGAAGTTAAATTCGAGTAAGTGTGCCTTCGGCGTGAGCTTGGAAAAGTTCCTTGGATTCCTAGTTAGTCAGCGAGGGATCGAGGCAAATTCGAAAACGATCAAGGCATTACTCGACATGAAGTCTCCGAAATGATCAAAGACATACAAAGGTTGACCGGACGAATAGCCACACTCAATCGCTTCCTCTCCCGACCTATCAATAAATGCCTCCTATTTTTTAAACAACTGAAGGGACGACAAACGGTGGATTGGACGGAAGAGTGCGAAGCAGTGTTCCAGCAATTAAAGTCTTATCTCGGATCTCCGCCTCTCTTATCAAAACCCAAACTGGGGGAAGCTTTGCTGTTGTATCTCACGGTGTTCGAGGCAACGGTTAGCTCAGCTCTGATACAAGAACATGAAGGAAAGTAGCTGCCAGTCTATTACGTTAGCAAAGCATTATTACCAGCAGAGATAAGATATTCACTTATAGAAAAAGTGGCCTTAGTCCTAGTAGTTTTCTCGCGGTGACTTCGGCCATACTTCCAAGCTCATACCATTGTCGTTATAACCGACCTCCCATTGCGTCAGATTCTACTGAAACTAGAAGCTTCAGGCCGACTTACGAAGTGGACGATTGAACTCAGCGATTCAACATTTAATTCAAGCTGAGAGTAGCAATCAAGGGGCAAGCCGTGGCTGACTTCATTACTGGAGTGACACCACGAGCAGATTCAATGACTTGGAATACTGAGCCTACTGAAGAATCGACGACCGCTTCTCCCGAGTCATCGCCCCACCCAATCCCCTGGAAGCTGTATGTCGATGGCTCCTCTAACTCTAAGGCAAGAGGGGCAGGAGTAGTCTTGAAAACTCCTGATCAGACCTACATGTAGTATGCCTTAAGACTTAGATTTCAAGCCTTAAACAATACAGCAGAATATGAAGCTTTATTGCTCGGCCTCTGACTCACGACCAATTTAAGCATTACACATCTTAACGTCTTTAACGATTCACAGCTGGTCGTCAATCAGGTTATGAGTGTGTATTAAACATGAAAAGAACTACTAAAAGCATACATGGAGAAAGCCAAAGAATTGATCGGTAGCTTTTAGCTATGCGTCGTCACTCGGATCCCTCAGACAGAAAATGCCAGGGCTAATTTATTAGCAAAACTTGCCTCAGCCGATGAGGACGATATACCTAGGTCCATTCCGATCGAGTACATCACCAAGCCGAGTATCAATGAACCAGTTAGCTCGATCATTCATACAATGGATTTGGAACTCACTTGGCTCGACGCGATTATCCGATATCTCGACAATGGAGAACTGCCCGAAGATCGCGCCAAGGCTCGACGATTAAAGATCTGAGCTTCCCGCTACACCATTCTTAACGGGATACTGTATAAAAAGGGTTTCTATGCTCCTTTATTACGATGCCTAAATCCCAATGAAGCCAGTTACGTACTATGGGAGATCGACGAAGGGACTGTGGAAGTCACTCGGGAGGGCGAGCACTCGCACATAAAGTTTTACGTCAAGGATACTACTGGCTGACCATCCAGCATGACGCTTATAAACTCATCCAAAGATGTGACAAATGTTAAAGGTTCGCAGCCATTCCGAGGCAACCCTCAGAGGAGCTGACTCCAATGACCTATCCTTGGCCCTTCGCGCAATGAGGAATCGATATTATCGGACCACTCCCCATGGGGAAAGGCCAAACCAAGTTCACTGTGTAGCAGTAGACTACTTTACAAAGTGAGCCAAGGCAGAACTTTTGGCGAAGATAACCGAACAGAAGATCACGGACTTTGTATGGAAAAACATTGTCTGTCAGATCGAGATACCCCCGACTATTGTTACTAACAACGGAAAGTAGTTTGATAATAGAAGCTTTCGAGTGATGTGTGATAATCTCAGAATCAGAAATGTATATGCATCGCCCCATCATCCTCAGATGAACGGACAAGTTGAGGCGGTCAATAAGATCATCAAATGGCATCTCCGAACTAAGCTTAACCGAGCCAAAGGAGCATGGGCCGAAGAACTCCCAAAGATACTGTGGGCATACCGAACCACGGTTCGAACCGCTACAGGAGAAAATCCTTTCTCCCTTGCTTATGGTTCGGAAGCCGTTACCCCAGTCAAGATCGGGTTGCCGTCAGCCCAAGTCAGCTCATTTAACGAAGAGGATAATGAAGAACTTTTGACCCTCGGACTTGATCTGGTGGACGAGCAAAGGGAAAGAGATTGGCTACGAATGATGGCTCGGTAGCAACAAGTAGCTCGGTTCTATAATGCTCGAGTCAAGATCAGGCGATTTCGAGTCGGGGACATGGTTCTCCAAAAAACGTTCCTCAACACCAAGGAAGTTGGCGCGAGCACATTGGGACCCAACTGGGAAGGACCCTATGTCGTCTCAAACACCATCCGACCAGGAACGTATCGATTAGAAGACCTAATCGGGCAATTGCTACCTCATCCGTGGAATGCCGAGCATCTAAAAATCTACTATCCCTAGGTTAGCCTAGCAAAGCATTCAGAAAGACTCAAAATTGACAAGCATGTAACTTGAATCAAAATGAAAAAGAAAACAAAGTGTATTCATTCATTAGTATGTTTGTTACATCAAGTTACATCATGCTCCGACATTACATTGACAGAGTAAAAGGCTTAAAAACAAAAGGAAGGGTTAGCCGTGACATGCAAGCTTCTTCCTTGGCTGTGGATACTTTCAAGCCTGCCCTGAAGCTTGGTCTGTTTGGAGAGCTGGTGTGAATGCCAAAAATGGAGCTGATGATGGTACCAAAAATCTAGCTCCAAGGTTCGCCAGGAGCTGACCCAAGAAGTGGTTCAAACTCAGCTACCACCACTGGGAGCAACCTCAGGAGCTGCCTCGGACTCGACCTCAATACCAGCTGCAACATCAACAGACTCGGCGGCCTCAGCCTCCAAGCCTTCAAACCTGGAGGTAGCATCATCAAATCTCAAGAGATCATGGTTGGGAAAGGACTGTTTCATCAGTTGGATGCAAGTTGTATATCCACTCTGATACAAGTGATCCCTCTCTTCCTCAAACTCTTAGGATCCAAGAAAGGCCTGTATGGCCTTATCCTTGGCCTCCTTGGCCTTGTCGATGGCCCTCCAAATAGCCACCTTAGCCTCTCCCTTAGTCCGGGCGAGCTTCTCCGTGCAAGAGGCATGAGCCTGATGGATTCACCGACTCTCTTCTTGAGCCTCTATCAGTAGCGAAGCCACGCAAGCACATTCAGCTTTGGCATCAGCGGTGGCCTTCTTAGCAAGTCCCAATTCACCCGACATAACTCCAGCCCGAGTCAAGGCAGCCTCGAGTTTTACTCCTACCTCAGCTACCTGTTTTTGACTGCAGTCAGATCCAAGCAGGCCTTAACCAAACAAGGGGCCAGCTGCAAAAGGAAAGTGTGAAGTCAGACTGAGTCAATAATGTAAGAAATCACTGGCAACCAAAAAAGGAAAAAAAAGAAAAAAATCACCAACCTTACCTCAAGAAGTATCTTCGCCGCATGACCAAGAGTTTGCAGCGAAGAGGCATTGTAAAGACTGGCTAAGTCTTTCTCTCTCCCATGAGCGATGTCCAAGGGATCATCCCCGACATGACCTGCTGGAAAGGTGAGGGCTCCTAATAAGTCATCCCCCCTCCTGAAGTCTCCCCTCCATGCTCCTCTCTCGGTTCTGAGACCTACTCTGCAACGGGTCCTGGCTCTGAAGCCACCTGAGACTCGGTAGGGAGCACGTTTACATCTTCTGCCTTTTCCTCGGGGTCAAAGAGTACGATGACAGCCGGGATGACTGGAGCAGGAGGGGCTGGGGCGGATGACTCCTTAGCCTTCGGAGCCGTCTTCGCCTTCTTTGAAGGCCGAGGCTCCGATATAAGCACCGACCTCGAAGGAGCCTTCATTTTCGATGCTGGTTTCAGAAGGGGCCGAGCTTTAGCCATATCTATATTAGAAAAGGTAAAGGATTAGCAAAAAGCCAAGAGAAACACGTCAGA
This sequence comes from Magnolia sinica, assembly GCF_029962835.1. NCBI lineage: Eukaryota > Viridiplantae > Streptophyta > Magnoliopsida > Magnoliales > Magnoliaceae > Magnolia > Magnolia sinica. Next base: position 67,217,514 of record NC_080578.1, read on the forward strand.
ACAAATAGAGGATACCTGTTACGGTAGAATCTAGGCCCAAGAGAAGAAGACGCTCTGGTTGAAGAAGATTCTTCCAAGACCGATCTTCCGGACTTAGCGCCTTCAGTTCCTTGATCCGAGCTAAAGCGTTGGCGCCTATCTTCAACCTTTTCTAAGTGATGTCTGTAAAAACACGTTCAGTCAGACTCAGAAGAACCATAGTAAGAAAAGACACAGAAAGGACATGCCGAGTCACCTGCTTCAGAGAATGCCTGAGGAACGTGAGGTTCAAAGAGCCCAGACTCAGCGGTCTCCCAGCGACCGCACGCCCAGAACCACCTCTATCTCCAGTGCTTGTTAGAGGTAGGAGGGTTGGTTATCAAAGGACCGCCCTTATTCCGCCAAGCACACAGGAAGTACCAACTTGGCTGTTGAGGGTTTAGTCGTATTAGAACAAATAGAGGAACTCATCAATGGTCAGTGGGGGGTGTTCTGCCTCAGCCCACAACACTGAACATCTGAATAAGTTCCTCCACCCATTCAGAACTATTTGCCTGGGAGCGATTCAGAGTCGGGAAAGGAAATCACGAGCAACGGGTTGAAGGGGCAAACGCAAGCCACATTACATGACGACTTAGAAAATCGCGACCATCCCAGAAGGAGGATGGTTGGGCAATTCACTCGGGAAAGGAAGGTGAAGAATAACTGAATCGGGGACGTGGTACCCGACTTGAATTCTATCCTAGTCCGCCTCAGTTAAGACTCAAGGGAATGGACCCCTCTACCTATCTCTAGCCTCCCCTCCCTCGGCAGCCTCCCCTCCCTCGGCAGCCTCCCCTTCCTCATCTGTCGACTCAATGACCCAAGCGGACTTCCTAAGGGGAACCGACTCAGTGGTTTCCTCAAATTCCTCATCCTCTTCTTCCAAGTCATCCCCAGGAGGATTAGGTCTCATAGGGGTAGTCGACAGTGACACGCCTCCCAAAGGACCTGCCGAAGGAGGACGCTCTGCTGAAGTTCTAGAGACCCTTTCAGAAAACTGGAAAGCTTCATTAGCACCAATCGCCATCTCCATCAGCAATGAGGGTGATTCCGAGACATTCCAGAGATGTCTCGCTTCGTCCTCATCACTGGGAATCCCCTCCCGGGGACTTGAAGGATCACACATTGCCATTGAAATTGAAAAGGAAAGGGAGGGAGAGAGTCAAAACTCATCGGAGAAGCGAAAAACACACAGACGGAGAAGCTAAAAGGAAAAAGGGAATGGAAATGGCAGAGGAAACAACAACAGAGAAAAAGAGGAAACGGGGAAAGAAAGAGCAGATGTGCGAAAATGGGGAAAAGGCGTCCTACTCCTCCTTTTATAGCCCTGCCATGTGGCAGAGGCATTTAAGGAGGAGTCGAATCAACACCTGTTTTGACTCCCCCACCTGACACGTGGCGCACGCCGACTGACGCAAGTAACATCCTCACCACGCGTTCGACGCTTTTAAGCGAACGAAACATTTTGACAGCTGTTCGCTCGTGTGACCTCGAGCAACGAATCGACGTACGTTAAGAACGACATAAGAAGCATTAATTGCCCGATCATAATCACAGTCTCCAGGGCACACTGACTTAAAAGCTCATTACTCCTTAGTGTCGACATAGTTGACACAAGGAGTAAGGGGGGCTTATTGTTGGGGAGAAAATATGACAAGTTCGGAGACCCGATTATGAAATGGACCAACTCTACTGACAAGGCTCGAAGACCCGAGGTAATGGGTCTGACCAAGGCAAGACAGTAAAGCCTAAAGGAGAAACTTAGCTCGGATTACAGAAAATGATTCCCAACCGAGATTCAAAGATTCAAGAGCCATAGGCAAAATATATAAGACGCATTAAGTTGACTCGGCTAACGAGCCAGCAATGTCTAAAGGGGACCAACTGAGGTCCCAAGGCTAGAAATCGCCTGATTGATCATAAAACCGACTCATGTTGAGTTAGTTGTTGTATTGATCATTGGAATAAGAAGGAGCATCGGTTACAAGCTAACTCTGTTTCATTCGATAGAAGATAAAAAGCCCTGTCCTTGCAGCCAGCCGAGACTCATCTATTGTTAGAGTCGGTCAAGGCCGAGCCGAGCAAGGAAGAGATGGTTAAGTGTAAATACCATCCCGAAAATCTTGTGAAAGGATTCCCGACCCCAGTAATCTCGGGATAGGGAAGCATCCATAAATAGATTACAATCAGATCAAATCTCCTAAGATTGGGGAGAGAATCTCCTAAGATTGGGGAGAGAATCCTCACACGACGGGACCTCTCACTCCTATAAAAGAAGGACGTCTCCAAAATCAAAGGTACGCAGAAAACCCTTCTAAAAAACCCTTCCTATGCTGTCCATTCACTGACTTTAGCATCGGAGGGTCCCCGGCTCTAGCTAGGGTCTCCTTTGTCTCATCCTTGTGCAGGCAGTAGATCAGAAGGAAGGTTCACCAGTTTTTTGCATCAACACGACCAATCACACATACTACACGGAACTTAGACTCACCACCCATTTTGGACTCTATCACAAAACCTCCTCGCAAATATGAAGGACGAGATAGATTCCTAGACGAATAACATGAATGGGCCTCACCAAGTTCGCAAACCAAACCATCCGCGATCAGATTCGCTGCTATAAGAACAACTTCGAGATTTTCTCGCCGTTCACAATGTAAACAGACACCGTCTGCTGATGATTGCTGTGACCCTCCATCATGATTGTGATGAAAGATCTGAACCATCCATCTTGTCGGGATGGGGAATCTAACCAAAACCTGGTCTCCTTCACTCCAAATCCGAACAAGAAACTAATCTGACCACGCTTTCAGATCTCTACACAGTTAGCTGTGTATGGCTTCTCTTCAGGGCCACTTCCTGATCGGCCTGACAATCAGAGGCACGACTGCAAGCCTCCATCTATGGCCCCATCCAAAGACGACTCAACGCCGTCCAGATCTGACATGATCTGTGAAAGAAGAGGAGGAATTCCTGAAGGAAAGATCGCTGGAACAGCGATCACACGGTTTCACGAAACATGGACTATGTCCGATCTTTTTTTTTTTGTCGCGAAAACAAGAATTTCGAAAGGAGTTCTGACTATAAAACCACCCGTCCAATGATGGGCAACATACCACAAGAAATAAAGAAAAGAAAAACAGAGAAAAAGTGGACGTCCAGACCAGCTGCCCGTTCTGCAAGAGAGAAAACAAGAAACAACAAGAGAGAGAAGCTAGGAAAAGAGAGAGAGTGTTGGTATTGGTTCTGCGCACATAACTCATGGAGTCAGTATTTTCAAAGAAAGGAGAAGGAAGAAAGAAAGAGAGAGAAGGAAAGAAAAGAAAAGAAAAAAGAAAGAGAGAGAGAGAGAAACCGGCTGCCAGTTACACACATGGGTTTAGATCCTAAAGGTAAGATCATTTAAATCCTTAACTACTCACAAAGATCAAAGGTATTGATCTTAAAATTTTATATTAACTTAGCGAAGGATTGACTAAAATAGAGCTTGATCGGTTGCTCAATCAAATACTCACCCTGATTCTAACGTATACCACAACCTAACCCTATTATTCTGAACAATACGATAATCTAATTAGATGAATCATTCTCTACCAGATTTGGATTGTAAAGGACACCGGTCTAACAACGTGAAGAAGAAATCGAGATACAAAGGAGTGATGATAATCATTCATGGCCTTTCAGAATTTCTGTGAGGGTTTTATTCCTTTAAGCTTACAATAATTTAAGTTCATATGCTCTATCTTGCCTTTTACATACTATGTTTTCATGTTACCATGATGCTCCTTTTACAATTGTTTAATTTACCATCAACATTTATTTACCCCTTTTGGGAATTATGATATGATTTATTACAAGTAATCTTTATGAATTTATGTAGGGCGATGGATACAAGCCTTGCCCTTGGCTTTACTATTTTTGTTGAGTTAGCCCTTGCTACTCATCTCTTTGTTGAATTGGCCTTTGCCACTCTTCTCTTTATTGAGTTGGTCATTACCACTCTCCTCTTTATTGAGTTTGCCATTGCCACTCTCTACTTTTGTTGAGTTGGTCATTACCACTCTCCTCTTTATTGAGTTTGCCATTGCCACTCTCTACTTTTGTTGAGTTGGCCATGGCTACTCTCCTCTTTATTAAGTTAACCATTGCCACTTTTATATTACTGAGTTGGCCATTGCTACTCTTCTCTTTATTGTGTTAGCCTTATGCTATTTACCTTTAAGGCTTGGGCATGTGTCTTGATATTTCAAATCCCCCATAATTTAATTTATCCCTCTATAAGTGCAAGTGATGTGTTAAGGGGTATCACAACTAGCGATTCAAATATTTTATCATGGACGTAATGCGCTCTAGGTAGAGACCCTCTTGGTCGATGCATAATTCCATGGGTATTGGTTAGTGGTGCACAAATCGATATAAGTAATTCGTAATGCATGTTATATCACTTTCGGAATTGGATGTCACAAATAGTTGCTCCATGAACAAATCGTGTCACGTAATTCATCCGACTCATATGTTGTGCCGCCTTGAGGTATTCACGTAAATCCACGGTAGCATTGGACATGCCGGTGAATCTTTGTAGTGTGACAATGCGGGGTGATCCGGGTTTTATATGAATCGTATTCCACACTGTAATGATCACTATGTATGATGAGCTGCACACACTTTTCTAGGCATGCATCTTATGTAGTTGTTTGCGCATGCTGATATCCTTTGTAGTAGTGGAGTATGAGGTGTATTAGAACCTTTACATTACTTTTATGAATCTCTTGAATCATTGTTAATCTTAAAGGATAACCATCATGTGAGTAGGGCATTGACCCTCTCTAATCGTACAGATGTGCAGGTGATATACAGATTGAAGACTTAGAGGACCTGTTGGAGCATAAAAATTGATTAAAAGAGGTAAGAACAAACTAATATATATATATATATATTATAATATATAATATATATGTATGTATAGCTGGTGGGCCCCACGTGGGACCCACCAGATGTATGCATCTCATCTTCCCATCCTCACTGTCTAGTGGATTGGCCGGTGGGACCCAACTTGATTCATGTTATATATCTAGCCGTCCATCATATAGGGCTCCACCATGACGCATGTACATATCCAACTGTCCATTTTTGGGGCACGTGGACCCACCTCGATGATGGTTTTCATCCAGGCCGTCTGTCCGTCTGGACGTCCAGGATGCCTGGTTGAATGGCAACACAAATATCTGCTGGATTCTACGTCAGCAAGTTTCGTGTGGCCCACTTGATTTATGTGGTGTATTCCATGCCGTCCGTTCATCTGGGCCAGCAGCCTATTGGACCCACATCAGCAACCGTGTGGGCCCACCCACACGTGCTGCACGTGTGGGATGGGACCCACCTTGATGCATTTATTCTATATCCACTTCGTCCGTCTGTCCAGGACGGTGGACCCACTGTATTGTATGTGTTTTATACATGTCGTCCATCCACACAGTCCAGATGGCTGGACGGTGGGACAGACCTTGATGTATGTAGTTTACATCCACGCCATCCACTTGTTTTGCATCCACACCATCCATTCGATTGGCGACCTTGTCTTAAGGCCTGAGATTAAAAATGAGGCAGATCTATCAGGTGGACCACACTACAGAAAACAGTGGAGAGTTGAACGCTTACCATTGAAATCCTTTAGGGATCACAGAAGTTCTGTATCAATATGATATTTATTTTTCCTCTTGATTCAGGTCTTTGTGACCGTATGAATAGATTGGATGGAAAATAAACATTGTGGTGGGCCCTGTGGAGTTTTAACAGTGAAAATCATTATCTCCACTGCTATTTGTGGTATGGTACAGATGATCTTTCGATAGGATTCATTCTTTTAGAAATGCTCTAGAATGATCTCTAAAAATAGGTGAATGGTGTAGATGGTGCGACCCATTTGATGTATATGAGGCCCATTGGTGTGACCCATGTGATGTGGCCCACTTGATGTATATGAGGCCCATTGGTGCGGTCCATGTGATGCGGCCCACTTGAGGTATATGAGGCCCATTGGTGCGGCCCATGTGATGTGGCCCACTTGAGGTATATGAGGCCCATTGGTGCGACCCATGTGATGTGGCCCACTTAATGTATATGAGGCCCATTAGTGCGGCCCATTAATGCGGCCCACTTGAGGTATATGTGACCCATTGGTGTGGCCCATTGATGCGGCCCACTTGATGTATATGAGGCCCATTGGTGCGGCCCGTGGATGCGGCCCACTTCATGTATATGAGGCCCATTGGTGCGGCCCATGTGATGTGGCCCACTTAATGTATATGAGGCCCATTGTGATGTATTTGATGGCCCATGGGTTAAGGCCCAATGTGATGTATATAGAGACCATGAGTGAGGCCCAATGGGACGTATGTGAGGCCTTTGTGTGTGGCCGAATGTGATGTATATGAGGTCCATTGTGATGTGTGATTCCACCATGATGTATGTAGTGATGATTATGGCGGGCCATGCCTTGGGAGCAATGATGGTTTGACGTCCACATTGTAAGAGCAATGATGGTTAAATGTCCGCATTGTAACTCTCCCTAGGGCCCATTATTAGGCCCATACTTGTTGTGTGTAGGCCGTCTAGGCCCATTTTTGTTATGAAGATAGTTCATCATCATATAACATGCTTAGTATAACTCCATAATTCATGGCCATACGCATTATATGTATGCCTGTTGTGAGGAATGATTGATCATAGCATTACCATTGGGCTGAGTTATTTAGGGGACTCCTTAAGAGACAGAGTTGCCCCACATGATCGCTCAGTATGCGCAGGTTTGATGCATGACTGGATGGTATGACCCATGCATCTCGCTTTTGTGTGACATGATCACTTGGCGCCCTAGCGATATTAGGGTTGTGGCCTCCACAGGTTCATTGTGAATGGCCAGATGGGATACCGAAAATATTTGGTTTTAGCACTATGGGCACGCAGGATGTCCTTGGGTGAGAGTACCAGAATCCTCTAGTACCGGGAGAGACTCCAACGTCTAGATCGAGTAGATACATGAGCACCTGGGTGCCAAATACCAGTAGGTGGTGTCTCCCACTATATCGTGGTCGGTTGGAAGGGGGTGTGGCCTTATCCGCCCGAGTAAGGGGGCTGTAAGCTAGGCTGAGTGTGACCAGCTCATAAATGGGTCCGCTATCGACGAGTCGGGTAGGTATTGGCAGATTACTGGCTAGGCAGATAGTGAGGTCTCTTCCACTCTCTGGGCTATGTGGATAGGGAGGTAACAGTCGGTGTGAAGTGTACTAGACCTCGGTGATATCCTAGAGATGAGCTATACTAATATGTGGATTTATTGAGCAAGAGTTGCATACTTAGCATCCCGACTTCACATTCCAGCTTGGTTATTTCATTTGCACCATATATTACATTATATCCGTGGCATATGACATTTTAAGTTGTCATGTTTCTGCATTTATATGACCTAGATATGATTGACGGTATTCGTGAACTCATTGGGATTTGTATATTGCATTGCTTCTTTAGTATGTGATATTTGGCTACTATGTCTCCATATTGCATAGCTGATCTACATTGCTTCCTTAGTATATGTTATTGGCCTATTATGTTTTTGCATCGCATAGCCTGGATAAGACTGATGGTATTTATGCACTTATCGACATATTTTCGCATTGCTCTGATATTGCATACTTGGCACTTACCTTACGCATACACTTGCACCACCCTCTAAGTTTTCTATAAGCTTATGCATGATAGATGCATGTAGGTGGCATTAAGTTGCAGTAGAGTTGAGCTTGGAGCGTGTAACTGTCTTCTGGAGCTTTGATTTTGATATATGTATTTCCCTTTCAGCACTGTATTCAAATGTTTATATTAGTGGATATGTAATGATGATGTTGCCTTTGTGATTTGGGTAAACTTGTGGTTATGCTTCTTACAAGATAAATGTACATTGAAAAATCCTCCTTGTAAGATCCTAGGATCAGAATCTGGTGTATGGGCACTGGAAGTCGAGAATGGGGTACTACGGAAGCTGTCGGCACCAGATTCGGTAAGTCGGGAATTTTGTGAGCCTGATTTCCGAGTTTGGGGCGTGACACAAACAAAAAAGATCAAAAAGAAGATTGAAAAAATTGGTTGAAGAAAGTCGAGTTGCGCGGGTAAAGAGTTGCGCTGGAAGATTGAGTTGCGCTGGGAAGTCTGATTTGTGCAGGAAACATGGAGTTGTGCGGGGTTGCGCAACTCATCATAAGTTGTGCAGGGCCGCGCAACTCATTAATGTGAGGAATATATTAAAGCATGCGAATTATGCGAAGTGGGATCCACGACACAAGATTCGAGGGTCCACATGTGCGAAAGCCTTTAAATACCCCCTCCCCCTTCATTTGAAACATCAAAATTTTTCAGAAGACTGATACCTCTACTAGGTATCGAAGAGAGAAGAGAGGGAGGGAGAAAGCAAGACCGGGTCGCACCACTCATAACGAGTTGCGCGGACCTACGCAACTCAGTAGTCCGCAAAACTCCACAATGAGTTGTGCAGATGGCTTAAAGAATGACATGCTTTTGTTGTTGTTATTCTTGAAGAATTTCCTTCATGACATTTCAATCCTCCTTGAAGATATATGTATATGTGAAAGAAGATCCGCACAACTCATCTCATATGGAGATTTGAATGATATGAGCCGGAATGCTGCTGAAATTTATATTTGAATCCATTCAATACTTATACTTTTAATCATCAATACTTTATCTTGGAATCAAAGGATAGAAAGGATTTAACAAATTCAGAATATATAAAATATGATGATTATTCTCTTCATTTCTTCTCTTTGCTATTATTAAGTGAGATAATTCCCCAAATTAAATACTTTTTGTTTCTGGTCGAAACAAAATGGTGACTCTCAACGGGAATATCCTTCCTTTCATCTCCAAGATAAAGTGTATTTGTAAATAATACTAATTGATGTCGTTTTGTCCTCTGACAAAACTACTCTACAATAGACGGGTTCAAATTTCAACCAATGGTAATCACTTTTAGCAAAACAAATTTTTACTTCGTTCCCACTGGATTCGTAGTGAAATACGTCTACAATCATTCTTTGAGTTTGAAGAATCAGCTGATCCCAAGTACGTCAACGCTGACTAACAGTAGTACTTGGCGAGCTATCACTGGAGTGATATCTGTATCACTGCTCTCACAAGATGAAGGAGACAAATGGATTGTTGATTCTAGTCGAAGGTCGAAGGCCCAAAATTGTGCAGCTGCCAAATTGATCCCCTCGCAGATGACCAGAGGCCCAGTGACGAGAAACACAGTGAGAAAGAATCTTGCGCTCGATCCTCTGACACTTTATCCAGGGAGATCCTCTTATTCCCTAACATCGTGAGATTTTCCAACCTTGCCCGTCGCAAATATCCAATGGACAAGGAGGGAGAAGGGTAAATCACCTGTAGAAGATTCATAATCCTTTATATCTTTGTAAATAACACCCCTACCGGTAATGTTACAATCAGTTGAATTTGGTGAAACTATGAGGGAATTTAATGAGACTCCTCTCTTATCGAGCTCTATCACTCCAATGCGTTCATATTCTGCTTCGACAACAGTTTCACCAAGGAGCGAAAAAGCTACTGTATATATGACAGGGACGAATTAGGATCCATTACCGAATGTTGATGAGCGTATGAATGAAATGGTGTAAACTCAGAGGATTCTAATGGAAGAATGTCGGAATCTTCAAGAAGCCTTGGCAACTCTTGCTCACAATGTGGCTCAAGTTGTGGCCCCGCCAATGATGGCTACAGTAAATGGAAATGAGCAACGGCCTGAAGGATCGTAACCTCTAAAAATTGGATCACATGATTCTGCGCCAGCCATGAGAGTTGTAACTCAAGAAGAAATGCGACAAGTAGTTACGAAAATAGTCAGGGAACGCGAGCATACTGGAAGATTCCACTATAGAACGCCATATCGAGAGAGGTTGAGGACATACCATTTTCGGCTAATTTCAAACATCCAGACTTTTAAAAATTCATGGGTATGGGTCTCCGGAAGAACACTTAATGTACTTCATCACCACGATGGGTAATTTTTTCACAATTTCATGATACTGCTTGCAACTGTTTGGTTCCTCATTAACAGGAAAAACATTCTAATGGTATTCCAATTTGGCACCGGAGTCAATATGGACTTGGAGATGCTTTCATGTCAAATTTCTTCTCATCAGATCGCGATGTTAGTGTTACAGAATTAGTTGCTGTGTGGTAAAGAGAGAATGAACCCATGGAGAAATTCATCGATAGGTGGAAAACTTTGGGAGCATCGTGCAGACAGTTGCCTGAAGAAAAAGAACAAGTGAAGATGTGCCTAAATTCTATGGAAATAGGAATCACATTTGGGCTCACAAGTGCTAACATAAGAACCTTTCGCGACTTGGCTACAAAAGCACATGCATTAGAGTTGATGGCTAGGAAAATGCCAATCTTTCAAAACAGAATAGAAAGAAGAATATTAAATAGATTAATGGTGAATGTCATTGATCATGAAAAGAATAGAGATGGATTTCGTAATAGACAAGAAGCAAGGAAAAGAGAAGAGTCAGATCATGACAGAGGTCATGTGAATGATAAACGATCTCGACTATATGACTCTCACAAAGAATATGCTTTCGAGAAAGAAAATGTTTTGCCAATGATGGAGAAACTACTACCTGTTGGAACTATCAAGTTGCCCTAGCCCAAATATTCGGAGGAAGTGGAGATGATGAAAGAAAATAATTATTGCCATTATCATTGTTTTCTGGGGCATCCTACAGAAGCTTGCTTCACATTGAAAGATATATTACAAAAGATGATAAAGTAGGGTGAGATAGTGATAATAAAGGATGAAAAATGAGAAAGGAAAGTAACAGCAAATGTGGTGTCTGTAAAGGATCCGTCAAAGACATGGAAAGATAAAGGGAAGGCAGTTATGACAAGAAAAACACAATTTTTTATATCTCCTACAGTAAGTTCCATAAAAAAAACATTCATTATTATCAATTACAGCTTCTTGGGCCATCCACTGGAGGAATCGGTCTAGACGTATTAGCCTCGATATGCCAAAGAGAAGACGAGTCAGTCGAAGAATTCATCAATCGATGGAGGATATTGGGGGCAACATGTCCACAATTGGCGAAAGAAGAAAAACAAGTCAAGTTGTGTATAGAATGTATAAGACCAGATATTGCAGTGGGTCTCATTGACTTGAATATACGGAACTTTCAAGATTTGATCGTAAAAGCTTGCAATTTAGAAAAGCTTAGCGGGAAAGTGTTCAATTTTTATATGAACCAGATGTTTCGAGATTCTAAAAAGGCTTTAGCTGGTATTGACAAGGAAGAAAGAAAAATGAAGAGTTATCGAGATGAACAAAGAAACTCTAATGAAAGAAATATGAGCAATTCTGCAGAAGAAAAAAATAAAGAAAAGGTTCGGACAATTCAATAACTTGGAAGGTATACATTTGAAGAAGATGATATACTTCTTATGATGAATCAATTATTGGTCACAGAGAAAATCAAGCTGCCATGGCCAAAACACCCAAAGGAGATGAAGATGACGAAAGAAAATGATTATTGTTATTATCATCGTCTTCTTGGACACCGAACTAAGAATTGCTTCACCTTGAAGAAAAATTTTACAAGAAATGATGGATAGCAGTGAAATCGTTATAAGAAAAATGTATGACGTAAGAGAAAAGGTAATAGAGCGCAATCCCGATTGAAGTCAGTAATGATTATTTAAAAAAAGAATAGTGTGGATGCAACTCTTCATATTTCTATAATTGGAATGTGGGACTACAAGCATTCATGTCAATGTCCAAAGATATCATCTATGAAGATCGTTGCAGTTTTGATTATGAAGATTATAAGCATAAAACTTCCTAATCAAAAGGGGGCAAGATAAATGGAAAGATGAAGAAACCTCTCCCTCCCCTGCCACATCTATTAGTCTTCTTCTTATATGAATAAAAGACAGATTCTCAAGCATATTAAGCACGTATCAAGCGGCCAAATTTATTACTGATCATCGCCAAAATCAATAATATTACCGATTGTCACCGAGTGCTGATGATTATCGTCAAACTGATATTATTACTATTGTCAATCGCTGCTGCCACTGATTACTATTACAACAGAATCAATGTCGAATTATTGCTAGACTGATATTATTGCCAAGTTGATACACTATTTAAAACATAAACACTATCAAAGATACTATTATCAACAATGACAATATATTATTTACCAATTTATCATCTACGGTAGCGGCGATGGTGATTTATTATCTATGGCAGCGGAATGCTATGCATGAGACCTATTATAATCGGTGATATATCAAATATTATGTGGGTAGCAGTGAGAGACCAGTGGCCCTAAAAAGCCCGCGAAGGCTATCACATGCTTAGACCCATGCGGGCAGCGGATGAAGCCAATGACTAAAAGCCCGAAGCGGCCAAAGTCCACAACGGCCAATTACGCTGAGACCAATGCCATCTGTATAGCTTCCAACAGCGTCACGGGGGAAGGTGAGGAAAAGCTCTGTCGTGAATGGGTCCAACCTGGCAGATGAAGAAAAATCAGGCTGCAGTGTGTGTTCTTTAACTTATCCATAGATAGGCCAACCATGAGTAAGACCCCCCAGATTCCTGGTTTAATTCCATTAAAAACTCATGAGGATGAGTCTTCAATTACCCTCTCATCGATGGACTGGCGGCCTTGGATTTGGTACCCTAAGGTAGCTTTACGTGCCCCGTGAGCTCTAGAGAGTTACTACGGCTAACGCTGTACGTAAAACCCACCGAGTTCACTGTCCCGGTGGCTTCATTGAGCCCCTCTGATGGATCATGGTTTGTGAACTCCCCCAGCCATGATAAGTTCAACGAACTCATAAGAGTTAAAGAGGCCATTCATATAAGACCTGACTCCAACTACTTATAAGTCTAAAAAATCGTGCCTGCTCCACTACTCATGAGCTTAAACTGTGTGTGAAAGTGTCCAATCATGTCCAGTCATGTTTAGTCATGTCAAGTCCAGTCATGTTCAGTTAAAGTATGTTTAGTTGAAAATGTGTTACCTCCATTACTTAAAGAGCTTAAACTGTGTGTAACATTAAATGCTACAAATGTATATGATAGCTTATCTTACTTAATGCTCAAAGTATGTAATTGTTTGATATGATAATATAAATCATGAAAATCTCAGGCATTGATTAAATAAACAAATATAAATGTATTTCTCTTGAAACAGGCGTAAATTACAATGACAAATACTTTCAAAATGTCTACAATACTCTATTCAAAAGTTGAATCTTCAGGATTAACTATTAGTCTTCAATTGTAATATATTTATCCTTCTGACAAGAGCTATGGAATTTTTCAGTCTCTTGTTTCCTTGATGATGAAGGAAAATTCTCTCGTAGAATTCTCAAAGGTGGCGGAGAATGAAATTGCAAAGAATTATCGTTTTCTTCTGGAAGATTTGATGATTTAAATATATTCTTCGAATTCTTCAAAGGAACACCAAAAGCTATCCATCCTTCGAGGGTATCTATCCATCCTTCGAGGGTATCAGCAGATTTTACTTTATGAATAGTATCTTCTAAGGAAATCCTTACACAAAGCTGACCTGGACAGGGGGCATGATCTATCTCTTCAAAATAACCTATGCCTTGGTCTTTCTAATAACTTCTTACCTATGGTGGAAGAATGCATATGGCATGGTCTACTGGATAATACTTGCATACCAAATAGTATTGATGAGCCCACCAGCACATCCAGGAATAAGAAGTATGAACTGAATAATTATAGCCGGGAATTATGAAGCGAGATCCAGTATTGACATTCAAGAGTTACCTCCATAATAGAGCCCAGTTATATTGTAACACCCCGTACCTTTGGTACATGGGTGTTACCTCGGAGGACCCCATCAATAGGGACTAAGAGTGACTAACGAGATAGCTTAAACCTTACACATACAGGTAGGGACTTCCGGTTACTAGTAAAGGCATCCATCGGAGATCGTAGGAGCTAAATTAAACCCGACACCGGTCAGGAAGGGAAAAACTCAACAAGAAGCTTAAGAGTAAGACAGCTTGTACATAAAATGACTAGTCATATGGGACAATGTGCCCACTAACAACTCTCAAGGAATTATATATGACCCACCGAACAATTAGTGTACTCTGGGACCCGTTTTAACCGCTGGGACCAACCATCATACCCATCTGACCATCGAATTTCGACAAGTGGGCCAAATATGGCCCCAAAAGTTGTACAACGGCCCACCCAAGCCTCATTAATGGCCCAAAATGGCCCAGGGCGTCCTAATAGGACCCATGGTGTGGTTGAACGGAATGGATAAGTCACCACCCACACAAGTAGGGCCTCAGATGGTGCATGTACACCTTAAAAGTAGTGTGCACGACGTGCACTGGACCTAGCCAAACGGTCAACATGCCGTTGATCGATACTACTTGCAAAAATGCGGATTCCAATGCGGATTCCTCCCGCCCATTTTAAGAGTTTGAAATTAAAAAACTTGAGGGCTCAAAGTGGGCCATCTGGAGGACTTTTCGAACAATCCAAACCGTCCATTTCACTTACGAGGGTCCCTTGATCAAAACCTTATAGGGGTTTGGACCCGTGCATAGGAACGAATGAGATGTGTCTGAACCATCCATTCCCTTAACATGTGGCCAGGATTCGAGGGAGAGGACCACCTGACAGCTCCTCCTGCAAGCCAACCCCCCATTACCCTGGGGACTCAAGCTCTCCACCTGCCTGCCTGGGGGGAGTCCCCTCACAGCCACAAATGGCCAAGCAAGCCAAGAAAGGAGAAACAGAGGCATTCCTCTTTTGGGTTGAGGAGGCTGGCGACGCAACCGCCATCCACTGAGGCCGCATAAACCCTACCGTCAGCTCCTTCTCCCCCCTTTACCTATAAATAAACACCTTGGCCCTCAGGGTTCACACAAGAAAAAAAGTTGAGGGAAAGAAAAGAGATTAAAAAAATCAGAGGGAGAGAGAGAACGGGCGTGAGCACACCGTCTAGTCAGGTAACTTAATTGAACTCAGCCTCATTCCTTTTCTGTTCTTTTCCTTCATTCTTACGATGATATCGGCCCTGATATAAGCCAAGTTTGGGGCTAAGATCTGTCCATGGTGGAGCTTGACAAGGGCCTAAATACAGTCCCTATTTTAAGGCTAAACATGGCCTGAGTATAGCCCTGTTTGAGACCGAACGTGGCCTGAGTTCAGGTCCTGCTTGGGGCCGAACAATAACCTCTAAATGGCCCCAACTTGGGGCTGAAACTCAGTCCAGGAATAGCTCACAAGTGAGCTCTAGTTGAGCTGCAACACGTGTTATGTTTTTAAGAATAAAAAAAAAAAATTCAAAAATAAAAGTTATTTTTAGAAAGTAAATAAATATATTAATTATTTAAACTTTTCATAAATAGTGTGTATAGCCTGTTGGTAAGAGAAGGGGTTTTTGCTTATACAACCAGGGTTCAAATCTCCTCGAGGACAGTGCGAAGCACCGTCTGCCCACGCGCGCGCCCGGCGTGGGCTGTAGGGCTGCTTGGGCACTTTTTGGCGCTTTATTAGGTGCACTTAGTACTTCGCACGTGCGCATCATCACGAGGAGCTAAGAGAGTCTTAGTCTTTTTGGCACTCGGTTCTTATTTTTTAGGCAATGGTACCTTGATGTTTTATTACCTTTTTTGTTGATTAAGAGTAATTGTGACATAATTGTACATGTGTCACCTATGCCATGTGTTGCTTATGTGGATACAATTTTTCCTGTTAGATAACTGCTCCTGTCTGAATGGGTACAGAAATAACTGTCATAGGACAAAGAGTCATGTCCTTTCATGAAAAGGCAATTATTTACTGTGAATGGGTATGGATTTCTTGAAGAGGCTCTTTAGCACCTCTTCAGGAAGAAATCCATAACCTTTCAATTAATATAAATCCTGGATACTATAATCCAGAAGTGATAACTCTTAATCCTTGAGATTATATCATCTTCTGTGTAATTACTCTCGATCTAATCTCTTGCTAAGTTTTTCTGAACATTTTAAGGCATATCGGCGTCAAAACTAGAGATCTGTTTAACGCTTAAATGTGCAAATTTTCGTGTTGAAAATCGGATTGAGAGTTCATTGTATCCTAAAGACAATTTGTAGATTTCCTTCGTTTGCACTCACTGGAACTTCCAGAAAAAGGACAGCAAATCTGTCTTGAGAAATTGACTATTCAAGTCGAGCCTTGAACTTGATAGATCTGATCATTTCGTTATCATTTTCTTCTATCCTCTATTATGTACAAGATACTCTTAAAAATCTAACATTCACGACAAATTTTTTATCTTTTCACAATGGAGGCAATTCATTCCATTTAAGTTATGAACTAAGACTTTGTACGACTGGATCGTTTCGACGGTCAATTCTTCTCAAGATGGTAGCAGAAGATGTTTTTCTTTCTGACTACTCTCAAGTTATCCTACATTCTAGATGATGACCTTTCTTCTATACTCGAGCCAAAAGAAGATGACTCAGATCAAGTGAAGGAAGAACGAAAGAAAAGGAAGGAGGATGATTTTCTATGCAAAGGTCATATCCTAAACGCCCTCTCTAATTCTATCTATAATTCATACCATAAAATATCCTCTGCTAAAGATCTGTGGACAAAATTGGATCAAAAATATAAAACTGAAGAGATCAGTACTCAAAAATTTCTGATCGACAATTATGTCCACATCAAGTTTAAAAATGATCAGCCAATTCTCTCCCAAGTAACATAACTACAGAACTTGGTTGATGAATTGAAAATTGGTGGGATAAATCTTCCTGAAGAATTCCTGGTCGGTGTAGTAATTACAAAATTACCCTCATCATGGTTTGATTATAAAAAGAAACTAAAACCTGATGAAATGAAGTACACTCTTGAAGGGCTTCAACGATATCTTCGTATAGAAGAAGAGTCCAGAAACCGAGACAAGAAAGAAAGTGCTTCGAAAAATCATTCCAAAGTAAATATAGTAGAAGATGACAAGCCAAAATCCCAAAACTCCAAATCTTTTCCCCCAAAGAAAGATACAGAGTTTAAGAAAAAGGGAAAGAAAAAGGGCAAGTGTCACTTCTGCAATAAGCCTGGACACTACATAAAGGAATGTCGACACAGGAAGAAATAACTGAAAGCTCAGGCTAACATGGCAAAAGACCAACTTGTAGCAATGGTTACTGAAGCTAACACAGTAATATCTGATGGTGGTTGTTGGCTAGATACTGGTGCAACCATTCACATATCGAAGGACCGAAACATCTTCAAGACCTATGAAGGTATTACAACTGGACAAGAAGTGAAGATGGGTAATAACATTCGTGCGAATGTTGTTGGAAAAGGAACAGTCGAGCTTCAGTTTACATCAGGCAAAAGACTGACACTAACAAATGTATAGCATGTACCTGACATGTCTAAAAATCTAGTGTCAGGCGATCTTCTCAATAAAAGAGGATTCAAAATAGTGATTGAATCTGATAAGTTAGTTATCACCGAGAATGGTATGTTTGTTGGCAAAGGATATTCATGTAATGATATGATTAAACTAAATATTAATAATAATAATGATGTTTTCGTTTATATAGTGGATTCAGTATTTTTATGGCATGCTAGACTAGGTCATGTTAATTATCATTCAATGAAAAGAATGATGATCCTGGGACTTATACCAAAATATGAAATACAACAAGAAGGGAAATGTGATATGTGTGCCCATTCTAAAATAACTAGAAAATCATTTGGGACTGGCATGAGAAAACCACAACCCTTGGAATTAATTTATTCCAATATCTGTGATTTAAATAATACCTTAACTTGTGGAGGAAAAAGGTATTTTATCACATTTATCGATGACTTCACTAGATTTTCCTATGTATACTTGATAAAGTCTAAAGATGAAGCCTTTGAAAAGTTTAAGCTTTATAAGGCCGAAGTAGAAAATCAGTTGAATATAAAGATTAAAGCCCTCAGAAGTGATAGAGGGGGTGAGTACTCTTCTAATGAATTTAACGAATTTTGTGAATCAAATGGTATAATCCATGAATTTACGGCACCTTTATACCTCAGCAAAATGGCCTAGCGAAAAAATAGGACATTAGTTGAGATGATCAACTGTATGATATTAAATTCTAGATTACCATTGAATTTGTGGGGGGAAGCATTGTTAACAGCGAACCGTGTTCTAAATGCTATCTCACACAAAAAATTAGATATCTCCCCAAATGAATTATGGAAAAAGAAGAAACCATATCTTCATTACTTCAAAGTGGGGGGAAGTACAGCAGAAGTTAGGATTATTGATTCTAAGGGAGTAAAGTTAGGTCCTAGAGGAATCAGGTGTACTTTTATGGGTTATGGGATTCATAGTCCCATATATAGATTCCTGGTTCTAGAACAAACTTCTTTTGCTGACAAAAATATGATTATAGAGTCTAGAGATGCTATATTTTTTAAAAATACAGTATACAAAGACTATATGAATGATCATACAAAAAGACATGTTGATGAAAATATAATAGAATCAATGAACGAAGAGCCTAACAACTTTCATGATAAATCTAATACTCATCCAGAAGGAAATGAACCAAGGAGATCGAAAAGGGCAAGAAAAGAAACATCTTTTGGCCCAGATTTCTATATATTCCTTATAGAAGGCGATAGAAATGAAATACGAAAGGAGATTACTCTACCACTAAGTATTGAAAGTGATCCATCAACGCTTAGTGAAGCTCTCTCATCTCCTGATGCACAGTTTTGGAGGGAAGCCATAGACGATGAAATTGATTCCATAGTCTCAAATAATACTTGGTGTTTGGCCGATCTTCCACCAGGTTCAAAGCCTATAGGGTGTAAGTGGATTTTTAAAAGAAAGTTCAATCCTGATGGAACCATAAATAAGTTTAAAGCTCGATTGGTAGCCAAATGATTTAAACAAAAGGAACGTATTGATTTTTTCGATACATATGCTCCTGTTGATCAAATATCTACCATTAGGACTTTAATTGCTCTTACAACAATTCACCACCTAGTAATCCATCAAATGAATGTCAAAATGACATTCTTAAATGGTGATTTAGATGAGGAAGTCTATATAGAACAACTTGAAGGGTTTGTTCAACCCGGGCAAGAGAAGAAAGTGTGTAAACTGATCAAATCTCTCTATGGGCTCAAGCAAGCTCCTAAACAATGGCATGAGAAGTTTGATCAAGTAGTACAATCTAATGGTTTTAGAGTAAACCAAGCAGATAAGTGCATATATATTAAAGGTCAAATCATTATTTGCCTATACGTAGATGATATGCTAATATTTGGACCAAATGAGGACTGTGCGAAAGAAACTAAAAAGTTTTTAAGTACTAACTTCGACATGAAGGATATGGGTAAAGCTGATGTAATATTAGGTATTAAGATTTATAATCTTAATGATGGAATAGCCTTAACACAATCTCATTATCTAGAGAAAGTGTTAAAAAAGTTTAATCATTATGATAGTAAACCGGTTTCAACCCCATTTGATCCAAGTATTAAATTGATTAAAAATACTGGTAGATGTAAAGCACAACAAGAATATGCGAGTGTTATTGGGAGTTTAATGTATGCAATGAATTACACTAAACTCGATATAGCATTCACAGTAGAAATGCTAAGCAGGTATACCAGTAATCCAGGACAAGTACATTGGAATGCAATTTCGAGAGTTTTAAAGTATCTAAGAGGAACCATAGACTATGGACTGCATTAAAAATCATATCCCACTGTATTTGAAGGCTACAACGATGCAAGCTGGAATGCAGATAGTATAGAATCTAAATGTACAAGTGGCTGGATATTCACTCTTGGAGGAGGAGCAATATCATGGGCATCTAAGAAACAAACGTGCATATCTCACTCTACAATGGAAAGTGAGTTTATTGCACTTGGTGCTACTTGTAAAGAAGGTGAATGGCTAAGATATTTACTATTGGAAATCCTGTATTGGCCAAAACCTACTCCTGCCATTTCTATCTTTTGTGATAGTCAGGCTACTCTTTGTTGTGCAATGAGTAAGACTTATAATGGTAAGTCTAAAAATGTAGGTCTAAGGCATAACTTTATTAAAGGATTACTCAGAGATGGAGTAATCACAGTGGAATATGTTAAATCCATCCTAAACTTAGCAGATCCCTTAACAAAAGGTTTATCAAGAGATCAAATAAGAAGAACCACTAAAGGAATGAGACTAAGATCCATAAAGATGTAACTTTCACTCTTGATGGCAACCCTACCTATGTTTTGAAATATAGGCTAGGTTCAAAGGGACAAACAAGTCAAGTATGTGACTGAAATATACACTAGAAAATGAAAATTTGAGCCTCATTCCTAAAAGTCTAGTGTTTGGTTTCTACATTTCATAAGAGGCTGAGTACTAACTCTTAATAGATCTATAAGCAGACTTTGCTGAGATGAAGCAGAATCATCTTTGATAGATCTACCTATATGAGTAGAGAAGTGAGGCCGCTTTTGAAGAGATTGGGATCGTCTCTAGAATACTCATGAAATAAGGATACGCATAAGGCTAGAAATGTTTGAACTTTTAAGATCTCCAGTTATATATGAATAGATGTGTGTTATGTGTCCGGTGAGTCATATAAGGTCCTTAGTTCAAGACTAATGGATCACTAAGCACCTGACATAACTTTGATACGTAGACATTAAAGTAAAGGTTCAAATTCAAAAGATACCTTTACTTATGCACCTATTTATACTGATATGTCATTTGTTCAAGAATGATTTTATTTTTAAAATTATGGGGGATTGTTGTGTTTTTAAGAATAAAAAAATAAATTTTAAAAATAAAAGTTATTTTTAGAAAGTAAATAAATATATTAATTATTTAAACTTTCCATAAATAGTGTGTATAGCTTGTCGGTAAGAGAAGGGGTTTTTGCTTATGCAACCAAGGTTCAAATCTCCTTGAGGACGGTGCTTCGCACGCGTGCGCGGCGTGGGCTGTAGGGCTGCTCGGGTACTTTTTGGCGCTTTATTAGGCGCACTTAGCACTTCGCACGTGCGGATCGTCGTGAGGAGCTAAGAGAGCCTTAGTCTTTTTGCACTCGGTTCTTATTTTTTAGGCCATGGTACCCTGATGTTTTATTACCTTTTTTGTTGATTAAGAGTAATTGTGACATAATTGTACATGTGTCACCTATGCCATGTGTCGTTTATGTGGATACAGTTTTTCCTATTGGATAACTGCTCCTGTCTGAATGGGTACAGAAATAACTGTCATAGGACAAAGAGTCATGTCCTTTCATGAAAAGGCAATTATTTGCTGTGAATAGGTATGAATTTCTTGAAGAGGCTCTTTAGCACCTCTTTAGGAAGAAATCCATAACCTTTCAATTAATATAAATCTTGGATACTATAATCCAGAAGAGATAACTCTTAATCCTTGAGATTATATCATCTTCTGTGTAATTATTCTCGATCTAATCTCTTGCTGAGTTTTTCTGAAAGTTTTAAGGCATATCAGCGTCAAAACTAGAGATCTGTTCAACACTTAAATGTGCAAATTTTCGTGTTGAAAATCGAATTGAGAGTTCATTGTATCCTGAAGACAATTTGCAGATTTCCTTCATTTGCACTTGTTGGAACTTTTAGAAAAAGGGCAGCAAATCTGTCTTGAGAAATTGACTATTCAAGTTGAGCCTTGAACTTGATAGATCTGATCATTTCATTATCGCTTTCTTCTATCCTCCATTGTGTACAAGATACTCTTACAAATCTAACAACATGGGCTGATGTCAGTCTAGAAATTCAGGTAAAGATGCCCCTGTTACGGGCCGTTCTTTGGCTGAGAAAATGGCAGCCACCGTACCTCCGATTGAGCTCTGATACGGGTTGAAAAACAGCCTAGGGATGGGCCATGTTTGAACCAAAGATCAGGGCCGAAAATGGCTTCAAAATGGCATGCAGTAGGGAGGCTGTGCACGTTGACAATTGTAGGTGGTCTGTACTGACGTTGGGCCTCACAAATTGCAGGTAGGCCGCACCACGCCAACGTGGGCCCAACACCCACTGTTGTGACGTCAGCAAGTGTTGTGGCCCACCATGATGCTGGGTGGAATCTGCATCCTCCGTACATGTGCAGTCCACCCTGATGGATGTATTTAAAATCCACACCATCCGCCCAGCGTCCAAGTCTGGACGCTGGACCCTGTTCAAAAAAAATTATATAAAAATATACATGTTATATTAATATTATATCATACACACACACGTATACGTACGTGGTGGGCCCCACGTGGGACCCACTGACTGGAGAGGATTGGTTGGTTTGCCCCCACATAGCTAAAAAAAAGGAAAGAAAGAAAAAGACTGCTGTGGTGACGTCCAGGTGTATGTGCTTCATCTGTACCGCCCAAATGGTGGGACCCACCTTTCGCGATGACATCAGCAAGCTCCTAGGGTCCCATCTGGTCCCACCTTTCGCGATGACATCAGCAAGCTCCTAGGGTCCCATCTCGAGGCAAGTGTTATATCTGAACCATCCATCCTCCTTGCAGGCTTGAGATGGAAAATAAGACAGATCTATCCATCAGGTGGACCACACTGCAAAAAATCAGTGGAAGATTTACCGGCCACCATTAAATCTGTTGGGGTCACAGAAGCTTTGGATCATTATGAAAATTGTTTTTCCCCTTCAGGTCTTCATGAATAGATTGGATGTAAAATAAACATTATGGTGGGCCCGATGGTTTTTAAACAGTAAAAATCATTACCTCCATTGTAAATTTTGTATGGTCCAGATGATCTTTAGATATGATTCGGTTTTGGGGAATGCTCTAAGATGTTCCTTGAAAATAGATGAATAGTGTAGGTATAATATAATGGAAATGTAGAGCGTGGACCTCACCTTGATGTGATATATGTTGGGCCCGCAGGAGAGGCCCTTTATGATGTGTTGAGGCCCATTGATATGGCCCATTCGATGTATAAGAGGTCCATGTGTGAGGCCCGGTATGGCCCATAGCAATGATGAGCGTGAGCCCAGTTGGGCCTCCTTATTTAGGTAAGCATATGGTGGGCCCGTTCCCTCTAACGCCAGCCTAAAGGGCCTTATTATTATCCCTTCAGACCCTCATGTTAGTTGGACAAATCGTGGGAATACTGACGAACATAAACCGTGATTTTAGAAAATTCCTTGGGTGACTTTGGACCGCAAAAGAACCTAGATCAAGAACACGAACACGACCCTGCAGGTGATGATTTCCTCCCCCTGAGCTTTCCATCACTAAATTAGATTAAGGGTAGCCTTCTTAGGAATGGATAATCATTCAAAGTGTTGGGTTATGATACATGTTCTATTAATCATTGGGCCAAGTATTGCTTATAAAATTTAGTAATGGTCAGATATTGTATTCATTTTGCCACATGACATGGGACCAAACATTTAAGCTGCCTACTCTACTATATGCCTTGATTTGTATTAAACTGCTACATTGTTTAGGACCATGATCCATGCTTTCTAAAATACTTGATTTCTTACTTGAGACACACACTTTAGAATATGTGATTTTTGAACTAGTTATACACATGCGTTTTTATTTCACCCATTAAAGCATGTCTGAGTTGTGTTTGCGAAACACACATTATTGAAATCTCTCTACGAAAACTCCTATTTAAAGAAGTTCATACTTGGGGTGTAATAAGACTGGTTGTGACAAGATAGACCCTTGATGTGGAGGTTATGACACGAGGGATGTAAATTATGGGGACCACCATCTATGGAGTGATTTCGCTTAGCTGACTATGGAATAGACCACATATGTTTTACCCATCGATGCTTACTCGTTTTGATCCATACATACCGCCTTACTTTGACCGCTGAATTTAATGATTTCTATATCCATTCCTAGTCAGCATACGGTGGTAGTTCCCTAAACATTGAGAATTGATTGGCCACTCATTGATGAGTTCTATACACACCCTAAGGAGGTAGTCTCATGAGCCGAAGATGGTGGTATGGGACCTATGCCCGAGCTGTCGGCCTACGCTGGCAACTAGCCCCCGTAGTGACCTTGAGCTTATTTAAAACTGGTTGATTGTAACTGGACTAATAATAGGTTGGCTAATCATGCATACATGGCACAGACTAGCGTCTATCGCTAGGCCGTTGTTACGCCACACTTAGTATGCTTTCGCTGGCGACTAGCCTCTGTCTGACTGGATGTCTTTCCCAGGTCGATGATCGCATTCTGCACGGTTGACCCCAGGGCGTTGATTATGTATTTGCATGGGTGACAAGCCCAAATTTCGCACGGATGAGCATCCCCGGTGCATGACTGCATTCACGCATCCATGCATATAATAAGACTGCATTGCCATGTTTTGGATTGCATGTATATTTTATGCTATTCTTGTCTAGGGCGGCGGTGTGTAATCTTAAGGGGAGATCATATTGAGTTGGCCACTCATTCATCGATGTTCAACCGTATAGATGACACAGGTACAGAAGCTGTTGAGTATGCTGCGGATTTGGAGCCAGCCCCTACTGAAGAGGAGTCGCCCCGGGAAGCGGCTGCCTACTATGGCTTAAATCAATAGGCTAGTTGTTATGGTCATTTAAAGCAATTAATTTTTTTGGAATTTTGTATATGGGCCCTAGCTGAGTGGCCCATAATATTTATTTTGCTATGGTTTGGGATACATTTTACTACGCTTTGCTTCCATTGATCGAACTTTGATTCGTTTGAGTTATCTATTGATCACCAGTTAACACTGGATTTTTGGGAAACAGGTTGTATACTCGATCCTCGAAAAATGAGGTGTTACATATATGATCCGATACCATAACTCCTCATGGGTCTCGTAACAATGTCACAAGTCTCTGGTACTGTTTGGTCAAAACCAAATTGACGAGAGAATCTGCTTGGATAATATGGTTCGTGCTAGAATATGCTACCTTCCCTCAGTGGAAGAGTACTGGATCTGATGGAAACAAAGAATGAATGTTCACCAAAAGAGATAGAATCATCATTAACAACTTCTATATCCTCTGAATGACTAGTAAATGGAAATTGATGAAAGTCAATAGGATCACTATTCTCTATCTTTCAAGTGACCTAACCCTTTGACTTTTCAATCATCCTCCTTAGTTAATAATGGTGAAGAGGGAGCCGATGAGGGTTTGAATATGCTCTTTCAGAGTTAGCAAAGGTCCAAGGAAAGTACACTCCTAGCTAGCCTATGAAGAAATGCCGGGGAGCACAAACTGGAAAAGATTTAATAGCTAAGTCTTTGGGGCCAGAAATGACCTCCTCAAAAGTGCGATATAGGGATTACAGAATCGGAGGAGCTAACGAATATTTTTGACCTTCTGCTATTTCACCCGTGACTACAAAGAGAGATGGTCTGATGACGTCTATTTGTTTCAAATTAGGAAATATCACCAGGCTTAGCTAGTAAGCTAGGAAAACGACTAATTCATAAGAAGAAATGTATTTAGTGGTACTCTTAATATTTTCGCAAACAGTCTTCAGGTCTCGATGATTATGGTCTACAAAGCTGTTAAAGCAAAATAATATCGTTATTAAAACAAAGATGAAGACTCAGAAAGAGAAAGTAGAAAGAAAGAAATATACCGTAGTTTTCGAGAGAAGTGAGCCAGCCATTCAAGGGAATTAATTTCATTGGGCTGTGGGAAGTTAGTCATTTCTCTGAAGAGTTCGAGAGTGGTCTTTGAAATCTCAGATTTACTATCTCCTACAGAGATAAGAGCAAACTCTTCGTTTAAAGGAACGTATGCATCGAAGATATTGCTCATGATGGGGAGACCTGATATACAAAGAAGATCCCATAAGGTAATACTCATTTTGCCCAAAGGAAGATGAAGTTAATTGGTGATTGGGTACCAGTGATTGAGGAAACCCCTGAAGATAGATGCGTCTCCATAAAAATGTTCAGATGTGGCTATGATTACGTCAAAGAGGTTAATCTGTTCCAAGATGGCAGCATGTTTTCAAGCAATGACTCAAGCCCAAGCATTATAGAAATCTCGAGGAGATAGAAGACCTTTGGCTAGAAATTCATCTGTCTTCCAGGTTAAATGACCATTAAAGAAATGTTGCTAAGCGGTTTTAAAGAAATGAAGGGGGAATGGATGATGATGATTATAAAAGGACGTAAGAATCACATTTTATAGATCATACTAGCTTTCTGACGAGATTTGTTCCCTTCCAAATGTCCTTCCAAAATTCTTAGTTCCATCATAATCCAATTATCCACAGAAACAAGGTTGCTTTGGTGGGCGGAGGGTTATGCAAAATCGACGAATGACACCACAAATTGATGGGGATGATAGTTGTTTTGTTCTCAGAAGGGTTATGAAACTCTAAGACTTCTTCATTAATCTTTTTACAATCCCAACTGTTTTAGAAAGTTTGTTTGGATCCTGAAAAGGATGAATGATTCTTCCTTCTTGAAGACGAAGTCGAGTTTTTCATATCTATAGACGAAAGATTATCAAGATTAAAGATTTTGAGAAGAAAAAGAAAGAATTCAAGGCTTAGAAGAAAATTTGGTAGAATTTCAGAACTTAGAGAAATTGCACTAAGTGCAGGAGAGTTGCGCAGCCAGGCTAGTTGCGTAGCAATGAGTTGCGCGATAAACGAGTTGCGTAGGTGAGGAGTTGTGCGACAAAAGGTTTGGTCTGAAGAAAATTCTGAAGTGAGGAAGTGAATGGAAGGGCCAGTATTTATAACCAATGGGACCCAGTTAGAGTTGTACGAGATCCGATTCAATTGAGTTATGAGAGTCCATGCAACTCAATTCCATGTAACTTGATTTTCAAGGAAGCAGTTGCTTTTGATCCTTCAAATTGACCTGATGATTAGTCAAATAACGGATCAAGGGGGCATCTGTTGGGGCATAAAAATTGATTAAAAGAGGTAAGCACAAATAAAGAAGATCAAAAGGAAGAAGATTAAAAAAATAGGTTGAAGAAAGTGGATTTGTGTGGGTAAAGAGTTGTGCTGGAAGATTAAGTTGTGCTGGGAAGTCTGATTTGTGCAGGAAACATGGAGTTGTTCGCGGTCGCGTAACTCATCATAATTTGTGTAGGGTTGCATAACTCATTAATGTGAGGAATATATTAAAGCATGTGAATTATGCGAAGTGGGGTCCACGACACAAGATTCAAGGGTCCACATGTGCGGAAGCCTATAAACACCCCCTCCCCCTTCATTTGAAGCATCAAAATTTTTCAGAAGACTGATACCTCTAACAGGTATCAAAGAGAGAAGAGAGGGAGGGAGAAAGCAAGGCCGGGTCACGCCACTCATATTGAGTTGTGCGGATGGCTCAAAAAATGACAACTTTTTGTTGTTGTTATTCTTGAAGAATTTCGTTTAGGATATTTCAATCTTCCTTGAAGATTATGTATATGTGAAAGAAGATCCGCACAACTCATCTCATATGGAGATTTGAACGATATGAACCAGAATGCTACTAAAATTTATATTTGAATCCATTCAATACTTATACTTTTAATCATCAATACTTTATCTTGAAATCAAAGGATAGAAAGGATGTAACAAATTCACAATATATAAAATATGATGATTATTCTTTTCATTTCTTCTCTTTGTTATTATTAAGTGAGATAATTCTCCAAATCAAATACCTTTCGTTTCTGGTCGAAACAGGACCATCTCCCTATGGAAGATTATACTGAAAGAATAAGAAGATAGGTTTATGAATTAGTTTTATACTTCTATTGCGAACTCGATAAATGTAATAAGCTCCCATTGAGAGGGCATTTGATTATTTACTGAATTCTTTTAATCTGATGAAATAATTAATACAGTCGATTTTATTATCGTGAATGTTACCTTCATGAATGTATCTAGATCTGATATAAAAAAAAAAAGATGTGATTTTTAAAGCATCTAATTTATATATTATTAACACCCGACTTTCTCGGGCATGAGTATAAACTCAAGCCATGAAAATTCAGGATGTTACATGTGGTGAATGCTTTATATTTTGCTTGTGGTGGATTGAATGTATTTAATTTCAGTTATGTGGTCAATGTTGTAAATCTTTAATTTACTCTTGCTAGTTTGAGGTTTTAATTTTAAAGAAATTCGTGAAATAAGGTTGTCCTACCTAAAAAACTTTAGGTGAAGGTTGTCCTATGAATTATTTGGAATCAAGCTTTCAACACTCAAACAATTGAGATCTTTGTTTTATTTACCTATTCAGCACCTGTTTTAATTGTTTGACATTGTTATATTCACCCCCCTCTAGGACATTGTAAGCTCTCCTTTTCATTTACTCTCATACAATCATAATGACTTCTCTTTCAGCTAATGTGATCCTGTAATGACCCGAAAAATTTTGTGCCAAGACCCGAGTACTACCTCTATTTTCCTTAGAAGCTTTTTGGGGCAATTAGCGCTAAACTCGATTGCTTGTGAAATTTACATCAATCACTTTAAATTGGATTTGCATGACTCAAAATCTATAGAATAGTTGGCGTTAGGTTACTCTGAAATCTGGGATTCATCGCTAAATCCAGTTGTTCTTGGGAAATTTTGGAAGTTCTGGATCGGACCTGGACCGCGCATCGTAAGTCCGATAGCGATGATCTTAGGCTGTTTTGGTCACCATGTTGGACTTGGCCATCACCTCAAAAATCAAGTCCAGATGATGTTCTGGGTCGATTTGTTTGAGTCTGGAATGAAGAGTGTGAGAACGGTGAGAAATTAAATGTGATTTTATGAAATCTAACTCGTGTCGCTTGTGCGACGATTTTAAGCAATCTGACCGTTGGATTCTGACCCAATTTCACCCTCTGATCAGGGAAGGTGGCCCAGGCATGTCCTTGTGCTTGTGGACCTGATCGAGTTTCGGTGACCGTTGTTTTGAGTGTGGTCCGCCACGGCTGATCTGAAGATCTGGTCGGTACGAAAACTCAGTTTGACCTAGATCTATGGTCAGTAAGCTTAAGTCCGACCTTTCGTGGTAATAGGCCCACCGGAAGTGCTCCGTTGGATCGAGAGAGGCTTATTTTGGTTATAACCTAAGTATACCTTGGCCCTGGGGTCATTTTCATCAATGTTAGGCCTATATATAGACCTTAAAACCCTAGCTCTCTTTTCCATACGAATTTCCTAACCCTAGCTAAGAAAGAGAAAGGAAAAGAGAGAGAAAGTGAGAGAGAAGTTGGTGAATCATCTTAGATTCTTTCCTGTTCTTCTTCATCCTTAAACCTTCACTTTAGAATCGTTATTCCGGCGATTCTGAGTTCATCTTTGGGTAAGTTAACCTAACCCTAATCTGTGTTAGAGCTTAGAATAGTTTTTGTGTTGTTGTAGCTCATTTCTATTCTTGCTTTAGGTTGTCTTGTCGCCGTTGACGAAGACATATCGTCTGAATCAGTTCGGTGTTCTATTTCTGGTTAAAGGTGCGGACTTTAATCGTATAGGTTATGGTTTTCAAGGCTTTCAATGCCAGTGAATGGTTTATTTTTGCTATGGATTAGATTTCACATGCTAAATACTATGTTTATTTTGCATTCCTGATATGCATGTGTTATATTGAGTTTTGTGTATTCTATGTATATGTATAAAGTATCGTATACGTATAAAATATGCACATGTGATTGCCATGATTATCTGTCGTGTATCTATGCTAATTGTATGTGTGACAACTCCTTAGTAAAAGGAATTGTCCAAATGTGTGTTTTTCAACATACGTCATGTATGTTGTATTATGTATTTCTAATTGTTTGTAGAAATGTTTGAATGATCTAAAGTGCTACATATTAACCTGATTGCGGGCGTTGAGAAGCGATTCTCAATTCTCCCATTGGTGTGTATGATTTCCTTCATGTAAGTTCCATTTCTTGTTGTTTAATTTCAAGTCTTACTTATGCTTAAATCCATGTTAAGTTGATATTCTTCAAATGCTTACATACCGTTTGATTTGAGTTGTTGTTCCATTACTATTCTAAATTGTTGATATCAATATCTGTTATAGTGGAATGTGTTTGGGACTATGAATAGTCCAGGAAATCGGTAATCGGCCTTAAGTTCGTGGCTGAGGTTGCTTTCGC
The DNA here is from genome assembly GCF_029962835.1 of Magnolia sinica. NCBI lineage: Eukaryota > Viridiplantae > Streptophyta > Magnoliopsida > Magnoliales > Magnoliaceae > Magnolia > Magnolia sinica. Next base: position 67,247,738 of record NC_080578.1, read on the forward strand.
CACGTAGGACGTGATTAGATGAACTTGAGTTGTATTAGAGTTGTCGGCAGTGGTTTGGCCATGCGGAGTGTTTGCGTACTCTATGTCGTTCAACCCAACGTGCACTCATGCTAGTCGAACTCGTCCAGTAACCCGATTGTCCGATGTATGTTCACCATGTATGGACGCTACTGTTTGAATCTAGGGTACCAAACTTACCGATGAGATCCTGTTAACCATGGTACCTTGATCCACTAAGACTCATGAGCCGGACATGGTGGTATGGGACACCGTGGTCGAGCTGTCGGCCTACGCTGGGGTGACGAGCCTCCCCGTAGTGACCAGTGAGCAACTAAACTCGTGAGCCGATTATGGTGGTATGGGACACTATATTCGTGCTGTCGGCCTACATTGATTGGTGACGAGCCCTTTGTAGTGACCTCGAGCATGCCTGGATACCGCATTGAGGTGACGAGCCTTATTGTGGTAATGAAGGTATGATAGGCGTGCATTGATTGGTGACGAGCCCTTTGCAATGACCTAAAACCATATGATCGTATGAGATGATCTAGGACTGACGACCCTAGAATGGATCACTGTTTGGATGGTAATATGAGGAAGGTACCTTAGCTTCCCAATCCTGCTGTATGAAAAGGACTAACAACAACTTGGTAATCATGTTCATGCACCGCATTTGCATGTGCTTTGTAGACGTGGCGCACTTTGAGGCGATGTCATGCGTAATGTAAGATGAAGACGCTGAGGGTGTACGCCCGAGGGCACGCATCATTCTGCATACATCCTTGCATTAACAAGAGTACTTAGGACATGTTTGATTGTTCTGCTTTATCATTACTGCTTGATTGAATTGATAACATGTTAACCTTTGCTTTATTGTTCCACTAAGTTGATCACTCACTCCCACATTCTGGGGCGGTGTTAAACACCCACCAGACTCTGTCTTAGCTGCAGATGTTGATGAGACTTCTGAGGTAGAGCGGGAGATCGAGGATGATGAGGCTGCATTTTCTTTCATACAGTTTTCAGACGGGTTCTAGTGAGCCTTGTTCTGATGCGTGAGATTCTGGGATTTCTTTTGGGAATTAAATGATGTAATTTGATACTTGTAATTTTGATAGCAACACTTGTAATACGACCTGGTATGTATATGTATTTCAGGGATTTGCACATGTACACATATATTTCTTTAAGTCTTTCGCTTGCGTTCTTCACCTATCCCTGAATTATATTTGCTATTTGGCTTAATCTATTCCATGTTTTATGCACTAATACAAACAACATACATCCATCATTAAATATGTTACATGAGTGATGTTTTGGAACTCGGGAGCTGAGTTATGCTCGACCCTCGAATTTCAGGGCGTTACAGATCCTTTACTTTACACCCAACAGATTCGTCGTAGGCTATGTTGGCGACATTTACGCACCACCCAAAAAAGTATCAAGAAAAGATGATCCGATTGCAACTTGGAAGAGACAGCCAAGAGCAATGGCAGAGGTGATTTCTATTTCACCCACAACAAAGAAAGATGATGAAGAATGGGTAGTAGTGACGTCCAAAAGAAGGAAGACTCAATCCCCTCCAATGAGAATCCTAACTCTATTACAAAGAGAGAGGGCCGATCACATGTAATATTGCAAAGCACAATCCTGCCATAGCTCCTCACCCACTTTTATCCTGGAGAGACTGAAATAGCTCTCTTCGCCTTACAAGATTTCTCCGCCCAACCTATTGCGGCCTCATCGGAAGGCCGAAAAGAAAAGGGAAACGTTGTCTTGAAAGGTAAGCCTGCATCTTCGGGGCCTACTGTGATGGCTCTATCACAAATTTCCACGTTAAACATACTCTGTCCAAAGCCAATAAATTTCCTAAGATTGCAGAATGACAGTTTTAAGTCAAGTGCCGGTTCATTCTCCTTAACATCCCCTATGACAACCTATTCACATTCTCCTAAACATACTTAGGGAATACCTTAAATTTTGCTAGTTTTGATTGCACAGCCTTTCGCTAAACTAGGGTAGAAACGAGAGAAGTGACAGTCTAAACAGAATTGAGCAATGAGGGATTTTAAATAGTTTGACATGGCTCGATTTTAGTAGCACCGAAGGTAAGTTTGGTGTTACCGAAGTATCCCTACAACTCAGAGGTTGTTGTAACAGATTTTCCTAATACGCACATTGTTCATGATATGATTTTAACATGGAATTATCAAAATGTTTAGAGGCAAGGAATCCTTAGATTTAACAATTAGACCAGTCATAAGGCTTAATCCTTTGGTTTGACTTTAATGCATATATAGGAGGCATGATTCTCAGATATACGATTCAGCTCATGTGGACCACTAGGGTCGCTTTTCAATATTCTTGAGGAGATGATGTGATGTGAGCCAATAGATTGCACATTTGGCTCTCATCCTTCATATTTAAATGTTTTTCTTCTATTTTATTCTTCAGGTTGGGAATGACTGTAGTGTAGATGCCATAAGTATTTTTAGTGACTTTTGGTCATCTTCACTTTCGGATTCACTATTTTCGGAATTAGATTCATCTGAGTCATCCCATGCTGCTACCATAACTTTTTCTTTTGATTTCTTGGATGGATACTCAGTGGATATATGTCCATACTTTTGGCAATTATAGCATTGGAGTTCTTTGGACTTCTTAAAGGTTTTACTTATTTGACGTTTGTGGTCCATTTGAACTCCTTTGTTATTGTATGGTCTCCCACGGTTCTCGTTGAAGAATTTTTTGAACCATTGAGCCAATAGAGCTACCTCCTTATCAACATCTTCATCCTCACTATCTTCTTCCTCTATTGTATTCAAGGCTTTAGAGGTTTTGAGAACAATATTTTTGGATTTTGTGGGTGGTTTGAAGTGTAGTTCAAAAGTCTGTAGGGAACCTACTAGTTCTTCTACTTTCATTTCTTTTATATTCTTGCTTTCTTCAATGGTGGTGACCTTAGAGTTAAAATGTTCTAATAGGGATCTTAGAATTTTTCTACATATTTTGGGTACCAGAATTCTTTCTCCAAGTCCACCCATGGAGTTACATATACCATTTAGTCTTCTTCCATCTATATGTGTTCAAACTGAGATGTTAGGAGTTAAAGCCTTGACATTTTTACTGTGTTTATTCCTTCATGGGTAGTTTTCAATAATTCTCATGCTGCCTTAGAGTTTGCACACATACTTATCTGATGATTTTTTTTTTCAAACTCCACAATAGATTGCATTCATTGCTTTGGCTTCACACATCCTCATCTCTTTGCCATACTAGGTCCATTTGGCCTTTGGTTTTGGTTTGGTGATTGTTGTGCCATCCTCGAGAATAATTTGTTTTGTTGGTGTAGTATATCCATTTTTGACAATCTCCCAAACATCATCATCTAAGGCCTGGAGAAAATATATCATTTTAGCCTTCCAGTATGCGTAGTTTGTTCTATTAAAGATGGGTGGTTGTGAGATAGATGGTCCCTCTCCTTTCCCCATAATTCTTTCTTTAGTCAAGATCTTCCTCTTGGTTGTTAAACCTTTTTTAGAGGAACCTTGCTCTGATACCAATTGAAATTGCAGTTTATACCGCTGATACTGAAGAAAGAATTTGAGTTAAGGTCCTAGAGGGGGGGTGAATAGGACTTTTCAAATAGTTTTGCCTATTTAAAATCCCAATTGCCTAACTTAAATAATCATTCAGTTTAAAGTAAGGTAATATAACTCTAACGGCTTCCAAGTCAGTTAGAGGTTCCAATCACAAAGGCTATTAAAGATATGCAGATACAACAACTAGTGTAAGGCCCGTATCCTAGTCTATACCGTTCCTTAGGCTCCCGCGATCTTCCCTGTCGAATCATGGTGACCCGTGACTTGTAGTTAGCATTTGCATGCGACCCTAAATCGCATCCTGAAGATCAGAGTCGACTCGACTCGAAACTTGTACCCTAGTGACCGCGTTGTTGCCGCGGTTCTAACACTGCATCTTCCATACCAATGCGATGCCCAGGCTAGGAGTTGTGGGCCCGCATATATCTCAAGGAAAAATCGCACATTGCGAATTCTGAGAGATTCCATAGAATCTCTACCCACCTTTCACATCAACTAGTCAGTACACATCCCATTACTAGTTATGCTTTCTTTCTCCACAAGACAAGCAACCTACCCCCAAGTCAACCCTCATGTCACTCCACCCATCACTCCACCCATCACTCTATCCCATCTCTCTTAACAAGCAACCCATCCCATCCCCTTTCTCTCTCATTTTCCCTACCCATCCCAAGCAACTAAGGAGAGAGTGAGTGTCCAAGTAAGAGAAGTTCTAAGGAGAGCAAGAACCCAAGTGCTCGACCCCCATTCCAAATCTCTCAATCAAACCCTTCAGTCTTCATCTCCCACCATTAAAGCTTGAGCCTAGGAGCTAAGGAATTCAAGGGACCAAGAAGAAGGGAGATAGGTGGGTATTCTAGAGTAGATCTTCATCTTTGATGTATGGGATGAGTGGGACCCATTTGATGTATGCGTTGTATGATAGAGAGGAGCTCATAGTGGCGGAGTTCCTTTCCACCTCACATTTCTCTCTCTCTCTCTCTCTCTCTCTCTCTCTCTTTCTCTCTATCTTTCCCATGTTTTGCTGGCCCACTTGATGAGCATGTGTGATGGATCCGAACCATCCAGTAGCAAGGACACCCTTGCTATCCAAGTTGTTGGATGTCCAGCGATCACTCTGGATGTGATGAAGGGAAAAATCCAAATATCAGTTGGATCCCGGCTTTTTAGCCACCCGTGTGGACCCCACATGTGGACCCTACCATGATGTATGCATCTTATATCCCTGCCGTCCATCACCTGCTTCCCTAGAGCATGGCTAGATGGGCCGTGATCTGCTGGACCTGCTGCTGTCCAGGAGCAGGCGCTGATGGAAAGGAAACACAAATATCAGCTTGAATAGTGAGCTGGTGGGCCCCACGTACGTGGACCCCATCATGGTGCATATGAGTGGTATACACACCATCCGTCCAGCCCTCCATGGCCTGGGAACGAGATAGATTCAAATCTCATGTGGAGCACATGCTGGATAGCATGCCGTCCAACGTGTTCTCTAATGCTGTGGGGCCCACTTTAGGGTCCCATCGTGATGTGTTGGATTCACACTGTCCATCTAGTTTTTTAGATCATTTTAAGGCCTGGACCCAAAGCGGGCCAACATGTAGTAAGCTGTTGGCCGCTGGCCCTTGCTGCATGTATTTCATAACCATGTTGTCCAAATTGTTGGGGTCCATTATTAGGTGTGAGGTCCACCACCATGTTGTATGCATTGATCCAGGCCTTCCATCCAATTTTCCAACTCATCAGGTTGTGGGCCTGGATATGAGCTAGATCCAAATCTCATTGGATCGCACTATAGACAGTAGGGGCTGGTGCCCACCATTTGGGGCCTCCTTAGGCCCATTGTGACGTTTGTGGGAGGACCAACGACCGACCCACTCCTCGAGGTGGCCCACATCCAGTGGGACCCACCATGATATATGTTCTATCCAGTCGTCCAGATTGTTGGACCGCCAGCAGGGATGGGACGCTATTGGACTGTTTGTCCAGCAGCAGGCCACCCTAATTTCACCCATGTTGTTCATCTGGTGGGGCCCAATGCAATATGTGAGGCCTACGGTGATGTATGAGGCCCATTAGTGCCTGGTGAGGCCCACCTTTGTGTAAGACCTGTATCCTAGTCGGTACCATTCCGTAGACTCTCGCGATCCTCTCCGTCGAATTCTGGCAACCCGTGACTTGTAATCGGCGTTTTCGTATGACCCTAAATCGTATCTCGTAGATTCGAGCGACCGCACCGTCACCGCGGTTTCAACGCCACGTCTTGTGCGTCGATGCGATACCCAAGCCAAGAGTTGTGGGCCTACGTTCATCTCAAGGAAAACGCCGCGTGTCATCTCTCCTTACACCACCATACCTCTCATCCCATCCCTCTTACACACCCATCCCTCCCTCCTTACATCTCCCATCTTTCACTCATTCTCTATCGTTTTTTCCTAGCAACTAAGAGAGAAAAAGACTAAGGAGAGAAGAGCCAAGTGTGGCCCACTTCCTACCCCAAGATCTCCCATCTCCACCCTCCAACCTTCATTAACTTTCATTAAAGGGAAAGTCAAGGAGTTTAGGAGTCTAAGGAGCCAAGAAGGAGCAAAATCGGTGGGTGTTCATACCACTAGATCTTGATTTTTAATTTAAGGCCCGCATGATTTGGGACCCATCTTGATGTATGCATTATATCATAGAAGGGAGCTCATAGTGGTGGAGCTCCCTCCATCACCGCTCGTCTCTCTCTCTCTCTCTCTCTCTCTCTCTCTCTCTCTCCCCCTGATGCATGGCCCACTATGATGTGCTGTATCCACATCGACCGATTGTGAGGCCCACCTTGCTACTGCCCTTTTGGTAGGCTCGGGTGTGGGCAAACCACAAATATTAGCCTGATCAGATGGCGGGCCACGCACGTGTAGACCCACCTGATGAACATCGTACCCACGTCGTCCATTTGTTGTGGTATGTTGCTGGACTAATTGTCCAACAGTTGTCGGTTTGGGTAAACGCAAATACCAGCTTGATTCAGAACTCTTGTGGGCCACACTGATGTGGACCCACCCTGATATATTTATTTTATCCTCACCGTCCATCTGTGGATGGTGAGATGGAAGTTGATTGGCTGGCATACCTCACTCCACACCGTCTAGTCTCCTGGACGGTGTGACCCACCTCAAAGTATATTATATATATAATAATGGTATATTAATATTATATTATGGTGGGCCCCACGTGGGACCCACCTGATGTGGAAAATGGATTGGTTGGGTACCTCACACCAGTTATATAGCTGCTGTAATGATCGTCAGCAAGTTGTGGTGGGCCACGACGTGGACCCACCTTAATTTAAGTATTTTATCTCCACCGTCCATTTGGATGGTGAGACCCACCCCTCAAGTATGTTTTATATCCCAACCGTACATCCATGTGTAATCCACACGTGATGTATATGTATTATATCCCAACCGTCCATCTAGACGATGGGGTCCACCCTAGTAGCTTGTTGCTGTAGTTGACATCAGCAAATTCTATGGGGGCCACAGTAATGTATTTGTTATATCCTCACTGTCCATCAGGGATGGTGGGATCCACCGGGATGTATGGATCTTATCCACACCGTCTAGTACTCTGGACGGGTGGGGCCCACTTTATGATGTGTTGCATACCCGTACCATCCATGGGACTCCACCGTGATGTATCTGTTAATCCAAGCCGTTTATCTGACGCTGGGCCAGCAACCCACCACCTATATAGCTGTTGTATTGATGTTAATAAGTTCTATGGGTTTGATCATAGGTATGTGTTATATCTAAACCATCCATCTCTATGGACGTCAGCAAGTTCTGGGGCTTGCCCTGATGCGTGGGACCCACCTTGATGTATATACTCTATATTCACAACGTCCATCTGGACGGGTGGTGTGAGGCCACCATGATGTAGCTTTTCCATCCAATTGTCCATTTGGACGTTCTGCTCGGTGGGGCCCTCCTTGATATATGTGTTGTGTGGGATTGACAGTGACGTATGGGTCTCCTCCACGCCATCCGTTTGCTGGACGAGTGGGACCCACCTTGATGTTTTGTATATTCACACCGTCCATCGGGTTGGACATGGGCCCACCATGCTATACATATTTTATCTATGCCATCCATCCCTGGACGTGGCCCCGCCATGATGTATATCCGCACGGTCTATAGGGCGTGGGGCCACCGTGATATATGTGTTGTGTATTTACACTGTCCAGGGCAGTGGCCCACCTTGATGAATGCGTTGTATATCCAGGCTGCCCATTCATTGATATGGGCTGCCCCATTAGGACCACCTTGATGCATGTATTGCAAGCTCACTACCCATCCCTTGTGCCTAACCCATGGACCCTTGTGTGTGGCCCAATATGATGTATTTGTGACCCAATGTGATGTTTATGTGGCCATGAGTGAGGCCCAATGTGATGTTTAATGGGCCCAAGTGATGAGGCCTATTGCGATGCATTTGAGGGCCAAGCGATGGGGCCCATTGTGATGTATATTAGGCCCATGTGAGCGGCCCATTGTGATGTATATTAGGCCCATGTGAGCGGCCCATTGTGATGTATATTAGGCCCGTCTGAGCGGCCCATTGCGATGTATATTAGGCCTGTGTGAGCGGCCCATTGCGATGTGTAGGGCCCATGTGATGCGGCCTATTGTGACGTATATGAGGCCCATGCGATGCAGCCCACTTGATGTATATGAGGCCCATGTAATGCGGCCCATTGTGATATGTGAGGCCCATTATATTGTATGTGAGGCCCTTATGTGAGGCTGTGGGCCCCACTATATGTTTGGCCCTATGAGGGCCACTCCTGGGGAGCAATGTTGGTTGAATGTCCACGTTGATGGGCAATGATGGTTAAATGTCCACATTGTGACCTTCCCTTAGGCCTCGTTAGGCCCATTCTTGATATGAGTAGGCCGTCTATGCCCATCCTTAATATAAGGAGAGTACATCATCATCATATAACATGCTTAGTATAGCTCTACGATCCATTCTCATGCGCATCATATATATGCTTGATATGAGGAGTGATTAATTATAACACATACCATTAGGCAGATTATTATGGGACTCCCTGAGAGACAGAGTTGCTCCACATGAGCGCGCGGTATGCGCAAGTTTGATGCATGACTGGATGGTATGACTCATGCATCTTACATTTTGTGATATGACCACCGTACGCCCTAATAACATTAGGGCTATGGCCTTCACAGGTATGTTGTGGATGGCTAGAAGGGACACCAAAAATGTTTAGTTCGAGCATCTGGGCACGTTGGATTCCGTAAGTGAAAGTCCCTAAACCTCCGTGGCTAGGAGATGCTCCAATGTCTAGATTGAGTGGATATATATGAGTGCCTGCGTGCCAAATACTAGTAGGCCGCATCTCTCACTGTGTTTTGGTTGGTTGGAAGGGGGTGTGGCCTTATCCGCTCTAGTGAGGGGACTGTAAGCTAGGCTGAGTTTGACCAACTCCCAAATGGGTCTGCTATCGATGAGCTGGGTAGGCATTGGTATACTGCTGGCAGGTAGGTAGTGAGGTCTTTTTCACTTGCATGGCTGTGTAGCTAGGGAGGCGGTAACTAGTGTGGAGTGTATAGACCCCAGTGATGATCCCAGAGATGTACAGTATGATATGTGGACTTACTGAGCAGGAGTTGCGTACTCAGCATTATACTCATTCATTCATTCATTCACTATCCACTCGGGCTGGTGGTGCGCAACTAATTGTTTGTGTACCTTCGTAATGGCCAGGATTTTGGTTGGGGCACGCGACCAACCTAAGATCAGGAGTTTACCACATTGAGTCTATCTATCCAAATTTAGGTATAGGACTGGTTTGGATAGAAGTCCATTGTGATGGACTCCATAGCTCCGACACTACGTACTATCATCCCGACTTCACACTCCAGCTTGGTCATTTCATTTGCATTGCATATTGCATTGCATCCTCAGTATATGATATTTGGCTTACTATGTCTCCGCATTACATAACTGTTCTACATTGCTTCCTCAGTATATGATATTGGCTTATTATGTTTTTCCATTGCATAGCCCGGATAAGGCTGATCGTATTTATGAACTTACCAGTATGTTTTCGCATTACTCTAATATTGCATACTTGGCACTAACCTTGCGCACACACTTACTCCACCCTCTAAGCTTTCTATAAGCTTATGCACGATAGATGCGTGTAGGTGGCGTTAGGTCACAGCAGCATTGAGCTTGGAGCATGCAACTATCTTCTGGAGCTTTGATTTTTGATATATGTATTTCCCTTTCAGTATTGTATTCAACTGTTTATATTAGTGGATATGTGATGATGATGTTGCCTTTGTGATTTGGGTAAACTTGTGGTTATGCTTCTTATGAGATAAATGTATGCTGGAAAATCCTCCTTATAGGATCCCAGGATCAGAATCTGGCGTATGGACGATGGGAGCTGAGAATTAGGTACTATAGAGGCTGTCGGCACCGGATTCGGTGATCAAAAATTTTGTGAGCCCAGTTTCTGAGTTTGGGGTGTGACACTTTATACCTGTATGAGTGACATCCAGGCCGTCCAAGTGCTAGATGTCCAGTAGGCCTAGATGGGCTGGACGTTTAGCCATTGGAGCCCACCTGCTATATGTGTTCTATATGCACGTTGTCCATCCATTTTAAAAGAGTGTGGGCTATCTTATAGGACCTGTCACACCCCAAATTCAGAAACAGGGCTCACAAAATTTTCAATCACCGAATCCATTGTCGACAACCTCTGTAGTACCCCATTCTCGGCTCCCAGCGCCCATACGCCAAATTCCGATCTTGGGATCCTATAAGGAGGATTTTTCAACGTACGTTTATCTCATAAGAGGCATAACCACAAGTTTACCCGAATCACAAAGGCAACATCATCATCACATATCCACTAATATAAACAGTTGAATACAATGCTGAAAGGGATATACATATATCAAAAATCAAAGCTCCAAAGGACCGTTGCATGCTCCAAGCAAAACGCTTCTGCAACCTAACGTCACCTGCACATATCTATCGTGTATAAGCTTATGGAAAGCTTAGAAGGTGGTGTAAGTGTGTACGATGCACGTGCCAAGCATATAGATATCAGAGTAAGGGGAAATACTGACAATCCATAAATCGTACAATATAAGAGTAATGCGGAAACATGCTGGTAATTCTATAAATACCATCAGCCTTATCCAGGATATGCGATGTAAAAACATAATAAGCCAATATCATATACTGAAGAACCAATGTAGAACAACTCTGCAATGTGGAGACACAGTAAGCCAAATATCATATACTGAGGATGCAATGCAATATGCAAATCCTAACGAGACCACGAATGCCGTTAACCTCATCTAGGCCATATAAATGTAAAAACATAGCAACCCAAAATGCCATATGCCATGGATGTAGTATGCGGTGTTAATGTAATAACCAAGCTGGAGTGTGAAGTTAGGATGATAGTACGTAGTATTGCAGGCTGTGGGGCCTATCACAAGGGACTTCTATCCAAACTAGTCCCATACTTAAATTTGGATAGTCAGACTCAATGTGGTAAACTCTTGATCTCAGGTTAGTCACGCGCCCCAACTGAAATCCTGGCCATTGCGAAGATACACATAACAAATAGTTACGCACCACCAGCCCGAGTGGATAGTGAATGAATGAATGAATGAGTATGCAACTCCTACTCAATAAGTCCACATATCAGTACCGTACATCTCTGGGATCATCACCGGGGTCTATTACACTCTAAGCTAGCTTGCCATCCCTATCCGAGTGCACAACTGGGTAAGTGAAAGAGACCTCACTATCCGCCTACCAATATCGGGCCCGGCTAGTCGATAGCGGACCCATTCCTCAAGTTGGTCAAACTTAACCTAGATATTGCCCCCTCACTCAGGCGGGTAAGGTCACACCCCCTCCCAACTGACCACGACACAGTGAGAGACGTGGCCTACTAGTATACAGCCCTCATGTGCTCATATATCCACTCGGTCTAGACATTGGGGCGTCTCTTGGCTATGGAGGTTTAGGGATTTTCACCCAGGGACATCTATGGCGCTCGTATGCTAGAACCAAACATTTTCGTTGTCCCATCTGGCCATCCACGATATGCCTGTGGAGGCTATGACCTTGATATGGTAGGGCGTACAGTAGTGATATCATAACATGCGTGATGCATGAGTCATACAATCCAGTCATACATCAATCCTACACATACCGTGCACTCATGTGGGACGACTTCACCTATCAGGGAGTCCCATAAATAACCTACCCTATGACATAGGCAACAGTCAACCACATCTCATAACAAACATGCAGATGATGCATATGGGCATGTATCATGATGCTATGCTGTCACATACTCATAATCAGTATCAATAACCAGTACCGATAATCAACATCAATAATCGACATCAATAATTGGCATCGGTCTTGATAATCGGCCTCAATAATCGACATTAATGTGAATAGGCCTAACAAGGCCTAAGGGAAGGTCACAATGTGGACATTTAACCACCATTGCCCATCAATGTGGACATTTAACCAACATTGCTCCCAAGGAGTGGCCCAGATAGAGCCTAACATATAGTGGGCATCTGGCCTCACACAAAGGCTCAATATCCATGGGCCTCTCTCAAGGGCCTAATACACATCAATATGGGCCTCACTCATGGGCTACATATGCATCACATTGGGCCTCAAATACGGGCTGCATCACGGTGGACCACATGCATCACAATGTGCCACATCACATGGGCTTATATACATCACAATGGGCCGCATCATGGTGGACCACATACATCACAATGTGCCACATCACATAGGCTTATATACATCACAATGGGCCACATCACGGTGGGCCACATACATCACAATGTGCCGCATCACATGGGCCGCACCAATGGGCCTCATATACATTAAGTGGGCCGCGCCATCTACACCATTCACCTATTTTTAGAGATCATTCTAGGGCATTTCCAAAAGAATGAATCATATCGAAAGATCATCTGGACCATACCACAAATAGTAGTGGAGATAATGATTTTCACTGTTTAAAAATTCCAGGGCCCACCATCATGTTTATTTTCCATCCAGTCTGTTCATAAGGTCACAAAGACTTGGTTGAGAGGAAAACCAAATATCATTTTGATCCAACATTGCTGTGGTCCTAAAACAATTTCAATGGTAGGCGTTAATCTCTCCACTGTTTTCTACAGTGTGGTCCACCTGATAGATCTGCCTCATTTTTAGTCCTAGGCCTAAGACGAGCTGGCCAATTGGATGGACAGTTTGGATGTGACTCATACATCATGTTGGCCCTATAGAACTTGCTGACGTCAGTACAGCAGGTATATAGGTGGGGTCCACATATATGGACGGTGTGAAACCCACAGAACTCGCTGGTGTCAATACAGTAGCCCCGAGCTGCTCGTCCAGTAGCTGGACGGTCTAGATGTAAAACAGATGGACGGTGGCTGGATATAACATATACATTATGGTGTGGGTCCCACCGTCTAGACATCTGGACGGTGTAGATTAAACCCATACATCACGGTGGCTCCATATGACACCGTCCAATAATGGACAGTGTTGATAACAGCTTGGATGAAACACATATATCATGTGTGGGGTCCACGGGACTTCCTGCTGCAATATAGCAGCTATAAGCTGGTGTGAGACGCACCAACCAATCCGTTCCCAAATTTAGGTGGGTCCCACGTGGGGCCCACCATCATATATTGTATAGTATATATTATACTATTATAATATCTTTATTTATATATATTTTTTTTATTATTGTTATTATTATTATTATTATTATTTTGAAAGAATTCCTTTTTTGAAAGAATTCCAGCGTCTAGGACGGTCGGTGTGAATAAAACCCACACCTTATGTGGATCACACATGCATGGACAGTGTGGATCACAACACATGAAGTTAAGGTGAGCCCCACACGTTGCCATGGTGGGGTCCACGTCTAATGGATGGACGGCTGGGAGGGCACATGTACAACGTGGGTCTCACAGTTGCTCGACCTTCCAGCAGCGTCCATGGATTGGATGGCTGGATGAAATACATGCATCTGGTGGGTCCTCACGTGTGGCCCACCAGCAATGTCAAGCTGACATTGGTGCTTTGCCTCGGTCCGAGCCAGTCCAAACGGACAACCAGTGGTGGGCCCCGGACGTGGCAACGATGTGGGTCCCGCTTGGACAGCAGCATGGTCCACTAAATGCATGACATGTATAAAATACTTGCATCATGGCGGGCCGCAAACAGGGAAGAGAGAGTGAGAGAGTCTTGTGATGGAGGGACCCTGCCACTATGGGTCCCTTTAGCTTACAACACATACATTCACATAGGTCCCATCACAAGTGGGCCTTTAATGAACTTCAACGATGGATGACCCACCCATTGCAAAGCTTCTAGGCTCCCTGGACTCCTTGGCTCCTAAGCTCTGTCTTTGATAAAGGAAGATGAAGATTTGATTGTGGAGATTGGGGTAGGAAAGTGGGCCACACCTAGTTTCTTTCTCTCCTTGGAAGGCTTGGATGGTTGGCTCTCTCTTTGGGAGTTGCTTGGAATGAGAGAGAAATGAGAGAGAGAGAGGCGTGATGTAAGGAGAGAGGGATGAGTGTGTAAGAAGAGGGATGGGTTGGGTTGAATTTTGGGTGAGAAAGGGATGGGTGGAGAGAGAGAGTTGGCTTTGGGTAAGGTGGTGTAAGAGAGGGATGGGTTGGGTTTCTTGTACTTGATTGATTGATTGATTGATGGATTGATGTGACGTTTGGTAGAGATTCTCTCGAAATTCACAATGCATGACATTTTCTTTGAAATAAACGCGGGCCCACATCTTCTGGCCTGGGTGTCGCATCGGCACGCGAGACGCGGCGTTGGAACCGCGGTGACGACACGGTCATAATAATACAAGCCTCGGGCTGAGTTGACTCAGATCGACAGGATACAACTCAGGGTTGTGTGTAAATGCAGATTATAGGTTGTAGGTTGCCGGAATTCGACTGGAAGGACCGCGGAAGCCTACGAAACGGTACAGTGTAAGATACGGGCCTTAAAGGACCCACCATCATATATGTGTTGTATGCATTCTGTCCATCCCCCTTTTCTTAGGCCATGGGTTGCCCCATGAGGCCCACTATGATGTATGTGTTGCATACACTATCCACCCATTGTTCCTAGGCCGTGAGCTGTTTCATGAGGGCCATTGTGATGTATATGAGGCCCATGTGATGAGGCCCATTGTGATGCATATGAGGTCTATGTGTTGAGGCCCATTGTGATGTATATGAGGCCCTTACCATAAGGCCCATTATGATGTATATGAGGCCCTTGTGATGAGGCCCATTGTGATGTATATGAGGCCCTTGCCATAAGGCCTATTGTGATGTATATGAGGCCCTTGTGATGAGGCCCATTGTGAAGTATATGGAAGGCCATGTGATGAGGCCCAATGTGATGTGTGAGACCCTTGTGTGAGGCCCTATTGTGATGTGTGAGTCCACCATGATGTATGTGATAATGTTCATGATGCCCATCCACTTTCTAACTAGTATAAGGATCATGAGCCCCCATTATAGGATAGGTTTTAAATGGGCCACACCTTAGGAGCAATGGTGGTTAAATGTCCACGTTATAAACCTCCCTAGGGCCCATTGATAAGCCCATTTCCACCCTTACCTAGTTGGGCTACCCCTAATCCTTGGGCCCCCATTGATGATTAGTAACATCTATTGGGCTAACCCAAAACTGTTGGGCCCCCATTTGATAATGGTGCTTTCCACCATACCTTGTAGGATTGTTCAAGCCTTGGAGTCTACCTTGTGTTCATACCGGGCCTTCCATAGGAAATGTGGCCCACCTAGATATATGTGTCTGCCCAAGTTTAGTGTCTATACCCAACACCCACTTAGATGTTGAGCGGGCTATCTAATCCATTTGGAAGGGCACATAGCCCTAGGTGTATGGACCCCGCCCAAGCCCACCTTGTGCTCATATCGGACCCTCATAAAAAGGCCCAGTTTATGACATGATAAGAGAGGGCAAGGAAGCCCACTTATTGTACATGGTTCTCTCTCTCAATGCACCTTGTTGTATAGCCATTAGACTCACCCTTGAGGCCCATTCTTGATGTGAGTATGACGCCTAGGCTATCCATTTTTTTAGTACATCATCACCTCTTGCCATGGAAGAATATGTGATATCAGATTTGGTATATCCATTGTGTGGAGACTACCTTAATGTATGGGTCAGATTTACTGTCCTTTCGGGGGACCCCGTCTTAGGATATATGATGTATTAGTACCTGGGAGGCTAATGATAGTGTAACGTGGGACATACCACATGGACTCCTATAAATGTAGAAGGGGCATGTCGTTTAGCTACTACTCTTTGTATGTGTTATACTGGTTAAGGCCGATTGTAGTTTATTGTTGTCTGCTTACATCTGAGGACATGCTTAGTACAATGACATCATGACATATGCCCATACGCATCATATGTATGCATGTTGTGAGGAATGATTGATCATAGCATATGCCATTGGGCTGAGATGTTTATGAGACGCCTTATGAGACAGAGTTGCCCCACATAATCATGCGGTTCGCGTAGGATTGATGCATGACTGGATGGTATGACTCATGCATCTCGTATTTGTGTGACATGATCACTTGGCGCCTTAGCGATATCAGGGTTGTGGTCTCCACAGGTATATCGTGGGTGGTCAAATGGGACACCGAAAATGTTTGGTTTTAGCACTTGGGCACTTTGGATGTCCTTGGGTGAAAGTCCCTAAATCCCTTGGTACCGAGGATACTCCAACGTCTAGACCAAGTAGATACATGAGCTCCTAAGTTCCAAATACTAGTAGGTCGTGTCGACCACTGTGTTGTGGTCAGTTGGAGGGGGTGTGGCCTCATCCGCCTGAGGGTAGGGGGTAAAGCTAGGCTGAGTTTGACCAGCTCGTAAATGGGTTCGTTATCGATGTGCCAGGTAGATATTGACAGACTAGGCGAATACTGAGGTCTCTTCCACTTGCATGGTTGCGCGTCTAGTGGGCGGTGATCTGGTGTAGTGTACTAGACCTCGGTGATATCCTAGAGATGTACGGTACTGATATTGTGACGCCCTGTCACTGTTGCACACATGGGCAGACGCTGATGTGGGCGGGGTCTAAGGACCTAGGCGAGCTACCAGTGGTTGGCAGGCTAGTGTGCATACAGTGTGTCACGCCCCAAACTCAGAAACTAGGCTCACAAAATTCTCAATCGTTGAATCCGGTGCTGACAGCCTCCATAGTACCCCATTCTCGACTCCCGGTACCCATACACCAGGTTCTTATCCTGGGATCCTAGAAGGAGGATTTCAAACATGATTTGATTCATAATAAGCATAACCCATGAACAATAACCACATGAACGCCACCACAAAATCCACTATGATAAAAAACTTTAAGGTACAATGCGTATGAAGGGAAATACAAGATAATAAAGCCAAAACTTTAGAACCTCTACAGCACGTTCCTGCTCCTGAACTGCTACTGCCTAGCATCACCTATATGCAACGGTCATGGATAAGCTTATAGAAAGCTTAGAGGGTGGTGTAAGTGTGTGCGTAGTATGAACGTGCTTAGAATGCAATGTCAGAGTAATGCGGAATCATGATGGTGGGTATATGAATGTAATTAGCAGTACCAAGGCTATGCGATGCAAGATATGAATGTTATCAGCCATATCAAGACTATGCGATGCGAGATGCAACTCAAGCATGCCAATCCTCATCCAAATCCACATATCAATATAACTCATCAAATATCAGTACAGTTCTCATTTTGGATAATCACCGGGGTCTAGTACACTCTACGCCAGCTTGCCGCCCTATCCGAACGCACAACTGGGAGAGTGGAGGAGACCTCACTATCTGCCTGCCAATATCGGGCCCAGCTCGTCGATAGTGGACCCATTCCTCAAGCTGGTCAAACTCAACCTAGAAATTGCCCCCTCACTCAAGCGGGTATGGTCACACCCCTTTCCAATTGACCACGACACAGTGGGAGACGTGACCTACTAGTATACAGCCCTCGTGCGTTCATGTATCCACTCGGTCTCGGCGTTGGAGTCATCCTCTGGTGCCATCGGGTTTAGAAATTTTCACCTAGGGGCATCTATGGTGCCCCGATGCTATAAACAGTATTTCTGGTATCTAATCCAGCCACCCATGATGTGTTTATGGAGGCTATGACCTTGATGTTGCTAGGGCATACAATAATCACAATCACACAAATGCAAGTACATGAATCACCTTACCAGACATGCAACAATCCTGCACGTACCGCGCACTTATGAAGGGCAACTCCGTTTATCAGGGAGCCCATAAACAATTTGCCAGAAGGCATATGCTATGATCAATCACTCCTCATATTAAGCATACATAAGATGCTTATGAGTATGAATCATGGATCTATACTGAACATGTTATATGGTGATGAACTCTGTTCATAACGAAGATAGGCTTAGACAGCCTACACACTACAAGTATGGGCCTATCAATGGGCCCTAGGGAGAGTGACAATGCGGACATTTAACCAACATCATCCTTACAATGTGGGTATCAAACCATCATTGCTCCCAAAGCATGGCCTGCCATGAACATCATTACATAAACCATGGTGGAATCACACATTACAATGGGCCTTATGTACATCCTGTTGGGCCTCGACCTAAGGGCTCTAAATACATCAAATGGGCCACATCACATGGACCTCTTATATATCTAGGTGGGCCTCAACATTGGGCCTCATATATCACATCGGGCCTAATCAAATGGGTCGAATCAACTGGGCTAAGTCGAATGGGCCGAGTTCAAATAGGCTGAACCCAACTCATCTATTTTTAGAAATCAATATATATATATATATATATATAAATATATATATATGAATCATATCAAAAGATCAACTAGACCGCACTCCAAGTAACAGTGGTGACAATGATTTCCACCATTAAAATCCTCAAGGCCCACCATAACATTTATTTTCTATCCAATCTGATCATACGATCACACAGACCTGAATTAAAAAGGAAAACAATTTCCCTATTAGTCCAAGACTTCTGGAATCCAAGGGTTTCAATGGTAGATATTCAATCCCACTGTTTCTATAGTGTGGTCCACGTGGTACTAGATTTGTCTTATTTTTTTATCTCAAGCCTTAAAATGAGCTTTCAAAATGGTTGGACGGCTTGAATGCAACACATGCATCATGGTGGGTCCCATAAATGGACGGCATGGATGAAACAGGTGGGACCCATGGACTTGGTGACGCCACTACAGTAGCTATGTAGCTGGAGTGAGGTACACCAACCATTTCAACACCACACGCAGGGACGTTGTGGGTGAAACACTTACATCAGTGGGTCCCACGTGGGGCCCACCATAACGTTTATATGCCATCCAATCTGTTGATAAGGTCACGCAGACCTAGATGAAGAGGAAAAACAAATTTCATAATGATCCAAAACTTACCTAATGGCAGACGTTCAATCCCACTATTTCCTGTGACGTGGGCCTCCTGAGTTATGTACATGGTTGATTTTTGGGGTGGCCTGTTGCCCTAAGGGGGCCCACCAAATGCAAGGTGTTAATGTTCCACACTCATCATGGTAGGGCCTATGTTGGGTCCCTGCCCGTTCATGCAGCCACAGCGCATCTTCTTACTCCCTTGGCTTCCTTAGCTCCTTGTGCTACCCTTTGATGGAGGAAGATGAAAAATGGATGGTTGAGATGAGAGATGAAGGGGTGGGAAAGGTGGACCTCACAAATGAAGTTTTCTCACCATGGGGGACTCATACGCTCCCTCTCTCTCTCTCATATATATATATTTGTGTATTCTTGAGGTTTTTCATAGGTGGGACCCGCATTAGGGGAATCCACCCCACCTATTGGCTTCTATGGCTAAAGACGAACCATCAAGCCTAATATTTGAGGTATTTTGGTGTACAGAAACATCAGGGTGTATTTTAACGGTAAAAATACTATTTTCTATGCTATGGCCCGCCAGAAAGTCGGATTAGCTTCATTTTTTTGCTCAACGCCTAAAAGGGGCTTAGAAATAGGACAGACGGCGTGGATTACAGCCATACATCAAGGTGGGGCCTGCATGAGTGATCCACCCCAAGGCCTTGAACCAAGCTGATATTTTTGTTTTCATTTCACGTCTAGTGTCCCTGGACGCTGGACAATTTAGACACAACGCATACTTAAGGTGGGCCCTGCTCAGATGGGCCACCACATGCTAGATGGTGTGGATAAGACATACATCATGTGGGGTACATCCGGGTGGGCCACACGGCCACATCGTAAAAAAGAAAATAAGGAGAGAGAGAGAGAGAAAGAAAGACAATAGAGACAGTGATGGAGGGGCCCCGCTACTATGGGCCCCTCATGATTACAACACATACATCATAATGGGTCCCACCTATAAGTGGGCCCTTAAATGCAAATTGATGGTAGATCACCCACCTATTGGTCTCCTTCTCGCTCCCTTAGCCTCCTTAGCTCCTATGCTTAACTTTTGACGGTGGATAATAGAGTTTTGATGGTGGGGATGAGAGATGAGAGGGTGAGCCACACTTATTGTTTTGGGAGAGCTTGGGGAGGCTTGGACGTGGGATGTTTTTGGGTTGCTTGGGATTGAAGAGAGGGAATGAGAGAGAGAGGGAAGTGATGGGTGAAAAGGGATGGGTGATGGGTGGAGTGATGGGGTTGTAAGAAAGGGATGGGTGGAGAGAGGGAGAGTTAACTTTAGGAATGGGAAGGGATGGGTTGTTGTACTTGGGGTATGGAGTGTACTTGACTTGTACTTAACATTGATTAATTGATTGATTGATGGGACATGTTGTAGAGATTCTTTTAGAATTCGTAATGCACGGCGTTTCCCTCGAGATGAACGCAGGCTCACTTCTCCTGTCCTGGATATCGGATCGGTGTGTGAGTCGCGGCGTTGGAACCGCGGTGATGGCATAGTTGCTAAGATACAAGTTTCGGGTCGAGCTGACTTTGATATGTAGTACTCAGCTTAGGATCGCGTACAAACATCGGATACAGGTCGAGGGTTGCCAGAATTCAACCAGAAGGACTGTGGAAGCCTACGGAATGGTACGGTCTAGGATATGGGCCTTACACAGTGGGGCAGAACCTTGTCCCATATCGAAAGCGCTGTGGTGGTTATATGTGGACTTACTGAGTGAGAGTTGCGTACTCGGCATCTGACTCATTCATTTATTCATCACTATCCACTCGGGCTGGTGGTACACAACTAAATCGTTATGTGAACTTTCGCTATGACCATGGTTTCAGTTAGGTACGCGACCAATCTGAGATCAGAAGTTTACCACATTGAGTCTAGCTATCCAAATTTAGGTATGAGACTGGTTTAGATAGAAGTCCCTTATAATGAACTCCACAACTTGCGATACCGCGTACTATCATCCTGACTACACACTCTAGGTTTGTCGTTTCTTTTGGATTATATATAGCATTTCATCCTCTGCATATGGCATTTGGTTTATTATGTTTTTGCATTATGTGGCTTAGATAAGGCTGTTGGTATTCGTGGACTCGTCAGGATTTGCATATTGCATCCTCAGCATATGACATCTGGCTTATTATGTCTTTGCATCGCATAGTCTGGATAAGGCTGACGGTATCTATGGACTTGTTAGTATTTTTGCTTACTCTGGTATTGTATGATTTATGGATTGCCAGTATTTCCGCTTACTCCGATATTGTATGATTTATGGATTGACAGTATTTCTGCTTACACTGATATTATATGCTTGACACATGCATTGTACACACACGCACCACCCTTTGAGCTTCCTAGTAAGCTTATGCACGACCGTTGCATGCAGGTAACATTAGGTCGCAGCGGCATTGAGGCAGGAGCTTGTAGCAGATCACTTTAGAGTTTTTATTATTTATGTATTTCCCTTCCAGTACTGTAATTTAATGTTTATATTAGTGGATATGTGGTGATGATGTTGTTCTTGTGATTTGGGTACACTTGTGGTTATGCTTTTTTACAAGAAAAAAAATTCATACTGAAAATCCTCCTTGTAGGATCTTAGGATCGAAATCTGGTGTATGGGCACTAAGAGCCGAGAATGGGGTACTATAGAGGCTGTTAGCACTGGATTTATCAATCGAAAATTTTGTGAGCCTGGTTCCCGGGTTTGGGGCGTGACAACTAGCCTAGTGTTGTGAGCTTGTGTGTGGAATGTGCTTCCTATCAATTCACAGCATTCATTCAATCATGTATGAGAAGTTAAAACATTCAAGCATATATAAGCAAGATTAAACATATGTGCAAATGACAATTCCAAACACAAGCACTTATAGTGGTTTGGCTACATTCCTACTCTACTCTCGGCATCCACACTTAATCCCAGAGTGCACCGGATTTCACTATTAATGGCTTTAAAATAGGTTCACCAATAACCTTTACAGTCCTACACTAAGGACACCAATTTATGCTCTCCACAAGAGCAAAGGTTCTACACTAAGAACCCACGTTTAGGCCCACCAGCCAAGGTCCCACACAAGGCACCTACACGATTTTGTTGATAGCAAACTCTTAGCCTCAATCCTACACAAGGATAGAGACTAAACTTTGAACTCTTAATTATGACACTTACTTGTCGGATTGAGTTCTCTTTTGTAGCTCATCTTAGGATGCTTGATCTTCGCGCTCATGTTTTAATCAACTTTCCAGTGCTCCCCCGATCACGTAGCTTAGATTTACCGGTTGGTTTGGCTTCACAATCAAGAACCTTGCATAAGATGTACCTATAAAAGTGACTAAGGTAATGAGAGTTGGTTAAATCTCCTATCTAGGATAATGAGTGGATTTCCTAAGGGATTCAACCTATGAATACACTAGAGTATGGTTGAGATTAAGGATATACCTATAGTTTTGGTCTCAATCTCTAGTGAAGGCTTGAGATCATGTTCTTCATAAAAAAGAGCTTTGAATGCTCATGAGTGATCAATCACAATGAAAAGACCATGAATCTCATGTGGATAGAGTGTAGGATGAGAGATTAGAGCTCGAGATAACCTAGGGCCTCTAAAATGCCTAAATCCACACTTTCTACAAGTTTCTACAAGCTGCTTTTATAGATAAAAAGTTTCAACGTATAGAAAACGGCTAGTTTACGGTGCTATCGAAGCTAACTTCAGTATCACCGAACTTGCTTCGGTGGTACTGAAATATCTTTTGGTAGTACCGAATTAATTACCCAAGTTGCTGAATGAAAAAGGTCCCTTTCGGTGACACTGAACTTTGTTTGTCAGTGGCAGTTGGTGTCACCAAAATATCCAGTCGGTGACACCGAATTAACGTTGTAATCTTGTTGGACTATTTTGAGCCCCTTCAGTAACACCGAAGGTATCTTCGGTGATACCGAAGGTGTTATTCGGTGGCACCTTCTTCCTATTGAAAGTGGACAGATTTTCCCGTTTGTCCATTTAATCATTCACCAACTTGGGACTTGCTAAAGCCAAGACTAAAGGATAGAAAATATGAACTCGGAATTGGCGATGACCTAAGTAGGTTTTCCTATTTGGGTTAAGATCATCTATTTGCAAGGTCAAGATCATAGAAGCTTCTTTAGATGCTGACTTTATAATTCGGGCTTCTGCTCCAATTGCGTTGTTGGTCTTCATTTTTCAAGAATTCATCCGACTACTTAACACAACTAGTCACATGATTGACAAATATGTGTGTAAATAAGTGCACTAACAGCTTTAAAATTCTTTAGAAATTTTGATGCCATCAAACAGGATTCGATGTCATCGAGCAGATCTTCGAGTCATCGAACAGTTCCTCGAGCCATCGAGAAATGTCTTCAATTTATCCAACGACCAACTCAATTTTTGTGTAAAATTTTGATGTTATCGAACAATGGTTTCGATGTCATCGAACGGTGGTCGATGACAAGATCAGTTCCAATGTTGTTAATTTTTGCACTTTGTACTGCGAACTTCCTTTGTTCTCCACCTGGTTTCCTTGGATCTTTGGGTCTTAAAATCTTTAATCTTGGTATCCAAAGATCCGTTCTTTGCCTTGGTAATTCTTGAGTATTAAATCAATGCTTTTAGCATTCTTTTCAATCCACGCTCTTAAACTCACGCTGCAACACAAACATGTATAAAATATACCTTTAAGCATTATCATGTTCATAAAACTTGGATAAAAATGGGGGAAAAGATGTAATATTTGACACTCAACATCCATTAAAAGAAATGGGAAAAATTTTGTGGGCTGGGGGCATTCCCTGTGTGCGTACAAGTAAAGATGATTAATGCGTTTGAAATGATTAGCAAAAGGGAATCCGATATGGAAACAAATGAAAAAGTTGAAAAAGATGTGGATCAACTTGGAATGACACCAATACAGATAGAATACGTGGGATAACCCACTACTATTAATAAATTACAAGAAATAAATTTAGGGATGGATGACGAACTGCATAACACGTATGTAAGCACCAACCTGTCGAATGAAGAAATAAATCAATACATCGAATTTTTGAAAGAAAATAAAGATGTATTCACCTAATCATATGCAGAAATGCTTGTCCTAGAGCCGACGATGGCAATATATCGTCTCAATACATCGAAGGAGAAAAAGGCAATTAAGCAAGTACAATAATGTCTTCATCCTGATTTAATGTCACTAATAGAGAAAGAAGTAAATACGTTGATTAAAGTCGGCTTCATTAGGGAAGTGAAATATCCCAAATGGATCTCTAACATATTGTCTATCAAGAAAAAGAATGGACAAATCAAAGTGTGTATTGACTTCAGAGATCTTAACGAACATGCCTAAAAGATGATTTGTCGCTGCATATAACATAATTATTAATTGATAGTATGAAAAAATATACAGTCACGTCCTTCATAGATGGATACATTGGATATAATCAGATACGTATGGCACCAGAGGATGAAGGGGCCACGACATTCAGAACTAATTTAGCAATTTACTGTTATAAGTTCATGCCATTTGGACTTAAGAATGGTGGGTCAACGTACCAGAGAGCCTTGTAAAATATCTTTCACGATATGATGCATAAACATGTTAAATGCTACATCGATGACTTGGTGGTACGATCTTATAGTCATGTAGAGCATCGAGAACACTTGTTGTCAGTCTTCTGCCGACTCAAGAAGAAGCAATTAAAAATGAATCTGACAATGTGTGCATTCGGAGTATCATCAGGCAAGTTCCTTGGGTTCATCGTCAAGCATCATGGGATAAAGGTTAATTAATGGAAAATTAATGCAATCTAAGAAATGTTGCCGCTAAGGACACTACGAGAATTAAAAAGCTTACAAGGAAAACTAGCCTATATTCAACTCTTCATATCGAATTTGACAGGGGGATGCCAACTATTCACTCACCTCATGAAGAAAGGGGTAGAGTTTGAGTGGGACAAAGTATGCCAGAATGTGTTTGATTCTATTAAATACTTATTGAAACAGCCCCTAGTGTTAATGACACTTGTGAAAGGCAAGCCCTTGATTTTATACATCGCCACATGTGAGGGTTCTCTGGGAGCTTTGCTGGCCCAATAAAGTGAAGAAGGAAAAGAAAGCGCCCTCTATTATCTGAGCAGAACATTAGTAGGGGCAGAGCATAACTATTCTCCCTTAAAAAAGTATGCTTAGCCCTGATTTTTACAATACAGAAGCTGTGGTATTATTACTTGTTGCATGAAATAATGTCGATCTTACGAGGAATATTTGATAAAATATTTGATGACACAATCGATGTTTTCTAGGAGGTTGGCCAAGTGTATGTTTTTTCGAGTTTACAATAACTTATACGCCGTCCACGACAGTGAAAGGTCAAGCAGTTGCAGACTTTTTAGCAGCACATCTAACTCCCGGCTATGAAGAAATTTTAGAAGTGTTTCTAGATGAACAAGTGTTGTTAGTCAAGCCCTGGCAGATGTATTTTGATGGAGCTACCTGGGCATCAGACGTGGGTGGAGGAGTGGTTTTCATTAATCATTGTGGTGATTTATTGCCATACTCTTTTACATTAAGTGCAACATGCATGAATAACGAAGCTGAATACAACGTTGTTGTCATAGGATTGGAAATAACTTAGGAAATGAAAATTCAGGTTATATGGGTCTTTTTTACTCTAAGATGGTGATAAATCAGTCGATGACATAATTTGAGATACAAAAGCTAGAATTGTTGCCCTATGGCAAGCGGGGTTGATAATTATTGGAAGATTTTCGTGATGGCAAAATTAAACACGTGCCCAAGCATGAGAATGTAGTGGTAGACACACTGGCCAATATGCTTGCAGCACTTTCTTGTCCTTTTAGAAGCCCTCTTCAATCGACAATAGAAGAACGAAGATTTTTGCCCTCAAGTTTGGAAGTAAAACTGTGAAAGCGCATCTGATGTCTTGCCTAAAAGTCGCGATTAATGTCTGGAGGCTGACATTTGTGGATTACCTAAAGTATGAAATCTTACTAGAAGAATTTCCACTGAAGTTATGGATAAGCCAAATGTTGAAAAGATTTGTGATATAAGATGAAGTGTTGTATAAATTTTTTTTATAATGAGATGTTGCTATGATGCTTGGATACAAAAGAGGCATGTTATGTGATACAAGAAGCCCATTTAGGAGAATGTTAAGCTCATCAAGTTAGTTAAAATTTATTTCACCGTATACACAATATGGGATATTATTGGCCTTTTATGTTTAAACTTTCGTTAACTTTCTCTAAACGATGTCACGAATGCAAAATACACGACGATATTATACATGTACCACCTAAAGATTTGCATCAGTTAATGGCTTTGTGGCCCTTTGCTACCTAGAGATTGAATGTTATCGGCCCTATTAGTGTGCCAACTTTGTGAGGTCACCATATATCCTGCTATCAATGGATTATTTTCTAAATGGACAAAAGCTATAGTGTTGCGCAATGTCAGAGAAAAAGACGTCGCTAATTTTATTCGTCATGTAATAATATTTCGACATGGAGTCCCAAAGAAAATTATTACTGATAATGGTACTCCTTTAAAAAATAAGAACATGGAAAAGTTGTGCCGAAAATTTAGGATTAAGCATTCTTTATCGACGCCTTATTATCCATTAGTGAACAAGTTGGCAGAAGCATTTAACAAGATGATAGTCAAAATTCTGAAGAAAATCATCATGGAAAATAAGTGAGACTGGGATAAGAAGCATTATGGGCCTACCAAATGACACATCATATGGCAATGAAAGCCACCCCTTACTCGTTAATTTATTGAGTTGAAGTTGTTTTGCTCATCAAAGTGCAATTTGCATCAATAAGGGTGGGGGTGCATGAATCAATAACAGAAGATAAAAATGCCAGGATAAGACTAGTGGAGTTAGATTCTCTGGATGAAAAATGGCCAGTGGCATAATAATGCCTAGAGCTATATCAAGCGCAAATAGCAGCCACCTTTGACAAGAAGGTTAAACATCGCTCCTTAAAAACAGGGGACATGGCGTCGATATTGAAAAGGCCCATTGCGGTGTAAGTGCTTGTATTCTAAGCACACATGTAGTTGTCAAATTTCATAGACAAAATATTGATTGAATCTTCAGTACACTTCAGTCCTCTACAACACTTCATGAAGCATGACTCAACATCACAAGAATAGAAGATTCGTAAAGGTTTTAAGTGATAGATCAAGTGTATGGCAACCTTCAGGTAAAATGACCCTAGTAAAAGACCATAGGATAGAGTATTTTATCATGGATTTTATATGTTAAAAATGTGAAAAGTTTTCTGTGTAAGTTAAGCATGTTCGGCCAGCCCAACCTCTAGTTTGGCCAATCGAATTCTATTCGGCCAACCCAACCTCAGCCTCAGCCAAGTTTACAACAACTTCAAAATTAAAAAATTTGTTGCAAGTTCAGCCAACCCAACCTTGGGTTAGGCTAGCCGAACTTGGTTGGGCCAGCCTGAAGGTGTTATGGGTCAAGTTTTCAGCAATAAAATTTTTCAGATTTTAAGGGGATTTGGCCAGTCGAACGCTGTATTCGACCACCCAAAGGTTGCTTCGGCTAGTTGAATTTTTAATAAAATCTTATCCCATGAAATCTAATGGTCGTTGGAACAGTATATTTGAAATTCAGCCAGCCGAAGCTATTTTTAGGCTGATCGAATAACCAAATCCTTTGGCTATAATTAGAGACATTCTCTCATCATTTTAGATATGAAAAAGTATGATAAATCTTCCTCAAGCAAAGAGAGAAAATCAGCTCCTTCTAAAGCAATTTATGTGGTAATTTCTATTTTATTTTAGCTTATTCAATTCCCTTTCTCAAGTTAGATTTAAATTTAATTAGAGAGTAAGTAATACTTAAGATTAGAGAATAAATCTCCAAATTTTAGGGTTTTATTCTTTGAGAAACTATAAATCCCTAGATCCTTTCTGGTTGATCATACATTGATTCATCATCATTCAAGAAAGAAGATCGCTGCATTGATTGAAGCTTCGACTTCATCAGTAACTTCGCATCGATGTTTCATCTTCTGAATATAAGTATTTATTTGATTAAATTTCTATCACTTGGGTTTATTGAGATTGCTCAGAAATCTCATTGGGTTGAGTAGTGGTTAGCCCGTGAAAATCACTAAGAGGTTTTAATGTGGTCAGCCTGTGAAAATCACAAGAACTGTTAGAGGTTATTAAGATGATTATGTGAAAACCTTGAAAATAGTGGAAAGCCAAAATTATGTGGAGTAATAATTTTGGGAGTGCATTAGGTGTGTGTTGAACACCAAACCACTACAATTCTCTATATATTTGTGGTGATTCTTTATCTTATTCTCTGCCTTTATTATTTTGAAAGATTGATTTTATGGACGTCGTGAAATAAGGTTATCTTGCTTAAAGTTTTAGGCGAAGGTTGTCCTATGAATTAATGGGAATCAAGGTTTTAATACCATAAATATATTTTCTGCGATTTATTACTAGGAATTAGTTTGGTTCTATTCACCCCCCCCCCCCCAGCTCATCTTTTAAGTGGTATCAAGAGAGATTGTTCTTATTGAGATTTACCTCCTAGAACTATATCTAGAGCTATAAGATGTTAAATTTCAAAAGTTTATCCATATCCAGACCACGTCCCTTTGATGGCTCAAATTATTCTTATTGGAAAGCCCGGATGAGGATCTTTCTCAAATCCATTGATGAAAATGTGTGGCAAGCTACTATGACTCAATGGTTCCCTCCTACTATGTAAGTAATAGCCAAGGATGGAACCACGTCCATGAGAGAGATAGCTTATAATTTATAGAAAACTACTCAGAAAAGTGAAAATAGTGCAAATGCAAAAGCCTTTTATGCTATAACTTGTGCCTTATCACTAGATGAGTTCAAAAGAATCATTTCGTGTGATACGACAAAAAAAGCTTTTAAAATACTTAAAATGACACATGAAGGAACAAACATTGTAAAAAAAAAATCTAAGATCCAAATCCTCACAACTAAACTTGAGGAAATACGTATGGAAGAAAATGAGTCATTTATAGACTTTTATATGAAATTAAATGACATAGTTAATTTTGTGTGGAGCCTTGGTGAAAGCATCTCTGAAAGCAAGGTTTGTGCAAAAATACTGTGATCACTTCCTGATAGGTTTAATTCCAAGGTTACTGCTATTTGCGTGTTGTTTTCTCACACAGTGTGCGGGTGTGCCAGAATTGGATTTGCGGCTCCAATTTGAACCGAACAACAATGACCCTGAGTGCCAAGATAAGCAGACACGTAGTATATGACCGAGATCTGAGAAGATCGGTTGCCTATTCAGCCACTTGCTCATGTGTAAATTGGATCAGATGATATTCAGAGGGTGTGGTTTGTCCTCTGATGATGGGTTTGAAATTGCGATAGAATCGCTATTGTAGAAGTATAGAATTTGTCCAAGTGTCCTAAAGGGGGGTGAATAGGACTTTTCAAAACTTATTTTTTTTATAACAACAAACAATGCCTAACTTCGAGCAAGATCAGTAAGGCAAAGTAACTCTATGGCTTCCAAGCCAATAGAGGGTCCAAACACATAGACTACACAAGATTTATATGTAAAGCAACTAGCCTATGAAGATAGTGTATGTGAGAGTGTGTGGGATGTAATTCCTATCAATGCTTAGACATTTACTTAATCATACATCATAATAATCATTTGATAGACATAAGCATAATTAGATCAATGCACAAAGAGAAATCCCAAACACAATCATATATAATCTTTCGGCTACTTACCTACTCCACTCTTAGCTGACCCACTCTCTCCTAAAATGTACCAGGTTTCACTATTTAATTATTTTAAATCAGGTTAACTATGTTCCTTCACAACCTACACAAGGTGAACTAAGGAACCTACATAAGGAAACCTTAGATGCCTATACAAGGTGACATATCATACACAATGACACAACTAGGAGCCTACACAAGGCAACGTATGCTTACACAAGGAAATGCCTACACAAGTAACATGTCCTACACAAGGGCAACACTCCTACACAAGGACACAACTAGGAGCCTATACAAGGCAACCTATGCCTACACAAGGCAACACGTCCTACACAAGGATAACGTATTCTCCCGTTGGAGGCCTACAAAAGGTCTTGGTGAGTTTGTCACTCAAACTTTGAATCCCAATCCTATACAAGGAAAGGGCTTCAGACTCGACAAACTCTATATAATTACAAATAAGTGAGTGAGCCCCTTTCTTGCACAATCTGAGGATAATCTTCTCGTTGATGAAGAGTCTTCAGATCCCTTGAACTGCAACCGCTTATGATGCTTCAAGCAATACTACCAAAGACATGAAAGACACGAAAATACTTTTAGAGTCATATTTGCCCAGTTGTTCTCTATCTTTAAGAATGTAACATTTGCTACCAAAGACACGAAAATACTTAACACTAGGCGGTCTCCCATACCATAATTCATATAGAGTTTTGTTCAATCCTGCCCTAAGATATACTCTATTGACTAT
Source organism: Magnolia sinica (assembly GCF_029962835.1). Taxonomy (NCBI): domain Eukaryota; kingdom Viridiplantae; phylum Streptophyta; class Magnoliopsida; order Magnoliales; family Magnoliaceae; genus Magnolia; species Magnolia sinica. The sequence goes on from NC_080578.1 coordinate 67,278,455, forward strand.
GTAACAAGCTCCCAAAAGTTTTTAGCCATATTCTTGCCATTAAGCATAATCGAGCCCATTTCTTGCAACACCCGGTTCTTTCTTTCAACTACTCCATTTTTTTTTGTGGTGTTTTTGAGGCTGAGTCAAATTCCCCACCATGATCAGTCCTTATGCGCTTTATGCAATATACCTTCTTGAAGAAAGGCGACCCAAGTAAATCTGGAGTAATCATCTACCACTACCAGGAAATATCTCTTTTTTCCATGGCTTTCAACTTTGGTGGGACACACTAGATCCATATGCAACAACTTAAGTGCTTTGGAAGTTGGTATGGTGGCTGTCTTTTTATGTATAACTTTTATTTGTTTTCCTTTGAGACAATCACCATACATAATCTTATCTTTCTTCCCAATCTTTGGAAATCCTTTCACCAAATTTTTTGAGTATAGCTTGGCCAAGTTTTGGTAGTGTACATGTCCAAGTCTTTGGTGCCACAGCTTAGACTCATTATCTAGAGCCATGTGGCATTTTCTAGATGGGACACTGCTTCCTCTGTTGTCTATCACATAGCAGTTATCACTTGTGCGAAGACCTTTCATCATTAGTTTATCTACAAGGTCTGAGATCTTGAATATATCTTTGGAGAATGAAACTGAGTGTTCTTTGTCGTAGATTTGGGAAATGCTTAAAAGATTGTGTTTTAATCATTCTACACAAAGAACATCCTCAATTTTGGGCAACCTAGGCCTGACTATTGTCCCCTGTCCAACTATCTTAGAGGAGCTCCCATCACCAAATGTGACCGACCCATCGTCAAATTTTGAATAATCACAAAACTATGTCCGGTCACCTGTCATATGTCTGAGCAACCGCTATCAAGATACCACTTTGAACTATTGCCTGCTTTAAGTGCGGTATGAATTATAAGGCAGTTGTTCTTATTTTTATCACCCATTTGGTTGTCATCTTCTTTGGAGATAATGTTTTCTTTTGATTTTCTTCTTGAAGATGATAAACAATGGGCGCTTTAGATCTTTTGGGTAACTGAGCCAAATTTCCTTGTTTCATCAATTCTTTGGTCTTCTGATTCAGTTGAGCTACCTAATTTAGTAACTCCTCCATCCTTTTAGTCATTTTAGGTGGAGTGGGATATTGTCTTCCTTCTTTAGATGTGTTCTTTGAAGGGCTCTTTGACTTTTGCGCTACTTTTCCAGTTGTTTTGAATTTTCCTGTATGGTTCTACTTGAAAGTGAAGTGGGACTTACCAAAGGTTAAACATTCAAATATGTAATATCCCGGATCTCCACATGCATGACAAGTGGGAGTGTTCCTTGTGTTGCTCCTTAAGGCAACAAATTTATTAGTCATAGGAGATGTAAGAGAATGGCTTGATTTATATGATTCATACCCTAAGCCTCTCTTATCTCTAATATTTCTTCCCATTCCTAGAAGTTTTTCTAGTTTTTCATTGTTGTGGGAGAACTTATGACTAAGTTCAACTAAATATTTAGATTTTTCTACATCTATTTTCAGATTATGGTTTTTAGAGTTTAGATGTGAGTTTTCTGATTTTAGTTTGTCATTTTCAGATTCTAAGTGATTTATTTGTTTGTTCAATTTTTTAATTTCTGAAACATGACATGTTGCAGTCCTCTCGAGTTTATCATTGTTGACATGATATTGTTGAAGATCATTGATCAAGTGAGTATTTATGGCTAATGCTTTATCAAGATCTTTTTACAAGTGCTTGTTTTTATTTTCAATGATGCCAAGCTTTTTAAGGACATTGATGCTATGAGTATAGAGTTGATCATATGCATCATGTATGTTTTCTTCTTCTTCTTCATTTGAGATGAGTGCCTTGTTAATTTCTTGCTCATCTATCTTTTCATTGTCAGTTAGGTTTGGAATGACAGTAGTAGTGTAGGCTATGACCTTACCCTCTCCTTCGGGCATAAATCCAACTTCAGTTAAGATCTCCCTCTAGGTTGTTAAACCCTTCAAGAGGAACCCTCTCTGATACCAATTAAAATTGTGGTAGAACCACTATTGTAGAACCACAAAGAGCAATCCCAAACACAATCATATATAGTGGTTCGGCTACTTGCCTACTTCACTCCCGGCTGACGCACTCTCTCTTAGAGTGTACTAGATTTCACTATCCAATTGTTTTAAATCAGGTTAACTATAATCCTTCACAACCTATACAAGGTTAACTAAGGAGCCTGCACAAGGAAACCTTAGATGCCTACACAAGGCGACACATCATAGACATGGACACAACTAGGAGCCTACATAAGGTAGCCTATGCTTACACAAGGCAATGCCTACACAAGGCAACATGTCCTACATAAGGACAACATGTTGTAAGTATTGTATTGTATATAAAGCACCCTTTGTTGTCAAATTTTGTTGTGACAAACCACTTTGATTTGACTTGTTCATGTGATGGAAAGTTCACCTTCAAGTGAAGTGATGGAATGTTCACCTTCAAGTGAAGATATGCTAAACTTAAGTCATGAAGTTTGTTCAACTTCAAGTATTGCTTTAAGTCCAAGTGCAAATACAAGTGTATAAGATCAAGTTCAAGAACTTCAATTACAAAGATCAATTGAAAGCAACTAAAGTTACATGGTTCATTGTTCAACTTTTAGGATTTATGGCCTTAGAAAGACCTTAGGATTAGGTCATTCATATTACATATTTTATATGAGTTATTATGCTTATTATAGGCTTTGCTTTGACTAGTCTTAGCCTATGTTGGACTAGTCCAGACTCTGGCTTGACCAGTCCAGGGTTTGTCTCGACCAGTCCAGGAAAAATCTCAAAATTTCAGATTTTTCTGGTAGGGTCACGACCAGTTGAGCACCTTGCTTAACCAATCATGTGAGTAGTGCGTGACTAGTCGAGAAGGGCTCGATCAAACTCTAACAACTATTTTGGACCCCACTCGACTAGTCGAGTAGGCCACTCAACCAGTCGAGGGTCAGTTTTATCTGATCGTGCTAGAATTTTTGAAATTTGGTTATTCTCAGGACCAGTCGAGGCTGACCTTAGACCAGTCGAAGGAACCATTTTTCTGCCTATAAATAGAGGTCTTTTCTCAGTATTTTTCATTCATTCCAACCTAAATTAAGCCACCACTCTAAGAGAAAAGTCCCCATCATTGTCAAGCTATTGACCGGTAATTTTAGTTTCTTTTATAGTTTATTTAATTATTTCCTGATCTCTTTGATTTCAATCTTACTTAGTAAAAGGGAGTTCTTCTCTACCCTTTTGAGATCCAAGGAATTCAATTAAGTAGCCTAGTTTTAAGCTTAATTAAAATTCATTTAGAACCTAGAACCCTTCTATATGTGTGTTGGACATTGAACATTCCCATCTACAAGTGAAGCGGTTCTACAGGGCTACATCAAGCAGAATCTTTAGATAAGTGGATTTTTTGCTTTTTCCTTTGTGGGATAAGCTAGAAAATCTCTTGTGGTTTTGACTGAGATAAGCTAGAAAATCTTAGCCTGGGGTTTTTAATTATGATAAGCCATTAAAAACACAATTGTAAAGGTTTTAAGGTGAACATTGGAAGACCTTCTTTCATAGTGAAAGCCAATATCACGTGGGTTGTGATTATTGGGAGTGGAGTAGGTGTGGCTATTTGTGAACAGTTGGTGTACACACCGAACCACTATAATTCTTGGAGTTGTGGTGGATGATGTGGATGATGATGTATGTGATGTATGTGTGTTGAATGTTTGTATCTCTTTCATGTACATGTGGTGAATGTTGTAATAGTTAGATTCCTTTCTATTGCTTCTTGTTTTATTTTGAGTTTTTGATCCTTACTGAGTTCAAGACATCAGGTTGTCCTACCATAAACTTTGGTTTTTGGTGTAAGGTTGTCCTTTAAACAACGTTTGTATCAACCTTTCAATACTATTACAATTGAGATTGATATTTATTTCAGCTATCTGCTTTTTTATTCCACATTTTATTTTTATTTGACAGTCCTATTCACCCCCCCACCCCCTCTAGGACTGAGAGCTCGCCCTTCTTAAGTGGTACAAAGCATAATAGCTCATTCTCTTGGATTTTTCTTGAGCTAATCGATCTAGAGCTTTTAATATGTCAAATTTCAATAGCCTTTCTATTACTAGGTCACCACTGTTTGATGGCTCCAACTATGCTTATTGGAAAGCCAGGATGCGGATTTTTTTGAAATCCATTGATGAAAGAGTGTGGCAAGCAAGGGGTACCAAATGAAAACCACCAATGTCTAAAGTTATAAGCAGTGATGGAACCAAGTTCATGCAAGTATCACATTATAATTTATGGACCCTACCTCAGAGAAATGAGAGCAGTGCGAATGTTAAGGCTTTAAATGCAATCACTTGTGCACTATCACCTGATGAATTCAAAAGAATCATTTCTTATGATACTGCGAAATAAGCCTGGGACATTCTTGAAATGACACACGAGAGTACATCTATTGTAAAAAAGTTTAAAGTTCAGATCTTCACCACTAGGTTTGAGGAAATTCGTATGGAAGAAAATGAGTCTTTCATGGACTTCTATACGAAATTAAATGACATAGTGAACTCTATGTGGGGTCTTGGAGATAGTATCCCAGAAAGCAAAGTCTGTGTTAAAATATTGCGATCACTTCCTGAGAGATTCAATTCCAAGATGACTACTATTCAGGAACTTAGAGACACAGATCAAACGAAGGTTGAGGAACTTGTTGGTTCACTTCAAACATACGAGTTAAATTTCAAAGCTCCAAAAGGTAAGTCTATAGCTCTTAAATCATCTAAATCTATTTCTCATGTTAGTAATGTTAATTCTGATTGTGAAAACTCAGAGGATGATATGGCTTTACTTGCAAAAAAGTTTTACAGGATTTTTAAAAGTAAGAAAAGAGTTGATTTTCAAAAACCCTCTGAGAAGAAAACGGGTAAATCTAAATCATGGAAATCTCTAAAAGATAGCAAGTGTTTCAACTGCCATGAATATGCGTATTTGGAAAATAAGTGTCCAAAGAGGGACAAGTGAAAGAGAAAAGGTATGTTAATAACTTGGGATGAATCATCCAGCTTTGAAGCTTCTTCTGAGTCGGATGAATTAGAACCCGAAACTTCAAATGAAGTCAAGCCTTTAATGACTCTTGCCAGATCACTTCCTTTGATAGTTGCGACACATCTGAATCTCAAAGGAGTGACCCTAAGAATGATAATGAAGATGATCTTCAGGATGCCTATAATGGCCTATACAGGGAGAGTTGTAAGATTGCTGTCAAGTTAAAACTTTAAAAAGAAAATTTTCTAAAATTGAAAGAGAAATTTGAAAATTCAGTTTTAGAAAAATCTCATATTTCTGATTATTTTGAAAAAGCTAAATGTGATTTGAATTTCAAAACATTTGAACTTGAAAAATTAAGAACAGAAAATGAGAAACTAAAACGTGAAGTTTCTTTCCTATTAAGTTCAAAGGATACATGGAGGTATGCCCATGGAGACCCTAAACTTGAAAAGTTATTAACCGCATCTAGAACATGTGAAGACAGATTGGGTCTGGGCTATGATAAACATATGCCTCTGAAAAATAAGAGTGTATCTCTCACTTTTGTCAAAGGAGAATCCTCTAACTCAAAAGGAAAGGACTTGAAATTTAATAACCAAAACAACTCTAGAAGTGTAAAGACTTTTCAAGCACCTAAAGTCAATACTAATAATGTCAGCTTTAGAAAACAATCCTATAATCTTTTAGCTAAAAAAATTGTGGATTTACTCAATAAGCTTCTCAAATTTAACTCTAATATGAGAGTTAATAGTAATTACAAGCGAAGAAAAACCAACAGTACACCAAAACCCAAAACTACAATGAAATGGGTTCCTAAGGTTACTTGTCTGGTTGCCCACACAGCCTTCAAGGCTTCGAGTCAATCAAACTGGTACTTAGACAGTGGTTGCTCAAGCGACATGACATGTGACAGAGATTTGTTCACCAACTACAAAGAAATAACTGATGGCTCAGTTACTTTTGGTGATGGTAGCAACTGTAAGATAATTGGCCAAGGTACGGTTCAACTTTTTAACCTTCCTCCTTTTGAAAATGTTTTATTTGTAGAAGGTCTTAAGCACAATCTTTTGAGTATATATCAAATCTGCAAGATCTCAAATTTACAAATCAAGGATGCGAGATCTCAAATGAGAAAGGTTGTGTGATATTAAATGGCCGTAGAACATCTGAGAATTGCTATATTGTAAGTAAAACTTGCTCGTCTAAATTATCTTATTACATGGTCCAAACCAATGAAACCGAATTATGGCACAAACGCCTTGGACATGTAAACTACCGAAATTTATATAGACTGAGCAAAGCCGATCTTATTAGAGGACTACTCAAATTAAAGAAAATAGATAAAATATGTGGTGCATGTCAGATTAGAAAAAAAACAAGGAGTAGTCCTAAGAAAGTGAACTCCTCTGCCATATCCAAGCCTCTTGAAGTTCTCCACATGGATCTTGTTGGTCTAACCAGAACAGAGAGTAGAGGTAGTAAGAAGTATTTCTTAGTAATTGTGGATGATTTTACCAAATTTACTTGGGTAACATTCATGAAAGAAAAATCTGAAGCTCATGATGAAGTCAAAAGAATACTTAAGTGCATTCAGACTGAAAAAGAAATAAATGTTGCTAAGATCCGAAGCGATCATGGATCGAAATTCAAAAATTGTAATTTTGAGAAGTTCTGTAGTGATCATGGAATATCGCATGAGTTTTTCGCTCCTAAGACACCTCAACAAAATGTGGTTGTTGAAAGGAAAAATAGAGTACTTCAAGAGATGGCCAATGTAATGTTGAATAGCATGAAGTTACCTAAAAATTTATGGGCTGAAGCTGTTAACACTATGCGGTACATAATAAACCATGTTTACATTAGAAAATTAAAAGATAAAACAGCTTATCAACTGTGGTTTAACAAGAAACCTATAGTGAAATACTTTTGAATTTTTGGAAGTAAGTGTTATATTTTACGAGACCGTGAAAATTTAGGGAAGTTCGACACAGAGTGATGAAGGGATATTCCTAGGGTATGCTTTGATTAGTCGAGCATATCGTGTTCTTAACAAAAGAACTGGTGTCATCCAGGAATCCATAAATGTCATTATTGATAACCACTTAAACACACCAAACTCTAGTTCAGAAGATGATGAAGTTAACATAATTGAAAAACCTGACTCCTCATCTTGTTAAATCAATACTGAACTAGGATCAGTCAAAGACCATCCTACTGATTAAATTCTAGGCAACCCTCTCACTGGTGTTCGTACTCGAAAGCAATTGAAAAACATATGTAAATTATGTGTGTTTTACTTCCCAAATTGAGCCAGCCAATGTAAAAGAGGCACTCATTGATGAAAATTAGGTAGTTGCTATGCAAGACTAACTGAATTAATTTTTTGGAAATGACGTGTGGTATTTGGTTCCTAGACCATCTGATAAACATATAATTGGAACCAAGTGGATCTTCAAAAATAAATCTGATGAGTTAGGGAATATAATAAAAAATAAGGCTAGACTAGTTGTACAAGGGTACACTCAGATTGAAGGAGTTGATTATGATGAAACCTTTACCCTAGTAGCTCGTCTTGAATCCATCAGATTATTTATATCCATTGAGTTCTTTAAGAAGTTTAAAATTTATCAAATGAATGTTAAAAGTGAGTTCTTAAATGGTGATCTACATGAAGAGGTTTATGTTGAACAACCTAAGGGTTTTGAGGACCGTAAACACTCTAATCATGTGTATCGCAAAAAGGCACTTTATGGTTTGAAACAAGCTCCCTGGGCATGGTATGAAAAATTGACTAAGTTCTTACTAAGTCATAATTTTGTTATGGGGAGTGTTGGTAAAAATATTTTTATTAAAAAGTATAATGAACACATACTAATAATATAAATATACATGGATGATATTATCTATGGTTCTATTTACACTAACCTGTCTACTGAGTTTGCAGAGCTAATGAAATCCAGATTCGAAATGAGTATGGTGGGAGAATTGAACTACTTTCTAGGATTATAGGTTAAACAACTGGATGATGGTATCTTTATTTCTTAAACCAAGTACATCTTAAACCTGGTTAAGAAATTTGGATTTGAAAACAAGAAGAAATTCAATACTCCTATGAGTACGACTCTGAAACTCTTGAAAGATGCAACAGGTAAAAGTATAGATCCTTGATTATATCACAGTATGATTGGTAGTTTATTATTGTAACGTCATGAAATTCGGGGGTCGAGCATAACTCAGCTCCCGAGTTCCAAAACATCACTTATGCAACATATTTAATGATGAATGTATGTTGACTGTATTAGTGCATAAAACATGGAATAGATTAAGCCAAAACACAGATATAATTCAGGGATAAGTGAATAAAGCAAGCGGAAGACTTATAGAAAAATATGTGTATAAGTGTAAATCCCTGAAGTACATATACAAACCAGGTCGCATGAAAGTGTTATTTAACAAAATTATAAGTATCAAGTTACATCATTTAAATTCTCAAAAATAATCCCAGAGATCCCGCGCATCAGACCAAGGCTCGCTAGAACCCGTCTGAAAACTGCATATAAGAGAACGTAGCCTCATCATCATCCAGCTCCCGCTCTGCCTCAGAAGTCGCATCCACATCTGCAACATCAGAGCTTAAGATAGAGTCTGGTGGGTGTTTAACACTACCCCAGAAACGTAGGAGTGAGTAATCAACTCAGTGGAACAATAAGGCACTAGTTAACATGTTATCAGTTCAATCAAACAGTAATGATAAAGCAGGACAATTAAATAAATCCTAAGTACTCTTGTTAATGCAAAGATGTATGCAATATGATGCGTGCCCTCACGCGTACACCCTCAGCGTCTTCATCTTACGTTACGCATGACATCACCTCAAAGTGCGCCACATCTACAAAGCACATGCAAATGCGATGCATGGATATGATTACCAAGTTGTTATTAGTCCATTTCACACAGCAGGATTGGGAAGCTAAGATACCTTCCTCATATCACCATCCAAACAGTAATCCATACTAGGGTCGTCAATCCTAGATATCTCATACGATCATATGTTTGAGGTCGTAGCAAAGGGCTCGTCACCAATCAATGCACACCTTTCATGCCCTTACTACCACAGTTTGGCTCGTCACCTCCTTGCAGTATCCAGGTATGCTCGAGATCACTACAAAGGGCTCGTCACCAATCAATGTAGGCCGACAGCACGAATATAGTGTCCCATACCAGCATAATCGGCTCACGAGTTTAGTTGCTCACTGGTCACTACGGGGAGGCTCGTCACCCCAGTGTAGGCCGACAGCTCGACCACGGTGTCCCATACCACCATGTCCGGCTCATGAGTCTTAGCAGATCGAGGTACCATGGTTAATAGGATTTCACTGGTAAGTTCGGTACCCTAGATTCAAGCAGTAGCGTCCATACATGGTGAACATACATCGGACAATCGGGTTACTTGACGAACTTGACTAGCACGAGCGCACGTTGGGTTGAACGACATAGAGTGCGCAAACACTTCGTGTGGCCAAACCACTGCCGACAACTCTAATACGGCTCGGGTTCGTCTAATACGTCCTACGTGGCGAAAGCAATCTCAACCACGAACATAGAGTCGATTACCGATTTCTTGGACTAATGCATAGTCTCACACACCTTACACTACAACAGAAATTCATATGGAATGAAAAACAGTAATGGAACAACAACTTAAATCATGGTACATACGCATCAGAAGAATCTCAACTTAACATAAATGTAAGCATAGGTAATGCTTGAATTTAAATAACATGGAATGTAACTTGCATAAAGGAAATCATGCACATCAATAGGAGTGTTGAGAATCACTTCTCAACGCCCGCAATTAGTGTAACAAATTACACTTTAGATCATTCATGCATTTCTACAAACACTTAGCATACATGGAACAACATACATGACGTATGTTGAATTACATGCATGTTGACAATTCCTTTTACCAAAGAGTTGTCATACATGCATTTAGCATACATACATGACAAATAATCATGGCAAATATAAGTGCATATTTTATACATATACGGTACTTTATAAATACACATAGAATACACAAATCTCAATATAGCACATGCATATCAGGAAAGCAACGTAAACACAACATTTGGCATGTGAAATCTCATCCATAACAAGAATAAATCACTAACTGGCGTTGAAAGCCTTGAAAACCATAACCTATACACTTAAAGTCTGCACTTTAAGCAAAGCAAGAAGCACCGAACTGATTTAGACGAGTTGTCTTCGTCAACGGCGATAGGATACCCTAAAACAAGGATAGAAATGAGATACAACAACACCAAGACTAATCTAAGCTCTAACACAGGTTAGGGTTAGATTAACTTACCCTAAAATGAACTCAGAATCGTCAGAAGAACGATTCAAAGTGAAGGTTCAAAGATGAAGAAGAACAAGGAAGAATCCAAGATGATTCACCAACTTATCTCTCTCACTTTCTCTCTCTTTTCCACTCTTTTTCCAAGCTAGGGTTAGAGAAAATTCGTATGGAAAAGAGAGCTAGGGTTTAAGGACTATACATAGGCCTATATTTGATGAAAATAACCCCAGGGACAAGGTATACTTAGGTTATAACCAAAGCATGCCTTTCTCGATCCAACGAAGCACTTCTGGTGGGCCTATAACCACAAAAGGTCGGACTTAAGCTCCTTGACCATGGATCTAGGTCAAGCTGAGTTTTCATACCGACCGACTCTTCAGATCAGCCGTGGCGGACCACACTCAATTCAACGGTCACGGAATCTCGATCAGGTCCACAAGCACTAGGATATGCCTGGGCCAACTATCCTGATCAGAGGGTGAAATTGGGTCAGAATCCAACGGTCAGATAGCTTAAAATCGTCGCGCAAGCGACACGACTTAGATTTCATAAAAACTTAATAAATTCCAACTGTTCTCACACTCTTCACTCCGAACTCAAACAAATCGACCCAGAACATCACATGGACTTGATTTTCGAGGTGATGGTCAAGCCCAACTCGGTGACCGCAACAGCCTAAGATCATCGCTATCGGACTTTCGACGCGCGGTCCAGGTCCGATCCAGATCTTCCAAAAATTTCCCAGAACAACTGGATTTAGCGATGGATCTCAGATTTCAGAGTAACGTAGCGCTAACTAATCTACAAGTGATTGATGCGAATTTCATAAGCAATCGAGTATAGCGCTAATTACCCCAAAAACAACTACTTAAGGAAAGATTAGCACGAAAATTCCAAGTTTGTTACAATTATACTTAACTGCAAGTCGGCTTGATATTGCATTCTGCGTAGGTATCTATGCTAGATATCAATCAGATCCCAAGGAATCTCATCTTATTGCTGTCAAGTGCATTATTAGATATATCGCAAGTACGACTAATGTAGGTCTCTAGTATTCACGTGATACTAATGTTCAATTAGCTGGTTATACGGATGCTGACTGGGCTGGGAACATAAATGACAGAAAGTCTACCAGTGGTGGATGATTTTATGTTGACAATTGTACTGTTTCCTGGCACAGTAAGAAACAGAGTTTCGTATCATTATCCACAGCTGAGGCTGAATATATTGCAGTTGGAAATGCTTGTACCTAGCTTGTATGGATGAAACAAATGCTTAATGATTATGATATTACACACGATACAATGATATTGTATTGTGATAATTCTAGCACAATTAATATATCTAAAAATCCCATCCAGCATTCCCGTATGAAGCATATTGACATTCGGTATCACTATATTCGGGACTTAATAGAAGATAAAGTCATTTTGTTGGAATATATTCAAACAAAAAATTAGCTTGCTGACATATTTACTAAACCTCTTGTTAGAAATAGATTTTTCAAATTAATAATGGATATTGGTATGTGTAATTCTAATTGAATTTATCATTGTGTATTTGCATGTTTTTATTTGTATATTTTTGTGCAAATAATTGCTAAAAAAATAATAAGAAAAATAAAAATAAAAATTTGTATTTTTGATGCTTGCACGACCGATCGAGCACATACTCGACTAGTCGTGGCTCGACGGGTCGAGCATGAACTTGACTGGTCAAGTTGCGTGGTTGGAGGCCCTTTATGTGAGAGAAAAATCACTTTTTCCCATTTTTCTCTTCTTCCTCATCCGGCCCTCTTTCGACCCGTCGAACGCACCTTCGATTTGTGCTTGGTAAGTGCTCCATTTTTTATTTCCTTCCATATTTGGATTCATATTTGCATATCTTACTACATTTTGGTGTCGATTTGAGGTTTTTTCTTGATTTATAAGGGGTTTTAGCTCAAAATCTGATTTGCTTAAAATCCTACTTTCCATTTTTATTTTTCTTGCTTTGTATCTTGAAATGGAAGGTCATACGAAGAAGAGAGTTGCTCGAGTTTCCTCCTCTCGGTCTACACCTCTTGGGGTGAGAACCCTTCAACCACCCGAGGAAGACCTTGAATATGTGCGGGATTTTCGTACTCGGGAAATCATTGTTGAGCAAATTGTTAATTCAAATCATATAGCTCAGTTTAGCTTCTTCCCATCTTAGTGGCTGTAGGTTGGGAAAATATTTTGAATTGGGGCGGACTGGCATGCCACTCCATTGTGCAAGGAATGTTTGCTTGTATGAGCGACGTATCACTTGAAAAATTGACTTTCTCAATTACTTTTAGAGAAAGCACTTTTCAAGTTAATCGCCACCTAATTTCAGGTTTGTTAGATGTAAATGTGAATGATGATAGTATTCCTATACCTACTTTAGCCGATCAGTTGAATGAGTCGAAAAGGCGTATGCTCACCCAAAAATTATGTAACATGGACTCGGAATGGAGTGCGGGGATTGTTCTTCGAGCCAATCAAATGTTGCCCAAATATAGAGTCTTACATCACATTTTCATTGCAAATGTTTATCCACGGTCTGGCAATAAAGCTGAACTTACTTCTTTCATGGTTTGTATTTTGCATTCCGTTGTGTCGAGTATTCCCATCTGTCTTCCATCTTTGATATGTTACATTATTATCCAATACTGTCTTCATCCGGGCCACAGATATATTCCCTTTGCTTATTTGATGACCACCTTAGCCTTGCATTGCAATGTGGTCATGCCATCTGGTGAAGCCCCTGTTTCAGTTCTTCCATTCAACAACTCAAATATAAATAAGATGAATTTGAAACTGAATCCTGGCCAAAGGGATGAGGGAGTAGAGAAAGTTGGAGAAGATGATGCTATACCAATTGACACTATGATGGAGGATATATTTGATGAACATGAATCTGATGATGTTGAGGCTGATCCTGATTATCAGCCACCTCAGTATGATGAGCGTCTTAGCTCTTTGGAGGAGAAGGTGGATGCTTTGAAAATTTCTCAAGACAATTTGCATGCGAGTTAAAAATCGTCTATGAAATATATGCGAAAGTACTTTCATCACATTACCAGAGGACTTCGTTAGATTGATCCATCTATTCCACCTCCCTCTTCTTCTGGATCAAATTAGTGATCTTTATCTTTATGTTTTGGGCATGTATAACTTGGATTACTACTTTATCTTTTGCTGGACTTGTATGACTTCTTGATATTCTAGATTACTAACTTTATGACTTTTATTATCATATCTTCATATTGTTTACACTCTGATTACTTTAACGTTTCATTTGATTCTTAGTCTACTTCTATTATCATAATCACAATTATGGTTGTTTACTATTATTATCTTCCTTTATCTAGTTGTGACAAAAAGGGGGAGAATTTGATAGGCTTCGTGGTTATGGATTGGTGTATGGTGTAGAGATGCATTTTTTTTAGATATATGTATTTGTTGTTAATACAGGTTCTCTACAAGTCACCAAGGCTCAAATTGAGGGGGAGTAGATTGAGGAGGAGTTTCTTTTTGGAAAGAGTGTTAAGTTATGAAGTGGAATTGTGAACTTGTGCATTATGTATAGGTTAATCTTTCAAGTTGGTTTTGTCACAAATTTGACAAAGGGGGAGAATGTAAGTGTTGTATTGTATATAAAGCACCCTTTGTCGTTAAATTTCATTGTGACAAATCACTTTGATTTGACGGACTTGTTCATGTGATGGAAAGTTTACCTTCAACTGAAGTGATGGAAAGTTCACCTTCAAGTGAAGATATGCTAAACTCAAGTCATGAAGTTTGGTCAACTTCAAGTATTGCTTCAAGTCTAAGTGCAAATACAAGTGTACAAGATCAAGTTTAGGAACTTCAAGTGTACAAGATCAAGTTCAAGAACGTCAAGTACAAAGATCAATTGAAAGCAACTAAAGTTACATGGTTCATTGTTCAACTTTCAGTTATATATGACCCTATAAAGACCTTAGGATTAGGTCATTCATATTACATATTTTATATGAGTTATTATGCTTATTATAGGCTTTGCTTTGACTAGTCTTAGCCTATGTTGGACTAGTCCAGACTCTGGCTTGACCAGTCCAGGGTTTGTCCTGACCAGTCTAGGAAAAATCTCAAAATTTTGGATTTTTCTGGTAGGGTCACGGCCAGTCTAGCACCCTGCTTGACCAGTCGTGTGAACAGTGCTCGATTAGTCGAGTAGGGCTCGACTCGAACTCTAGCAACATTTTGGACCCCACTTGACTAGTCGAATGTCATGCTTGACCAGTCGAGGGTCCGTTTTATCCGATTATGCCAGAATTTTTGAAATTTGGTTGTTCTCAGGACCAGTCGAGGCTGACCTTAGACCAGTCAAAGGAACCGTTTTTCTGCCTATAAATAGAGGTCTTTTCTCATTATTTTTCATTCATTCCAAGCTAAATCAAGCCACCACTCTAAGAGAAAAGTCCCCATCATTGTCAAGTTATTGACCGGTAATTTTAGTTTCTTTTATAGTTTATTTGATTATTTCTTGATCTCTTTGATTTCAATCTTACTTTGTAAAAGGGAGTTCTTCTTTACCCTTTCGAGATCCAAGGAATTCAATCAAGTAGCCCAGTTTTAAGCTTAATTAAAATTCATTTAGAACCTAGAACCCTTCTATATGTGTGTTGGACATTGAACATTCTCATTTACAAGTGAAGCGGTTTTACCAGGCTACATCAAGCAGAAGCTTTAGATAAGTATATTTTTTGCTTTTTGGTTTGGGATAAGCTAGAAAATCTCTTGTGGTTTTGACTGAGATAAGCCAGAAAATCTCTGCCCGGGGTTTTTAATTATGATAACCCATTGAAAACACAATAGTAAAGGTTTAAGGTGAACATTGGAAGACCTTCTTTCATAGTGAAAGCCAATATCACGTGGGTTGTGATTATTGGGAGTGGAGTAGGTGTGGCTATTTGTGAACAGTTGGTGTACACACCGAACCACTATAATTCTTGGAGTTATGGTGGATGATGTGGATGATGATGTATGTGTGTTGAATGTTTGTATCTCTTTCATATACATGTGGTGAATGTTGTAATAGTTGGATTCCTTTCTATTGCTTCTTGTTTTAGTTAGAGTTTTTGATCCTTACCGAGTTTAAGACATCAGGTTGTCCTACCATAAACTTTGGTTTTTGGTGTAAGGTTGTCATTTGAACAACGTTTGTATCAACCTCTCAATACTATTGCAATTGAGATTGGTATTTGTTTCAGCTATCTGCTTTTATATTTGGCATAGTCTTACTCACCCCCCCTGTAAGGCTTGTATCATATTCAGTACCATTCCTTAGACTTCCACAATCCTCTCCGTTGAATTTCGGGAACCCGCGACCTGTAGTCGGCATTTGCACGCTACCCTAAGTCGCATCCCGTAAATCTGAATCGACTCAACTTGAAACCTATATCTTAACAACCGCGCTGTTGCCGTGGTTCCAACGCCTCGTCTTGCACACTAATGCGATACCCATGTTAGGAGTTGTGGGCTTGCGTTTATTTCGAAGAAACGCTGCGCATTTGCGAATCCCGAGAGAATCTTTACCCAAACATCACATCAATTAATCAAGTACTAGTCAAGTACACAACCCATCACACCCATCCCTCTCTTACACAAGCCATCCCCAAAGTCAACTCTCTCTTACACACCCATACCTCTCATCCCATCTCTCCTTACACAACACCATCTCTCTCTCCCATCCATCACTCCATTTCATCTTATCTCCCTCCATTTCCCAAGCAACAATGAGAGAAAAAGACTAAGGAGAGAAAAGAGAACCTAAGATCAAGGCCCACTTTCCTACCTCCAAATCTCACCATCCAACCCTTCAATCTTTATCATCCTTCATCAAAGAGGGAGCTTAGGAGCTAAGGATTTCAAGGAGCTAAAGAAGAGGACCATATGTGGGTGTTTATAGGATTAGATTGTGATTTTTTATGATGGGCCAAGTGGGGCCTACCAATTGATGGTATGGATCTCACTTTAGACCCTAGGTGTGGCCGATGGCCCACCATGATCCATATGTTCATCCCATGATGGGGCCATTCTCCATGGACCCATTATGATGTTTATTTTCCTATTGCTTGAAGGTCATCTAGACCTTACATTTGATTGGTGGAAAAGAGATTTCCACCGTTGATTTTTATGATTTAAGGGCCCATATTTGGTGGAACCCATTTGATGTATGCATTGTAATTGCTAGAGGAGCTCATAGTGGTGGAGCTTCTCTGCTACATGTCTCTCTCTCTCTCTCTCTCTCTCTCTCTCTCTCTCCCTCTCTCCTTCTATCTCTCTTTTTCCCTATTAATGGCCCACCTAATTGCATGATTTTTAACCACGCTGTCCATTTAGTGGACCCGATCGCTATCCACAATGGGCCCACCTTGCTGACCTCCCTGCTATCCGTTTGGATAAGCTTGGGTGAAGGGAAATGAAAAATATCAGTTTAATCTAAATAGGTGGGCCATACCACGTGGACCCCACCTTATATATGTATTGCATCTGCACCGTCCACAGTAGGTGTTGCTGGAGAGGCAAAACGTAATACCAGCTTGATTCAACTCTGGTGGGCACACTCTCGTGGACCACATCTTGCTGCACGTGTGGATCCCCACTGTCCATCCAAATATCAGGTGGTGCACATTGTCCAGACCCTAGACATGTGACCCACATGATGTAAGTGTTTTATTCAAATTGTCTGTCCGTTTGAAGGACGTGGGACCCACCCCACACGTGTTGCACGTGTGGGGGGTGGGGTCCACCTTGATATATGTAGTTTGCATCCACACCGTGCATTTGTTGGGATGATGGGACTCCA
This sequence comes from Magnolia sinica, assembly GCF_029962835.1. NCBI lineage: Eukaryota > Viridiplantae > Streptophyta > Magnoliopsida > Magnoliales > Magnoliaceae > Magnolia > Magnolia sinica. The sequence continues at coordinate 67,295,727 of NC_080578.1, forward strand.
CCATGATGTATCTGTTAATCCAAGTCATCCATCTAACGCTGGGCCAGCAGCCCAGCAGCATATAGCGCTAGATTGACATTAGCAAGTCCCGTGGCTTGATCATGAGGCAAGTGTTATATCTAAACCGTCCATTTGCTAGCTAGCCCAGCTATATACTTGCTGGATTGACGTCAACAAGTTTTATGGTCTGATCATGATGTATGTGTTTTACTCGTGCTGGCCAATAGTGGTGAGGCCCACCTTGTGATATGTATTGAATACCCACACTGTCCACATGGGGCTAGCTATGATGTATGGGTCTTATCCACATCGTCCAACACTCTAGACGATGGAACCCACCTTGAATGTATGTGTTTTCCCATGCTGTCTATGGGCTGGGACGTGAGGTCCACATGATGTATATCCACACCGTCCACTACTGGACGTGGACCCCCACCATATGTATATGGGCCATCTAGACCATCCAGATCATGGGATCGACCATTATGTATGAGTTTTATATCCATGCCATTCGTCCACTTTGTTGGACGCAGGGCCACCTACCGTAAATGCAAGGCCCACCTGTCGTACGTGCAGGGCCCACCTGCTGGCTGTGCAGGGCCCGCCTGTGATACATGAGGCCTAGATTTAGGCAGACCCAAATTTCAGCTGGACTGACGTCCAGTAGGGCCTATTGTAATGTATGTGCATTATATCCACTCCATCTATGCAGTTCGTGGCCCACCTGAACGGGTCCCACGCTCTGATGGGCCGTCCCTAGGTGAGGCCCACCATTTATATGGTTTTATCCAGGCTGTCCATTGCTGGATGCCCAGCAGGTCCAGCAAGTTGGTGGGCTGGACGTCTAGCCAGTGGCCCATGTTGTTGTATGTGTTATATACATGTTATCCATCCCTTTTCTCAGGGTCGTGGGCCCCATTGAGAAGCAGGCCCAATCCCAAGTGGACGACACTAGGGAATGGTGGTGATTGAGCGCTTATTGAGGGGCTGACCTGTAAGGCCCACCTTGATGTATATGTTATGCATGTTGTCCATCCATTTTACTAAATCATGGGCTGCCCCATTAGGCGTAATGTGATGTATTTGAGGCTCATGATTGAGGCCCAATGTGACGTATACCCGGCCCATGTGTTAGGGCCCATTGTGATGCATTTATGGCCCATGTATGGGGCCCATTTTGATGTACATGAGGCACATATATAGGGCCCATTGTGATGTATACCCGACCCATGTGTTAGGGTCCATTGTGATGAATATGCAGCTCGTGTATGGGGCCCAATGTGATGCATGTGAGGCCCATTGTATGTGTGAGACCCACCATGACGTATGTGGTACACACATGGCTCATCCATCTTTCTAGATATTTAGAGGGCCGAGGGCCCCGTAGTGATTCCAATTCCAATACCAAGTGGACTGTACCTTAGCACAATGGTGGTTAAATGTCCACTGTTGTAAACTACTCTAGGGCCCATTGCCAAGCCCACTTCTACCCTTACCCTAGTGGGCTAACCCAAACCATTGCTCCCCCACTTATGTTAGTAACACCCATTGGGCTAACCCAAACTGTTGGACCCCCATTGATGATGGTACTTCCCACCATGCCTTGTAGAAATTATCCAAACCTTGGAGCCCGCATTATGTTCTTATCGGGCCTCCCATAGTAATGTGGCCCATCTAGATGCATGTCTTACCCAAGTTTAGTGACCATACCCAAGGCCCACTTAAGTGTTAGACGGACTACCCAATCTGCTTGGAAGGACACATTGTCCTAGATGTATAGACCCCACCAAGCCACCTTGTGCACGTATCAGGCTCCTCGTAGGAAAGCCCAACTTATTACATGATAAAGAGGGTGAGGAAGCCCACTTTTTATACATAGATTCACCCTCTTAACTCACCTTGTAGTACACCCACTTGACTCACCCCATGAGACACATCTTATCCTTGTATCTAGTTGCTAGGACCTCGGTGTCAAGTATATATCATCCACACCATCCATTTACTTCTTTAGGACAAGTGTGAGGCCTATCTTGACGTTAGTACACCATCACCTCTTGCCATAGATGGAAGAATATGTGGTACCAGATTTAATATATTCACCATATAGAGCCTATCTCGATGTATAGGTGAGATCCGCCGTCCTTCCAGTGGACCTTGTCTTGGAAGATATGATATATCAGTACAATGGAAGGCTAATGTTAGTATAACGTGGGAGATGCCGCATGGACTCCTATTGTTGTAGAAGGAGCATGTTGTTTAGTTTATACTCTTGGTATGTGACATGCCGGTGAAGGTCGATTATGGATTATTGTTGTCTGCCTTATCAGATAATCATGCCTATGTACTTTATTACATCATGGTACATGCCCATATACATCATATGTATGCTTATTATAAGGAGTGACTGATCATAGCATGTGCCATTGGGCTAGTTTATTATGGGACTCCTTGTGAGATGGAGTGGCCTCACATGAGTGTGCACAGGTTTGATGCATGACTGGATAGTATGACTCATGCATCTCGCGTTTGTGTGATATGATCACTATTCAACCTAGCAACATTAGGGCTGTGGCATCTGCAGGCATGTTGTGGATGGACAGATGGGACACCAGAAATGTTTGGTTCGAACATCTGGGCATGTTAATTGTCCGTGGGTGAAAGTCCTTAAACCTCCATGGCCAGGAGACGCTCTAACATTTAGACCGAGTGGCTACATGAGCGCATGAGGGCCGTATACCATTAGGTCACGTCAACCACTGTGTTGTAGTTGGTTGGAAGTGGGTGTGGCTTTATCTCCCAAGTGAGGGGGTTGTAAGCTAGGCTGAGTTTGATCAGCTCATGAATGGGTCCGCTATCAATGAGCTGTGCTGATATTGGTAGGCGGGTAGTGAGGTCTCTTTCACTCACTTGGTTGCATGACTAGGGAGGCAGCAGATAGTGTGGAGTGTACTAGACCCCAATGATGATCTCAGAGATGTACGGTACTGATATGTGGACTTACTGAGTAGTTGTATACTCAGCATCTTATTCATTCACTATCCACTCGGGTTGGTGGTGCGTAACTAGATCATTATGCGTACCATTGCAATGGCCATGATTTCGGTTGGGTACGCGACTAACCTAAGATCAAGAGTTTACCACATTGTATCCAACTATCCAAATCAGGTATGGGCCAGTTTGGATAGAAGTCCCTTGTGATGAACCCCATAGCTTCCGATACTACGTACTATCATCCTGACTTCACACTCCAGCTTGGTCATTCCTTTCACACCACATATTGCATTGCATCCTCAGCACATCACGTTTGGTTTACTATGCTTCTGTATATTGCATATCTTGAATAAGGTTGATGGTATTATAGACTCGCTAGTATTAACATATTGCATTACATCCGTGACATATGGCATTTGGGTTGCTATGTTTCTGCATTTATATGGCCTAGATGAGGTTGATGGTAATCATGGTTCGTTAGAAATTGTATATTGCATTGCATCTTCGACATATGATATTTAACTCTTTATGACTCCGCATTTGCATAGCTGATCTGCATTACATACTCTGATATTTGTGTGCTTGGCACTTATCTTGTGCACACACTTGCATAGCTGATCTGCATTACATACTCTGATATTTGTGTGCTTGGCACTTATCTTGTGCACACAATTACACCACCCTCTAAGCTTTCTATAAGCTTATGCACGACCGTTGCATGCAGGTGTCGTTAGATTGTAGCAGCATTGAGGCAGGAGCTAGTGGCAAATCACTTTGGAGATTTTATTATTTTTATATTTTCCTTTCAACATTGTACTCAAATGTTTATATTAGTGGATATGTGGTGTTGATCTAGTCATTTGTGACATGGTTATGCTTGTGGTTATGCTCCTTTACAAAAAAAATCACATTGAAAATCCTTCTTGTAGGATCCCAGGATTGAAATCTGGCGTATGGGCACTGGGAGCCGAGAATGGGGTACTACGGAGGCTGTTGATGCTAGATTCGGCAATCGAAAATTCTGTGAGCCCGGTTTTCAAGTTTGGGGCATGACACCCCCTTTAGGACTGAGAGCTCGCCCTTCTCACATGTATACACAAGGACACAACTAGGAGCCTATACAAGGCAACCTATGCCTACACAAGGCAATACGTCTTACACAAGGACAAGGTATTCTCCCATTAGAGGCCTACAAAATGTCTTGGCGAGTTTGTCACTCAAACTCTGAATCCCAATCCTACATAAGAAAAGGGCTTCAGACTTGATGAACTCTGTATACTTACAAATAAGTGAGTAAGCCACTTTCTCGCACAATTTGAAGATAATCTTCTTGTTGATGAAGAGTCTTTAGCTCCCTTGAACTGCAACCGCTTATGATGCTTTAAGTAATGCTTCGAGATTGTAAGGTTTAGGGTTTGGACCTATTTTCTCTATTAAATGATATGAGTTAAATACCTAGAGAAGATTCCCATGAGAAAGCATTCAAGAGTTCCAGTACAATGATTTACCTTTGAGAAGTGCTAATGGAAACTCAATGAATGCCAGAGTTCAAAATTCATTCCAGGTAAAGAAGATGACAATAAATGCCCGTGCTATGGATTGAATGATGAACTCTTATGCGAAACAAAGTATTGAGGATGAGGGTATGATCTATTACAATAACTCTCTTAAGATTCCTTCAATTCTTACTCTTTTTGCTAAGAAGCAACCCACTGGTATATATAAAGAAGAATCCCAACGGTAAAAAAATGGCCAGAAATCTGTCATTATCAATGTTATTAAGTGGTCTTCAATTCCATCGAAATTTGAACTTCGATGTTATCGATCCTTCTTCGATTGCATCGACTTCCTACTGTTTCGACAAGAAACAAATACATTCAATTTGGGGAATTCATTTACTCAATAATTAACAAAGGACAATAGAGAGAATAATCAGTATATTGATTTAATCTGAATTCATTTATATCCTTTATCTCCTTTGATTCAAAGTAAAGCAGTTACACAATTTAATACAAATATCAAATATTCTATGTTAATTTCTGCAGCATCTCGGATCGCATCATGATCTTCAATATGGATCTATGATTGTGATGGACTAATATTCTCTCCAATCCAACTAATCCCATGTTTCTAATATCACTCAGGCTATGTTGGTTGTTCACTTAATGGCTCCTTAATGCAGAATTGTTATGCGCCCACAACGTTGTGCGGCCATGGGAGTTGTGTGCCCACTTGGGTTGTGCGCCACACAACGACTTCCTCCAATACCTGAGTCTTTTTGAAGTCTGGATCTCTCTCAGCTATCCTGATATTGCTCCAATGAATCATACATGGGGGATAGTGGGGTATATATAGCCTCCCACACGTGCCAACATCCCACCGGATCTGTTGTGTGCCAACATCTATTGTGTGGTCCCCTTCTTTGTACACCACACAACTCTTCTCTCCTTGTAATCTTCATTGTGCGCTGCACAACTCTTCTCTCCTTGCAATCTTCATTGTGTACCGCACAACTCTTTTAGGGAAGAGTGCTCCTTTTGTCTTTAGGATTCTTGTATTTTCTCCTGATCATTTTATGCCTCAACAGATGCTCCCTTGATCTTGTATTTTCATCTTTTCTATTTACAAAACAAGAAAATGTGGGATCAATCTTTGATAATTTGCATTTTCCCTTCAATGTGCGTAATCACATGTCTGCGCACAACATATATTTGCACACAACATAGCCTTAAAAGCCTATATAAGCCAGCCTGGGTCTTCATTCCACTCATTCAAACTTCACACCCATCTCCCTCTGTGCGCTATCCTCTTCTTCACAATAGCTTTTTGTGCACAACAATCACCTGCGCATGACAACTTGTGCACAACAAAACTTGCACACAACTGGATCTTCCGCACAATAAAAACTTGCGCGTAACTAGTCTTGCGCACAACTCGACCTTGCACACAATCAGAACTTGTGCACAACTGGACTTCGCAGTTTAAAATTCTCGAAGTGTTTTGATCTTTTAACGAATTCTCCTTACTTCTACAATGGCCCATTCCAAAAGACCTTGCACTTCCCCAGACCGACATGCCGCTGAATCTTCAGACCCTCAACCACCTGAAACTCATTCTCAGAAGAGGGCCAAGTCTTCTAAAGACTATTCCTCCCTTTTCAAATCGCCAGCCCTGCTGATAATCAATTTCACTAATCGAATCTATCGCCTGCCTGATCCTATCCATGATGCCGTGCTAATGAGAGAGCTGGAGGGACCACCCATGGAGGGCCATGAGTCTGACTGGGAGAACTGGCTGAAATCTGCCGCCAACTTTCGAACAAACAATACTCTCCCTACTCCTGCCGAATCTTCCCCTCCTCCCTCTATTTCGAAGAACAAGAAGCAAAAGAGTAAAGGCGAAATCCTCTAGGAGAAGATACGAGAACATAATAAGAGATGTTATCAAAATGTTTGGGACATGATCAAATCTCATGCAGACATGATCAAGTTCAAAAACCCTTATAAAGATGAGACTGTCATCATTCCCTTGAACCTTCAGCGTCACTTCTTTATGATTTAAAGTGAGCCATCTGATCATATGACGCAAAATCAGCTTCTATATGCAGCGAACTGGGTTATAAAAGAGCCAAAAATTCTGGAAGGCTATCTTACGAAAAAATGTCTAGTGTAAAAGACCAGGCAAATATCATATATGCACTTCCTCACTTCATGCTATAACCCCCACATTTGTATCCTACCCATTACTTCGAAATAGTCCAGCAACACTTTCGCGACCGTGACTCTTTGTGGGGAAAGGACGAATTCAGGACATGTGGCCTCTTAGCCCAACGTCAATTCTACAGTTCATGGGTCGGGGAAATTCTTGAAAAATACAAAGGAGTCCTTGTTGTAATGAATATATATGTAGCTATAGAAGTCACCTCTGATTTCTTCCACAAAGACACTCTAATTTACAAAGGCTTCTTGAAGCATTGGTCTTCTACCACAAATTCCTTTCATCTTCCAATCGGTGAAGTGAGCATCACTCTGTGGGATCTTCACCGGATGACTGGCCTTCCCATCACTGGCTCTTTTCTGGATGAGTATATTCCCACAAACGAGGAGTTTGCTTATGTCGCTCTCGGTAGAACGCCTCACATTTTCGCTTCCACTATTGAACTCTTCCGTGAAATGTCACACTTCCCTGATGTTCATAAAATATCCCCACTCCAGTGGCTCACACATTTCTCGAGATACCTATGGTATATACTTTCAATACATCTCTTCTCCTTTTATATACATTTTCATGTTTTTCTCATATTTCTCTTCTCATCAGGTTTTCTGGAAGCCACTCCCCGGAGCTGGAATCCGCCGTAGAAGAATAAGAGGTCCAACCATTTTCACCCTAGAAACTGAATTAGCTGTTGTCCTGACATATTTGTTAAGACTGGTTGTCATACCTAGCTCGAAATGGTTGGACTCCATTTGCCCAACTTTATTTGTAGTGGTAAGGGCCCTGACAGAAGGTAAAAGGAAATATTCTTTAGATCCTGCCGTCCTATGCTCTCTGTATAGAGCTTTTAAGAATGTTGTAATGCATTGCTCGAGGCCAGTAGTTGGTGTCAGGCCCATGTCCTAGTGACCGTTCCGTTCCGTAGGGTTCTGCAGTCCTCTCGGTCGAATTCCAGTGACCCGCGACTTGTAGATTGCATTTGCGTGTGACCTTAAGTCATATCTCGTAATCTCGAGCCGTCTCGACCCGAGACCTGCGCCATTGCGACCACGCCGTCGTTGCAGTTTCGACGCCGCGTCTTATGCGCCAATCCAACGTTTAGATCATAAGTTATGGGTCGTGCATGATTCCGGCCATTGATCGCATGAGTGTGGGACCCACCTATCCTGATTGCACATTTCCCTAGGCTATGAGGATGACCTCACCTACCTACCTAGCTACCTACCTACCTACCCTACCCTAGCCACCCTAGCCCCATGCATGCTAGGCATGCTCTTACATGAAATGATGCCCTCTCTTCCCCAAACTAATTATAGCCTTACAAACCCATCATTACACCACTACAACTCCCTCTTTCCCTCTCTTTCTTCCTCATTCCTCCATTGTTAGCAAGAGAAAGACCCATCCCAAAGAAAAAAATCCAGCAACCTCAAGCTCCCTAATCCCCCATATCCAACCCTCCAAACCTCATCTCAACCATTAAAATCCCTCCCATGAAGATAAGAAGACCCATTGGTGGAAGAAGAAGTCCAAGATCATAGGTAGGTGCTTTTTCTATGATTAGATTGTGTTTTCTTACATGGATTTTCTAAGTTTTCTAGCACGAGGCAACTAGGACCCACCAACTAATGGTGAGGATCCTACCTTGACCTCTAGGTGTGGCTAATGGCCCACCTTGGCTTGCATGCATGAATCCATGGTGGGGCCATTCTCCATGGACCCCACCTAAGGCCACCTAGGCCTGATTTATGTGGTGGGAATAGGATTTTCCCCCCATTAAATTTTTTTATGTATGACCCACCTATTTTGGGCCCCATTGATGTATGTTGTGGGTTCTTGAGGGGCCCATAGTGGCGGGGTCTCTTCATCACACGGTCTCACTCTTCTTCTCTCTCTTTCTCTCTCTCCCTTTCCTTTGATAATGATGGTGATGTATGTGTGGCCCACCTAATGTTGCATGAATGGGACATCAACACCGTCCAGATTTTTTTGGACATTCAGATTTTCTAGGCTATCTTGTTGACCACTGTTGGATAGGTCTAGATGAAGGAAACCACAAATATCAGTTTTGTTCAAAGCTGCTGGTGGGTCCCACACGTGTGGACCTACCTCGTGCATGTGGCAATCTGGACCATCCATCAGCTGGATAGCCAACAGCTGGATGCTACCATTGACGTCAGCAAGTTTGGTGGGCCCATTATGAGGTATGTTTTATACCCATACCGTCCAACCATTTGGCACGTGTGGGATGGGACCCACCTTGATGTATCTGTTGTATACCCAAGCCGTCTGTCCATTTGGAGACGGTGGGTCCCACTGCTATCTGAAGTCAACAAGTTGTGTGGCCCCATCATGATGTATGCGTTGTGTCAACTGTCTGTCCAGGATGAGGCCCAACCCACATGTGTGGGTGGGTCTCACCTTGGTGTATTTGGACGGTGGCCCACTGCTGACTGACGTCAGTAAGTTATGTGGGCTACCATGATGTATGTCATGTAGCCACACCATCCATCTGTATTGGACGTGGTCCCACCCCACACGTGTGACACATGTGGGGGTCGGACCCACCTTGATGCATGTATTTTGTATTCACATCGTCTGTGTGGGCCGTGACGCATGTGTTTTATATCCACCGTCCTTGCATGTGGGGCTCACCTTGATGTATGTTTGTATATCCAGCTGTTTATCCAGTTGGGTTAGATGTGGGCCACCATGCTGTATGTATTTCATCCTCGCCATGCAGTTCGGCTAGACGTGGACCCCATCGTGATGTACATCTGCACCGTTCGTGGGACGTAGGGCCGCCATGATCCATGTGCTAGACATTCGCACCATCCAGGACAGTGGTCCACCCAGATGAATTCGTTGTATATCCAGGTTGCCCATCCATTTTTCCTAGATTATAGGCTACCCCATTGGGCCCATTTTGGTGGTACAATAAGCCCACCTTGAGGTATATATTGTAGGCAGTCTGTCCACCTAATTTTTTGGACTATATGGGCTGCTCCATTAGGCCCACTATGATGTATGTGATGCACCCATTACCCATCCATTGTGCCTAACCCATGGGCCCTTATGTGTGGCCCAATAAGATGTATTGGTGGCCCTTTTGTAAGGCCCATTATGATCTTTTTGAGGCCCATGAGTGAGGCCCAATGGGATGTGTATGAGGCCCTTGTGTGAGGCCCAATGAGATGTATTTGTGGCCCAATGTGATGCGTTTAAGGCCCATTTGATGAGGCCCCATGTGATGTATTTATAGTCTTTGAATGAGGCCCAATGAGATGTACTTGCGACCCATATGTGAGGCACAATTTGATGTGTATGAAGCCCATATGATGAGGCCCCATGTGATGTATTTATGGTCTTTGAATGAGGCCCAATGAGATGTACTTGCGACCCATATGTGAGGCACAATTTGATGTGTATGAAGCCCATATGATGAGGCCCGAGCGATGTATAAGGCCCATATGATGAGGCCCGATGTAGTGTATGAGGCCTATTTGGTAAGGCCCAAAGTGATGCATATGTGGCCCATGAGTGAGGCCCATCGTGATCTACATTAGGCCCTTGTGTGAGGCCATGGGCCCATTATATGTTAGGCTCTATGTGGGCCACTGCTAGAGAGCAATGTTGGTTAAATGTCCAAATTGATGGGCAATGATGGTTAAATGTCCACACTATGACCTTCCCTTAGGCCTTGTTAGGGCCATTCTCATCATTCTCTTAGTGGTTAACCCAAATCATTAGGCCCCATCGATGTTGCATAGTCCATCATCACCGTAGACGGATGGACCCGTGCTATCGGATTGGTATATCCACGACCGAGGGCCGATCTTTATATTATGGTTTAGATCGACGGATCATCTATAGATTCCTGCCTTGCATATAGGCCGATTATTAAGGTAGATTATTGATGCCGATTATGAGTATGTGACAGCACAACGTCATGATACATGCCCATACGCATCATCTGCATGCTTGATATGAGATGTGGTTGACCATTGCATATGACATTGGGCAGGTTGTTCATAGGACTCCCTGATAGGTGGAGTTGTCCCACATGAGTGCACGGCATGCGTAGGATTGATGCATGACTGGACTGTGTGACTCATACACCTTACATTAGGTGATTGTGATTACTGTTCGCCTTAGCGACATTAGGGCTATAGCCTCCACAGTTATAGCACTGTTGGCAGGATTGCATATCGAAAACTCTGTTTATGCACAGGGGTGCGTAGGATGTCCTAGGTGAAAGTCTCCAAACCCTTATAGTACCATAGATGATGCTCCAGTGCCTAGACTGAGTGGATGTATGAGCACATGAGGGCTGAATACCAGGAGGTCATGTCTCTCACTGTGTCCTAGTCGGTTAGAAGGGGGTGTGACCTTACCCGCCTGAGTGAGGGGGCAATATCTAGGTTGAGTTTGACTAGCTTGAGGAATGGGTCTACTATCGACAAGCCGGGCCTGATATTGGCAGGCGGATAGTGAGGTCTCTTTCACTTACCCAGTTATGCATTCGGATAGGGGCGGTAAGTTGGCGTAGAGTGTAATAGAACCCAATGATATCCCAGAGATGAGCTGTATGATTATATGGATTCTGATGAGGATTGGTATGCTTGAGTTGCATCTTGCATCTCATAGCCTTGGTATAGCCGATAACATTCATGCTTTACATCACATCATAGCCTTGGTATGACCGATAACATTCATGTTTTTCATCGCATCATAGCCTTAGTATGGCCGATAGCATTCATGCCTTGCATCACATCATAGTCTTGGTATGACCGATAGCATTCATGCTTTACATCGTATAGCCTTAGTACGACTAATAGTATTCATGGATTCGCCAGCATATTCCGCATTACTCTGATACTGCATTCCGAGCACGCTTATATTTTGTACACACTTACACCACCCTCTAAGCTTTCTATAAGCTTATGCATGATTGATGCGTACAGGTGATGCTAGGCTGTAGCTGAGCAGGAGCATGAGCGTGCCGCGGAGCTTTAGGAGATTTTGGTTATTATCACCATTGTATTTCCCTTTATGCGCATTGTATTTCAAAGTTTTTGATCATAGTGGATTTTGTGATGGTATTCTTGTTGTTATTGTTCGTGGGTTATGCTATGGTTATGTTAATTATTAAACAATCTTATGTTGAAAATTCTCCTTGCAGGATCTCATGATCGGAACCTGGTGTATGGGTGATGGAAGCTGAGAATGGGGTACTACGGAGGCTGTTGGCGCTGGATTCGGCGATCGGGAATTTTGTGAGCCCGGTTTCTGAGTTTGGGGCGTGACAGGAGTTGGTATTAGAACATAACTTGGGAATAACTTAGGTGCCCGATTCGGCACCTCTTTGTGGATACCAAACAAGGTGCCTGATTGAATTCTATGGTAAGACCGAACGTGATTCCTGTCTCCATAGAATTCAGGCACATTTTCACCTGCTCTCTCCTCCGGCAACTGTCTACAAGAAGCTCCCAACGTTTTTCATCTGTCTATGAATTTTTATAGGGGCTTCCCTTCTCTCTGTCGTACTGAAGCTAATTCTATGATACTACGTCACGTTCTGATGAGAAGAAGTTTGACATGAATGCGTCTTGCATTTGGTCCCAAGTTCTCATCGATCCTAGTGCTAAACTGGAGTACCAACGAAATGCCTTGCCTGTCAGAGATGACCCGAACAACCGAAGGTAGTATTGTGGCACTGTAGAGAAGTTCCCTGTGTTGGTGATGAAGTGCATTAGATGATCTTTCGGTGATCCGTCTCCGTTGAATTTCTAAAAATCGGGGTGCTTGAAATCGGTTGGGAAAGGGATATCTTCCACCTCTCTTAGATACGGTGTCTGATATTTAAACCTTCCGATATTCTCACATTCCCTTTTTGTCCTGACGGCTTTCTCGATGACCTGTTGCACTTCCTCTTGAGTTATTGTCCTTGCCATAGGAGTGGACCCGAGTGATCCTATTCTTGGCGGTTGGGAGCCTTCAGGTTGTCGTTCTCGTCCATTCATGTTACCCATCATTGGAGGAACTATCATTTGGGCTACATTGTGTGCAAGAGTTGTTAGGGCCTCTTGGAGATTCCTACATTCCTCCATTAGCGTTCTTTGTGCCTGTGCCATTTCAGTCATACAATCTTTTGTAATAAGCGGTGGGCCTTGGCTTGTTCCGACCATACATACGGTAGCCTCTTCGTTCCTTGTCGAAGTTGTGGTCGGAGTAGAATAGGAATATATCGATGCAATGGGGCTCACTAAAAGAGGAGTTTCATCTGGTTTTCCTTTACTTCCATAGCAGTTGGTCAATTGAGGTGATATGGAGGCTGGCGAGCTTGTCAGCAATGACTTACCTTTCTATCCCTTTGTCCATCGAGCTCCTCCAACCGGCAGGGCTGGAAAATCGTGTGTCGACAGCGGAGAAATGGTTTTCTAGGGATATATTGTCGGAGGAGCAAGCTCAGGGTTTTTTCTAACTGCGTTTCATGTTACCGGTCCCCTGATTCTTTGCAATGATGGACTTATTCTAGCAGCCGAGACATTCTAAGTTCTTGCTCCCCGACGCGAAACGACAACCCAATCATTTCCATCTTCTTGTGCTATTGGTAAAGCGGTTACAATTGCAGCAGCTGTTCGGGATTCTCTATGTTTGACTGGCACAGATGCCTCCTTGTGATATGGAGTTTGTTTGCCAGCATATTCTATGACAAACCCTGTTGTTGTGAAATAGAAGACTGTCTGTTCTGAATGATCGACATTAATTGATTGTAGTTTTTCTAAATCTGAGTAAATTGTAAAAAAGAAGAAGCATGAATCAGTACTTGAATGATATTGTACTCTACTTTGGAGATGAAAGGGAGGATGTTCCCGTTGAGAGTTGCCATTTTGGTGTCTTGACGATGCCAAATAGTGGTGAAAATTCTCAGTATTGTTCCTAAGTTAATATCGAGTGGTAGAAAAATTCCCAGTAGAGTCGCCATTTTGTTTTGACAAGAAACAAATGCATTCAATTTAGGAAATTCTTTTACTCAATAATTAACAAAGGAGAATAGAGAGAATAATCACTATATTGATTTAATCTGAATTCATTTACATCCTTTATCTCCTTTGATTCCAAAGTAAAGCGGTTACACAATTTAATACAAATATCAAATATTCTATGTTAATTTCTGCAGCATCTCGAATCACATCATGATCTTCAATATGGAACTATGATTATGCTAGACTAATATTCTCTCCGATCCAACCGATCTCATGTTTCTACTCAGGCTATGCTGGTTGTTCATTTAATGGCTCCTTAATGCAAAATTGTTGCGCACCCACAACGTTGTGCGCCCATAGGGTTGTGCACTCATGGGAGTTGTGCGCCCATGGGAGTTTTGTGCCAACTTAGGTTGTGCGCGAATGGGAGTTGTGCACCCTCTTGGGTTGTGCACCCCACAACGACTTCCCCCAATACTTGAGTCCTTCTAAAGTCTAGATCTCTCTTAGCTATCCTAATATTGCTTCAAGGAATCATACATGGGGATAGTGGGGTATATATAGCCTCCCGCACGTGCCAACATCCCACTGGATCTGTTGTGTGCTGCCCCTTGTGCGGTCACACTTGTTGTGCGCCAACACCTATTGTGCAGTGCCTTTCTTTGTGTGCTGCACAACTCTTCTTTCCTGGCAATCCTCATTGTGTGCTGCACAACTCTTCTCTCCTTACAATCTTCATTGTGTGCCACACAACTCTTCTCTCCTTGCAATCTTCATTGTGTGCCACACAACTCTTTCAGGGAAGAGTGCTCCTTTTATCTTTAGGATTCTTGTATTTTCTCCTGATCATTTTATGCCTCAACACTTACACTCATATATTCATTTGCATGTAGAACAGATTCTTATCGATCTTATCGAGCATCATTCGATTCCATCGACATGCACTTTGATGTAATTGAGAGGAGGTTCGATCCCATCGAATTCTCTTTAGAAAAATTACCTTTGGTTGCTAGAAGATTTTGTCCCAATTTTCGATACAATCGATCATCCTTCGATGCTATCAAATTTTAAATTTTAATGACATTGAGGGGTCTTCGGTGTAATCGAAAAAGATGGATATTCCTGGATAGCTTGTTAGACAAAATGTTCCTGAATTTCGATGTAATCGAACTATCTTTGATGCCATCGATAACTTACTCTCGATGCGATCGAAGGTGACTCGATTACATCGATGAATACTTCGAGAGTATTTTCTATATAGAGGAAGTACCCTTAATCGATTCAATCGAAGTGGGTTCGATGTTATTGAAATTTGAATTTTGATGTCATAGAACTCTATTCGATATAATCAACAATTCTTAACAGATGATTATTTTGCTGCTGGACAGAATGGGCCTATTTATTGATGCAATCGAGCCATGTTCTATAGAATTGAAAATGTCCTCGATTGCAAATCGATTCAATCAATTTTTCCTATATAGTTCATGTTTACTCCTTTAATACTCTAAGTGATCAAAACTTAAGTTTACCAAGAATGATCTAAGAAATGTTGTGGGTAAATCTAAGTTAATGGGGTCATATAGCTCAAGGGTTTAGTTAGGAAGTGAGGCTTTGTTTACCTGTGTAGTGCACTTGAACTTCTTCTTGGTTAAGTTCTTGATCTTATGATCTTCAGCTTGGGGCTCATTTGTAAAACTGACTCAACACTCACGTAATTTGACAAACCAGGGCACTTTCATGGTTACTCCTTTGCCTTCCATACGAAAGGACTTTTCGATAGAGATTAAATGAAATGGGAAAGAAATCCTTGCATTCCGCCACTGTGAACTGCTGAAGGACACCTCTCCAATGATTGAATGAAGTCTAGCACGAGAGCATAAACTCCAATTACAATTAACGATTATCAGCTACTTTATTATCACTATGGATTACACTACGGAATGTAAATCAACAGACTGAAAAGTAAATGATTATACTAAGATATGTAATTTACTCAATAGGTAAAGGATTACACTATGGAATGTAAATTAACTGATAAATTGAAAGGATAATTGAAAGATAGTGTTTGGTTTATTATGAGACAATTTATTATATTGAATTCCTATGTTATTTATAACTTTAATCAAGCCATTTTGGATCCTTCCCACGTTCCGACAGTTATCATAACTGTTCTCCACTACTTAGCTTATAAATGCTTCCCATGTTCTACTTCCTTTGTTTCACCTTTCACCACTTGTCATGCAACCATACGAACTCGATCGCTTCTCCTTATGTCATGCAATCATCGAAGCTCGACCGTTTCCCTTCGCGACCACTCTAGTGACATTCGGTGACAATTGATACATTATAATTCCACTTTTTGAGGATTCACCGTACATATTCATAGGAAAATCCTCTGGTACACCATGCATATCCATACAGATCACATGTAATTAACCCTAATTGGCTGAGGCATACTACGACCGAAACAGGTACGGACATCGCCCCCCTCGTCGCTGTCCTTTCAGTGAAAGTGACAATGATGTTTGAGTCTTCATTAATGCCTTAATAAATGAACACACATGCCACCTGAATACGGACCGCCTTCGACCATTTTCATCAGTATCGGTCACGTCGAATCAAGGCATCAAATGAACCCGATGCTTACATGTGTCTAATCTAGCTATCATGCTAAAATAGTAATGATGCTTCAATAATTGTTCTCTCTCTCTCTCTCTCACACTATTTCAAATGTTTCCCACTTATGCTTTTCAAATTTCCTTCTCACAATCTTTTTCCTAAAACCTTTGTCTCTCTGTTTTCCTTCTGCAATGGCTACTTCTTCTTCCTCTACTACAACATTTGTTCAACATGGCATCATGAAACTTCTGGTGATGAAATCTACTGAAGATACAATCTTCAAATCTCCTTTGAGTGATGAGATCCTCTGCCTGGGTCTGACATTTTCCATAGAAGTTACCACTGATGAGGTTCAACCTCTGAATCCCTTTTTTTCAATTTGCCTAGAGAAGAGATTTTGATTCGATCTGAATATATGCCTAACGCTGCAAATGCCCTAAAGACTCCTCGGGCATGGCCAAAGCCTCTCCAAGATTGGGAGAGATGGTTCATTTGAGTGTCCTCCCAATATGAAGCATCATGGAGGGACACTAGCGTTTATAAATGCATAAAACTCTCCGTCCAAGAGTACGTGGCCAAACCAGCCATTCTTCTCGCTCTTTTGTCCTTCTGGAGCACATTGACCAACACCTTCCTTTTTAACTTTGGTCTAATGAGCCCCATCGTCAAGGACATATGTCATTTGATTGAACTACTACCCTTCGGTATGACATACTATGTTAGTGTTGTTTCCAGATAGCGCAAGGATTTCCCGACCAAGGCACATAAGGCCTACACCACCTTTATGAAGACTTACCGCAAGTTGGAGGGCCCAGTCAATGATGATGAACACAGGACCTTCCATCTCATTTGGATCAACCGACACCTCATCTGCGTGAGCACTCAGAAGGTCACTATAGAATATCTTACTCAAGGCTACATGATCGCCTTGGCACCATACGTCCTCAGCCACTTATATCGGGGTTTCTACGAGACTACCCGTAAGGCACTATATTCAACGGGAGGGCCACTGTGGCTCCTGCAGATATGGTTTTATGCATATTTTCGTCTTACTTTCTTCCATCACTCCATGCACAGAGGGAAACCATACTTTTCCTTTGACGATCGACTCCTCCATACCTTACCAGAAAATCTTACGGTCAATCAACACCTCCACAACTTCTTCCTTTTCAACAAGACTGAGGACCGATCCTTCATGCCTTTCTCTGAGGGGGAAATATATGGACCAACATGGCTTACCGGACAATTTGAGCCAACGAATGCATATTCGGCTGGTCGATCACACCAAGCTTGGGCCAGTTATATTCCTGGTCGAGATCTTACCTATAGAGGGATGATTGAGTTGGGTAAAAATCCCAAGGCTAGGATCAAGCAATACTACCCATCATTACTTGCTCGACAATTTGGCCTCGTTCAATGCATTCCATGCCCCCTCACCCACAAAACTTGCAACCAGCCTCCTTAAGATTGCCTTGTAATGATCGATGCGGTGTTCTATGTGTCTCTCGACAACACATATCGCAAGGAAGCACTTACCCTGGTGATCCCCAACTATCCCAATTCCCTGATGGTAATGGACAACTTTCTTGCATGGTGGGATCTTCACTATGACAAGTTGCTGGGTTCCAAGAGCGCACTTGATTCATCAAGCAATTCACCTTCCATTTAGAGGTGAAGAGCAAGAAAAGAAGTGTTGCTCCTCCCATCGTTCCTATTGCCAAGAGGAAGACAAGCAGACCTAAGACAAGATCAGCCACTACTCATCCTATTCCATCCTCCTCAACTGAGGCTGCCATCTTAGCTAGCTAGGAAGTTGCAAAGGAGGATCTAGTTGCTCCAGCACCTACTCAGCAACAAATAATGACTCCTAGGAAGATCTTAGACCTAGGAGATCTCTCCATTTAACCCCCTAAAGTCCCCGTTCTTTCACTCCAGTGCGTCGACCCTCTCAATCCTCCTCAACAAACAAAGGCTCGATCGCTACTGGCACTCGTTAGGCCCCATCAATCGTTAGGTAAATCTCCAACTGAGGCCATATCTACCTTCGAAACATATTTGAAAACAAAGTATTGGCCGGGTCTCACCATTGCAGATTATTCACAAGAGATCGATGAAGGCCTAAAATGGCACAGAGAAGCCCATGTTAATAAATGCTAGAATAAATAGTGGAGGGATAGAGAGAAATTGAATAACCTCGATCTTCCTTTTGATGAGAAATATCATCCGCCGTATCGTCCTAAACCACAACCATTCCCTACTTCCACTTGACTGCTGTCAACCATAATGAAAAATCCTCAGGCCGTTAGAGATCTGCCCATCACCTACGCCATTCAGTCAGACTTAGGTGGAGATCTCTTGCTCATATATCTTCTTGTATTAAT
The DNA here is from genome assembly GCF_029962835.1 of Magnolia sinica. Classification (NCBI taxonomy): domain Eukaryota; kingdom Viridiplantae; phylum Streptophyta; class Magnoliopsida; order Magnoliales; family Magnoliaceae; genus Magnolia; species Magnolia sinica. The sequence goes on from NC_080578.1 coordinate 67,314,421, forward strand.
TTACCTGCTTATGCACTCATTGACTCCTATTTTTCTTGTAGTTGGTCGGGAACAGACACCAACCGAGAAATAGATGGTTGCGGCCCAACTGCAACAACCAACAACAACAATAGCAGCAATTCTGATATCAGTAATTTCTTCAGCAGTAGCTTCAGTAATATCAGAAGCAAAAGTAGTAACAAGCTCAGAAGCTCCAATAACCTTGCTGGCTCCAGAAGTTCCTGATCCTGTGATTGCTGAGATTGTGGCCGTTGATTCGGAAACAACAGTCAATGCAAAGGGTATCCCTTCTAATAGTCTTCCTGAAGTTAGCAATCTTCCTGAGGACTCAGAGTGCATGATACAAGTTCCCTCTAGCCCTACACTAGTTACTCTGAGTGCGGTTGTGATGCCTCCCTCTTAGCTCTTCATTGTGAAATTCTCTCTTACATTACTGCTCCTCCCACCACTCGCAATGGTTGAGAAGACTCCGACTCCAACCAAGCCTAAGGTTGCAGCCGCCAAAGAGACGGTCAAGGAAATGGGTGAGACCAAGAAAATTATGACCAAGGAAGGTATAATCATAGGCACTTCAGTTGAGGCCATTGAACCAGCTCCATCCGAGATTAGAGAGCAAAACATGGTTAAGATTGAGGAAACTGCTGCTACCTCAGTCGAAGTTGTTGAGACAGTTTTGGCTGAAGCTACAGAGCCTGCTACGGTCGAGATTTTTTCGACCAAGACTATTCCTACCTCCATCATCGAAGGCCTTCCTCTGGCAGTGGATATCATCTCTTCCTTTCAGAGGGTTCTAATTGGAGAGACCACAATGGCTGAATCTCCTTCTTCTTGCAAGACGTAAGAGCCGAACTCCAAGTTCTACTGTAGAAGGGTATAGAGGGGTCTCTCGACACTTAGTCAATCGAAAGACTTGACCACTTGGTTGAGGCTTACAACATTTTCTCCTAGTCAAACCTGGCCCTTGTCAACAATGTACCTATTGTATAGGAGCTTAAGGAGTTGCTGAAATCTTATTTCCAAGTCGGTGCTGTTCTTAATTATCTTGGAGCAAAACGAGCTGCAACCAAGTCTAGGAGAACCTCTGCAGACGTATTACTTTGGAGCTTGAGACCGAGCATACCAAACTAACGACCTCTCAAGGAAAACTGGATAGCCTCGTAATCCAAATAACAGCTTTGGAAGCGGAACTGATGGCGCTAAAGTAGGAATTTATAGGTGAATACACATAACATCTTTAGTGTAAGGAAAAAATTCATCCGAATGACATCTATTGTTCATTCCCAAACATCAGATATCGGTCGACTTTCTTAGTCGACAGCCAAGGAGTCTGTACTATAGATGGAGAGGGGCTAGTTGAAGGCAAGAAAAGAAGCGCTATAATATCTTTTATCTTCCCATTTCTGAATTCTAGTCATGTACTTCTCTTTAATATATGCAGTTGTTAAGCCATTTTCACGACTTGCACCCATCCACTTTCCCTTACTCTTGTTGTGTGTTGTTATGTGTAACTGGTTACTAACTCATTCTTAAAAAATCGGTGGATCGTGGGTTGTTTTTGAATCCAGTGCTTAGCTGATTCATGTTTCTAATAAATAGGAACGTGCGACATTATAACCGGCATGATTTGCCAAATCGTGGGTATCAGGGGAAACTATTTAAACAATACCCAATGACTTTGACTCTACATTATCATTCCCCCATGATTTTATTCTATCACCATGGCTTCCAATCCTTCGACACTTATTGCAGGTGCAGATTCCTATTTGAAAGAAATTTTTGAATGGGGCTTAAAGGATTATTCCCTTTCTAGCATGTTGTTTGATGTTAATGGCTTTGCATTAAATGCTTCTTCTACAGCTGAATGAGATGCTATGCTTGGAGTGTCACGACCCAAACTCAGAAACTGGGCTCACAAAATTCCCAATCGCCAAATCCGGTGTCGATAGCCTCCGTAGTACCCCATTCTCGGATCCCAGCGCCCCATACACCAGATTCCGATCCTGGGATCCTACAAGTAGGATTTTTCAACCTACGTTTATCTCGTAAGAAGCATAACCACAAGTTTACCCAAATCATAAAGGCAACATCATCATCACATATCCACTAATATAAATAGTTGAATACAATGCTGAAAGGGAAAATACATACGTAAAAAATCAAAGCTTTAGAAGACAGCTGCATGCTCCAAGCTCAACGTTGCTGCGAACTAACGCCACCTGCATGCATCTATCATGTATATGCTTATGGAAAGTGTAGAGGGTGGTGAAAGTGTCTGCTCAAGGTAAGTGCCAAGTAAGCAATATCCGAGTAAGCAGAAATACTGGCAAATCCATAAGTCATGCAACGCAGATCGAATACGGAGACATAGTGAACTAAATATTAGATACCGAGAATGCAATGCAATATGCAGTGCGAATGAAATGACCAAGCTGGAGTGTGAAGTCGGGATGATAGTATGTAGTATCGCAGGCTATGGGGTCCATCACAAGGGACTTCTATCCAAACCAGTCCCATACCTAAATTTGAATAGTTAGAATTAATGTGATAAACTCCTGATCTTAGGTTAGTCGCGTGTCCCAACTGAAATCCTGGCCATTGCGAAGGTACACATAACAATTAGTTGTGCACCACTAGCCCGAGTGGATAGTGAATGAATGAATGAATGGATAAAATGCTGAGTATGCAACTCCTGCTCAATAAGTCCACATATCAATAGAGCTCATCTCTGGGATATCACCGGGGTCTAGTATACTCCACAATGGTTGCCACCTCCCTACTCGCACAACCAGCAGTGGAAAAGACCTTACTATCTACCTAGCCAGTAGTCTGCCAATACTTACCCGGACCATTTACGAGCTGGTCATACTCAGCCTAGCTTATAGCCCCCTTACTCGGGGGGATAAGGCCACACTCCCTCCCAACCGACCACGACATGGTGAGAGACGTCACCTACTAGTATTCGGCACTCGGGCACTATGTATCCACTCAGTCTAGACGTTGGAGTACCCTCCGGTACTAGAGGATTCTGGGACTCTCACCTAAGGACATCCTATATGCCCACAGTGCTAAAACCAAACATTTTTGGTATCCCATCTGTCCATCCACGATGAACCTGTGGAGGCCATAACCTTGATATCGCTAGGGCGCCAAGTGATCATGTCACACAAATGTGAGATGCATGAGTCATACAGTCCAATCATATATCAATCCTGTGGTACCGTGTGCTCATGTGGGATAACTTCACCTATCAGGGAGTCTCATAAAAAACCTACCTTATGGCATATGCAATGGTCAATCACATCTCATAACAAAATGCGGATGATGCTTATAGGCATTTATCATGATGCTATGCTGTCACATACTCATAATCGGTATCAATAACCGGCACTGATAATCAACATCGATAATCGACATCAATGATGAGCATCGGCCTCGATAATCGGCACCGATAATCGGCCTCGATAATCGGTATTGATAATCGGCATCGATAATTGGCACTAATAATCAGCATAGATAATCGTCCTAACAAAGGGCCTAAGGGAAGGTCGTAATGTGGACATTTAATCATCATTGCCCATTAATGTGGACATTTAACCAACATTGCTCCCAAGGAGTGGCCCTCATAAGGCCAAACATATAGTGGACCCATGACCTCACACAAGGGCCTAATATACATCACCATGGGCCTCACTCAAGGGCCACATATACATCACATCAGGACCCACCATATGGGCCTCATATATATCACATTGGGCCTCACACATGGGCCACGTATACATCGCATCAGCCTCACACATGGGCCACACATATACAACACATCGGGCCTTATCATATGGGCCTCTCATTCATCACATCGGGTCTCATCCAAGGCCACATTACATCAAGTGGCTGCATTGCATGAGCCTCATACACATTAAGTGGGCCGCATCGCATGAGCATCATACACATCACAATGGGCTGCATCACATGAGCCTTACACATCGCAATGGGCGACATCACATGGGCCTTACACATCGCAATGGGCCGCATCTCATGAGCTTAATACATGTCAGAATGGGCCTCTCACATGGACTTAATACACATCACAATGGGTTGCTCACACTGGCCTAATATACATCACAATGGGCCGCTCACACGAGCCTAATATACATCACAATGGGCTGCTCATCATATGAGCCTCTCATACATCACAGTGGGTCTCATCATATAGGCCACATATGCATTACATCGAGCCTCATCAATGGGCCTCACAGGAAGTGGCCCCGTACCTTCCAGATGGGCCCACCAGATGAATAACATGGATATTCAACACATACATCAAGTGGCTAAAACATACATCATGGGCAAGCCTCACACAGCACTGTCTAGCAATGGACGGTGTGGATACAGAGTACATACATCAAGGTGGGCCCCACCTGCTGCTAGAACAGATGGACGGTGAGGAGAACACATACATTAAGGTGGGCTCCCACCGTGGATGTACGGTGTGCAGGTACAACACATACATCTGGTGGGGTCCACGTGCACATGTTGGACACAACACACGTCAGGTGGGGTCCATAGATAGACGGTGCAGATAAAGCACTTACATCATGGTGGTTTCCACAGTCCATATCACTAGACGACGTGGATTAAAACACGCATTAGGGGCCTACGTAGCTTGCTGACGAAAATAGAGCAGCTATAAGCCACTGGGGCCCACATAGATGGACGGTCTGGATCGCATCATGTGGGGTCCACCATTAGATGGACGGTGAGATATAACACATACTCCATGATGGACGACAAAACCTGCTGACATCAATGGGTAGCTGAGGTTGCTGGGACCCATCATCCCATCCAATGGACGAACGGTGCTGATAATACATATATACAAGGTGGATCCCACGTCCAGCTCAAAATGGATGAATGGTGCTAATAATACATATATACAAGGTGGGTCCCACGTCCTAGCTCAAAATGGACGGACGGTTAGGGATATAAAATATATATATCAGAGGTGGGCCCCACCCCACACGTGCTACACGTGTGGGTGGGTCCCACCGCTAGAAAAATGGATGACGTTGATTAAACACTTACATCAAGGTGCTCCAGGAGCACCGTCCTTTGCTGGATAGTGTGGGAGCAACCCTTACATCAGATGGGCCCTACAGATGGAGGGTGTAGATAAAACACATACACCATGGGTGTACCCCACCATCCCACGTGCTGGACGGTGGTGAGCTCCACCAGAGATTTGAATCTATCTCATATAAATACACACACACACATATTATATTATATATTAATATATATTCTTTTTTTTCTTAAATCGTCCAAGCTCTAAACATCCATTAATGGACAGACTGGATATACAATCCATATATAAAGTGGATCCCACCGTCCAGAGTGTAGGACGATGAGGATGTACACATGCAAGGTGGGTCCACGTAGTGGCCCACCACGGTTTGGACCAAACTGATATTTGTGGTTCCCTTCATCCAGGGTCTACCCAAAAATGGGCAGTAGAGAGGTGGGCCGCATGATCGGACGATGTGGATCTAATCCATCCATTAAGGTGGGCCATCATTCACAAAAGGAGAGAGAAAGAAGAAGAGAGAAAATTCGTGTGATGGAGGGGCCCTGCCACTATGGGTCCCTCAATACATGATACAAAGCATACATCAAGATGGGTCCCAAATAAGATCCATACCATCAATTGGTAAGCGTCACTTGGCCCATCATCAAAAACACAATCTAACCTACAAATCACCCACCGTTTACTCTTCTTCTTGGATCCAGGACAAACTAAACTCCTTGGCTTCTTCTTTGATGGTAGATGATGAGAGTTGAAGTGTTGGATGGTGAGGATCTTGGGGGTAGGAAGTGGGCCACACCTAGCTTCTCCTTGCTCTCCTTAGATCTTGGATGTCCACTCTTCTTGCTTGCTTAGGAGTGAAGAGAGAAATAAGAGAGAGAGAGAGAGAGAGAGAGAGAGAGAGTGATTGTAAGGGAGAGGGATGGGTGTGATGGGTGAGTGATGGATGTGTACTTGACTTGAGAGTTGACTTTGGTTGAGAGAGGGATGGGTGAGTGATGGATGTGTACATGGCTTGTACATTGATTGATTAATGGGATGGGTTGTAGAGATTCTCTTCTCAGGATTCGCAACACGCGGTGTTTCTTCAAAATATATTTGGGCCCACAACTCCTAGCCTGGGTATCGCATCGGTGTGCAAGATGCGGCGTTGGAACCATGGCAACAGCGTGGTCGCAATGATACAAGTCTCGGGTCAAGTCGACTCAGGTATACAGGATGCGACTCAGGGTCCTGGACAAACGCCAAATACAGGTTGTGGTTTGTCGAAATTCGACAAGGAGGATCACAGAAGTCTACGAAACGGTACAGTCTAGGATACGAGTCTTATATGGAGTGCTTGTTCAAAAATTGAAACATCTGTATACCATGAGAACATGCTAATGTGATATGATCTTTACTCATCAGGTGAATTTGGCCTATCTGCAATAACAGGACGTGGCCAATGAAGATTCTGCTGAGATGAGTAGCAAGCATGAACTAGCTTGGTACGTGTAGCTGCGATGTGCCCAAGCACACCAATTCAATCACACCATGCTGCGAATACTGCAATCCTATCGAGATGGACTGGTAGTAGAGTTAGACGAGTGAGATAACTCTTTCTATGCTAAGGAGATGGTCATTCTAGCGGACTTATCATTCTTGGATAAACAAATCGCCCTGTATCAAACACCATCGAAAGCAAGTCCTAGTGTCAGGAAAGTGGTTGAGAGCGATGTCTCTTCGACCAGGCTTCGTGTCGACTAGCTACTCCATCTCCTACTACTCGTCATTAAAGGAGCAACCTGGGGTGAACTCAAGGAAAAGGACAAAGCGAAGATGCAGACCCTCCTTGAAGAGTTCAAAGGGATTAAAATTTAGTCATTCAACCACTTTTATGTTCTCTTTGTATGTTTCTCCTTTCTAACAATGTGGTCAATGACTAACAAGGCGATAAATAAACCCCAATATTAAATAAACACTTAAGGGATAGGACGTACCTCCCTTTTGGCCATGCCCTTTGACTGTGATGGTGTCTTAGTACTTTAACTGTTGGCCTGGCCCTAGCATTGCAATACAGATGTGTATGCCATACCTTGAACATGGTAACATCTTCACATTCTTTTCGAGCAAATCGCATTTATTCCGTTGCATTCCCCCTGATCCTGGAAATGGTTCACTCAACCTCGAGTAACCAACCATTGTACCGCACCCTACGCGCATTAACTGTTGAACCTTCAATCTATAAAAGCAACCCTCAGCTTTCATAATCACCACGAACCATTTCGAACCAGGATCTCTTCCACAACTACTTCAGCTTTCATGGATTACTTTGTTATGTCGATCAAAATCATGGAGGAGATATTTGAAGAAGGAATTGAATCCTTCTCCTGCTCCTCCTTTTTGGGTGATCATTTCCCTTTCCTCAAGGATGTTAGTAATCTTCCTGAAGATCAACAACTTTCTCAGGAAATCCTGAACATTATCTCAGAACTCCAGCAACTCAAAGATGAATGCTCTGAGGCGGACAGAGAGATCGAGTGCTTCTCTACCACCTTATCACATCTGTCAACCCTTAGTGTTGAGTGCAAGGCTCTGCCGGCCTGCTAGGAGGCAGCTTGGAAGAATATGCTGCATTGGACTAGCGAACATGATTTCAATGAGAAGATGTTGCGGACATTGAAGCGTGCGCACAACAATCTTTTTACCAACTTCGTCAAGACCTATTGGCCTCATCTGAACCGTGATCAGCTAGAAAATACTAAACTGGTCACGTTCATTGAGTCCCAGATTGCTCTTTATCGGGACCATGTTGAATCCTGTGAAACTGAAAAGAAGTCGCTTGAGTTGGAGCACATGGCCATCGACCATTGTCTCACATATATTGACTGCACCTCTATAGAGCTCGTGAGCCAGTATGTGTCATGGACCGAGAGTCAAAATGCGGTGAGGGAGACAAAGCTAAGGCTACTAAAATATTTAAAGAGCTTAAGTTGGCCCACTTGTATAGCTCTGCTAGAGCTTTTCTCCTGCCTCTCTTCTTTTTCATCTTCCTTTTTCTTTGTAACTATCTTGTAACTAATGGACCCTTATCCTATATCTTGTAACCAATAGACCCTTATCACAGGGCTTTATTCGAATAAACTATCTTTCTTACTGATTTGGCTTAACGTGATTCCTAATGACTTCCCATAATGAAGGAAAGCATTGTTTTAAGAAACGGTCGTTTATAGGAGATCTTGTAATATTCTTGTTCATATCCCTCAAGAGATAGGCTCCTCCCTTGAGGACTTGCTCGATGACATATGGTCCTTCCCAAGCGGGCGACCATTTCTTGCCTAGTACATAATCTTTCTAGCTGATGGGCAACACCATTTTCTAGACCATATCGCCTACTTCGAAAGACTTTCCTTTTACTCTTTTGTTGTATGCCCATGCCATAGCCATTTCATTGGCAATGATTGAGTCCAGAGCCCTGATGTGAACCTTGTTTAACTCCTCGAGCTCAGCCTGCATTGCCTTCGTAAACTCTGGAGGGGTCTACTGAGCTTGATATGTAGTACGCAATGAGGGGACCGTAATTTCCATAGGTAAAACTGCATCGTGCCCATAAGTTAATGCAAATGGACTGACTCTAGTGCTGGTATTGGGCGACATCCTGTAAATCCACAAAGCCTCAGATAGTTTGGTGTGCCATTCTCGGGAATTTCTCGAATCATTTTCCTCAGGATATTCATGATCACCTTGTTGCTAACCTCAGCCTAACCGTTAGGCTGGGCATAATAAGGAGTCAAGTGCAGAATTTTTATGTCATATCTATCGGCCATTGCTCGCACTTCCTTGGACGAAAAGGCCGCACCTTGGTCCATGGTAATGGACTCTGGTATCCCAAACAATAGATGATGTTTGTTTCAATGAAACCAATGATTTCTTTATGATTGATTTTCCTTTGAGGCTTTGCCTCCACTCACTTGGTGAAGTAATCGGTCGCTACTATGATAAATGAATCCATGTGAGTTGAGGGTAGGTGGATCTAACCAATCAAGTCTGTAAGGCCTGTGTCCTAGTTCGTACCGTTCCGTAGACTCCCGCAATCCTCCCCATCGAATTTCAGCAACCTGCGACCTGTAATCGGCGTTTGCGTGTGACCCTGAGTCACATCTAGTAGATCTGAGTCAGCTCGAATCAAAACTTGTACCATCGTGATCGCACCATCGTCGCGCTTCCAACACTGCGTCTTGTGCACCGATGCAAAACCCAAGCTAGGAGTTGTGGGCCCGCGTATATTTTGAAGAAACACCATGTATTGCAAATTCTAAGAGAATCTCTACAACCCATCACATCAATCAATCAAGTACTAGTCAAGTACACAACCCATGCCTCTCTCATCCCTTTCTTACCAACAAAGATAAGCAACCCATACCCCATGCCACCTCACCCCCATAAGTCAACTCTCTCTTACACACACCCATCCCTCTCTTACACTATCCATTCCTCTCATCCCATCCTTCTTACACATCCCCACTCCTCTCTCATTTCACTCCATTCTCTACCATTACCCAAGCAACCATGAAAGAAGAATCCTAAGGAGAGAAAATAAGCTTTGTGTGTGGCCCACTTCCTACCCCTCTCATCTCCCATCCCAACCTCCAACCTTCATCAACCTCCATCAAAGAGAGAGCCAAGGAGTTTTGCATTCCATCGGACTAAGAAGATCCAACGGTGGGTGATTTGTAGGTTAGATTTTGTTTTTGATGATGGACCAAGTGGGGCCTACTGATTGATGGTATGGATCCTATTGGGACCCATTTGATGTATACTTTGTATCATGTATTGAGGGACCTATAGTGGCGGGGCCCCTCCATCACACGATTCTCAATATCTCTCTCTCTATCCCCTGTTTGATGGCCCACCCGATGAATGTATGTTATTTTATCCATGTTATCCACACATGGGACCACTAGATGTAAGTGTTTCATCCACCATCTGCACGTGTGGACCACCATGATTTATGTACTATATCTGTACCATCCAGCAGCATGCACTGCTGGAGATGCAAGACACAAATATCAGCTTCATCCTAATGCAGGTGGACCACATTTGTGGGACCCACCTAATATATATGTTATATCCACGCCACTGTCCAGGGACGTGGAGCCCACAGGAAGCAGATTGGCTGGAGTACCGTATCCCAACTATATAGCTGATGTATTGATGTCAGTAGGTGGGCCCTGTTCATGATCATGAGGGATGTGTTATATCCCAACTGTTCATCTAGGGACCCACAAGCAGCAATATAGCTGCTGTAATAAGTGTAATAGATCTGTGGGTCCCGCATGATGTATGTGTTGCATCTATACCATCCAACCATTTATGGAGATCATTTTATGGCATGAGATGGATATAAATTTTAGGTGGGACCCACCTTAATGTATATGTTTTACATCCAAACTGTTAAATCCAGACCGTTCGTCCACCATCTGGACGAGCAGCCCTTAACTGTTGGAGGGACGTCAGCAAGGTCCGTGGGTCTGATCTGAGGTATAGTTATATCCATAACCGTCCATCCATTTCAGCGCACGTGTGGGTCCACCCACACGTGCTTCACATGTGGGATGGGACCCACCTTGTTGTATGTAATTTATATCCACACCGTCCATGTGGACGGTGCGGTGTGGGGCGCACCCTGATATATATGCTTTATTCACGCCGTTCATCTACGTGGGTCACACCAGTTGATTAGCTGCTGATGATGTTAGTAAGTTCTATGGACCCACATTGATGTATGTATCTTATATCCACACCGTCCCAATCCTTGGACGGTGGGAGTGGACTGGCTAGTCGATCACACACCAACTATATACATTTTCTCAATCAGACAATTTATTAAACACTTAAGTTACGCTTCACCAAATATATAGACTAGGTTAGTTATAGCATATATTTTAGCAAATCCTTATACAAAGAGGTCATCATGCATATAGTAACAATGATTCCTAGATTAATAGTCATGACAAACACAAATCATGTTTACATGTTCATTCAAACATTTCAACAAACACATAGGATGCATATTTGTTCAACATAGTTCATACATGTATAATACATTGAAATTGATGTGTCTAAGACGATATGGTAGCAATCAAGTCAGACATAAATCATTAGCTAACATTGAAAGCATTGAAAACCATAACCTAAATGTTTATAATTTGCACCTTTCGTCAGAATACTCGATTCGAACTCGGTTCGAATTCTACGTTCCCGAAAACAGAATGTCGGACACCTAAACAATGAAATAGGTTAGCTAGTTTATTGATTACTCTATCTGGATCTCTAAATTAAGATTAAGGTTAGGGTTTCTTACCCAAATCATAGCTGAAACTGATGGTGTAGCGAAATGGGAAGGTGATTCGAGGCATGGAGTAGTGGGAGAGAAACACTGCAACATTCTCCCAACTTCTCTCCTTACTCTTTTCTCTTCTTTTCTCTCTTCTCTCTCCTAGGGTTTAGAGAAATTCGTATGAGAGAGAGGTTGGGTGGTATATGGGCTATATATAGGCCCATAAGTGATGTAAATGGCCCCAGGGCCATGGTATACTTAGGTTATATCTAAAGGGTGACTGTTTTTGGCAAATAGGGCACTTAGGGAAGTCCACAACTCACATACGTCATAGGATAAGTTCTCTGACAATGGATCTATGCCAGGATGTGATTTCGGCGCGATCAGACAAGCCAATCGACCATAGAGGACCTATGTTAGATCAACGGTCGAACTTGCTCGATTGGGGCCACAAGTGTACGGATATGTACAGGGAAATTTTCTTTTCCCATGGGTGAAGTTTGGTCAGAAACTGACGGTCTGAAATCCTCAATTTTGCATGTAAGCGAATGGCCCAAGTCACTTAAATTTCAATACATTTTCTAAAGGTATTCGCGTTTCTCACACACTTTACTCAGGGCTCAAGTTGTACATTTTTGGACACCATTTGGGCTCGATTCCTGCGATGGCCGTCAAAGCCCAGTATGACGGACATAACCCTATAGTTTTGCGATCATTAGACTTTTGATGTGCGGTCCAGGTCTGATACGGAGTTTCAATGTACACCCGAGAGCGACAGGCTCTGAGGATTTCCTTAGGTCTTTATGTAGGGTTGAGTCAGTGGTATTAATGGTTTTTGGTCTTCTCATTTGTGAAAATGGTGGTTCGAGCTAAATCCACCAATTGTTTAGTTTAGTACTTGCTTTAATTACGACAGGAATATGATCCTTAGGTGATTCTGCCTGAGGTGGTACTCGAGTCTTTGTACAGATTTTTCCAAGACGTTACAATCTAAACCCTTTAAAGAAAAATTTCATGCCCAAAATTAGTACCTTTTCGTACTCCTCGAGGATCTGAGGGTAGTTCTTACAAACTTCGACTTCCGTTTCCCAAGTAGCCTCTTCTTCAGTGTGGTGTGTCCACAATACTTTCACGAGTGGGATAACTTTGCTGCGTAGCAATTGCTCCTTCCTATCTAGGACACACGTTGGTCGCAATACGTAGGTAACATCTTCACTTAGCTGCACTTGCTCCCATTTGATAATATGGGTAGGGTCAGGAACATATTTCTTCAGCATTGATACATGAAAAACATTTTGTATGCCTGCGAGTGGTGTGGGTAGGGCGAGACGGTATGCTACCACACCCACTCGGTCTAAAATCTAGAACAGGCCAATGAATCTAGGGTTGAGTTTCCCCTTCTTGCCAAAACGAAGGACTCTCTTCATTGGGGAAACCTTAAGGAATACATGGTTCCCAACTTCAAATTCTAGCTGTCTCCACCTCGTATCAGCGTAACTCTTCTGTCTACTCTGGGCTGCAAGAAGCAGATGCTTGATAATATCAATCTTCTCTGAGGTTGCCTGAACCAGGTCTGGGCCAATCAAGCTCTTTTCGCCAACTTCCGCCCAATAATATGGAGCTCGGCAAGGGTGCCCATACAACGCTTCATAAGGAGCCATGCCAATGCTTGCTTGAAAGCTGTTATTATAAGTAAACTCGGCATAAGGGAGACAGTCATCCCAACTGTCCTTAAAATCAAGCACGCATGCTCGTAGCATGTCCTTAAGTATCTGATTTACCTGTTCCGTCTTCCCATCGGTCTGTGGGTGGAATGCGGTATTGAACTTTAGTTTCACTCCCATTTCTTTTTGGATTCAAGTCCAGAAAATAGACGTGAATCATGTGTCTCGATTCAACATAATCTCTATAAGAACCCCATGTAGTCGTACTATCTCCTTGATGTATAGCTTGGCTAGATCGTCTGCCGAATAAGAAACTCTAATCGGGAGGAAATGAGCCGATTTCGTCAACCGGTCCACAATCACCCAGATGAAGTCATGCCCCTTTATCGTCTTTGGTAATCCAAAAATGAAATCCATAGATATGAAATCCTACTTCCACTCAGCTATGGGCATAGGTTGAAGTAAACCACGGGGCCAGCGATGCTCGGCCTTGACTTGCTAGCACGTGAGACATCGGGATACAAAATCTGCTATATGGGCCTTCATGTTGTCCCACCAGTACGAACGCTTCATGTCTCGATACATCTTTGTACTACCTGGATGCATCACTAACTTTGAATTGTGTGCGGCCTCTAGAACTTCTCTCCTCAAGTCATAAAGGTTCGAAATGCATAAGCGGCCACGATACCGTAAACCTCCATCTAAGCCAACCCTCAATTCGGACTCTTCATTGTCACTCGCACGCTCTCTCATCTTCACCAACAGTTTATCTTCTTTCTGATTTGTAATGATTCGATCATCGATAAGTGGCTACACGTGGAAGTGTGCGACGCTCTCGAATGGCTCCTCCACTTTCAGCTTCTGTTCGAAGTCTCACACGAATTTCACCATATTCCACTCTTCTATCATCAGTGGGGCTGTAAATTCATTAGTTTTCTTGTGGCTCAACGCATTGGCCATAAGGTTGGCCTTGCCAGGATGGTAGGAGACCTCAAACTTGAAGTCTTTCAAGGTCTCCATCTAACATCGTTGCCTCATGTTCAGGTCCCTCTGCGTAAAGATGTACTTGAGGCTTTTATGGTCACAAAAGAACTCGAAGTCCTCTCCATAGAGGTAATGTCTCCAAACCTTTAATGCAAAAATGAATGCCGCCAACTCCAGGTCGTGAGTGGGGTAGTTTTCTTCGTGTTTCCTCAACTACCGTGAGGCATAGCCGATCACCCAATCTTTCTGCATAAGTACACAACCCAAACTGACTCGAGAGGCGTCGATGTATATAGTATATTTGACCTCGTGCTCTAGCAGTACAAGCATGGGTGCGGACGTCAGCTTGTCCTTTAATTCTAGAGAGACTACTTGTACTTTCTTATTCCAGGCAAACTTAAGATCTTTTCGAGTGAATTGAGACAACGGTCGGGCTATCTTGGAGAAGTCCTTAATGAATCGACGATAATAGCTAGTAAGTCCAAGGAAACTCCTCACTTCTGTAAATGAGCTGGGTTGTTCCCAGTCCTATACCACGGTCACCTTTGCAAGGTCCACGGCGATTCCTTCCTTGGAAACTACGTGTCCCAGGAACTTGACTTCTTCCTTCCAGAAGTCGCATTTCCGGTACTATGTAAATAACTGATTCTTCTTGAGAGTATCAAAGACTGCTCGCAGGTGTTCTTCGTGATGTTTCTGACTCTTGGAGTATATCAAAATGTCCTATATAAATACAATGATGAATCGGTATAGATATGGCCGAAACACCCTGTTCATGAGATCCATGAATACAGCCAGCGCATTTGTAAGTCCAAACGGCATCACAAGGAACTCGTAGTGCTCGAAGCTGGTTCTGAAAGCTGTTTTCTACACGTCTTCATTCCTGATGCGCAAATGATGATACCCGAACTATAAGTCTATCTTAGAGAAATACTGCGCCCCCTTCAACTAGTCAAACAGGTCATCTATTCTAGGTAGAGGATACTTGTTCTTGACCATGACATGATTTAAGCTGTGATAATCAATTCACAACTGTAGCGATCCGTCCTTCTTCTTTACAAACAACACAGGTGCTCCCCAAGGAGATACGCTCAGTCGTATGAAACCCGAATCTAACAAATTGTCAATCTGCTTCCTTAATTCCTCCATCTCACATGGAGGCATGCGGTATGTCGGTAAGGAGATAGGCATCGTGCCTGGCACAAGGTCGATGGTAAAGTCGATCTCATGCTGAGGAGGTAGTTTAGGGATCATTTTAAACATGTTTGTGAAATCTTGGACTACAGGTGTGTCCCCAAGTGATGGACCTTCATAATTCTCTAACAGGGAAGCATAACAACTAATACAACAAGGCCAACTGACCTGAACTGGGAAAGTGAAGGTCGTATTTTTAGGCCCATGTGCTGTCACCAATTTGGTTTCACAGTCGATCTCAGCCTTCATTTCGATGAGCTAATCCATGCCAAGGATGACGTTGTAATGATATACTGTGGTAACAATCAAGACAATGTACACCACCCTACTTCCTAAGTCTATTGGGCAATTCTGATAAAGCCTAGTGGCGTCAGTAAAAGTTCTTGCTGTTGTGATGACTCTCACCCCAACCATAGGGGTAGTGCTCAGGCCTAATCGCTTGACTGTGGAGTATGCTATCATTGAAATAGTGGCCTCGGTGTCCACCAACAGAAATACTGGTGTACCTTGGATGTGGGCAGTGACTTCGAAGGCCAGCGGTACTCCAACCGCAGATTCAGACGCTTCAGCGGTGAGTGCATGCACTCAAGCTTGTTGTGGACGATTGGGTTGCACTGCCATAGGTCGCTGAGGCGGCCTGTTTTGAGGCATGGGAGGTCGGTAAAATGGTGGTGCCAATGGTGTAGATTACAGAGGTGGAACTGAAATAACATGCAGTGGCTGGCGGTCGATCTTCTAAGGTGGTGTAAAGCCATTGTCCCTCATCTTGGTAAAACAAAAGGGCTCTGTATGGCTCGTCTTGTTACAATAGACGCACCAAAGATCAGATCGCGAAGCCAGTTGTCTAGGAGGCAATTTGCATGCGGCCTCTTGCCGAGAAACAGTCGGTTCGGTAATTCAGGCCGAGGCCTCGTGCCCATTAGCATGCATGTCTGAGAGACTCTCTCACCATCCTGCTCAGCTCGCAGGGACATGTTCACTAGCTCAGTATAGTTGGGAATGCTAGCACAACACATCTTGGTGTAGATATCAGCCCATAGTCCCTCTGAAAACCGCCGCATTCTCATCGGCTCATTTTTCAAGATCAAAGGAGCATATCTGGCTAGCTCCGTGAACCGGTTTTCATATTCTGCCACTGTCGTCCCCCCTTGTCGAAAGTGGAGAAATTTGCCCTCCTCTTCATTACGGTAAGTGAGGGGGAAGTACTTTCTGTGAAAATGAGTTTCGAACTCATCCCACGTCCATGTAAATTCTATGGGAACGGTTCGTAAGATGCTATCCCACCAAAGATTGGCTTCCTTTCAAACATATAAGTAACAAGCTCAACTTGTTCTACTTCAGTACAGTGCAATGGCCTTAACATCTTAAATATGTGATCCAACCAGTACTCAGCCTCCTCGGGTCTATAAGTACCTGTAAAAGTGGGAGGACGGAAGCATTGAAAGCGCTCAAATAGGCCACTTGCATTCATAGTTCCAGCAGGCTACATGGGTGGCGTAGGCGGGACCACATTCATGTTTTGGGCAATGGCCCCCGTAATTGTAGCCAAAACTTGTTGTTGTTGCTGCATTAGGAGCATCATCTGCTCCAACCTATCAGGGGGAGAGGCCTCCTGAGGCACGTGTGGCATTGACGTAGATGTACGGTTCTGATCCAGAACCGGTGGTGCACTAGGTGTTGGCCCATTCATGGGGCCAGTGGCCGGTTGTGAATCCGACATTCTACACATTTCTAAATAAAAGAAACTGCATGCATTTCATTTAACCAAAATTGTCACAACACATATGATGTAGTATTACATGAATTATGATGGAGAATGCACATGAGCTAATTTAACAAAAGGCTTTAACACTGACTAACCTAACATCCAACTAAGCCTAACTAAGGCTATTACAAAAAAACAAGAACAACAACCACAAACATATGACTAGTCCTCCGATTCTGGCGAAGGTGAAGGTGCTCCCTTATCCTACATATAGCACGGGAGGGCCTTTATGGTGCAAGACATATTATTGAACTTTTGCTTCAGGTAGGCCTGGTTCTCCTCGATCTTCTACTTTAAGTGGGCCTGGTTCTCTTCAATCTTAGCCATGCGGGCTTCTAAGGCAGCCCGGTTATGGCTGTACTCATGTGTAGTAGTAGGAGGTCCCCCATCTGAGTCTTGGGCCTCCTCCTCTTCTTCCTGCTCCTCTTCCTCACTGCCTTCCTCTTCTTCATTTCCTTCTTCGTCTTCACTGCCTTCCTCTTCTTCATTTCCTTCCCTTTCTTCACTTCCTCTTCTTCAGTCTCTTCTTCTATCTCATCCCTGTACTCATCAAGCCTTGCTTGACGTTGCCTGGGGCCTATGTCCATATTGTTGAGTGTAATTTCACCGATGAAATGGATTGGGGTGAGGTTATCCATATTGGGTCTGAAGCTGAAATTTTGGGCAATCTTGCAGATGAGTCGGCTGAAAGGGAGTGAGGCGTCTCCCCTAGTAAATCGTGCAGTGTTGATTATCTGAGTCAGGGCGAGAGTAGGCAGGCATAGCTTGTCTCCCTGTCCAGCTTTGTACAGGAAATCCACCATGAATCGAGTGCATTTTGTGCGGTTACTCCACCTAGGATACACGTTGTACGTGCATATATGATGGAGTAGGCAAAAATCTGCTTTCATGCAAGTCGATGCGAGACTATTTCCTCACCTCCAACGCTCAAGTTGGCCGCAAAGGAAACGAGTGCAGTGATCTCTCTCCCTCTCACTAGTGAGATTTGTCTCACTTACATGTACAACTCCACGTTCTATTCCCATGATACATGCCATGACATCCACATCGACCTTGGCGTGAGATCTTCCCAATGGTATGATAAATTGAAGAGGCACCAGAGTTGGGTCCCTTATGTGAGCATAAAAGGCTCATACGGTGTCTTCACTTGTGTGAGCTTTCCTTTAAATATGGGACCCCACCCATTCTCTATAAGGAGATTGATCATGGGATATAATCCAAATAATTTCTCGTCAACATGAGCTTCAAACACAACTTTGCGACCACGGAACTTATCGAGTTCGAGGCCCGCTGGTAGTGACCTTTCTATCGGGACTTGAGGGTTAAGATCCCATTTTGACCTTCATTCGGCGCTTACATTAGTCTTGGCGCTCGCCGTTCTCCCTAGAATGACTTGGACGGCTAGGCCCGACTTCATTCGGGGCCGATCTCTTCTTTCCCATAAGGGAGAGAAGCGTTGAGATGGAGAAAATGGCGGTGACTAGTTCAAAGAGGGCCATTGAGTTGGAAAAGCTTTTGGAATGAAGTGGGTTTGAAGATTGGGAGTTATGAGACACAAAAAGAGGGGTTTTGTGCTCAAATAGGTGAGAATAAAGGAGATGGAGAGATAAAAAGGGTAGTTTTTAAGGAATGGTGGAGGATGGGTGTAGGATGTAGAAGAAAAGAGAGGTTTAAATGTATGAAGAAGGAGATTTGAGAGGAAAGGAGAGTTTTGGAGGGTTTGGGGTAGGACTAGGATGAAACGAGCAAGGGGGGGAGGGCAAAAGGGGTTAAGTGGGAGGTCCCACACGTGGGAGTGGCCACACATGGGTGGTCGATCGGCGGTGTGCCACAACTCCCCTCTGGGGTGTCCCGTGGTGGCTCCGCTTTGGGGCTGTGGCGACCCCCTCCCGGGGTGCCGTATGTGTGTATGAGAGCCCCTGGGCCCCATCATATTTCATGCTTTAGGTCTTTAAGCCCGCACGGTCTGTTTTCCTAGCTGCACGTGCACGTATTCATGCCTCTTGGGTTATTTCAGGTTTTATATTTGTCGACTAACGGTTCAAACCCATCGATTGACGGCCTAAAGATGACTAAGACTAATTTACATGGTTTAAAATACATTGTGGACTAAACTACAGCGTTTGGTCTCGCTTGTTGGTGAAACTTTGGGATCCTAACGTGGTCTCTAAATTTCATCGCTCCCTTCCTAAGTCAGAGTGTGTCGTGTTACCTATAACCCAAGTCTAGTTTAATCCAAATCTTTCTCTGATACCAACTTGTAATGCCCTGGATTTCGAGGCTCGAGCAAAGCTCTACTATCGAGATCCAGCACATCACTTATGTAACATGGATAAACTTATGTAATATGGATAATAATGTTTAGATTTCATCCATATTAATGAGTTAAACATGAGTGGGATTATACCAAAACAGCATATCATGCTCTAGATATAATTAAATTAAGCAAGCAGAAGACTGAAACATATATATTTAAGTATGTAAGTATTTCACAACCTCCAGAGTATGAGTATGTTAACGGGCTGAATATATACATGTATTGTTCTAAAATTGATAAAATATCAAAATGTAAAGTGTTCAACTAATCCATATGTCCCTGTAATCCCATCGAATCAGCATGAGGTCTACATAGACCCGCTTGAGAGCTGAACATAGGAGAATTCTTCCTCCTCATTTATGAAGTCCAACTCCACTGCATAGGCTTCCCCATCACCTACATCTAAACCAGAATCTAGTTGGTGTTTTAAAACACCGTCCCAAGGTAGGAGTGAGTGATTAACTCAGTGGTACTTGAGGTAAAGGTTAACATGTTATCAAGTCAATCAAGCAGTAATGATAAAGCAATAGAATAGTCACTTCCTAACTACTCTTGTTAATGTTGGAATGGAGTGCAAGTAATGATGTATGCCCTCGCACAAAGCTCCCTCACAAGTGACTCCGACAACCAATTTCGCGTGTGTCAACACTCCATAAAGTACACCTTCCTCGCCAAAAGCACATCTTAGCTAATGCAATGCGATGCATGGCCGTGTTGGCCAAGTACTTAATTAAGCTTATTCATACAGCAGGTTTGGGAAGCTAAGGTACCTCCCTTTATATCATTAACTCAAATGAAGGATCCATCTAGGGTCGTCAATCCTAGTTAATCACATATGATAGGCAAGTTGTAGGGCATCACCCCCAATGAAAAGTAGTCGATAGAAAAATTCAAAAGTTTATACTCACGGTCACTACGGGGAGGCTCATCACCTCAGCGTAGGCCGACAACTCGAACATGGTGTCCCATACCACCATGCCCAGCTCACGAGTCTAGGTTGCTCACTGGTCACTACAGAGAGGCTCGTCACCCCAATGTAGGCCGACAGCTCGACCATGGTGTCCCATACCACCATGCCCGGCTCATGAGTCTTAGCGAATCGTGGTATCATGGTTATAACGAGATTTTACATTGGTAAGTGGTACATAGATTCAAGCAGAGATGTCCATACATGGTAAACACACAATAGGCCAATCGGTTTGTTTGGCAAGTTCGATTGGTATGAGCACACGTTGACTTAATCGACATGGAGCGCATAAGCACCCCTTGTGGCCTAACCACTGTCGACAATCGTCGTGCGACCCAGATTCGTCGAGTTACCCAATGTGGTGAGACTAATTCGGCCACCTGTACATGGACTGTTACCGATTGTCTGGGCTATGTTGTAGCCCCAATCTTACTTAGATGCAATAGGTAGATACATGTGATAATCATATCAGCATTTAACAAACAATCAAAATCAATTCCTCATTTGAGCATTTCATCAAACATATTGATCATATTACATAACCATTACATTTTATCCATAAATTTCGTAGTGGCAAATATGATTACATGAAAGAAACTATACATATGATTAAGGTAATTGAGAATCCTATCTTAATACTCTTAATAAATACAAATCATCAACATTTTCTCATTTAGGCAATTTATCAAACACTTAAGCTACGCTTCACCAAATATATAGACTAGGTTAGTTACAACATATATTTTAACAAATCCTTATACAAAGAGGTCATCATCTATATAGTAACAATGAATCCTAGATTAATAGTCATGGCAAATGCAAGTCATGTTTACATGTTCATTTAAACATTTCAACAAACACATAGGATGCATATTTGTTCAACATAGTTCATACATGTATAATACATCGAAATCGACGTGTCTAAGATGATATGGTAGCAATCAAGTCAGACATAAATCATTAGCTGACATTGAAAGCATTGAAAACCATAACCTAGATGTTTATAGTCCGCACCTTTCGTCGGAATACTCGATTCAAACTCGGTTCGAATTCTACGTTCCCAAAAATGGAACGTCGAGCACCTAAACAACAAAATAGTTAGCTAGTTTGTCGATTACTCTATCTGGATCTTTAAATCAAGATTAGGGTTAGGGTTTCTTACCCAAATCATAGCTGAAACCGATGGTGTAGTGAAATGGGAAGGTGATTCGAGGCGTGAAGTAGTGGGAGAGAAATACTATGGCAATCTCCCAAGATTTTTCTTCTCTCCTTACTCTTTTCTCTCTTATCTCTCCTAAGGTTTGGATAAATTTGTATGAGAGAGAGGTGGGGTGGTATATGGGCTATATATAGGCCCCCAGGGCCATGGTAACTAAGGTTATATCCAAAGGGCGACTATTTTTGGCAAACAGGGCACATAGGGAGGTCCACAACTCACATACGTCATAAGGTAAGTTCTCTGATAATGGATCTATGCCAGGATGTGATTTTAGCACGATCGGACAAGCCGATCGACCATGGAGGACCTGTGTCAGATCAATAGTCGAACTTACTCAATCGAGGCCACAAGTGTACGAATATGTGCAGGGAAATTTTTGTTTCCCATTGGTGAAGTTTGGTCAGAAACTAACAGTCTGAAATCCTCAATTTTGCATGTGAGCAAATGGCCCAAGTTACTTAAGTTTCAATATGTTTTGTAAAGGTATTCGCATTTCTCACACACTTTACTCAGGGCTCAAGTTGTACATTTCTGGATACTATTTGGGCTTGATTCTTATGATGGCTGTCAAGCCCAGTATGATAGACATAACCCTATAGTTTCGCGGTCATCGGACTTTCGACGTGCGGTCCAGGTCCGATACGGAGTTTCAATGTACTCCCCAGAGCGACAGGCTCTTGGGATTTTTCTTAGGTCTTTATGTGGTGTTGAGTCAGTAGTATCAATGGTTTTTGATCTTCTAATTTATAAAAATGGTGGTTCGAGCTAAATCCATCAATTATTTAGTTTAGTACTTAACTAAATTTCACTTTAATTACGACAGGAATACGATCCTTAGGTGATTCTGCCTAAGGTGGTACTTGGGCCTTTGTATGGATTTTTTCGAGATGTTACAACTAGCTCCTGCTCAAGCTCAAGACTACAAGGTCAAGATTTATGTTCTTTAAGATAAACGAGTTACCGAAGCAATCGATGTTTCGATGTTTCAAACTCACATTCAAGGTATGGATGACCCTAGATTAACCATAGGTTAGGTCATATTAATTACATATTAAATTTGGGTCAATGTATAAGTTTATAGGCTTTTCTTCGACTAGTCCAAGCACTGGCTCGACCAGTCCAAGATTGGTTGAGAATTTTCAGGAATTTTTTTGTTGTAGCTCGACCAGTCGTGCACAATGCTCGACCAGTCTAGTGAACAGTCTCGACCAGTCGAACTGGGCTCGACTCGAACTCCAACAAGGAGATTTTTACCCACTCAACCAGTCAAGTGCAATGCTTAACCAGTCGAGCAGGCCACTCGACTAGTCGAATAACGAGTTTATCCTATCGTGCCAGAATTTTTAAAATTTGGTTGGTGCTTCGACGAGTCGAACTGACTCTTAGACTAGTCGAGGGAATAGAATTTCTGCTTATAAATAGAGGATATTTCTCAGAATTATTCATTCATTCCAAGCCTAATCAAGCCATCATTCTGAGAGACAAGTTCCTGCTATTGTGAAGCTATTGCTTATTAATTTTAGATTCTTGTTATAGCTTTTTTGTATTTGATTTTGAGATCTCTTTATTCAATTTTATTATATTAAAAAGGAAATTTTGATTTACTCTTTTGAGATCAAAATCAAATCAAGCTAGCCCAAGTTAATTTAATTTAAAAATCATTTAGACTTAGAACCCTTTCATTTGTGAGATTGGACATTGAACATCTACATCTACATTGAATTGGTTTTACCAGGCTACATTAGAAGAAGAATCATACTTCAATTTTTTGTAATTTTGGTTTGTGAGACTTAACCAGGAAAATCTCTATATGTGGTTTTGACTGAGATAGCCAAAAAATCTCAGTGCATGGGGTTTTTTAATTGTGATAGCCCATTTGAAAAACAATTGTGAAGGTTTTAAGGTGAACCTTGGAAAACCTTATTTCTTAGTGAAAGCCAATATCCCGTGGGTGTAGATATTGGGAGCGGAGTAGTTGTGTTGTTGTTTATGAACAGTTGGTGTACACACACGAACCACTATAATTCCTGGAGTTTTGATGATGGTTGTGATGTATGTGTGGTGCTGAATGTTGTAATTTACTTTATGCGCTTGTAGTGAATGTTGTAATAATTTAGTTTATTTCCTTCGCCTCATTCTCAGTTTGAGTTTTTAATACTCACAAACATTCTAGTAAGATTGTACTGCCATAAGCCTTTAGTTTTTGGTGTTAAGTTGTCCTTAGAATTCAGTTTGTATCAACCTCTTAAGACTAGTGCATTTGAGGTTACTATTTAATTGTGATACCTGTCTTTATATTCCGTTTTTATTTTTTATCCTATTCATCCCCCCCTCTAGGACTCAGAGCTCGGCCTTTTCAAGTGGTATCAGGCCTAATAGCTCATTCATTTGAATTCATTTCCTGAGCTAACCGATCTCGAGCTTTTAATATGTCAAAATTTGAAAGCCTCTCAATTACTAGGCCTCCACCTTTTGATGGCTCCAATTATGCTTATTGGAAAGCTAGGATGAGGATCTTTTTGAGGTCCATCGATGAGAGTGTGTGGCAAGCCACAGTGACTAGATGGAACCCGCCCACGTCTAAAGTTCTAAGCACTGATGGAACTAAGTTTGTTAAAGTTACACCTTATTATTCATGGACCACTCTTCAGAAAAATGATAGTAGTGCCAATGCCAACACTTGCGCACTATCACTAGATGAATTCAAAAGAATTATATCTTATGATACTACAAAGCAAGCCTGGGATATCTTAGAAATGACACACGAGGGTACGACTATTGCCAAAAAGTCAAAACTTCAAATCCTCACCACTAGATTTGAGGAAATACGTATGGAAAAAAGTGAAACATTCATGGACTTCTATACTAAATTGAATGACATAGTCAACTCAATGTGGGGTCTTGGAGATAGCATCCTAGAAAGTAAAGTTTGTGCAAAGATACTGCGCTCATTGCCTGAAAGGTTCAATTCTAAGGTGATTGCCATTCAGGAACTTCGTGACACAGATATATGAGGGTTGAAGAGCTTGTTGGTTCTTTACAAACCTACGAGTTAAATTTCAAGGCTCCTAAAGGTAAGTCCATAGCCCTTAAGTCATCTAAATGTATTTCTCAAGATAATTCTAGTAATTCTGATTGTGAAAATTCAAAGGATGATATGACACTATTAACCAAAAAGTTTTATAAGATTTTCAAAAGTAAAAAGAGAGTTGATTTTCAAAAACCCTCCAAGAAGAAAAATAGTAAATCTAAAAATTGGAAATCTCTTAAAGACAGCCAATGCTTTAATTGCCATGAATATGGGCATTTGGCAAACAAGTATCCAAAGAGGGACAAATCAAAGAAGAAAGGTATGTTGGCCATATGGGATGAATCGTCTTGCTCTGAAGCTTCTTTTGAGTCAGATGATTCTGAACCCGAATCTTCTAATGAGGTCAAGGCCTTAATGACTCTAGCCAGAGTCACTTCCTTAGATAGTTGTGATTCAACTTATGATGAAAATCTGAGGAGTGACCCTGAAAACAATGAAGATTTACAAGATGCCTATAATGCCCTATACAGGGAAAGTTGTAAGATAGCTGTAAAACTTAAACTTCAAAAAGAAAAGTTTTTAAAGTTAAAAGAGGATTTTGAAAACTTAGTTTTAGAAAAATCACATCTTTCTGGTTGTTTTAAAAAGACTAAATGTGATTTAGATTTCAAAATGTCCCAAGTTGAAAACTTAAAATCAGAAAATGAAAAACTAAAACTAGAAGTCTCTTCTCGCTTAAGTTCAAAGGATACTTGGAGGTATGCCTAGGGTGATCCTAAACTAGAAAAATTGCTAACTGGATTAAGGAAATGTGGAGATAGATCTGGTCTGGGCTATGATAAAAATATGCCTCTAAAAAATAAGATTACTCCTCCTAAGTTTGTTAAAGGAGAGTCCTCCAACTCAAAAGGGAAAGTCTGAATCAAAATGGTTTTAAAAATCCTAAAACTTTTCAAGCTACAAAACCTAAAAACAACCATATCAATCATAGAAATTAGAATTATAACCCCTTAGCTGAGAAGATTGTGGATTTACTCAAAAAGCTTCTAAAATCGAACTCGAATGGTAGAACTTATAACAACTACAAACATAGAAAAACCAACAGTGCTCCAAAACCCAAAATGGTAATGAAATGGGTCCCTAAGGTTACTTGTCTGGTTGCCCACACTGCTTTTAAGGCTTCAAGTCAATCAAAGCGGTACCTAGACAGTGGTTGCTCTAGACACATGACAGGTGACAAAGATTTGTTCACCAACTTCAAAGATATGATTGATGCTTCAGTCACATTTGGTGATGGTAGCAACTGCAAAATAATTGGCCAAGGTAAGGTTCAACTCTTTAATCTTCCTCCTTTTAAGAATGTTTTATTTGTAGAAGGTCTTAAACATAATCTCTTAAGTATTTCTCAAATCAGTGATAATAAACATAGTATTAAATTCACTAATCAAGGATGTGAGATTTCTAATGAGAAAGGTTTTGTGATATTGACTAATCACAGAACATCTGAGAATTGCTATATAGTCAGTGACTCTATCTCATCTAAATTATCGTGCTACATGGTCCATACCAATGAGACCAAATTATGGCATAAACGCCTTAGACATGTACACTACCGAAATCTATATAGACTGAACAAAGATGAGTTAATAAGAGGTTTAGCCAAATTAAAGAAAATGGATAAAATTTGTGGCGAATGTCAAATCGAAAAATAAACTACGAGTAGTCACAAGAAAGTAAACTCCAGTGCGACATCTAAACTCCTCGAACTCCTCCATATGGATCTCATTGGACCTACTAGAACGGAGAGTCGAGGTGGAAAGAAATATTTTCTGGTAATTGTCGATGACTTTACCAGATGTACATGGGTAGCTTTCATGAGAGAGAAGTCTGAAACTCTCAATGAAGTAAAAAGGATACTCAAGCCTATCCAAACTGAGAAGCAATCAAATGTTTCAAAAATCTAAAGTGACCATGGATCAGAATTGAGAATAGCAATTTTGAGAAGTTCTGTAGCGATCACAGGATATCACATGAATTTTCTACACCTAAGACATCTCAACAAAATGGGGTTGTTGAAAGGAAAAACCGTGTGCTTCAAGAAATGGCCAATGTTATGTTAAATAGCATGAAATTACCTAAAAATCTATGGGCTGAAGCTGTGAACGCTACATTTTATATAATAAACCATGTTTATACTAGAAAATTAAATGATAAGATTGCATATGAACTGTGGTTCAATAAGAAGCCCACAGTCAAATACTTTTGAGTTTTTGGCAGTAAGTGCTATATTTTGCGTAACCACGAAAATTTAGGAAAGTTCGACACTAAAAGTGACGAAGGGATTTTTCTAGGGTATGCTCTAAATAGTCGAGTGTATCGAGTTCTCAACAAGAGAACTGATGTTATTCAAGAATCTATTAATGTTGTTAAAGATGATCACTTGAATACACCTGTCTCTAGTTCAGAAGATGATGAAGTCTCTATATTTGATAAACCAGACTCTTCATCCAGTCAAAATGATACTGAACTATGGTTAGTTAAAGACCATCTAACTAATTAAATTCTTGAAAACCCTCTCACTGGTATGCGCACTCAAAGATAAATAGAAAACATATGTAATTATGTATGCTTCACTTCCCAAATTGAGCCGGCCAATGTAAAAGAAGTGCTTACTGATGAAAACTGGATAGTAGCCATACAAGATGAACTAAATCAATTTGTAAGGATTGATGTGTGGTATTTGGTTCCTAGACCTAATGATAAACATATAATTGGAACTAAGTGGATCTTTAAAAATAAATTTGATGAGTTAGGGAACATTATAAGAAAAAAGGCAAGACTGGTTGTACAAGGATATACTCAGATAGAAGGCATCGATTATGAGGAAACATTTCCCCTAGTAGCTCGTCTTGAATATATCAGATTATTTATATCCATTGCTTGTTTCAAAAAGTTTAAAATCTATCAAATGGATGTCAAGAGTGCTTTCTTGAATGGTGATTTACATGAGGAAGTATATGTAGAACAACCTAAGGGTTTTGAAGACCCTAAACACATTGATCATGTTTATTGCCTGAAAAAGGCACTCTATGGTTTAAAATAAGCTCCCAGGGCATGGTATGAGAAGCTGACTAAGTTTTTACTAGGTCATAACTTTATAATGGGGAGAATTGATAAAACATTATTCTCACATACTCATAGTATAGATATATGTTGATGATATTATTTATGGTTCTACATGTCCTAACCTGTCTACTAAGTTTACAGAATTGATGAATTCCAAGTTTGAAATGAGCATGGTTGGAGAACTGAACTACTTTTTAGGTCTACAAGTGAAATAACTTGAAGATGAGATTTTTATTTCTTAAACCAAGTATGCTCTAAACTTGGTGAAAAAGTTTGGTTTTGAGAGCGGCAAAAACTTCGAAACTTCGATACTCCTATAAGTATGACTCTTAAGCCCTCTAAGGATGCAACAGGTAAAAGTATAGATCCTAGGTTGTATTGCAGTATGATTGGTAGCTTATTATATTTAACTGTGAGCTGACCTGATATTTCATTCGGCGTAGGTATCTGTACTAGATATCAATCAAATCCTAAAGAATCTCACCTGATTGCTGTCAAGCGAATTATAAGATATGTCATAAGTTCGGCCAATCTAGGCCTTTGGTATCCATATGATACTAATGTTCAGTTAGCTGGTTATACAGATGCTGACTGGGCTGGGAATATAGATGACCGAAAGTCTACCAGCGGCGGATGTTTTTATATCGAGAACTATTTAGTTTCATGGCATAGGAAGAAACAAAGTTCCGTTTCACTATCCACAGCTGAGGCTGAATATATTGCAGCTGAAAACTGCATGCAATCAGCTTGTGTGGATGAAAAAAATGTTAAATGACTATGGATTTGTGAAAGATACTATAGTTCTTTATTGCGATAACTCTAGCACTATCAACATCTCTAAAAATCTCATCCAACATTCACGAACCAAGCATATTGACATTAGATATCATTACATTCATGAATTAGTAGAAGATAAAATTATTTCATTGGATTATGTTCAAACTGATAATCAACTTGCAAACATTTTCACTAAACCATTTGACAGAAACAGGTTCTCTAAATTAAAAATGGATGTTGGTTTATGTAATTTGATCTGAGATTCTTGTGTTTGCTTGTATTATTCTTTGCATATTTTTATTTTTACAAATTTCTAGATTTCAAAAATTAATATAATGAGAATTTTTTTTTTCTGCATGACTAGTCGAGTACACACTCGACTAGTCGTGGCACGATCGGTCGAGTATGTACTCGACCAGTTAAGATGCGTGGGTAGGGTGCTTTTAATGTGGAAAAATCACTTTTTCTTCACTTTCTTTATCTTCTCCAACAACCCCTTCTCCGACTGGTCAAACCCATCTTCGAATACTACTCGGTTAGTGCATCATTTTCATTTTTCTTTTAGATTTAGGTTCCTTGCATCTCATTTAGCTTGATTTTAGTGTTTATTTCAAGCTTTCTTGTGGTTTCCTTGCATTTTTAGGGAAAAATCTAATTTGGGTGAAATCCCACTACCAAAAAAGGGGCAAAGGATATGGATAAAAACCATAGCTAAAGGCCTATTGCTACAGTTATAGTCCATAGCATGACCATAGCAATTGGTGGTGTAGCTAAAGGTCAAAAAGCTATGGCTACAGATGAAATCCGTAGCAATAGATATCAATAGCTACGGATATAATCCGTAGCTATACGTTCTGTAGTGAAATGTACATACAGCTACGGATAATATCTATAGCTAAAAGTAGAATGAAATCCGTAGCAATATGCTGAAGTTAGCAATAACTACGGTTTTCAGAATAAGAGCTACGGTTAATATCCGTAGCGACTTTTATAAAAATTTTAAAAAAGTTATAACAATGGTGTCTATTACCATTGCAAGAACCTGCCATGATTGATCAACTCATCTAAGCTAATACAATTGATGCTGTTAGGAATAGTACATAAAATGCAATTAGGAAAGAAAACAATGTATTCATATTATAAATAACAATCAAATCATACAATGCATCCTACATTCACATTTCTAAATAAACAAATTTCAGAATACAACAGATCACTGGTTGTAAATATAATGGAGCAGAGATCGTCCAAACGTAGGATCTTCCAAATGCCTTGTCAGCTCTGGCACCGTAATAGTATGGCCCCTGCACAAATGGACACACATAGTGTAAGACCAGTATCATAGCCCGTACTGTTTTGTAGGCCTCTGCGGTTCTCCCGGTCGAATTCTAATAACCTGCGATCTATAACCGGTGTTTAGGCATGATCCTGAGCCGTATCATGTATTCCAGAGTTGGCTCAACCCGAGACTTGTGCCCTAGCGACCGCGCAGTCATCGCGGTTCAGATGCCGCATCTTGCGCGCCGAGGCAATACCCAGGCCAGGAGATGTGGGCCTGCGTTCAGTTCGAGGAAAATACTGCGCGTTGTAAAACCAAGAGAATCTCTACCCAAATGTTACATCAATCCCATCAAGGGTCAAGTACAAGTCAAGTACTCACATCACTTAACCCATCACAACGCATACCTCTCTTACACAAGCTGCCCCAAAAGTCAACAAAATTCTTACACAACCCATCTCTCTCTCCCATCCATCACTTTATCACCCATCCCTCTCTCTCCTTACAACCCACTCTCTCTCATTTCTCAAACCCATCTCCCAAGCAACCCAAAAAAATCCCACGTCTATGCTCTTCAAGCTCCATGAGAGAGCTTTGTGTGGCCCACTTTCTATCTCCCATCTCCACCATCCAAGTTTCATCTCAACCGTTGGAATTGTTCCTTTGGACCTCTAGCATGCATTGACGAAAGAAGGAAGAAGAGATCTAAGGTGGGTGATCTAGGATCTACATTTTTTGTTATATTTATTTATTTATTTATGTAATTCTTTGTAATTTAAGGGCCCACATATGGTGGGACCCACCTTGATGTATGCTTTGTACCAATGAGGGGCCCATAGTGGCGGGGCCTCTCCACCGCCAATATCTCTCTCTCTCTCTCTCTTCTCTTTCTTCTCCCTCTTGTGATGACATGTGGCCCACTTGATCTAGACCGTCTATTTGTTGGGGCCCCGACCCGCTACCCTGGATTAAGGAAAAATACAAATATAAGCTTGATCAGTGGAGTGGCCCACTAGTGTGGACCCCACCAGTTATACGTGTTGCACGTGTACCGTCCAGGCAAAGCAACGACATCTATCAAAATTTCTGGTGGGCCACACCACGTGGACCCACCTTGCTAATTGTGGGACCTAACTATCCAGCTTCCAGACTCTCTGGACGCTGGAATGACCTTGACTATATACTATATAATGTATATAATATATATTATATAATATATATATATTATATAATATATTATATTATAACATATTTGGGTGGGCCACTTCCACGTGGGACCTACCTTTAATACATATATACCATCACCATCCAGATGGGTTTGGACAGTGGTTTGGGCAGCCTCCTGCCATTTTTCATATATATTATATAATATTATATAAATTATAATATATCATATTAAAGGCTATATATATATATATATATATATATATATGGGTGGGCCACTACGTGGACCACATCACATCATCAGATGGGTCTGTATGATCATATCTGCACCGTCCAGTTGCTGGACAGTGCTGCAGATATGATATCTTAACCTTCCATCCATTGGACATGGTCCTGGACCCCACCATGATGCATGTGTTGGGTCCCTGCCGTCCAAGGGCCACTGTGATGGATGGGTTTTGGCCACACCGTCCAGCATGCTGGATGGGTGGGGCCCACCTAATGGATGTATTTCATCCAAACCGTCTATCAATTTGGTGAGCGGTTTAGGGTGGGCCACGTTCATGGACCCCACTCCGATGTATTGATTCATCCAAACCGTCTATCCTTTTGGTGAGCCAGTCCTAGGCTTGGGAAGAAAGATGAGACAGATCTAATATCAAGTGGACCACACAACAGAAAATAGTGGGATGAACGTCCACCATTGAAATCCCTTAGGTTACAGGGTTTTGGACCAATATGATAGTTGTTTTTCCTCTATATCCAGGCCTTTGTGACCTTATGAATAGACTGGATGGGAAATAATACTATGGTGGGGCCCACTGGAATTTAACAATGGAAATCATCATCACCAGTGTTAGGTGTGGTATGGTCAAGATGATCCTTTGGATATGATTCATTTTTGTGATAATGCTCTGAATGATCCCTAGCAATAGATGAATGATGTGTTGGTTTGGGCCCATTTGATTCGGCCCATTCGAATCGAGAGTTTTGGTGTGGTCAAGCCCACTTGAGGCCTATTGGTGTGACCCATCCATGGAACCCACCTGCCTTGTATTTAAGGCCCATATGATGGGGCCCACCTGCTTAAATCTAAGGCCCATAGGCAAGGCCCATTGTGACATATTCGAGGCCTATGGGCAAGGCCCATTGTGATATGTATTAGGCCCATGATGCATGCCCCATTTGACAAGGCCTAATGTGATGTAATGAGGCCCATTGTGGTGTGTATTAGGTCGTAGGATGTGGCCCATTGTGATATATTTTCAGCCCATATGATGAGGCCCATTGTGATGTATATACGGCCCATTTGGTAAGGCCCATTATGATGTATTTTCGGCCCTGCTGTGTGGCCCATTGTGATGTATATGTGGCCCACTTGATGTATATGAGGCCCGACTTGATGTACACAAGGCCCATTGTGATGTGTATTAGGCCCATATTGTGCGGCCCATTATGATATGTATTAGGCCCAGATATGTGGCCCATTTGATGCATACGAGACCCATGTGTAGGGCCCACATGTTATGTATTTGAGGCCCATGAACAGGGCCCACCCGTTGTGTATATGAGGCCCATAAGTGAGGCCCATCATGACATGTATTAGGACCATGTGATGCGGCCCATAGTGATGTGTATGTATCCCTTCTATGAGGCCCATTGCGATATATATTAGGCCTTTGTGTGAGGCCATGGGCCCACTATATGTTTGGCCCTATGAAGAGCACACCATGGGAGCAATGATGATTAAATGTCCACATTGATGGGCGATGGTGGTTAAATGTCCACATTGTGACCTTCCCTTGGGCCTTTTGTTAAGCTGATTCTGATTATCGAGGTCGATTTCGATTGTCGAGGCTGATTTCGATTCCGATTGTCGAGGTCGATTATCGAAGTCCATTTCGATTGTCGATTTCGATTGTTCAATTGTTGAGGCCGATTTCAATTTCGATTATCAAGGCCAATTTCGATTGTTGATACTGATTCTGATTGTCGAGGCCGATTCCGATTATCGAGGCCAATTGTTAAGGTTGATTCCGATTCCGATTGTTGAGGCCGATTCTGATTCCGATTGTCGAAGCCGATTCTGATTTCGATTATCGAGGCCAATAATTGAGGCCGATTACGATTCTGATTGTCGAGGCCAATTGTTGAGGCTGATTTCGATTCCAATTGTCGAGGTCGATTGTCGAGGCCGATTCCGATTCCGATTCCGATTGTCGATGCCGATTGTTAAGACCGATTTCGATTCTGATTATCAAGGCCGATTCTGATTCTGATTGTTGAGGCCGATTATCGAGGCTGATTCCAATTGTCGATACCGATTCCGATTGTTGAGGTCGATTCCGATTGTCAAGGCCCAATGAGATGCATATGCGGCCTGTATTTGAGGCCCATTGTGATGTGCATTCGACCCATATTTGAGGCCCAATGTGATGTATATGCAGCCCGTATTTGAGGCTCGTTTGATGTGTATTCAGCCCATATTTAAGTCCCAATGTGATGTATATGAGGCCTATGTCATGAGGCCCAATGTGATGCATTTGAAGGCCAGGCAATGGAGCCCATTGTGATGTATGTTAGGCCCATGCGAAAGGCCCATCGTGATGTGTATTAAGCTCTTAAGTGAGGCCCATGGTATTATATATTTGGCCCTTATGTGAGGCCATGGGTCTACTATATGTTAGGCTCTATGTGGGCCATTCCTTGGGGGCAATGTTGGTTAAATGTCCATATTATCGAGGTCGATTGTCGATGCCGGTTATTGATACCAATTATGAGTATGTGACAGTATAGCACCATGATACATGCCCATATGCATCATTTGCATGTTTGTTATGAGATATGATTGACCATTGCATATGCCATAGTGCTGGTTGTTATGAGACTCCCTGATGGGCAGATATTGTCTCACATGAGCGCACGGTATGTGCAGGATTGATGCGTGACTGGATTGTATGACTCATGTATCTTGCATTGTGTGTTGTGATTATTGTATGCCCTAGCGACATCAGGGTCGTAGCCTCCACAGGCATATCATGGATGGCCAGATGGGACACTAGAAATCTGTTCTACATAGGTGCTATAGATATCCCTAGGTGAAAGTCCTAAAACCCTCTTGGTTCCAGAGGTTGCTCCAATGTCTAGACTGAGTGGATGCATAAGCGCATGAGGGCCGTATACCGTTAAATCATGTCTCCCACTGTGTCGTGGTCTGTTGGAAGGGGGTATGACCTTACCTGCCCGAGAGGAGGGGGCAATGCTAGGCTGAGTCTGACCAGCTCAAGGAATGGGTCCCTATCGACGAGTCAGGCCCGATATTAGCAGGCGGATAGTGAGGTCTCTTCCACTCACCTTGTTGTGCGCGATGGGGCGACAATCTAGTTTGGAGTGTAATAGACCCCAGTGATTTCCCAGAGAGGAACCGTACTAATATGTGGACTTATTGAGCAAGCTTTGTATACTCATTCATTCATTCATTCACTATCCACTCGGCTGGTGGTGCGCAACTATTTGTTATGTGTATCTTCGCAATGGCCAAGATTTTGGTTGGGGCACACAACTAACCTAAGATTAAGAGTTTACCACATTGAGTCTGACTATCCAAATTTAGGTATGGGATTGGTTTGGATAGAAGTCCCTTGTGGTGGACCCCGTAGCCTGTGATACTACGTACTATCATCCCGACTTCACACTCCAACTTGGTCATTTCATTCGCATCACATTGCATCCTCAGCACATAGCATTTGGCTTACTATGTCTCCCCATTGCATAGCTGATCTACATTACTTCCTCAGTATATGATATTGGTTTATTAAATTTTTACATCGCATAGCCTGGATAAGGCTGATGGTATTTATAGGCTTATTAACATGTTTTCACATTACTCTGATATTGTATGATTTATTAACCTGCCCGTACTACTGATAGCATTTATGGACTCATCAGTATTTTTGGTTACTCTGATATCATATGATTCATGATCTTGTGAGTATTTTCGCTTATTCCGATATTGTATGACTTATGGCATTGTATTGCATACTTGACACTTACCTTGTGCACACACTTTCACCACCCTCTAAGCTTTCTATAAGCTTATGCACGATAGATGCGTGCAAGTGGCGTTAGGTTGCAGCAACGTTGAGCATGGAGCGTGCAGCCACCTCCTGGAGCTTTGATTTTGACATATGTATTTCCCTTTCAGTATTGTATTCAAATGTTTATATTAGTGAATATGTGATGATAATGTTGCCTTTGTGATTTGGGTAAACTTGTGGTTATGCTTATTACGAGTTAAATGTACATTGAAAAATCCTTCTTATAGGATCCCAGGATCGAAATTTGGTGTATAGACGCTGGGAGCCAAGAATGGGGTACTATGGAGGCTGTCAGCACCAGATTCGGCGATCAGGAATTTTGTGAGCCCAGTTTTCGAGTTTGGGGCGTGACACACAGCCTCAGCTCTGGTAACATGAGAGATATCTAGATAGCAAAGATACACATTAGATGAGATCCTTTTTTTTACTATGGTTTGTGAAGTCAGTGACATTTGGGACCATTTATGCAGATCCTGTTTCTCAAAAAAGGTAATTTTTGAACATAAAACCTGAAAATTTTGATGAAGCAAGGTACCAATTAATGCTGCAGTTGAATGCTCACTACACTTAAGTCTCTCATCAAGGACGGTGCGTCTTAGGCATGCGAAACTAGCAGCAACCTAAAAGTGATTCACTCTTTAATTCCATCATGACAAGAATGATGATAATGATCCTGTCCGAAAATTAGTTTCCAAATGGCATTACCAAAACCAGCATTCGTTTACCACAGATCAGAAGGTGAAACATGAACCAGAAACTGAAAGCAGCTATAGGCCCCGTGTTCCAGACATAAGTATGTTCGGATGAATGATGACAAGATTGTCATCATGGTCCACAATGCATTTTCCCCGGTCATCAAATTCTCTAATCACATTTAAATTATCTCTAGGTCCAATGAGACTGTAAAACCTAAAATACGTGAAGAAACTGTCAGGATGCTCAAAACAGAATATGGTTGCCCAAAGAATGAAGTGAAGCAGCAACAAACTTGGGTGTGAGGGTGGGGAAGCATTTGTTTCAAAAAAAAGAAAGAAAGAAAGAAAGAAAACACAGGCAACATTCAATAGGAGAATAAGGAATTCGTATGCGTACTTGTTTGAATAACGAATAAGGTGAGCATCCATTGCCCCACTAACAGCTTCCAAAAACTCAAACCTCTTCTTGGCCTTGACATTAGAAAGAACTATGACCTGGAAAGAGAGAATATGACAATTAATGGCACCGGCCACTGGCTATCATTAGACATCTGTATCTAAGATCTCATATTAGTGCATCTCTCCTGGAAGTATTAGTGTTAAACATGGATAGAATAGTTTGCGTGCATAAAGTTGTAAATACCAGATTAAAGCGAGCCTGCTCAAAGCAAGCTTGCTCGAATGAAGACCTTGCAATGTGCAGGTGTAACGCCCTGAAATTCGGGGGTCGAGCATAACTCAGCTCCCGAGTTCCAAAACATCACTTATGCAACATATTAATGATGAATGTATGTTGACTGTATTAGTGCATAAAACATGGAATAGATTAAGCCAAAACACAGATATGATTCATGGACAAGTGAATAAAGCAAGCGGAAGACTTATAGTAAAATGTGTACAAGTGTAAATCCCTGAATTACATATACAACCAGATCGTGTAAAAGTGTTATTTAACAAAATTCTAAGTATCAAATTACATCATTTCAGTTCCCAAAATATAATCCCAGAGATCCCGCGCAACAGACCAAGGCTCGCTAGAACCCGTCTGAAAACTGCATAAAGGAGAAGGCAGCCTCGTCGTCATCCACCTCCCGCTCTGCCTCAGACGTCGCGTCCACATCTGCAACATCAGGGCCTAAGACAGAGTTTGGTGGGTGTGTAACACCGCCCCAGAAACGTGGGAGTGAGTGATCAACTCAGTGGAACAATAAGGCACTGGTTAACATGTTATCAGTTCAATCAAACAGTAATGATAAAGCAGGATAAGTAATTAAATCCTAAGTACTCTTGTTAATGCAGGGATGAATGCAATATGATGCGTGCCCTCACGCGTACACCCTCAGCGTCTTCATCTTACGTTACGCATGACATCGCCTCAAAGTGCGCCACATCTACAAAGCACATGCAAATGCGGTGCATGGATATGATTACCAAGTTGTTATTAGTCCAATTCATACAGCAGGATTGGGAAGCTAAGATACCTTCCTCATGTCACCATCCAAACAGTGATCCATTCTAGGGTCGTCAATCCTAGACATCTCATACGATCATATAGTTGAGGTCGTAGCAAAGGGCTCGTCACCAATCAATGCACGCCTTTCATGCCCTTACTACCACAGATCGGCTCGTCACCTCCTTGCGGTATCCAGGTATGCTCGAGGTCATTACAAAGGGCTCGTCACCAATCAATGTAGGCCGACAGCACGAATATAGTGTCCCATACCACCATAATCGGCTCACGAGTTAAGTTGCTCACTGGTCACTACGGGGAGGTTCGTCACCCCAGCGTAGGCCGACAGCTCGACCACGGTGTCCCATACCACCATGTCCGGCTCATGAGTCTTAGCGGATCAGGTACCATGGTTATTAAGATTTCACTGGTAAGTTCGGTATCCTAGATTCAAGCAGTAGCGTCCATACATGGTTAACATACATCGGACAATCGGGTTACTTGACGAACTCGACTAGCACGAGCGCACGTCGAATTGAGCGACATAGAGTGCGCAAACACTCCGCGTGGCCAAACCACTGCCGACAACTCTAATACGACTCGGGTTCGTCTAATACGTCTTACGTGGCGAAAGCAACCTCAACCACGATTTATAGGGTCAATTACCGATTTCCTGGACTAAGGCATAGTCCCAAACACCTTACACTACTACAGATATTCATATGGAATGGAAAACAGTAATGGATCAACAACTCAAATCATGGTACATACACATCTGAAGAATATCAACTTAACATAAGTGTAAGCATAGGAAATGCTTGAATTTAAATAACTTGAAAGGTAACTGCATAAAGGAAAACATGCGCATCAATAGGAGTATTGAGAATCACTTCTCAACGCTCGTATTTAGTGTAATCAGTTACACTTTAGATCATTCATGCATTTCTACAAACACTTAGCATACATGGAACAACATACATGACGTATGTTGAAATACATGCACTTAGACAATTCCTTTTACCAAGGAGTTGTCATACATGCATCTAGCATACATACATGACAATTAATCATGGCAAACATAAGTGCATATTTTATACGTATACGTTACTTTATAAATACACTTAGAATACACAAATCTCAATATAGCACATGCATATCAGGAAAGTAATGTAAACACAACATTTGGCATGTGAAATCTCATCCATAACAAGAATAAACCACTAACTGGGATTGAAAGCCTTGAAAACCATAACCTATACACTCAAAGTCCGCACCTTAAGCGAAGAAAGAACCACCGAACTGATTTAGACGAATAGTCTTTGTCAACGGCGCTAGAATACCCTAAAACAAAGATGGAAATGAGATACAACAACACCAAGTCTAGTCTAAGCTCTAACACAGGTTAGGGTTAGGTTAACTTACCCCAAAAGAACTCAGAATCGTCAGAGGAACGATTCAAAGTGAAGGTTCAAAGGTGAAGAAGAACAAGGAAGAATCAAGATGATTCACCAACCAATCTCTCTCACTAACTCTCTCTTTTCCACTCTCTTTCCAAGCTAGGGTTAGAGAAAATTCGTATGGAAATGAGAGCTAGGGTTTAAGGACTATATATAGGCCTTAAAATGATGGAAATAACCCCAGGGTCAAGGTATACTTAGGTTATAACCAAAGTAAGCCTTTCTCGATCCAACGAAGCACTTCTGGTGGGCCTATAACCACGAAAGGTCGGACTTAAGCTTCTTGACTATGGATCCAGGTCAAGCTGAGTTTTCGTACCGACCGGCTCTTCAGATCAGCCGTGGCGGACCACACACAATTCAACGGTCACGGAAACTCGATCAGGTCCACAAGCACTAGGATATGCCTGGGCCAACTATCCTGATCAGAGGGTGAAATTGGGTTAGAATCCAACGGTCAGATAGCTTAAAATCGTCGCGCAAGCGACATGACTCAGATTTCAATAAAAGCTTAATAAATTCCAACCGTTCTCACACTCTTCACTCCGAGCTCAACCAAATCGACCCAGAACATCAGATCGACTTGATTTTCGAGGTGAAGATCAAGCCCAACTCGGTGACCGCAACAACCTAAGATCATCGCCATCGAACTTTCGACACGCGGTCCAGGTCCGATCCAGATCTTCCAAAAATTTTCCAGAACAACTGGATTTAGCGATGGATCCCAGATTTTAGAGTAACATAGCGCTCACTAATCTACACGATTAGAGCCATGCAGATACAATTTAAAGTGATTGATGCGAATTTCACAAGCAATCGAGTAAAGCGCTCATTACCCCAAAATAACTACTTAAGGAAAGATTAGCACAGAAATTCCAAGGTCGTTACAATCTACCCCCCTTAAGGAAAATTTCGTCCTCGAAATTCATACCTTCATATAATCCTCGAGGATCAGAGGGTAGGTCTTCCTGACCTCAGCTTCAGATTCCCAAGTAGCCTCTTCCACACCATGATGCGTCCATAGCACCTTCACAAGAGGGATAACCTTGCTACGCAATACCTGCTCCTTCCTGTCGAGAATACGCGTCGGTCGCAGTACATAAGTGGCATCCTCACTCAACTGCACTTGCTCCCAACTGATAATATGCGAAGGATCAGGAACGTACTTCTTCAGCATAGAAACATGAAATACGTTATGCACGCCCGCAAGAGGTGTGGGCAAAGCAAGGCGGTATGCTACCGCTCCCACTCGATCCAGAACTTGAAATGGACCAATAAATCTCGGCGTCAGCTTCCCCTTCTTACCGAACCGCAGAACTCCCTTCATAGGAGAGACCTTCAGAAAAACATGATCTCCCACTACAAACTCAAGCGGTCGACGCCTCGTATCAGCATAACTCTTCTGCCTACTCTGCGCTGTCAAAAGTCGATGTCGAATGATGTCAACCTTCTCAAAAGTCACCTGCACCAACTCTGGGCCAAGCAAACTACGCTCACCAATTTCTGCCCAACAATGTGGTGCTCTGCACGGGCGACCATACAACGCCTCATAGGG
Source organism: Magnolia sinica (assembly GCF_029962835.1). Lineage (NCBI taxonomy): Eukaryota > Viridiplantae > Streptophyta > Magnoliopsida > Magnoliales > Magnoliaceae > Magnolia > Magnolia sinica. Next base: position 67,354,558 of record NC_080578.1, read on the forward strand.
AGCCATGCCGATACTCGCCTGGAAACTATTATTATACGCGAACTCTGCATACTGAAGACAATCATCCCAACTGTCTTTGAAATCCAAAACACAAGCTCGCAACATATCCTCCAGGACTTGATTCACGCGCTCCGTCTGCCCATCTGTTTGCGGATGAAACGCGGTGCTGAACTTCAGTTTCACACCCATTGCTTCCTGGATACGAGTCCAGAAGATAGATGTAAAACGCGTGTCTCTATCAGACACAATCTCCAGGGGAACTCCATGCAGACGCACTATCTCCTTGATATACAACCTAGCCAACTCGTCTGCAGAGTAAGTGACTCTGATCGGTAAGAAATGCGCTGACTTCGTTAATCGATCGACGATCACCCAAATAGAATCAAATCCCTTTCTCGTCCTCGGCAACCCAGAAATAAAATCCATAGAGATGAAATCCCACTTCCATTCAGCTATGGGCATGGGCTGCAACAACCCAAGAGGTCGGCGATGCTCGGCTTGACTCTGCTGGCACGTGAGACAACGAGAAACAAATTCAATGGACCTTCATATTGTCCCACCAATAAGACCTCTTCATATCCTGATACATCTTCGTACTACCTGGATGCATCGCAAGCTTAGAACTATGGGCTAACTGGAGAATCTCACGTCTCAAGTCAGGGATGTCAGGAACACATAACCGGCCACGAAAACGTAGGCCCCCATCAGAACTAACACTCCAGTCGGAGCTCTCATCTATACCAACCCGCCGCCTCATCTTCATCAAAAGCTCATCATCCGAGCCGCAATGATCCTCTCGTCGATAACGGGCCGTACACGAATGTGTGCGATAACCTCATACGGCTCAACCACCGTAAGCTTCGCTCAAAATCGCGCACGAACTCCAACATATCCCACTGCTATCATCGGCGGAGCCGCAAACTCCAAAGCCTTCTTGCGACTCCACGCATCTGCCACCAGGCTCGCCTTACCAGGATGGTAAGACACACCGACCTTCACGTCCTTCAACGTTTCCCTCCATCCACGCTGCCCCCTACTCAAATCCCGCTCCGTGAAAATATACATAACGCTCTTGTGGTCGCAAAAGAGCTCGAACTCCTCACCATAGAGGTAATGTCTCCAAAGCTTTAATGCGAAGATGACATGTGTTTCTACGTCGTGCGTAGGGTAATTCTCTTCGTGTTTCCTTAATCGACGCGAAGCATAAGCAATCACCCCGTCCTTCCGCATAAGGACACAACCCCCAAACCAACGCGAGAGGCGTCGTATAAATAATATACTTAACCCCTTGCTCGCAATACTAGCACAGGGCGGATGTCAACTTGTCCTTCACCTCCCGAAAAGCTAACTCCGCCGCTCACTCCAAGCAAACTTCAAATCCTTCCGTGTCACCTACGACAACGGTCCGGCAATCTTCGAGAAGTCCTGAATAAAGCGTCGATAAGAGCCTGCAAACCCGTGAAAACTCCTCACCTCAAGAATGTTTGTCGAGATCGGTCCTGCACTGCACCTACCTTGGCAAGGTCGACGGCTATCCCTTCCTTGGACACCACATGTCCCAGAACTTGACTTCCTCTTTCCGGAAATCACACTTCTTGAACTGTGCGAAAAGCCGATGCTCCCTAAGAGTACCCAAAACCGCTCTTAAGTGCTCCTCGTGCTCTACCCGGCTTGTCGAGTAAATCAAAATGTCATCAATGAAGACAATGACGAATCGAAACAGAAACGGCCAACACCCTGTTCATCGATCCATGAACACGGCCGGTGCGTTCGCCGACCGAACGACATCACAAGGAACTCATAATGACCGGCCTGGTCCCGGCGGTCTTACGCACGTCCCCCATCCTTGACGCGAATCGATGATACCGACTACTGCAGATCAACCTTCGAGAAGTACCGTGCCCCCTTCAACCGATCAAACAGATCATCAATCCCGGGCAAAGGGTACTTATTCTTCACGATTACCAGAAGTTCAACTGCGATAATCAATACACAATCGCAAGGAACCATCCTTCTTCTTCACAAACAAAACAGTTGCTCCCCAAGGAGACACATTAGGCTGAATAAAACCCAATTCTAGCAAACCATCTATCCGCTTCCTCAACTCCTCCATTTCACTCGGAGGCATCCGATAGGTGGGTAAAGAAATGGGCACCAGGCATAAGATCGATAGCAAAATCAATCTCACGCTCAGGAGGTAATCCAGGAATCGACTCAAACACATCTTCAAACTCCTGAACTACCGGCGTACTAACCAATGCCGACTCGGCCGAACTCTCCAACAGAGAAGAATAAAAATCAATACGAATAGGGTAACTGACCTGAACTGGGAAAGTAACAGTCTCGCCCTCAGGTCCATGGATCGTCACTGATCTCGCTTCACAATCAATCTCAGCTCGCATCCTCGTGAGCCAATCCATACCCATAATAACATCGTAGTGATAAAGCGGTGCGACTAGCAAATCAACACGGATCGATCCACTTCCCAGATCGACCAAACAATCCATACAACGCTTGCCCAAGGCAGAGGACATCCCCGTAGCGGTAGTAAGCGTCACTCCATGCATAGGAATAGATCTCAAACCCAAACGCCTAACTGCCGCATAAGAAATAAGAGAAGTAGTGGACCCTGTATCCACTAACACAGAAACGGGAATACCTTCTATATGCGCTGTCACCTCAAAGGACCTCGGCACCAAGTCAGACATAGGCGCTTCAGCTGAAAGCGCATGAACACGAGCTGCTGCGACGATTCGGCGGAGGAACCATGGGCCGATGAGGTGGCCTGAAACCAGGACCTGCAGGTCTGAGATGGATGAGCTGGCGCCGATCGAAGAGGAGGAGGAGAAATCACCGAGGCATCGGACGGCTAACCTCTGCGGTGGAGTAAAACCACCGGCGCATACGGGAGAAGCAGAAACGGTCCAAGTGCCCCACCTTCCCACAATAAGAACATCTCAGATCAGCTCTCATCTGCTGAGCGGGCGGCGCTGAACGCCTAGGAGGAGAATCAACACGCGGCCTCTTGCCAAGGAAAGGTGTACCCTGAAAGTCCGGTCGCGACCTAGGAGGCATCGGTGCTCGCATGCGGGACACTCTATCTCCGTCCTGCTCTGCTCGCAAGGACATGCTCACCAGCTCCGCATATGAAGAAATGCTAGCACAGCAAATCTTCGATCGGATCTCAGTCCTAGCCCTCGAAAAATGCCGCATCCTCATCGGTTGATCGCCCAGATCAAAGGAACATACCGCCCCAACTCAGTAACCGGTCTCATACTTCGTAACCGACAACCCTCCCTGGCGGAGGCGAAGGAACTCACTCTCCTTCTCATGTCGGTATGTCACCGGGAAATACTTCTCGTGGAAGCGCGCCTCAAACGCCTGCCACGACCACACGAAGTCCTCCTCGACAGTGCGAAGCACACTATCCCACCACAAACTGGCCTCCTTCTCAAACATGAAGGTGGCAAGCTCAACCTGCTCGACCTAGAGCAGTGCAACGGTCTCGGCATCTTAGAGATGCGGTCAATCCAATACTCGGCCTCCTGGGTCATGAGAACCCGCAAAAGTAGGAGGTCGCAAGCGCTGAATCGCTCAGAAGTGTCGCTGGCACTAACACTGGCACTGGCACTCCCGGATGGAGGCATAGGTGAAACAGTTGGAGTCTCCCCTACTGAGCAAAAATGCCAACCATGGAGGAGAGGAACTCCTTGTTGCCGCTGCTTCTTCTTCTTCTTTGCATCAACAACATCATCTGCTCAAACCTATCAACAGGGGCCGAAGAAGGTGCATGGCTCGGCTCAGAAACCGAGGTGACAGGAGGAGCCATCGGTGTCGACCCAACACCGGCCCGAGATGGACTCGCCTGCGGATCTGACCGGCTATCGCTCAAGGGAGGAACCCCAACAAGTGACTCGGGAGAGACGGGCCGAAGTCTTCGAACCCTTAGGAGGCATCCCTACATTCAATCAAAGGATGCAACCTGTTAGATTCTAAGTCACATAATCCATCCACATAACAACAACACAGCACAACTCCAAAAACAAACAACATGCATTCCATTAATCAAAATCGTCGCAATACAAGTAGTGCAGCAATACATGAATCACGACTAGGAAAGCATGAAAACAACAGCATCTAACACTTCAAACAACCACAACAACAACAACCACTAACAGCTACAACAACTACAACAACTTCAACTACAAGCCAACAACGGCTACACACAGAAAGAAAAATACAACAAAGCAAAGACGGCCACGACGATGCTACTCGTCGGAATCAGGAGATGGAGGCGGAGCACCCTTATCCTGTAAGCAACACAGGATAGACTTCAAAGTCCGAGACATCTTCTTAAGCTTATGCTTAACAAAGCCTCGAAGATCAACCATCTCCTGGCGTAAAGCAGCTTGCCCTTCTTCAAGCCGTATAAGACGGGCATCTTTGGCGGTCTGCTCTGCGCCCTGCTCTGGCACCACAGGAGGAGAGCTATCACTCGAATCCTATGCCTCAATCTCTTCCTCGTCTTGCTCTGCTTCTTCCCCAGACTCCGCACCGCCTTCAGCATAACTCTCATCATCACCACTCTCAGACCCAGCCTCACCCTCTGAGGCAAGCCGACCAGAACCAACCTCCATCAGCTTGAGAGTCCTCAAATTGATATAACGAACAGGGACCGGCTTCTCAGCTCCAAGCCTATAGCCAAACTCATGTGCGATCTTGCAAATGAGGCGGCCAAAGGGAAGAGACTCGGTCCGTCTACTCGAACGAGCGATGAGAATAATCTGACGCAGGACGTACGTCGGCACACACAACTTCGCATCCTGCCCCACCTGATATAGGAAATCTACCATCAGGCGCGTACACTCGCTGTGGTTGCTCCACCTTGGATATACATTGAACGTAAAGATGTGGTGAAGCAAACAGAAGTCGTCCGTCATGAAGGAAGCCAGGAGACTCCTATTCGGCTGCCATTCGACCAGATGACCACACAAGAATCAGGTGCGACGATCCTTCTCGCGCACACTGTCCACATTCTTCTCGCTGGCATGCACTTCCCCAAGTGGCACTCTCAAGAGTCGGGATATCAAAGCAACATTGACAATACCAACTCGACCGCTACCACAGGGAATCTTAAACTGCAGAGGATCCAGCGAAGGCTCCAGAATGTTGGCATAAAAGGCCCGAACAGTGCTAGCATTCGCGTAATACTCGCCTTCGAACAAGGGACCCCAACCAGCCCCTTCTAAGAGCTCCAACAAGAAGAACTCACCAAAGAGCTGCGGGTCAACATGAGCCTCAAAAAGGACTCTACGCCCCTCATAGACTCCATGCGACAATTCCGCCAACAAGGTCCTACTGATAGGAGCTCGAGGATCGAGGTCCCGCTTCGTCTGGAACTCGCGCATGGCGGACGTGCTAGCGGCAGCACCTCTCGGCCTCCGTGCACGGGTTGGGCGGCTCGGCCCAGCTTCATCCACGGGCACTCTCTTCTTCCCCATCAAGGAAAGAAGGGAAGAAATGGAAAAGATGGCCTCACAATCTCAAAGAGGGCCATAAGAAATGAGAGAAAGAGAGAAATAGGAAGATGGTGAAGCTTCCACACAACTATTAGCCAAATAGGGAATGAAAGGGCTCAAATGAGAAGGGAAAAAGAAGAAATCAGCAATGAAATGGAAGATTTGAGAATGGGGTGATGGGTTTGCACGAAAATGGGAGGAAGATGAAGATTTGGGAGAGATTTGAGAGAGTTTGGAGAGGTTTTGGAAGAAAAGGAAAGCTTGGGGGTGGGTTTTGTGAAGGAAATAGGTAAAAGGAAGGGTTTTAAAATGAAAACCGTGGAGGGGTGGGTCACACAAGCCCCATGAACGATCGGCCCGCGTCGGCCCGACCCGCCTGGCCCGGTGACCGGCGATCCCTCGCCGAACCAGCGATGGCATCACCGGTCTCTGGACATATCGGCGATGCCTCACCGATTTGGCGAGGCCCTTCTGGTCCCCCTTGGTCCAAAAAGTGTGGTTCCCCCCTGGGCCCCACTGGAAATGCCCCAAATGGCCCCTTGCGTAGTTTGAGGCCTATCGGGTCATTCTGACAGAAATCTAGTTCAACAGCGATTTCTGGAAGGTTTAAGATGAAAAAAAGGGAAGATAGACCATCTACACTCATTAATAGAGGGTCTAGGAAAGGTTTCAGGTCGCTGTGTGTGATCAGGTAAGAGTACAGACTCGATCTCGGCAAAGGTTTCCAAGAAACTTTCGCCGATAGAAACTACGAAGCACAAACACAAAGCGATGATAGACCTGCACCCAAATACACTATAGTGGCGACAACGTGCGGTGTGTGACCATAACCCAGGTCCAGTTTAATCCAGATCATGCTCTGATACCAACTTGTAATGCCCTGAAATTCGGGGGTCGAGCATAACTCAGCTCCCGAGTTCCAAAACATCACTTATGCAACATATTTAATGATGAATGTATGTTGACTGTATTAGTGCATAAAACATGGAATAGATTAAGCCAAAACACAGATATGATTCAGGGACAAGTGAATAAAGCAAGCGGAAGACTTATAGTAAAATGTGTACAAGTGTAAATCCCTGAATTACATATACAACCAGATCGTGTAAAAGTGTTATTTAACAAAATTCTAAGTATCAAATTACATCATTTCAGTTCCCAAAATATAATCCCAGAGATCCCGCGCAACAGACCAAGGCTCGCTAGAACCCGTCTGAAAACTGCATAAAGGAGAAGGCAGCCTCGTCGTCATCCAGCTCCCGCTCTGCCTCAGATGTCGCCTCCACATCTGCAACATAAGGGCTTAAGACAGAGTCTGGTGGGTGTGTAACACCGCCCCAGAAACGTGGGAGTGAGTGATCAACTCAGTGGAACAATAAGGCACTGGTTAACATGTTATCAGCTTAATCAAACAGTAATGATAAAGCAGGATAAGTAATTAAATCTTAAGTACTCTTGTTAATGCAGGGATGAATGCAATATGATGCGTGCCCTCACGCGTACACCCTCAGCGTCTTCATCTTACGTTACGCATGACATCGCCTCAAAGTGTGCCACATCTACAAAGCACATGCAAATGCGGTGCATGGATATGATTACCAAGTTGTTATTAGTCCAATTCATACAAGTCCAATTCATACAGCAGGATTTCCTCATGTCACCATCCAAACAGTGATCCATTCTAGGGTCGTCAATCCTAGACATCTCATACGATCATATAGTTGAGGTCGTAGCAAAGGGCTCGTCACCAATCAATGCATGCCTTTCATGCCCTTACTACCACAGATCGGCTCGTCACCTCCTTGCGGTATCCAGGTATGCTCGAGGTCACTACAAAGGGCTCGTCACCAATCATGTAGGCCGACAGCACGAATATAGTGTCCCATACCACCATAATCGGCTCACGAGTTAAGTTGCTCACTGGTCACTACGGGGAGGTTCGTCACCCCAGCGTAGGCCAACAGCTCGACCACGGTGTCCCATACCACCATGTCCGACTCATGAGTCTTAGCGGATCAGGTACCATGGTTATTAGGATTTCACTGGTAAGTTCGGTATCCTAGATTCAAGCAGTAGCGTCCATACATGGTTAACATACATCGGACAATCGGGTTACTTGACAAACTCGACTAGCATGAGCGCACGCCGAATTGAGCGACATAGAGTGCGCAAACACTCCGCGTGGCCAAACCACTGCCGACAACTCTAATACGACTCGGGTTCGTCTAATACGTCTTACGTGGCGAAAGCAACCTCAACCACGATTCATAGGGTCAATTACCGATTTCCTGGACTAAGGCATAGTCCCAAACACCTTACACTACTACAGATATTCATATGGAATGGAAAACAGTAATGGATCAACAACTCAAATCATGGTACATACACATCTGAAGAATATCAACTTAACATAAGTGTAAGCATAGGAAATGCTTGAATTTAAATAACTTGAAAGGTAACTGCATAAAGGAAAACATGTGCATCCATAGGAGTATTGAGAATCACTTCTCAACGCCCGCATTTAGTGTAATCAGTTACACTTTAGATCATTCATGCATTTCTACAAACACTTAGCATACATGGAACAACATACATGACGTATGTTGAAATACATGCACTTAGACAATTCCTTTTACCAAGGAGTTGTCATACATGCATCTAGCATACATACATGACAATTAATCATGGCAAACATAAGTGCATATTTTATACGTATACGGTACTTTATAAATACACTTAGAATACACAAATCTCAATATAGCACATGCATATCAGGAAAGTAATGTAAACACAACATTTGGCATGTGAAATCTCATCCATAACAAGAATAAACCACTAACTGGGATTGAAAGCCTTGAAAACCATAACCTATACACTCAAAGTCCGCACCTTAAGCGAAGAAAGAACCACCGAACTGATTTAGACGAGTAGTCTTCGTCAACGGCGTTAGAATACCCTAAAACAAAGATGGAAATGAGATACAACAACACCAAGTCTAGTCTAAGCTCTAACACAGGTTAGGGTTAGGTTAACTTACCCCATAAGAACTCAGAATCGTCAGAGGAACGATTCAAAGTGAAGGTTCAAAGGTGAAGAAGAATAAGGAAGAATCAAGATGATTCACCAACCAATCTCTCTCACTAACTCTCTCTTTTCCACTCTCTTTCCAAGCTAGGGTTAGAGAAAATTCGTATGGAAATGAGAGCTAGGGTTTAAGGACTATATATAGGCCTTAAAATGATGGAAATAACCCCAGGGTCAAGGTATACTTAGGTTATAACCAAAGTAAGCCTTTCTCGATCCAACGAAGCACTTCTGGTGGGCCTATAACCACGAAAGGTCGGACTTAAGCTCCTTGACCATGGATCCAGGTCAAGCTGAGTTTTCGTACCGACCGACTCTTCAGATCAGCCGTGGCGGACCACACACAATTCAACGGTCACGGAAGCTCGATCAGGTCCACAGGCACTAGGATATGCCTGGGCCAACTATCCTGATCAGAGGGTGAAATTGGGTCAGAATCCAACGGTCAGATAGCTTAAAATCGTCGCGCAAGCGACACGACTCAGATTTCAATAAAAGCTTAATAAATTCCAACCGTTCTCACACTCTTCACTCCGAGCTCAACCAAATCGACCCAGAACATCAGATCGACTTGATTTTCGAGGTGAAGATCAAGCCCAACTTGGTGACCGCAACAACCTAAGATCATCGCCATCGGACTTTCGACGCGCGATCCAGGTCCGATCCAGATCTTCCAAAAATTCCCCAGAACAACTGGATTTAGCGATGGATCCCAGATTTCAGAGTAACATAGCGCTCACTAATCTACACGATTAGAGCCATGCAGATACAATTTAAAGTGATTGATGCGAATTTCACAAGCAATCGAGTAAAGCGCTCATTACCCCAAAACAACTACTTAAGGAAAGATTAGCACAGAAATTTTAAGGTCGTTACAGTGCAGGTCCTGAAATATGCCTATAACTAAATTAATATTTCTATCTTAAGGAATTAAGCTGACAAATGAAATACCAAAAACAAAATGTCAGATTTTCTATGAGTCAGGATTAGAAAAAGGCCTCTCAGTTGAAAATATGACAATACCTCTTCTACGACAGCAGCAACATCTAACTTTGTACCTTTCCTCAATGATAGAAACTTCTCACGAGCTTGTAGCATAAAAAAGACATTGCAAAATAGGCCATTTGATTTCTTATTCCTATCTTCTTCATGTAGGGGGGATCCAAAAAAAAATCCATGATCTAGCAGACTTCTTGGTAAGAGACACCTCATTTCAGCCTTCTGTAAGATTGATTCAGATCCATTAATATTACAAGAAACAAATTAGTTCTGAGGAGAGAAAGCTAATTCCAACCATTTCTCACTCATCAGAATCATAAAAACCAAGTATTAGGCTATACGCATAATATTCCCTGAAAATTGAAATACTAAAACCAGGAAACATTTTTGAGAAAAAGCTAACCTGTATTTCTAGAAGCTGCACTTTGGAATAAGCTATTTGAACACTCTCAAAGGCTTCCATTAGATAATGAACTTGTACCAAATTGTAATCAGATTGCCAATTTTTTTCATCCAACTGCATGTTGATTAGTTATATTAATTGCCATCGTACTTTGCAATACATAGGATGGAATGAAATTGGACCAAATAAGCATTTTCTGGAAGGTAAGCTCAAATTGTACTGGCGTCCTCACAATTGCGGCTAAAATCGCTAAAATAGCTAATGGAGGAATGTGAAGGCTAGTAGTACTGGAAGGCATTACCATGAGATAGTCATTTTGATTATTGTCGATGACAAATCCGTACAAGTACAGTAACTCTTGCAACAAAGGAAATAGGTTGTAGTAGTTTAGAAGTTCTGCTGGGAACCATTCAATCTGTGGACATTCTGATGGTAGCATGGACCTTCTTGTATAGCTCTTCAATGCCATCAGGCTTAATTCCTTTCTTGATGTACTCACTAAAATGCGATTGGTATTTCTTTGGCTCATCCTCCATCAACGTCTGCAAAATTCCCATTTGTATTAGTGGCGATATAATAGTAAAGAAATTACAGGTCTATTAGAGGCTTGGTGGGATGTGTTCAAATCTTATCTTGGATCCAGTATTGTGATTTTAATCACTAACAAAGTTTTCCTAGAGGAGAGGTTCAATTTAACTCTGCATGATTACACGATTAGCTAAGACTATTTGGAGAAAAATAATTTGCAATTTTCAAGAGTTCAACTTTAAAATCAAAATGATATTCATGTAGATACATTTGAGCTATTTCCTTCTTTATCATGGTTGCACATCATCAGAGTTAAATTGAACCAGCAAGTTGCAGGGATATGATCAAATCTACATGGTTACACTGCAAAAGTCCAACACAAACAATCTACTACTGAACATAGCTGGTGGGAAGATGATGGGCCGGCTCACAAGAATTTCAACAAATACAATGAACGCCTGAAAAGAGTTATCAATCAGGATAACTAGCGAATTTGGATTCTTGAATTAAATAGAAGACACACCTCTAGAAAAATTGGTGTGCAAAATCTTAAAAAGTAGTGGCGGAATGTTGTTTTCCCCTGCTTGGCTTCCAAATTTTCTTTTACCTACATAAATTTTTTCACTCCCATCTTTTAGAAAACCAAAATTTTCATTCTCCAATTTTCTCCTGTTTCAATATCTTTGACCATATCAAAAGTGAACATTTCCTGTACTGCTTCTCTGCAGTATGTAATTTTGCTATGGTTAGGGAACATAGAACATGGTCTAATATAAATAGGGAAAGTTAAACAAATTGACAGATTGGATCACCCAATGAAATTTGATCTAAAGTAAATAGGAAAAGGTGTGGCTCAGATCATCTAATGAAAGATTATCTACAGTTAATAGGAAAAGTTGTGGCTTGGATCATCCTATGAAAGATTCAACAATAAATAGGAAAAGGAGTGGTTAGGATCATCCATGGAATCATTTAAAACAAATTGATTGACTAGATGAATGGTGCAACTTGGTTAAAGCATAAAAAAAGGGGGTCCACAAGGGCTTTGAATCACCTTGTTTCCTATAGTGCAGTCCACTTAAGCTTTGGATCTGCTTCATTTTGGGGCTTGTGCTTGAAAATGTGCTGGCAAAAGGGATGGATAGGGTGGATAAAACACATGCATCACAGTGGACCCACAGTTCCTGCCACAAGGCAAGACTAGGAGATCTGCTTCCCAATCATTTGGAGGTCATTGAGTAGTGGCCGGTAGCTGCATTCCCTATTACATGTATCAAATTTGCATGGTCCTTGACTGAATGAACCTTGAATAACCTGGAGCATGTACAAATGTAGCTCATGTACACAAACAGTGAAAAATATGCCTATCTGGATCTAACAATAATAAGAACACTACAATCTCCATGCCTCATCAACGAATATTGACAAATTTTAAAACGGGATTATCTTGCAATGCTGTCAAAACAATGGTTAGATTGTATCATCTTTCACCATGGCAATGGCATGCTTTCTAATTAAAACAACCCACTATGTAGATAAATAAAAGACACGATCAGACTAATGCTTGCCCCAGTAATATAGTACACTGTATAGAACAAAGTGACTATTTGACACAATCAGATGTTAGAACATGAGCTAAAAAACAAGGCAGATCTAAACTTGAGTGGGCCAAAGCACGGGAAATCATCAATTTGGTAGAACTGTACAGTTATACAATTAGAACATCTGAAATTCAAAGAAATGACAAAAACAACTAATTTACTAATCATTGTAATTTTTCTCTTGCCCCCATGCTCTCTAATATCGATTCTAGCCAAGTAAACATGAGGACTACTATTAATTGCATTGGAATAATTACTCCAATGTTAATTAACCCATCAATATCACATGACAGGTGTGTCGTGTGCAACTCACAAGTGAGATAAGAATGGGACCTTCTTGCTCTTATCTAAGTTGTAATTTGTAGCATCACAAGTGGGAAATGGCAGCCCGCATAAAGACTGGTTATGTTTTCCACTCTGCCCCAAATTGAAAATGGGTCAAACCTTAGCCTGTGCTTGGCCCACTTACATTCATGGAATGGTCCAACTGCCTTGTGTAGACAAGTCCATTTTGTTGAGATCCTAAGATTGACCAGAATTGTATTTTCATGATGCACTTAGAGAGTTTGAGTAAAAATATGGCATTAATGTGGCAAGAAATGAGCATGAAAGAAAATGGAAATTGGGAGAATATCAGGTAAGAGAGTTGGTATAAATGATTTACTAGTGTAACCTCTTCATAGTTATCAATTAATAAAGATAGCTTCTTCAATCCACCACTTGAAGTCAAAGAAACTTCCCCTGCTACTCCATGTTACTTAAATCCTCCTTCTAAGTACTCAGAAGGTAATTACAATTCCACCATTTCCACTCTATCAGACTAATCATCACAATCCAATTCCTTAGTGCGTTCAAACAGAACCAAAAGTAGGCAAATCACCTAAGGAGAAGGGATTGCCTCATTTACATGGTCTACTTACCTTACCTCCTTCACAGATTATCGACTACATTAGGAAATCTCACTAAATTTAGACAAGTTGCCTTACATTAAGTATACAACAATCCATGCATGCAATAAAACATACAACATGAGTTGAAAACCAGTCCTTAAACACAAACCCATTGAATTGCAAATTCAGCCAACTCCCTGTTGTTGTTGTTGTTGTTGTTAACAAAGTTTTGGAAAAAAAGTCTACTATATAAAGAGAAAACAGAATCTAAATGATAATTAATATTTTAATTCATAGCAGAGTACAGAAACATCAATAGATTTCATTACACAATGTGCTATATATTACTACGGCAATGCAGATATATAATGCAGTTGAATCAGCAGGAACTAACAAAGCTATTTCTTACCCAATAGATCATTCCTAATAGGCAAATGATCCTTGAATAAAAACTGATAGAAACCATTAGGTATAGAAGTAATTCCTAATAGGCGAATGTTCCTTGGAGCCCATAGAGATTTAAACCGCATCCATTGCATTATAGGAAACCATTAGGTATCATCTTTATGTAACCTAGAATGTTAAATACAAATCCCAAATTGTTTACAGTGTTGTAATGCCCAAACAAAGGTTTGACTCGATATTTATGGGAGTTTTATGCCAATTTAAACATAAGGCACAATACCAAATTGAAGAATAAATCAAGCATTGTACTGCTAAACAGATCAATACATTTTATTTTCAAAGAACTATCAATGCAAGAAATCTCTACTTGAACACAATGCCCAAACCTTTCAAAGTCTTATGCAACTTTCATCAACCTTCCTGCAGTTTGCATGCAAAATTACGAATACCTGGTTAGAAACAGACGAAAAAACCACATTCAATTGAGGAAAGACCAAAGCTTTAATGGCTAAGATCTTCCAATTGGGAGATTTTGGGGGAATGGCCCATCCGTGATGGGGCTGTCAGATCAATGACTTGGGCATACGAACCATGAGCCCCACATCTACAAACTAAGCCCCAAACATGGAAGTTCCCTGTTCGGAATGAATAGGGGAATTTAGCCTCTAGCAAAAATAAGTGAAAATACAAGTGGGTCATAAGATGAACTTCTAAAGATCCATTTTACCTGCTTGTTGGTTGGATTATGACCCCATGAAAGACGAACCGTTTGGTTCCCAATGATTGTTCCATTCAACCTCTGCAATACCTCCTCAGCATGGTTTCTACCAAGAATAATAAAGTGCAAAATTTAAAATAACATTAAGAATTGTAGAGATATTGTGAAGGGGATTCCATCATGTTTTCTATTGAACCATGGTCAGAAATTATACCATTGAGCAAACTGAACAAACCGGCATCCTTTCCCAACTAGTATCTTTACAGAGATAATCTCACCATATTGAGAAAAGACTTATATGAGATCCTCATCGCTGGTATTCCGGCCAAGCCCTCCAACAAATATCTAAATAAGATATGCTTTATTGAAAAACATATTTAATATGAAATGACACTAAACTCCATTGTTAGTTCTTCCAACTAAAAAATGATGGTGGCTCTTTAAATGTACAAATGCCATAGTTTTACAGCCATTCAAGCAAACTTTTTATCTTGTTATTTCATCAAATAGATAGCATGCCATTTCATTTAGCCATTTCATCAAACCGATAACATGTCACTTCATCAAACAAATATCATGAATGAAATCTAGCCATTTCATCAAACAGTTAGCATACATGAAATCTGAAAGACAGAAAAAGAGACACAAAGAGAGGAAGATATCAAACCTATGGACAGGAGCATCAGATTCCTTCGGTTTTAAAAGATGCCTCAAAGATATGAGAAGGGTTTCGAATAGCATGTGTTTCTTCGGGTAGAAGCTTCACGACTGCTGCAATGGAGAGAGATAGAAGAGACGGCGAAGATGCATTGGAGAGAGAGGGAGGAGAATGAGAAAGATGGAGCAGAAATCGGGAGGGAGAGAGAGAGAGGATTAGGGAACGGAGAGAGAGAGAGAGAGAGAGAGAGAGAGAGAGAGAAATGGAGTGGTTTTGGGCGCGGCTTTGTTTTGAGCGCGCGCCCAATTTTTGGCCGTCGTTTTGTGAGACGGACCATGGACGGTCTTGTCAGGGGCTCCGTGAGGCCCACTAAGATGTATTTGGTTTATCCATTCCAACCACTAATTTTAATAAATTATTTTAGTTCATGATCCCAAACTTAGAGTATATTGAAGGCCCACCATAGGAAGCAAATGCGATTTTATCTCCATGTTTCCTACCGTGTGGTCCACTTGAGCCTTCGATCTAGCTTATTTTTTATTTCATACCCTAAAATAATATTTCAAAATAGATGGACGGCTTAGATAAAACACATATATTTTTTAGGCCCTATAGAGCCCCTTACACCACCGTTAATTATTAATGGTGCGGCAACTTTTTCGCTACAAATTAAAACCGTAGTATTATAGCTACGATTTATATCCGTAGAAAAAAACTAACGTGGTCTGTATCCTTTGTCCCTTTTTTTGGTAGTCTCCATAAATCCTTCTTGCATTCCCCTATTTTATCTTGCAATGGAAGGTAAACATAAGAAGAGAACTACTCGTGGTCCTTCTTCTTCTCATTCCACACCTATTTTGGTGCGCACTCTTCGATCACACGAAGAGGACCCGAAATATGTGCGGGATATTCGTCTCCTCAACATTATTGTTGAACAGACCGTTACTTCTAATTGTCTTGTTACATTCAATATTATTCCTCTCCTTGTAGTTGTAGGATGGGATAACATACTGAATTGGGGCAGTCCGACATACCGGTCTATTGCACAAGCTATGTATGAATGTATTAGTGATGTTTCTATTAAAAATTTAATCTTCACTGTCATGTTTAGAGAAGGTACATTTCCAGTAGATCGTCACTTAATTTCTAGCTTAATGGACATTCCAGTAAATGATGAAGGGATTCCAATTCCAACATTGGTTGATAGATTGAATGAATCGAAAAAATGCCTTCTAAACAGGAATTTATATAACATGGACTCGGAATGGAATTCCGGGATTGCTCTCCGTGCCAACCATATGTTACCCAGATATAGAGTAGTACTACATCACATCTTTATTTCCAATGTTTACCCTAGATCTGCTAACAAGTCTGAATTAACCTCCTTCATGGTGTGTATTCTTCATTCCGTTGTTTTTGAAATTCAAGTGTGTCTTCCATCGTTGATTTGTTATATTATAATCTAATTTCATCCTCATCCGGGACATAGTGATATTCCATTCTCTTATTTGATGACCACCCTTGCTACTCATTGTCTTGTGGTCATGCCACCTGGAGAAGCTCCTATTTCTCATCTTCCCTTCAACAACTCAAATATCAACAAGATGAATTTGAAGTTGGCTCTTGGTCAAGTTGAAAGGGATGTTGGAGAAGTTAGAGATGAAGTTGAAGAGGAAGAGGCACTACCTACTGACAACGTGAATATGGATGATTTGTTTGATGAGTTAGAATTTGATTCTGAGGCTGATCCTGATTTTTAGCCTTCTAATTTTGATTAGAGACTTAGAACCTTAGAAGAGAAGGTGGATGGTCTCCATGTATCCCATGAAACACAATTCAAATATATGCGCAAATACCTTCATCGCATAAACAAGGGATTACATCAAATTGACCCATCCATTCCTATTCCGTCTTCTGGTTTTGATTAGTCTTTTTAGTTATGTTGGGCATGTACTAAATCTTATTCTTTACTTTTGCTTGGTTGATCCTTGGACATGTTTTTATTTGATATTCTATGGACATGTTTATGATGCATGGACATGATGTTATTTTACTAATTTTAACTCTCTTATCATATACTCTTCTCTTACATTTTTGTTACTTCAATCATCTATGGTTTTCATTTTCTTTCATTTGTCTTATTGTGACAAAAAGGGGAAGAAATGTGATATAATTTGAATGGTATATATGATGATCGTTGTGGATGTGGTTGTAGAGACATATGTGTATGGAAGTGCATATTTTGTGTGGTATGTATTTGGTTAATATAGGTACTCTACAAATCACCCTGCTTGGATTGAGGGGGAGTAGGAGTAACATTGATTTGCGATGTGTATAAACTGGTGCGTGATTCTTTAGTCGGTTTTGTCATAAATTTGACAAAGGGGGAGATTGTAAGTGCTATGTTGTAATTCGAGCACCTGATATTGTCAAATTTTGTTGTGCTAAACCGCTTCTAGTCAGTATCTTGTTATGATAAATGGAAAGTTCACCTTCAAACCATCGTCAACTCTTCTACATTTTCAAGTTGAAGAACATTGCCAAAGATGGAACATAAGCTCAAGTACAAGAACAGAAATTCAAAGCTCAAGTTAAAGTTCAAGATCACCACCTTAAGTCTCAAGAACATAAGCACTAGCTCCTGCTCAAGTTCAAGACTACAAGGTCAAGCTTCACGTTCTTTAAGATAAATGAGTTATCGAAGCGATCGATGTTTCAAACTCACATTTAAGGTATGGATGACCCTAGATTGACCACAGGTTAGGTAATATTAATTGCATATTGAATTTGGGTCAATGTATAAGTTTATAGGCTTTTCTTCGACTAGTCCAGGCAGTAGCTCGACCAGTCCAAGGAGTTTCTCGACCAGTCCAAGATTTGTTGAGAATTTTTAAAATTTTTTTGTTGTGGCTCGACCAGTCATGCACACTACTCGACCAATCGAGTGAACAATCTCAACCAGTCAAACTGGGCTCGACTCGAACTCCAACAAGGAGATTTTTACCCACTCGACCAGTCGAGTAGGCCACTCGACTAGTCGAATAACGGGTTTATCCTATCACACCAGAATTTTTGAAATTTGGTTGGTCCTTCGACAAATCAAACCTGCCCTTAGACTAGTCAAGGGAACAAAATTTCTGCCTATACATAGAGGATGTTTCTCAGAATTATTCATTCATTCTAAGCCTAATTAATCCATCATTCTGAGAGATAAGTTCTTGTTATTGTGAAGCTATTGCTTATTAAGTTTAGATTCTTGTTATAGCTTTTTGTATTTGATTTTGAGATCTCTTTATTCAATTCTATTCTATTAAAAAGGGAATTTTGATTTACCCTTTTGAGATCAAAATCAAATCAAGCTAGCCCAGGTTAATTTAATTTAAAAATCATGTAGACTTAAAACCCTTTCATTTGTGAGATTGGACAATGAACATCTACGTCTACATCGAATTGGTTCTACCGGGCTACATTAGAAGAAGAATCTTCAGATAAGTATCATATTTCAATTTTCTATAATTTTGGTTAGTAAGATTCAACCAGGAAAATCTCTATTTATGGTTTTGATTGAGATAGCCAGAAAATCTCAGTGCGTGGGGTTTTTTAATTGTGATAGCCCATTTGAAAAACAATTGTGAAGGTTTTAACGTGAACCTTAAAAAACCTTATTTCTTAGTGAAAGCCAATATCCCACGGGTGTGGATATTGAGAGTGGAGTAGTTGTGTGGCTGTTTGTGAATAGTTGGTGTACACACACGAACCACTAGAATTCCTGGAGTTTGGATGATGGTTGTGATGTATGTGTGGTGCTGAATGTTGTAATTTACTTTATGCGCTTGTGGTGAATGTTGTAATAATTTAGTTTATTTCCTTCGCCTCATTCTAAGTTTGAGTTTTTGATACTTACAACATTCTAGTAAGGTTCTCCTACCATAAGCATTTGGTTTTTTATGTTAGGTTGTCCTTAAAACTCAGTTTGTATCAACCTCTCAAGACTAGTGCATTTGAGGTTACTATTTAATTGTGCTATCTGTCTTTATATTCCACATTTATTTTTTATTTGGCATAGTCCTATTCACCCCCTTTTAGGACTTAGAGCTCGGCATTTTTAAGTTTATAAAGAAAATTTTTTTCATATTAAAAGACAAACACCATCAGGAATTCGATCATGAACTTTGCCCAAAAAGAAGACGAAACATTCTTCCAATGTTGGGAGCGGTTCAAGGATCTTGTCAGTTCATGCCCACAACACGGTTTTGAAACGTGGCGCATAACAAATTTCTTCCATGAAGGACTGACATCTTCCACGTGCCAATTCATCGAGACAATGTACAATGAGGAATTTATGAACAAAAATTCCGATGATGTGTGGGACTACTTTGATAAACTTGCTGAAATCGCACAATCATGAGACATCTCCCCAAAATCTAGCACCACTTCTAGGCCTACTCAATCAAAGAAGAAGGGCAGAATATATCTTCTAAAAGAAGATGATGATATAAATGCTAAAGTGGCTAATCTCACAAGAAAACTCGAGGCCATGGAACTAAAGAAGGATAAGGCTACGAAAAATCTTTATGGTATTTGTGCTTACAACATTCACACAACTAAAAATTGTCCAACAATACCTACTTTTCAAGAGGTGCTGAATGAGCAATCTAATACCGTGAATAATTACCAAAGACCTTTCAGTGGATCCACTTCAAATACATATAATCCTAGTTGGAGAAATCATTCAAACTTCAGTTGGAGGAATGGACAAACTACTTCTCCTCAAGGATTCCCTAATCAAATTCTAAATCATAAGAAACCTCAAGAGGATCCGGTTCTAAAGCATCTTCAAAATTAAGAACATTTTAATCAGGGTATGCTACAAGCCTTTTAAGACCTTATAAAGGCCATACAAGGGCTTGAGACAAAAAATGCGATTGGGGAGAAAGGAAGCCTTCCAGCTCAACCTCTTCCCAATCCAAAATAGCAATATGAAGTTACAACCTGAGCTATTCAAATCAAATGGAGCAAGTGTAACGACCTTGGAATTTTTTTGTGCTAATCTTTCCTTAAGTAGTTGTTTTGGGGTAATTAGCGCTTTACTCGATTGCTTGTGAAATCTGCATCAATCACTTTAAATTGTATCTGCATAGCTCTAAACGTGTAGATTAGTGAGCGCTACGTTACTCTGAAATCTGGGATCCATCGCTAAATCCAGTTGTTCTGGGGATTTTTTGGAAGATCTAGATCGGACCTGGACCGCGCGTCGAAAGTCCGATGGCGATGATCTTAGGCTGTTGCGGTCACCGAGTTGGGCTTGATCTTCACCTCAAAAATCAAGTCGATCTAATGTTCTGGGTCGATTTTCTTGAGTTCGGAGTGAAGAGTGTGAGAACGGTTGGAATTTATTAAGCTTTTATTGGAATCTGAGTCGTGTCGCTTGCGCGACGATTTTAAGCATTCTGACCGTTGGATTTTGATCCAATTTCACCCTCTGATCAGGATGGTTGGCCCAGGCATATCCTAGTGATTGTGGACCTGATCGAGTTTCCGTGACCGTTGAATTGAGTGTGGTCCGCCACGGCTGATCTGAAGAGCCGGTCGGTATGAAATCTCAGCTTGACCTAGATCCATGGTCAAGGAGCTTAAGTCCGACCTTTCGTGGTTATAGGCCCACCAGAAGTGCTTCGTTGGATCGAGAAAGGCGTGCTTTGGTTATAACCTAAGTATACCTTGACCCTGGGTTTATTTCCATCATTTTAAGGCCTATATATAGTCCTTAAACCCTAGCTCTCATTTCCATACGATTTTCCCTAACCCTAGCTTGGAAAGAGAGTGGAAAAGAGAGAGTAAGTGAGAGAGATTGGTTGGTGAATCATCTTGATTTCTTTCTTGTTCTTCTTCATCTTCGAACCTTCACTTTGAATCGTTTTTCTAACGATTCTGAGTTCTTTTGGGGTAAGTTAACCTAACCCTAACCTGTGTTAGAGCTTAGATTAGACTTGGTGTTGTTGTATCTCATTTCTATCCTTATTTTAGGGTATTCTAGCGCCGTTGACGAAGACAACTCGTCTAAATCAGCTCAGCGGTTCTTTCTTCGCTTAAGGTGCGGACTTTAAGTGTATAGGTTATGGTTTTGAAGGCTTTCAATCCCAGTTAGTGATTTATTCTTGCTATGGATGAGATTTCACATGCCAAATGTTATGTTTACATTACTTTCCTGATATGCATGTGCTATATTGAGATTTGTGTATTCTAAGTGTATTTATAAAGTACCGTATACGTATAAAATACGCACTTGTGTTTGCCATGATTATTTGTCATGTATGTATGCTAGATGCATGTATGACGACTCCTTGATAAAAGGAATTGTCAAAGTGCATGTATTTCAACATGCGTCATGTAGGTTGTTTCATGTATGCTAAGTGTTTGTAGAAATGCATGACTGATCTAAGTGTAACTTATTACACTTGTTGCGGGCGTTGAGAAGTGATTCTCAATACTCCTATGGATGCGCATGTTTTCCTTTATGCAGTTACATTCCAAGTTATTTAAATTCAAGCATCTCCTATGCTTACATTTATGTTAAGTTGATATTCTTCAGATGTGTATGTACCATGATTTGAGTTGTTGATCCATTACTGCTTTACATTCCATATGAATATCTGTAGTTGTGTAAGGTGTTTGGGACTATGCCTTAGTCCAGGAAATCGGTAATTGACCCTTTGAATCGTGGTTGAGATTGCTTTCGCCACGTAAGACGTATTAGACGAACCCGAGTCGTATTAGAGTTGTCGGCAGTGGTTTGGCCACGCGGAGTGTTTGCGCACTCTATGTCGCTCAATTCAACGTGCGCTCGTGCTAGTCGAGTTCGTCAAGTAACCCGATTGTCCGATGTATGTTAACCATGTATGGACGCTACTGCTTGAATCTAGGGTACCGAACTTACCAGTGAAATCCTAATAACCATGGTACCTGATCCGCTAAGACTCATGAGCCGGACATGGTGGTATGGGACACCGTGGTCGAGCTGTCGGCCTACGCTGGGGTGACGAGCCTCCCCGTAGTGACCAGTGAGCAACTTAACTCGTGAGCCAATTATGGTGGTATGGGACACTATATTCGTGCTGTCGGCCTACATTGATTGGTGACGAGCCCTTTGTAGTGACCTCGAGCATACCTGGATACCGCAAGGAGGTGACGAGCCGATCTGTGGTAGTAAAGGCATGAAAGGCGTGCATTGATTGGTGACGAGCCCTTTGCTACGACCTCAACTATATGATCGTATGAGATATCTAGGATTGACGACCCTAGTATGGATCACTGTTTGGATGGTGATATGAGGAAGGTATCTTAGCTTCCCAATCCTGTTGTGTGAAACGGACTAATAACAACTTGGTAATCATATCCATGCACCGCATTTGCATGTGCTTTGTAGATGTGGCGCACTTTGAGGCGATGTCATGCGTAACGTAAGATGAAGACGCTGAGGGTGTACGCGTGAGGGCACGCATCATATTGCATTCATACTTGCATTAACAAGAGTACTTAGGATTTACTTACTTATCCTGCTTTATCATTACTGTTTGATTGAACTGATAACATGTTAACCAGTGCCTTATTGTTCCACTGAGTTGATCACTCACTCCCACGTTTCTGGGGTGGTGTTTCACACCCACCAGACTCTGCCTTAGGCCCTGATGTTGCAGATGTGGATGCGACGTCTGAGGCAGAGCGGGAGCTGGATGACGACGAGGCTGCCTTCTCTTATATGCATTTTTCAAACGGGTTCTAGCGAGCCTCGGTCTGATGCGCGGGATTTCTGGAATATATTTTGGGGACTGAAATGATGTAACTTGATACTTAAATTTTGATAAATAACACTTTTACACGATCTGGTTGTATATGTTATTCAGGGATTTACACTTGTACACATTTTACTATAAGTCTTCCGCTTGCTTTATTCACTTGTCCCTGAAGCATATCTGTGTTTTGGCTTAATCTATTCCATGTTTTATGCACTAATACAGTCAACATACATTCATCATTAAATATGTTGCATAAGTGATGTTTTGGAACTCGGGAGCTGAGTTATGCTCGATCACCGAATTTCAGGGCGTTACAAGTTGGTATCAGAGCATAATCTGGATTAAACCGGACCTGGGTTATGGTCACACACTGCACGTTGTCGCCACTTTAGTGTATTTGGGTGCTCGCTTTGTGTTTGTGCTCTGTAGCTTCTATCGGCGAAAGTTTCTTGAAAACCCTTGCCGAGATCGAGTCTGTACTCTTACCTGATCACACACAGCGACCCGAAACCTTTCCTAAACCCTCTATTCATGAGTGTAGACGTTCTATCATCCCTTTTTTCATCTTTAAACCTTCCAGAAATCGCTATTTGAACCGGATTTCTGTCAGAATGACCCGGTAGGCCTCAAACTATGCAAGGGGCCATTTGGGGCATTTTCAGTGGGGCCCAGGGGGGGAACCACTCATTTTGGACCAAGGGGGACCAGGAGGGCCTCGCCAAATCGGCGAGGCATCGCCGATATGTCCAGAGACCGGTGATGCCATCGCCGGTTCGGCGAGGGATCGCCGGTCAGCGGGCTTGGCGGGCCGGGCCGACGCGGGCCGATCGTCCATAGGCCTTATGTGGCCCACCCCTCCACGGGCTTCATTTTAAAACCCTTCCTTTTACCTATTTCCTTCACAAAACCCACCCCCAAGCTTTCCTTTTCTTCCAAAACCTCTCCAAACTCTCTCAAATCTCTTCCAAATCTTCATCTTCCTCCCATTTTCATGCAAACCCATGACCCCATTCTCAAATCTTCCATTCCATTGCTGATTTCTTCTTTTTCCCTTCTCATTTGAGCCTTTTCATTCCCTATTTGGCTAATAGTTGTGTGGGAGCTTCACCATCTTCCTATTTCTCTCTTTCTCTCATTTCTCATGGCCCTCTTTGAGATTGTGACGGCCATCTTTTCCATTTCTTCCCTTCTTTCCTTGATGGGGAAGAAGAGAGCGCCCGTGGATGAAGCCGGGCCGAGCCGCCCAACCCGTGCACGGAGGCCGAGAGGTGCCGCCGCTAGCACGTCCGCCACGCGCGAGTTCCAGACGACGCGGGACCTCGATCCTCGAGCTCCTGTCAGTAGGACCTTGTTGGCGGAATTGTCGCATGGAGTCTATGAAGGGCGTAGAGTCCTTTTTGAGGCTCATGTTGATCCGCGGCTCTTTGGTGAGTTCTTCTTGTTGGAGCGCCTTGAAGGGGCTGGTTGGGGTCCCTTGTTCGAAGGCGAGTATCGCGCGAATGCTAGCACTGTTCGGGCCTTCTATGCCAACATTCTGGAGCCTTCGCTGGATCCTCTGCAGTTCAAGATTCCCTGTGGTAGCAGTCGAGTTGGAATTGTCAATGTTGCTTTGATATCCCGACTCTTGAAGGTGCCACTTGGGGAAGTGCATGCCAGTGAGAAGAATGTGGATAGTGTGCGCGAGAGGGATCGTCGCACCCGATTCCTGTGTGGTCGTCTGGTTGAATGGCAGCCGAATAGGAGTCTTCTGGCTTCTTTCATGACGGACGACTTCCGTTTGCTTCACCACATCTTTACGTTCAATGTATATCCAAGGTGGAGCAACCGCAGCGAGTGTACGCGCCTGATGGTGGATTTCCTATATCAAGTGGGGCAGGATGCGAAGTTGTGTGTGCCGACGTACGTCCTGCGTCAGATTATTCTCATCGCTCATTCGAGTAGAAGGACCGAGTCTCTTCCCTTTGGCCGCCTCATTTGCAAGATCGCACATGAGTTTGGTTATAGGCTTGGAGCTGAGAAGCCGGTCCCTGTTCACCATATCAATTTGAGGACTCTCAAGCTGATGGAGGTTGGTTCTGGTCGGCTTGCCTCAGAGGGTGAGGCCGAGTCTGATAGTGGTGATGATGAGAGTTATGCTGAGGGTGGTGCGGAGTCTGAGGAAGAAGCAGAGCAAGACGAGGAAGAGATTGAGGCACAGGATTCGAGTGATAGCTCTCCTCCTGTGGTGCCAAAGCAGGGCGCAAAGCAGATTGCCAGAGATGCCCGTCTTACACGCTTTAAAGAAGGGCAAGCTGCTTTACGCCAGGAGATGGTTGATCTTCGAGGCTTTGTTAAGCATAAGTTTAAGAAGATGTCCCGGACTTTGAAGTCTATCCTGTGTTGCTTGCAGGATAAGGGTGCTCCGCCTCCATCTCCTGATTCCAACGAGTAGCATCGTTGTGGCTGTCTTTGCTTTGTTGTGTTTTTCTTTTTGTGCGTAGCCGTTGTTGGCTTGTAGTTAGAGTTGTTGTAGTTGTTAGTGGTTGTAGTTGTTGTGGTTGTTTGAAGTGTTAGATGTTGTTGTTTTCATGCTTTCCTAGTCGTGATTCATGTATTGCTGCACTACTTGTATTGCGACGATTTTGATTAATGGAATGCATGTTGTTTTGGAGTTGTGTTGTGCTGTGTTGTTGTTGTGTGGATGGATTATGTGACTTAGAATCTGACAGGTTGCATCCTTTAATTGAATGTAGGGATGCCTCCTAAGGGTTCGAAGACTTCGGCCCGTCTTTCTCTAATTGAGTCGCTTGCTGGGGTTCCTCCCTTGAGCGATAGCCAGTCAGATCCACGGGTCCATCTCGGGCTGGTGTTGGGTCGACACCGATGGCTCCTCCAATCACACCCTCGGTTCCTGAGCCAAGCCATGCACCTTCTTCTGCACCCGTTGATAGGTTTGAGCAGATGATGTTGTGGATGCAGCAGCAACATAAAGCCGGCAGCAGCAGCAGGAGTTCCTCTCCTCCATGGCCGGCATCTTTGCTCGTCGGTAGGGGCGACTCCACTGTTTCACCTATGCCTCCATCCGGGAGTGCCAGTGCGAGGGGCACGACACTTCTGAGCGATTCAGCGCTTGCGACCTCCTACTTTGCGGGTTCTCATAGACCCGAGGAGGCCGAGTATTGGATTGACCGCATCTCTAAGATGCCGAGGCCGTTGCACTGAGGTTGAGTGGGTTGAGCTTGCCACCTTCATGTTTGAGAAGGAGGCCAGTTTGTGGTGGGACAGTGTGCTTCACACTGTCGAGGAGGACTTCGTGTGGTCGTGGCAGGCGTTTGAGGCGCGCTTCCACGAGAAGTATTTTCCGGTTACGTACCGACACGAGAAGGAGAGTGAGTTCCTTCACCTCCGCCAGGGAGGGATGTCGGTTACGGAGTATGAGAACCGGTTTACTGAGTTGGGGCGGTATGTTCCTTTGATCCTAGGTGATCAGCCGATGAGGATGCGGCGTTTTTCTGAGGGGCTGCGACCTGAGATCCGATCGAAGATTTGCTGTGCCAGCATTTCTTCATATACGGAGCTAGTGAGCATGTCCTTGCGAGCAGAGCAGGACGGAGATAGAGTGTCCCGCATGCGAGCACCGATGCCTCCTAGGCCGCGGTCAGACTTTCAGGGTGCACCTTTCCTCGGCAAGAGGCCGCATGTTGATTCTCCTCCTAGGCGTTCAGCACCGCCCGCTCAGCCGATGAGAGCTGATCTGAGATGTTCTTATTGTGGGAAGGTGGGGCACTTGGACCGTTTCTGTTTTTCCCGTATGCGAGCAGGTGGTTTTACTCCACCGCAGAGGGTTAGCCGTCCGATGCCTCCGGTGATTTCTCCTCCTCCTCTTTGATCAGTGCCTGCTCATCCATCCTTCGACTGCAGCCTGGTTTCGAGCCACCTCGGCTGCCCATGGTTCCTCTGCCGAATCGTCAGCAGCAGCTCGTGTTCATGCGCTTTAGCTGAAGCGCCTATGTCGACTTAGTGCCGAGGTCCTTTGAGGTGACAGCGCATATTGAAGGTATTCCTGTTTCGTGTTAGTGGATACAGGTCCACTACTTCTCTTATTTCTTATGCGGCGATTAGGCGTTTGGGTTTGAGATCTGTTCCTATGCAGGAGTGACGCTTACTACCGCTACGGGGATGTCCTCTGCCTTGGGCAAGCGTTGTATGGATTGTTTGGTCGATCTGGGAAGTGGATCGATCCGTGTTGATTTGCTAGTCGCACCGCTTTATCACTACGATGTTATTATGGGTATGGATTGGCTCACGAGGATGCGAGCTGAGATTGATTGTGAAGCGAGATCAGTGACGATCCATGGACCTGAGGGCGAGACTGTTACTTTCCCGGTTCAGGTCAGTTACCCTATTCGTATTGATTTTTATTCTTCTCTGTTGGAGAGTTCGGCCGAATCGGCGTTGGTTAGTACGCCGTAGTTCAGGAGTTTGAAGATGTGTTTGAGTCGATTCTGGATTACCTCCTCGGCGTGAGATTGATTTTGCTATCGATCTTATGCAGTGCGGCGCCCATTTCTTTACCCACTTATCGGATGCCTCAGTGAAATGGAGGAGTTGAGGAAGCAGATAGATGGTTTCTTTGGAATTGGGTTTTATTCGGCCCAAAGTGTGTCTCCTTGGGGAGCACTGCTTTGTTTGTGAAGAAGAAGGATGGTTCCTTGCGATTGTGTATTGATTATCGCAGTTGAACTTGGTAATCGTGAAGAATAAGTACCCTTTGCCCAGATTGATGATCTGTTTGATCGGTTGAAGGGGCACGGTACTTTCAAAGGTTGATCTGCGATCGAGGTATCATCAATTGCGCGTCAAGGATGGAGACGTGCAGAAGACCACTCAGGACTAGCTCCGGTCATTATGAGTTCCTTGTGATGTCGTTGGTCGACGAACGCACCGGCCGTGTTCATGGATCCGATGAACAGGGTGTTCGGCCGTTTCTGTTTCGATTCGTCATTGTCTTTATCGATGACATTTTGATTTATTCGACGAGCGGCAGAGCACGAGGAGCACTTAAGAGCGATTTTGGGTACTCTTAGGAGCATCAGCTTTTCGCACAAGAAGTGTGATTTCCGGAAAGAGGAAGTCAAGTTCCTGGGACATGTGGTGTCCAAGGACGGGATAGCCGTCGACCTTGCCAAGGTAGCTGCAGCGCAGGACTCGAACTGGTTCGATTTTCGAGGTGAGGAGTTTTCTTGGCCTTGCAGCTATTATCGACGCTTTATTCGTGACTTCTCAAAGATTGCCGACCGTTGTCGCTGACACGGAAGGATTTGAAGTTTGCTTGGAGTGAGCAAACAGAGTTAGCTTTTCAAGAGCCGAAGGACAAGTTGACGTCCGCCCCTGTGCTAGTATTGCAAGAGCAAGGGGTTAAGTATATTATATATACCGATGCCTCTCGCGTAGGTCTGGGATGTGTCCTTATGCAGAAGGACAGGGTGATTGCCTATGCTTCGCGTCAGTTAAGGAAACACGAAGAGAATTACCCTACGCACGACCTGGAATTGGCAGCTGTCATCTTCGCATTAAAGCTTTGGAGACATTACCTCTATGGTGAGGAGTTCGAGCTCTTTTGCGACCACAAGAGCCTTAAGTATATTTTCACGCAGCGTGATTTGAATATGAGGCAGCGCAGATGGATGGAAACATTGAAGGACTTCAAGTTCGATGTTTCTTACCATCCTGGTAAGGCGAACCTTGTGGCAGATGCGTTGAGTCGCAAGAAGGCTTTGGAGTTTGCGGCTCCGTTGATGATAACAGAGTGGGAGATGTTGGAGTTCGTGCGCGATTTTGAGCAGAAGCTTACGGTGGTTGAGCCGTATGAGGTTATCGCACACATTCGTGTACAGCCCGTTATCGACGAGAGGATCATTGCAGCTCAGGCAGATGATGAGCTTTTGGTGAAGCTGAGGCAGCGGGTTGGTACCGATGAGAGCTCCGACTGGAGTGTTAGTTCTGATGGGGGCCTACGTTTTCGTGGCCGGTTATGTGTTCCTGACAGCCCTGACTTGAGACGTGAGGTTCTCGAGTTAGCCCATAGTTCTAAGCTTGCGATGCATCCAGGTAGCACGAAGATGTATCAAGATATGAAGAGGTCTTATTGGTGGGACAATATGAAGGTCCAGATTGCTGAATTTGTTTCTCGTTGTCTCACGTGCCAGCAGGTCAAGGCAGAGCATCGCCGACCTCCTGGGTTGTTGCAGCCCATGCCCATAGCTGAATGGAAGTGGGATTTCATCTCTATGGATTTTATTTTTAGGTTGCCGAGGACGAGAAAGGGATTTGACTCTATCTGGGTGATCGTCGATCGATTAACGAAGTCGGCGCATTTCTTACCGATCAGAGTCACTTACTCTGCAGACGAGTTGGCTAGGTTGTATATCAAGGAGATAGTGCGTCTGCATGGAGTTCCCCTGGAGATTGTGTCTGATAGAGACACGCGTTTTACATCTATCTTCTGGACTCGTATCCAGGAAGCGATGGGTGTGAAACTGAAGTTCAGCACCGCGTTTCATCCGCAAACAGATGGGCAGACGGAGCGCGTGAATCAAGTCCTGGAGGATATGTTGCGAGCTTGTGTTTTGGATTTCAAAGACAGTTGGGATGATTGTCTTCAGTATGCAGAGTTCGCGTATAATAATAGTTTCCAGGCGAGTATCGGCATGGCTCCCTATGAGGCGTTGTATGGTCGCCCGTGCAGAGCACCACATTGTTGGGCAGAAATTGGTGAGCGTAGTTTGCTTGGCCCAGAGTTGGTGCAGGTGACTTCAGAGAAGGTTGACATCATTCGACGTCGACTTCTAGCAGAGCAGGCAGAAGAGTTATGCTGATACGAGGCGTCGACCGCTTGAGTTTGTAGTGGGAGACCATGTGTTTCTGAAGGTCTCTCCTATGAAGGGAGTTTTGCGGTTCGGTAAGAAGGGGAAGCTGACGCCGAGATTTATTGGTCCATTTCAAGTTCTGGATCGAGTGGGAGCGGTAGCATACCGCCTTGCTTTGCCCACACCTCTTGCGGGCGTGCATAACGTATTTCATGTTTCTATGCTGAAGAAGTACGTTCCTGATCCTTCGCATATTATCAGTTGGGAGCAGGTGCAGTTGAGTGAGGATGCCACTTATGTACTGCGACCGACGCGTATTCTCGATAGGAAGGAGCAGGTATTGCGTAGCAAGGTTATCCCTCTTGTGAAGGTGCTATGGACGCATCATGGTGTGGAAGAGGCTACTTGGGAATCTGAAGCTGAGGTCAGAAAGACCTACCCTCTGATCCTCGAGGATTATATGAAGGTATGAATTTCGGGGACGAAATTTTCTTTAAGGGGGTAGATTGTAACGACCTTGGAATTTTTGTGCTAATCTTTCCTTAAGTAGTTGTTTTGGGGTAATTAGCGCTTTACTCGATTGCTTGTGAAATCCGCATCAATCACTTTAAATTGTATCTGCATGGCTCTAAACGTGTAGATTAGTGAGCGCTACGTTACTCTGAAATCTGGGATCCATCGCTAAATCCAGTTGTTCTGGGGAATTTTTGGAAGATCTGGATCGGACCTGGACCGCGCGTCGAAAGTCCGATGGCGATGATCTTAGGCTGTTGCGGTCACCGAGTTGGGCTTGATCTTCACCTCGAAAATCAAGTCGATCTGATGTTCTGGGTCGATTTTCTTGAGTTCGGAGTGAAGAGTGTGAGAACGGTTGGAATTTATTAAGCTTTTATTGAAATCTGAGTCGTGTCGCTTGCGCGACGATTTTAAGCATTCTGACCGTTGGATTTTGATCCAATTTCACCCTCTGATCAGGATGGTTGGCCTAGGCATATCCTAGTGCTTGTGGACCTGATCGAGTTTCCGTGACCGTTGAATTGAGTGTGGTCCGCCACGGCTGATCTGAAGAGCCGGTCGGTATGAAATCTCAGCTTGACCTAGATCCATGGTCAAGGAGCTTAAGTCCGACCTTTCGTGGTTATAGGCCCACCAGAAGTGCTTTGTTGGATCGAGAAAGGCGTGCTTTGGTTATAACCTAAGTATACCTTGACCCTGGGGTTATTTCCATCATTTTAAGGCCTATATATAGTCCTTAAACCCTAGCTCTCATTTCCATACGATTTTCTCTAACCCTAGCTTGGAAAGAGAGTGGAAAAGAGAGAGTAAGTGAGAGAGATTGGTTGGTGAATCATCTTGATTTCTTTCTTGTTCTTCTTCATCTTCCAACCTTCACTTTGAATCGTTTTTCTAACGATTCTGAGTTCTTTTGGGGTAAGTTAACCTAACCCTAACCTGTGTTAGAGCTTAGATTAGACTTAGTGTTGTTGTATCTCATTTCTATCCTTATTTTAGGGTATTCTAGCACCGTTGACGAAGACAACTCGTCTAAATCAGCTCGGCGGTTCTTTCTTCGCTTAAGGTGCGGACTTTAAGTGTATAGGTTATGGTTTTCAAGGCTTTCAATCCCAGTTAGTGATTTATTCTTGTTATGGATGAGATTTCACATGCCAAATGTCGTGTTTACATTGCTTTTCTGATATGCATGTGCTATATTGAGATTTGTGTATTCTAAGTGTATTTATAAAGTACCGTATACGTATAAAATACGCACTTGTGTTTGCCATGATTATTTGTCATGTATGTATGCTAGATGCATGTATGACGACTCCTTGATAAAAGGAATTGTCTAAGTGCATGTATTTCAACATGCGTCATGTAGGTTGTTTCATGTATGCTAAGTGTTTGTAGAAATGCATGAATGATCTAAGTGTAACTTATTACACTTGTTGCGGGCGTTGAGAAGTGATTCTCAATACTCCTATGGATGCGCATGTTTTCCTTTATGCAGTTACATTCCAAGTTATTTAAATTCAAGCATCTCCTATGCTTACATTTATGTTAAGTTGATATTCTTCAGATGTGTATGTACCATGATTTGAGCTGTTGATCCATTACTGCTTTACATTCCATATGAATATCTGTAGTTGTGTAAGGTGTTTGGGACTATGCCTTAGTCCAGGAAATCGGTAATTGACCCTTTGAATCGTGGTTGAGATTGCTTTCGCCACGTAAGACGTATTAGACGAGCCCGAGTCGTATTAGAGTTGTCGGCAGTGGTTGGGCCATGCGGAGTGTTTGCGCACTCTATGTCGCTCAATTCGACGTGCGCTCGTGCTAGTCGAGTTCGTCAAGTAACCCGATTGTCCGATGTATGTTAACCATGTATGGACGCTACTGCTTGAATCTAGGGTACCGAACTTACCAGTGAAATCCTAATAACCATGGTACCTGATCCGCTAAGACTCATGAGCCGGACATGGTGGTATGGGACACCGTGGTCGAGCTGTCGGCCTACGCTGGGGTGACGAGCCTCCCCGTAGTGACCAGTGAGCAACTTAACTCGTGAGCCGATTATGGTGGTATGGGACACTATATTCGTGCTGTCGGCCTACATTGATTGGTGACGAACCCTTTGTAGTGACCTCGACCATACCTGGATACCGCAAGGAGGTGACGAGCCGATCTGTGGTAGTAAAGGCATGAAAGGCGTGCATTGATTGGTGACGAGCCCTTTGCTACGACCTCAACTATATGATCGTATGAGATATCTAGGATTGACGACCCTAGTATGGATCACTGTTTGGATGGTGATATGAGGAAGGTATCTTAGCTTCCCAATCCTGTTGTGTGAAACGGACTAATAACAACTTGGTAATCATATCCATGTACCGCATTTGCATGTGCTTTGTAGATGTGGCGCACTTTGAGGCGATGTCATGCGTAACGTAAGATGAAGACGCTGAGGGTGTACGCGTGAGGGCACGCATCATATTGCATTCATACTTGCATTAACAAGAGTACTTAGGATTTACTTACTTATCCTGCTTTATCATTACTGTTTGATTGAACTGATAACATGTTAACCGGTGCCTTATTGTTCCACTGAGTTGATCACTCACTCCCACGTTTCTGGGGCGGTGTTTCACACCCACCAGACTCTGCCTTAGGCCCTGATGTTGCAGATGTGGATGCGACGTCTGAGGCAGAGCGGGAGCTGGATGACGACGAGGCTGCCTTCTCTTATATGCAGTTTTCAGACGGGTTCTAGCGAGCCTCGGTCTGATGCGCGGGATTTCTGGGATATATTTTGGGGACTGAAATGATGTAACTTGGTACTTAAATTTTGATAAATAACACTTTTACACGATCTAGTTGTATATGTTATTCAGGGATTTACACTTGTACACATTTTACTATAAGTCTTCCGCTTACTTTATTCACTTGTCCCTGAAGCATATCTATGTTTTGGCTTAATCTATTCCATGTTTTATGCACTAATACAGTCAACATACATTCATCATTAAATATGTTGCATAAGTGATGTTTTGGAACTCGGGAGCTGAATTATGCTCGACCACCGAATTTCAGGGCGTTACAACAAGCTAAGTCTATCACCACTCTTAAGAGTGGGAAAACAATCGACAAATCTATTCCGGTAAGGGCTGAAAAGTCTAAGGACCTAGAAAAAGATGAAACTGATAGATCTAGCAACACTCCACAAGAGTTAGAACTAGAACCTCAAGGCAAGCCGATTGCTCCATTTCCCCAACGGTTATTTGCACCAAAACCTCTCTCTAACTCTCAAGACATTCTAGAGGTGCTAAAATAAGTGAAGGTCAACATTCCTTTACTGAATGCCGTTAAACAAATACCTTCATATGCCAAATTTCTGAAAGACTTATGTATGACCAAAAGATGACCAAATATTCAAAAGAAAATCTTCTTAACAGAAAAAGTGAGTGTCATCCTAAAGCAAGATGTGCCACAAAAGTATATCGCTTGTATAATTGGGAATTATCGGATTGAGCACGCACTTCTTAACTTAGGAGTGAGCGTAAATCTGATCTCATACTCGATCTACGAACAAATGGGTCTAGGTGAATTAAAACCCACCTAGACTATATTACAACTTGTCGATCTCTCAGTTCATGTACCGAGAGGGATAATTAAGGATGTGTTGGTCAATGTTGACAAATTCTACTACCCAGTAGATTTTATCGTCCTAGATACTCAACCCATCATGGACATGAGCACTCGAATTCTTGTCATCTTTGATCGCCCATTCCTTGCCACATTAAATGCAATCATTAATTGTAGGAATGGAGTCATGAATTTGTCTTTTGGGAATATGACATTGAAGCTCAATATTTTTTTTAATATGAGCAAAAAGGCATAGGATGATGATGATGCCCACGATATTAACTTGAATGATTCTTTCGTGGAAGATAGAACACTTCTGACCTTATCCTCTGACTCTTTAGAGATGGGCCTGGCCCACTCCTATGATTTAGATGATGATATGATTAAGGAGATGGGAACCATGCTTGATACTGTGTCAGTACTTAAAGTTAACCGTCGGAGGCTACAATTTAAAAAATTACCCCAAAACGATGTAGTTCCTCTACCGTCTAACCTCAAGGCGCCAAAGCTTGACCTAAAACCTTTGCCTTCTGAATTAAAATATGTCTATTTAGGTCAAGATGAGACATACTTGGTGGTGATTTCTTCCCACCTTGAGCCAGAATAGGAGAGTATGCTGATCTCTACTCTCATTAAGCACAAAGGAGCCCTTGGATGGTCGATTATGGATTTCAAGGGAATTGATCCTTTGATATGTACCACTGCATTTATCTAAAAGATAATACGAAGAATGCCCGGCAACCACAACGTAGATTAAATCTAAACATGAAGGAAGTGGTTAAGGCCGAGGTTCTTAAGCTATTAGATGTGGGTATCATATACCCCATATCCGATAGTCAATGGGCGAGTCCAACTCAGGTGGTTCCTAAGAAGTCTAAA
This sequence comes from Magnolia sinica, assembly GCF_029962835.1. NCBI lineage: Eukaryota > Viridiplantae > Streptophyta > Magnoliopsida > Magnoliales > Magnoliaceae > Magnolia > Magnolia sinica. Next base: position 67,389,026 of record NC_080578.1, read on the forward strand.
ATCACCATCGTAGCCAATGCCAATAATAAAGCCATGCCAACTAGAGTTACTACTGGTTGGAGAATGTGCATTAACTAAAGGAAATTGAATATCGTCACTAGGAAGGATAATTTTCCTTTGCCCTTCATTGATCAAATTTTGGAAAGGCTAGCTGGTCATTCGTACTATTGCTTCCTTGACGGGTATGCAGGCTACAATCAGATAGAGATAGCCCCTGACAATCATGAAAAGACAACATTCACATGTCCCTTTGATATCTTTGCTTATCGAAGGATGTCATTCGGACTGTGTAATGCCCCCGCCACTTTTTAGTGATGCATGATGAGTATTTTTTCTGACATAGTGGGGCAATATTTAGAGGTCTTCATGGACGACTTCTCTGTCTTTGGTCCATCCTTCAATGATTGTTTGGAGAATCTTAAATGTGTGTTGAAGCGATGTGAGGAAAAGAACTTGGTACTGAATTGGGAGAGTGTCATTTCATGGTCGTAAGGGAATTGTCCTTGGACATATCATCTCGTCTAAGGGATTTGAGGTAGATAAGGCTAAGATTGATCTTATCTTTAACTTACCTCCACCCAAGAACATACAAAACGTGTTATCCTTCTTAGGACAAGCCAGATTTTACAGAAGATTTATAAAGGACTTTAATCACCTCTCTTGTCCTTTATACAATCTACTTCAAAAGGATATACCATACGAGTGGACTGAGCAATGTCAGGAAGATTTTTCTAAGCTTAAGGGCATGTTAACCACCACACCTATCATGCAGTCACCCGACTGGAACCTTTCTTTTGAAATTATGTGTCCGATTATGCTCTTGGGACGGTTTTAGGCCATAGCAAAAAAAAGCCCTATGTTATATATTACTCAACTACGGATAAGGAACTCTTAACCGTAGTATTCACTTTCGACAATTTTAGGTCCTACTTGATCGGATCCAAGATCATCATCTACACAGATCATGCAGGCTCAAGTATCTTCTTTCTAAGAATGATGTTAAGCCCTGCCTGATAAGATGGATCCTCCTACTCCAAGAATTTGATTTGGAAATAAAAGATAAAAGGGAGTAGAGAACGTAGTGGCTGACCATCTTTCCCACCTTAATCTCTCTAATTCCTTTGAGACGATGCATATAAATGATATGTTCTGTCACACCCCGGACTTAGAAACTGGGCTCATAAAATACCCGATCGCCGAATCCGACACCGACAACCTCCGTAGTACCCCATTCTTGGCTCCTAACACCCATACACTAGGTTCCGATCCTGGGATCCTATAAGGAGGATTTCCATAACATAAGTCTATTCATGATCAGCATACCCAAGATCATAACCATAGAGAATAATTGCGGGAACAATATTACAAAATCAACTAAGAATTAAAACTTTTATAGCACATGGCTCGAAATAAGTAAAGATACAATGATAGATGATAAAACTCCAAAAGAGATAGCTTCTTGGTAAGCTCCTACTCCAGTACTAGCTATTGCCTAATGTCACCTGCACGCATCAATCGTGCATAAGCTTATAGAAGGCTTAGAGGGTGGCATAAGTGTGTGCAGGACAGGTGTTAAGGGTCCAATATTAGTGAATGCGGAAAAGCTGGCAAGACCATGGATACCATCAATACTATCAGCCATACCAAGGCTATGCTATACCAAGCATGAATGCTATCAGCCGTCATAACGCTATGCGATGCAATATATGAGTACTAGGTGCCATACCAAGGCAATGCAATAAGAAGACTAAATAGTCAAATATTATATGCAAGGTGCAATGCAATCATGCCAGTCCTCATATCAAGTCCATATATCAAAATAGTTCCTCTCAAGGAAGTCACCGAGGTCAAATACACGACTGCTGCCTACCTAGCCGCGTAGACCAGTGAGCATAAGAGACCTCACTACCCACTTGTGGACAGCCAATCACCAACAAGGCTCTACAGTAGCGGACCCATTTACGTGCAGGTCAAACTCAGCCTAGCTTAGATGCCCTCTCACTCGGGCGGATAAGGCCACACCCCTTCCCAACCGACTATGTTACAGTGGGAGACATGGCCTCAAGGTGTAGGCACTGGTGCTCATATTTTTCACTCAGTCTCGACGTTGGTGCGTCTCCTAGTACCATAAAGGTTTTAGGACTTTCACCCAAGGATATCCTAAGTACCCACAGTGCTCAAGATAATATTTCTGGTCTCCAAATCTAACCATCCACGGCATGCCTATGGAGGCTACGACCCTAATGAAGCTAGGGCGAATACTAATGTCATACAAATACAAGATGCATGAATCACGCCAGTCAACCATGCATCAGTCCTGTGCATCCAGCGCTCATGTAGGGCAACTCCATATCTCCGGGAGTCCCATAAAAACAATCTACCCAACAGCATAAGTCATGATCAGTCAATCCATACTCCAAGCACACAAATGATGCACATGGATGAATCATGAGACGTGTCATACTCTCTTCTTACCAAGGTTAAGTCTAGGTACTTAGACAAAATCCTTAAAAGGTGAAAGATACATACAACTAGTGGGGGCCCAATGGTTTGGGATAGCCCACAATGTCTAAGTAAGCCATACTACAAGCCTAAGGGTTAGGAACAGGCCCAAACAAGGTCTAAGGTGGACCTCCAACCACCAAGGATGAGAATGGACCTAATAAATAGGCCTAAGGTGGACATTCAACCACCAATGGGCCTAGAGGGGTCCACAATGGGGATATTTAACCACCATTGTCTCCAAGAAGGTGGCCCAATCAAGATAGCTAACTAAATTAAGGCCCAAGGCCCAAAAACTACTATAAAAGTACAATGGGTAGCCATACATTCACATCACAACACATAATGAGCCTCAAGAGAATGGCTCAAAGTCCTCATGTATATCACAGACTCAATACATAGCCCAAGTACCATCATTTTGAGCCAAATGGAGCATTTATGGCCCGTCCCTCATATGCCACTAGATCTATGTATTAAATGGATCAAATGGGCAGCCCACAAGCCTAAGGATACAAGGCCAAGGCCTAAATTATTTATGTGGGCCTCACAACATCAGCCCATGACTTGGGAAGGCCTAACCAACAAGTTATAAAGTGGGCCTTGCAAGTCAGCCCATATCAGGGATTTAAGAGTGGGCATTCAAGGTTCATTTACTCAAGTTAGGCTCATAGATAGCTCATTGGGCCCAGAATATGATAAGGTCAGCCCTTGCATAATACTGGGCTCGAATGGAGGATTTTCAGCCTATCTGGGCCTATTAGACCATAAAAATCTGGATTATAGTTAGTACACAACCTACCACTTAGAATGGGCCTTACAAAGCATTAATTTAGCCCAACAATATGCCTAAAAAATAGATTGATTATGTGTGTACTCAACACTCCATTTGGTGGGCCACACATCCCTCAAAACATCCCAACATGAATCATACAAATTCTAGTATATTGCTGGACTTTCAGCCCACCCAGCTTCCTGGGCTTGCTGAGGTCCAGCAAGTGGGATTTATAGAAGAAAATAAATCTAGTGGTGGTTCTTAATAATCATAGTGAGCCCCAACAGATGGAGAGCATGGATACATCACTCAAAAGAAGGTGGGCCTGCTGCTGGACTACAAGTCCAGCAGCACCACCATATAGGTTGGACTTCCAGGTGGGCCTGGACGGCCTAGAATAACATACATCAAGGTGGCTCCATGAGTGGGCGTCCCTCCAGGGAGTGTTCCACACATCAGTGGGCCACCTCAAGGGAGGACAGCCTAGATAAAACACATACATCGAGTGGGCCTCAAGGTGGGACGGCCGACCACCCCTTGGGCATCCCAAGGGTGGGACGGCTGACCCCTTCCAAGGTCCAGGTGGGCCCCACTTTGGGATGTCCCTCCAGGGACTAGTCCCCTACTAAGTGGGCCACACCTCAATGGTGGATGGATGGGAATAACATGTACATAAGTGGGCCTGAGGTGGGGTGGAAGGCCAGCCCATTGCTGGACATTCAGGCAGCTGGATGTCCAGCAAGGTGTTGCTATCCCAGCCCCTAAACACTCCAAAATATGATCAGATATGTGGCCCACAAGAACTTGGGGTTGTCCTCTATAAGGTGGGCCATAAATTGGGTGAATGGGAAGGCCACTACCACACAAAGGCCTAGGTAAACATGCATGGACAACAAGGTAGAAGAAAATACAATATAAAATTAAAGTAGTGTTGTCCCTGTTTTGAGCACCCCAAAAGGGTGGGCCCAAGTTCTCAAAAAATTGAGGAAAAATAATTATAACCTCCCCATACAAGTGTACTAAAAGGTAAGGTCCACAAAAGTGGCCCACCATTACAAAAACTATTTTATATTTATGGATTTCTAAACTATAATGTTGCTGGACAGTCTAGAAAATCTAGACTGTCCACCCCACTTAGGCCACTCCTTTGGGACCTCGATCAAGGATAGATAGAGGTAAAGTTTGGGATACTTCTAGGTGGGGTCCACACCTTTAAGAAAATTATATCCAATGGGTAGAAACAGTCCCCCAATCAGTCCAAAAATTTGACCTAAAACCAACAAGAAACTGTCAAGAAAATTTCTGGACAGCATCATGCACATGAAATGAAATGAGCATAAGAACCAAAATAAGGGGAAATCACCACATGGAATCTGAGTTGTGGTCCACCTCAGTGGGCCCCACAAATATCTAGACCTAATCCATACCATAAAATCCATTGCATGTGTCCAAAAAGGGACAAATGGGACACCTATGTTCATAGAGTGGATAACTATGGGCGTCCACTCTCTTTGGATGGCCTGGATACTTCCAGGCCACAAGGTGGGCCACACACATATGAGAATAATATATTAACAAAAGAAGAGTAAGAATCAGCCACAAGGGAAGCGGCTCTGCCACATTAAGGCCCTTCCACACATATCACATATATTGATGGGATTGCAAGATCTACCCATACATGCATCTTTTAATCAAAATCCAATGGTGTAGATGCCATCTCCACCAAGGATAAAGGGTCTAGATGACCTAAGGATCCTTCTAGCTAAGAAAAAGGTCCATGGTGGGGTCCATGAAAAATGGCCCCACCCATGGGTTATGCATGCATAAAGGATGGGCGAATGGCCACGCCCAAGAAGATATGGGGCCTCCACCATCATTTGGTGGGACCCACATACTTCAAACATGAGATGAAGAAGAGGAACAAGTAAAGGAATATAAAACCTAAGATTCTAAGTTACATGCACACCCACCTACTAGATCTTTAGGCAACCACCTTCAAGAGAGTCTTCAAGCTCCAAGGAAGGAGGTTTAATGGTTAAGATCCTAAGTTAAGGGCTGGATTATGGGGTAGAAGGGAGGATGAAGGGCTGAAAAAATGGCAATAGGTGGGATGTCCAAGCTTAGAGAGGGAGAGGGAGAGATGAGGAGAAGAGAGGGAGAGAGGGAAAATGAGGTGGATTGCAAGGAACTTGGGGTTTTTACTAAAAATCATGATTGCATTGCTAGAAAAGAGAGAGCATGATGGCCTCTCTCTTTTTAAAGAAGAGGGAAATTAGAAATTTCATATTTGGGTAAGAGCAAAAGGAGGCTAGGTGCATGGGAGAGATAAAAAGAGGCTCTCTTGGTAAGAGAAATAATCATGACTTGCTAGCTAGGGGTCTAGCCACCTAGCCTAGCCTAGCTACTCTAATGATGGCCTATGGGGATGTAATCATTTTCTAGGAATTTGTGCAACCCCAGGTGGGCCCCACAATCGTGATATATGACCTAAAATATACACGGCCCACATCTCACGATCTACAACTTGGATTGTCACACAAGACATGACGTTGGAACTGTGGCGATGATGTGGTCGCTATGACACTAGTTTTAGGTTGATCCGTGTTGGATATATATGATGGAACTCAAGGGTCATTGTAAATGACATCCATAGATCGCGGGTCACCGGAATTCGACTGGTAGGACCGCGGGACCAGACGGAACAAAATGGACACTAAGGCTAAGGGTCTCACATGTTCCCTGATAAACAATTGTTCAAAGTCTCCCATTCACCTTGGTTTGTGGATATTGCCAATTATCTTGTTATAGGTTTCACGCCAACACATTAGACTACACAAGATAAGAAAAAAATTCTTTACCGAGGTACGCAAATTCTTCTAGGATGATCCATATTTGTTTAAATATTATCTAGACCAAATCTTAAGGAGATGTGTACCAGACAATGAACACCAAAGTGTCATCTCCTTTTATCATTCTCAGGCCTGTGGTGGTCACTTTTCTACCAAAAAGACCATAGCCAAAATTCTGTAGTGCAGCTTTTACTGGCCCACTATGTTTAAGGACACTCATGAGTTTTACAAAGCTTATTAGCATTGTCAGAAATTGGGAGCATTGTCCCGTTGAAATATGATGCCATTGCACCCCATTCTGATCATTGAAGCATTTGATTGTTGAGGCATCAATTTCATGGGACCATTCCCCTAATATTTTAGAAATTTGTATACTTTGCTAGCAGTAGACTATGTCATTAAATGGGTTGAAGCAATCCTGTGCCAGAACAATGATCATCAAACCGTCATTAAATTCTTAAAAGAGAACATCCTTTCCCCATCCTTTCCCAGTTCAAAATGCCTCGAGCCATTATTAGTGATAGAGGTTCACATTTTTGTAATAGGCCATTCGCGAACTTAATGAAGAAATATGGCATCTCCCACAAAGTGAGCACTCCATACCACCCACAAACTAGTGGGCAAGCTGATATTTCTAATAGGTAGATTAAACATATTTTGGAGAAAACTGTTAACCTTGACCGTAAGGATTGGTCAATCCATTTAACTGATACTTTATGGGCTTACCGTACTACATTTAAGACTCCTATTGGAATGTCCCCCTTTAGACTTGTCTATGGGAAGGCTTACCACTTGCATGTGGAGTTGGAACATAGGGCCTACTAGGCTATTAAAAATTTGAACTTCAATTTGGACAACACTGGCTCACTATGCAAACTTCATTGAATGAACTTGAAGAGATCCGAAATGATGCATATGAGAACTCGAGAATTTACAAGGACAGGATGAAGGTGTTTCATGATCAACACATTCTTCAAAAATCATTCACACCAGGTCAGAAGGTCCTTTTGTGTAATTCTCGGTTACATCTTTTTCCGGGTGAACTCCGATCTCGTTGGACCAGCCCTTTCACTATTACTAATGTCTATCCTCATGGGGCCGTTGAGATTTGGAATCCAAACAATGACAATGACTTCAAAGTAAATGTACATCAATTAAAGCCATTTGTTGAGAAATTTGATTCAGATGACATGTCCATTTCTCTGATCGATCCTGTTTACCAAGATTGACTTCTTAGTCTGACAGAGGTATAGCTAGGTTTATTGCTTTCATATATGTTGTGTTTAGGATAGTTTACTTTCTGCTATTTAGGGTAGTTTATTTTTTGTTGTTTAGGATAGTTTGCTTTCTGTTAGTTTAATTCTTGTGCTAACCCATCTTCACATTGAGATCATTGGAAAAGCCTTAAAATTCCTTCTTCAGGTATTACCTTTCCATGACTTCCCTTTTTTTTCATTGCCTCTTTTGCATTGCATGCTTATTTCTTTTACATTGAAGACAATGTAATTTTTAGGTTGGGGATGGGGGATTAGGTAAACTAATCAGTGTTTTCTTAGTTTTGAGCAAAATTTTTAAAAAATTTCAATGTTTCAAGTTAAAATCTGTTTGGGAAGCGATGAATTATGTACTTAAGAATGCTTTGAGTATGATAAGCTAGAGATTGAATTTTGGATTGTTGAAGTTTAATCACTAAGTAATCTACCACCTAAGTTCTTGCGCTCAATTGATTAAGAGGTAGTTTGAATATCATGTTAATCTAAATCACAAGACACATTCAATTTGTCTTCTGTGAGACATGCTAGAATTTCTGATTGTTAGTATGTGAATTATTGATAGATGGTAAGAATCAAGTCTGGAGAATTTTATTCACCTTAAAAGAAGAAAAGAACTAGTTAAAAAAAATAGGAGATCGACAAAGAGGTCATGAAAAAGAATGAAAAGAATGAAAAATTTGGAATAGAATGCAAAAATAAAAAGAATGAATAAAAATTGACCGTCGATATAAAATCAAAAACTGGAAAAAGAAGCAGAAGGGGATAAGTTTGGAATCAATACTTGAATTTTAAACCAGTCCTGAAGTAATGAGCATGGCTAACATGATGAATTGATAGTATTTGTACAAGAAGTAAGTTGATTTTCACTTAGCACATTGAAAAAACTTGATATTCAACCTATGCTTTGATTTACTTGATTGGTTGCTTATGTGATTCGGCTCTAAGTTTTCAAAATCTCATTTTCATATCTCATTTCTACCCATTCATACTTGAGTGAACAAAAGATTGTTTTCCTAAAGAGGATTGAACATTAAGCATTAAGATCTATTTCATGCATACTTTGCTCGGGACTGGTAAAATGCTGGTTGGGGATTGTGTTGAGCATCAAATATTGCATATTTTCCCCCATTTATTACTTAGTTTTATGAACATGATAATGCATAATGTTCTATTTTAATCATGTTTGTGTTGCAAAGTGAATTTAAGATATTGGATTGAAAAGGATGCTAAAAGCATGGATTTAACGCTCAAGAATCACCAAAGCCAAGGATGGATCTTGTGAGACCAAGAATGAAGAATTCACATACCAAAGATCGAAGAAAACCAAGTGAGGAATGAAGAGAATTGAAGACTTGAAGTGAAGAAAAGAGCCTTAAAAATCTGCCTGATTCAACTAGTCTAAGCTCTACTTCGACCAGTCTAAGCTCTTCCTCGACTAGTCGAAGGAACTTCGACTCAAACTTCAACAATCAAAATCCTCTAAATTCCTGTCATCCGACTAGTCGAAGGTAATCCTTAACTAGTCGAAGGCAATGACCAGTCGAAGACTGTCCTCGACCAGTCTAAGGTTACACAAATTCTGCACGGACTGCGTAAATTTGAGGCGATTTCTGAATTTTTCCAATTCGGTGCGAAAGTTGGAGTTATACAACTATAAATAGGAGTCCCTAGGATGTTCCGAGGCATCTTCTAGGGTTTGAGAAGGGAGTAAAAGGGTAAAGAATTCGTCACCAAGAGTTTTTCTTCTTCTTCCTTAGTTATTTTCAGGTTTTATTTTAGAGACTTTGGTTCAATCATGTCCATGGTTGGCTAAACTGAAATGGCTTAGCTATACATCCTAGAGGGGGGGGGGTGAATAGGACGATGCCAAAATAAAACTTTAACAGTGGAATAAAGAAAGATAGATAGCCAAATAAACTAAATCAAATCACAATGCTGAAATAAAGGCAACCTCTCTAAACAAGAATTGAGAGGTTGATACGAATTCAGTTCTAAGGACAACCTTACACCATAAAAACCAAGGATTTATGGTATGACAACCTTATTTCTAGAACGTCCTTTGTATCAAAAACTCAAACCAGAGAGGAATATATAAATAGCAAGGAATTGAAATAAATTGCAGGAATTTAAAACTAAATTAATACAACATTCCCACTGTGCTTGAAATGTAAATATTACAACATTCACATCCACACATACATTCCACAAATTTGAATGAAAAGAGATGTAAAACTTAAGCAAGCATTCAAATCACAAGACAAAGAGTTATAGTGGTTCGCCTGTGTGTACACCAACTGTTCAACAACAACCACATAGCGCTACTCCACTCCTAATATCCTCACATAGGGGATATTAGTGTTCACTATCAAAGATAGGTTTTCCAGGTTCACCAAAAACCTTCACAATTGTGTTTTTCTCTATGGGCTTACACAATTAAAAAAAGCCCTCTTCTGAGTTTTCCTGGCTCTCCTCAGATAACCAATATAATGAGAATTTTCTGGCAAATCCTAAAAGAAAACCAAATGAAAGTAAATTACACAAACGTAAAATACTTAAATTTCTCCTTCGTTGTAAAAGCCCAGAAGAACCAAGTTGGAGTAGAGATTTGAATGTCAAAGTTTAATGTCCAATACTGTCTTTGTAATGATTCTAAGTTCTAACAGATTTTAAATTAAACCAATTGGGCATAGCTCTATTTGATTTTGATTCTAAGAAGACGGAATACAACAATTCCTCTTTTCAAATAAAATTGGAATATAGAAACAAAATCAAATAAGAAAAGCTAAAGAAAGAGAATATTAAATATGCACACTTAGCTTAAAATGGAGCACAGACTTATCTCTCAGAAGGCCGAATTAAATTAGCTTGAAATTCATATTTTATTCTGAGATTCGTGCTCTATTTATAGGTGAGGAAATCACGTCTTCAACTGGTCTAAAGACCTCTACGACTGGTCGTAGAACCAACAGATATTTGAAAATTCGGGCGCGATAAGATCTGGCGGTTTCACGACTGGTCGTAGGTGGTCTACGACTGGTCATAGGTCCCCTTCAACTGGTCGTAGGTTGCTCACGACTAGTCGAAGCTAGCCGAATTTTAACACTGTACTTTGAGTCGTAGGTCTACAATTGGTCGAAGAAGTAGTCGACACTATTCATACGACTAGTAGAAGCCAAACAGAAAATATTCAAATTTTGCAACAACCTTACGACTGATCTAGGAAATTCTTAGACAGGTCGAAGCAGTGCTAGGACTAGTTGAACAAAGTCCAGGACTAGTCTTAGAACAACCTAAACTCACATATATAAAACATATGAATTATGTATCAAGAATAACCTACTCTAAAGGTCAACCTAAGGTTAGTCATACCTTAATAATGAAGTAAGGACATTGAAACTTTGAAAGTAGCAAGGCTTGAAGTCTTGATGGAGCTCAAAATTGAAAGCTTCTTGAGATATTGAGGTTGAACTTAAAAGCTTCTTGAGATTCTTGACTTGTGAATAGTGCTTGTCAAACAAAGTTGATCTTGAGTAGAGCGTGTCTTTGGCACCACAAATTTGACAACCAAAAGGGCTATAAACTATAACACTTACAATCTCCTCATTTGTCAAATTAGTGACAAAACACACTTCCAAGATATGTTACATAACATAGAATATCTGATTAAAGAATCATGCACCAGTAGTTATATCATGTACCAGTTGTTATCAACCGGCATATACTAACATGATCCTACAAACCTGTAAATCAATATTCAACATAACATACAGTCCACTACTGCACATACTACTCCCCTTGAGTAACATACAATGCTACTCCCTCCTCATAACATAATCATTAGACATCACATCCATATCCATTCTCCCCCTTTTTGTCACAATAGGACAAAGGAAGTATAGAACAAATGGCTGAGGAGAAATAAGGAAAGAGATATATGAGTGGAAAGAAGACATGATATGATTAACTAGCATAAATAGCCCACATAATTCATAAACAGAGCAAAGTCAAAAATAGCTACAGTCTTAAAACTAGTTAAGCTAACACAAGAGTAATAAAGTTATAACAAATCAGCTAACTTAAAATAACTAATCTGAACCAGATGAAGGAGTAGGGATGGAAGGATCAAGTTGATGCAAGCCCTTGTTCAAGCACCTAAGATATTTGCGCATACTTGAATTGTAAATCATGGGCAACAGACATGTTTTCCATCTTAACATTCATATTCTCAACTTTATCTTCTAATGCACGCAGACGTGCATCAAACTCAGAAGGCTCATAATCGGGATCATTTTCAGAATCAGATTCAAGTTCTTCAAATATATCATCCATGTTGATATCATCAGGAGGAAGATCACTAGCTTCTTCCTCATGTTCAGCTTCAGCATTGCCACCACCAACACCTTGACCAGGAAGGAAATTAAGCTTCATCTTATTGATATTAGAATTGTTAAATATCAGATGATGAATAGGGGCCTCTCCAACCGGTATATCGACTAGCATATGCGTAGCCAACACAGTCATCAAATAACCAAAAAGAATGTCACTGTGACCAGGATGAAGTCGAAACTGAATAATGGAGTGACAAATCAAGGATGGTAGACAAACATGAGCACCGCTAGCAACAACATGAAGAACACGGACCATGAAGGAAGTCAATTCAGATTTATTACCCGATCGAGGATACAAGTTAGACACAAAGATTTTGTGAAGAACTCTGTATTTGGGTAATAGATATTTTGAAGGAAGCTCATTACCTTTATGAGTCCATTGAACATCCAAATTGCATAAATCTTTAGGGAGCATACATTTTTCAGATACAGAGGGTTTTTCAGATAAGTTAAGGATAGGAATGCCCTCATCATTCATAGGAATTTCCATAAGAGCTGAAATCAAATGACGATCAACGCCAAATGGTCCTTCTCTTGTGGCTATCTTAAAAGATAAATTTTCTAATGAAAAATTACATATGCATGCAAACATGGACTGGGCAATGGACCGGTATGCTGGCCCACCCCAATGTAATAAGTTATCCCAACCTACAGCTTGGAGCATAGGAAGGATATCAAAAGGAGCAACATGATTAATATCAACAGGATGTTCAATAATAACATTACGTAATCTGATGTCCCGAACATAGAATGGATCGTCCTCGGGAGCCCGAAGATGACGCTTAATAATAGGGGCTGATCTGGAGGAAGAAGAAGGACCACGGGATTTATTTTTCTACCTTTAGATGCCATTTGCAACAAGGATTTCAAGGAAATGGAGAGTTGCAAAGGAGTGAGGAATGGGTTTTCTCAAATCAGATTTTACCCAAGAAAAATCCCAAATCTCAATGAAATTTGAAATAGATAACTTCAAGAGTCAAATAGAAGAAATCTAGACACAAATCTACAAGAAAAATGCAAATGGAGCACTAACCTTGAAGATTTTGAAGGATGGGTTCGACTGGTCGTGCGTCGGCCCATTGGAGAGTGAAGAAGAAATGAAGAAGAAGAAGCATTTTTCCTAAATTTTAAGTGATTCACGTGATTCACGACTGGTCGTGGATGTACATGACCGGTCGTAGCACGACTGGTCGTGTAGATTCACGACTGGTCGAGTACCGGCCAGAAAAACTGATTTCCAGCATTATATTCAAAAATTTGAAAACAAATCAAGCAATTATATACACTATGATACAAATAGGCATAAATAATCACTTTAAAATGCATATGCCAAGATCAAATTTCATTTTGTTAAACCTGCTTTTGTTGAGCGGTTTAGTGAAAATGTCAGCACGGTGATTCTTGGTAGGGATATATTCTAAAGATATAACCTTTTCTTCTACTAATTCTCGATTATAATGAAATCTAATGTCAATGTGCTTAGTACGAGAATGCTGAATTAGATTTTTTAAAATATTTATGGTACTGGAATTATCATAATATAATAACATAGAATCCTGTTTAATTCCGTAATCACTTAGCATACGTTTCATCCAAACTAGCTGTGTACATGCATTACCAGCTGCGATATATTCAGCTTCAGCTATTGAAAGTGATATAGAACTTTGTTTCTTGCTAAACCAAGAAACTAAATAGTTTCCAATATAGAAACAACCACCACTGGTTGATTTTCTATCATCAAGATTACCAGCCCAGTCAGCATCCGAGTACCCAACTAATTGAACACTAGTCTCATGAGGATACCAGAGACCGAGATTAACAGTACTTGCGACATATCGTATAATCTGTTTGACAGCAGTCAAGTGCAACTCTTTAGGATCAGACTGATATCTAGCGTAAATACTAACACTTATAGTGATATCGGGTCTACTAGCAGTTAAATACAGTAAACTACCAATCATACTCGATATAATTTTAAATCCACATTTTTATCTTTAGAATCTTTTGAGAGTTTCAAAGTTGTACTTATAGGAGTATCAAATTTCTTACCATTCTCAAATCCAAATCTCTTAATCAAATTCATAGCATATTTAGATTGAGAAATAAACATTCTATCAGGTTTTTGCTTTACTTGCAACCCAAGGAAATAATTCAATTCCCTAACCATGCTCATTTCAAACTGAGATTTCATCAAATCTGCAAACTCAATAGTCATGTCAGTACAGGTAGATCCATAAATGATATCATCAACATAAATTTGTACTATTAAAATGTGATCATCATGTTTTTTAATAAACAAAGTCTTATCAACACATTCTATTTGAAAATTATGGCTTAATAAAAACTTTGTTAGTTTCTCATACCATGCCCTAGGAGCTTGTTTTAAACCTTAAAGTGCCTTTCTAAGGCGATACACATGATCATCATTTTTTGAGTCTTCAAAACCCATCGGTTGTTCAACATAGACTTCCTCATGCAGATCACCATTTTAAAATGCACTTTTCACATCCATTTGATAAATCTTAAACTTTTTAAAACATGCAATGGATATAAAGAGTCTAATTGATTCAAAACGTGCTACTGGTGCGAAGGTTTCATTAAAATCAATGCCTTCAATTTGAGTGTAACCTTGTACCACTAGCCTAGCCTTGTTTTGAATTATATTGCCAAGCTCGTCAGACTTATTTTTGAAAATCCATTTGGTTCCAATGATGTGTTTGTCTTTAGGTCTAGGTACGAGACACCAAACATCATTTCTCACAAATTGGTTAAGTTCTTCTTGCATCGCAACAATCCAGTTTTCATCAGCTAGAGCTTCTTTTACATTAGATGGTTCTATCTGGGATGTGAAACATACATAATTACATATATCCTCAAGTTGTCTATGGGTACGAACATGTAATGACACGGAAAATTTTGTGCCAAGACTCGAGTACTACCTTTATTTTCCTTAGAAGCTTTTGGGGTAATTAGCTCTATACTCGATCGCTTGTGAAATTTGCATCAATCACTTTAAATTTGATCTGCATGACTCAAAATCTATAGAATAGTTAGCGCTAGGTTACTCTGAAATTTGGGATTCATCGCTAAAGCCAATTGCTCTTGGGAATTTTTAGAAGTTCTGGATCGGACCTGGACCGCGCGTCGAAAGTCCGATAGCGATGATCTTAGGCTGTTGCGGTCACCATGTTGGACTTGGCCATCACCTCAAAAATCAAGTCCAGATGATGTTCTGGGTCTATTTGTTTGAGTCCGGAGTGAAGAGTGTGAGAACAGTTGGAAATTTAATAAGATTTTATGAAATCTAAGTCATGTTGCTTGCGCGATGATTTTAAGCAATTTGACCGTTGGATTCTGACCCAATTTCACCCTCTGATCAGGGAAGGTGGCCCAGGCATGTCCTTGAGCTTGTGGACCTAATCGAGATTCGGTGACCGTTAAATTGAGTGTGGTCCGCCACGGCTGATCTGAAGATCCGGTCGGTACGAAAACTCAGCTTGACCTAGATCCATGGTCAGTGAGCTTAAGTCCGACCTTTCGTGGTAATAGGCCCACCGGAAGTGCTTCGTTGGATCGAGAGAGGCTTGTTTTGGTTATACCCTAAGTATACCTTAGCCCTGGGGTTATTTTCATCAATGTTAGGCCTATTTATAGACCTTAAAACCCTAGCTCTCTTTTCCATACGAATTTCCTAACCCTAGCTAAGAAAGAGAGAGGAAAAGAGAGAGAAAGTGAGAGAGAAGTTGGTGAATCATCTTAGATTCTTTCCTGTTCTTCTTCATCCTTAAACCTTCACTTTTGAATCGCTATTCCGGCGATTCTGAGTTCATCTTTGGGTAAGTTAACCTAACCCTAATCTGTGTTAGAGCTTAGAATAGTCCTTGTGTTGTTGTAGCTCATTTTTATTCTTGCCTTAGGTTGTCCTGTCGTCGTTGACGAAGACATATCGTCTGAAATCAGTTCGGTGTTCTTTCCTGGCTTAAAGTGCGGACTTTAAACATATAGGTTATGGTTTTCAAGGCTTTCAATGCCAGTGAATGGTTTATTCTTGCTATGGATGAGTTTTCGCATGCCAAACGTTATGTTTATTTTACGTTCCTGATATGCATGTGTTACATTGAGATTTATGTATTCTATGTGTATGTATAAAGTACCGTATGCGTATAAAATATGAACATGTGATTGCCATGATTATTTGTCATGTACTTATGCTTATTGTATGTGTGGCAACTCCTCGGTAAAAGGAATTGTCCAAATGTGTGTATTTCAACATACGTCATGTATGTTGTATTATGTATTCTAAGTGTTTGTAGAAATGTCTGAATGATCTAAAGTGTGATAAAACAACCTAGTATGGGCGTTGAGAAGCGATTCTCAACTCTCCCACTAGTGTGTATGATTTCCTTCATACAAGTTACATTCCTTGTTGTTTAAATTCAAGTATTACTTATGCTTAAATCCATGTCAAGTTGATATTCTTCAAATGCTTACATACCATATGATTTCGGTTGTTGTTCCATTACTATTCTAAATTGTAGATATGAATATCTGTTCTAGTGGAATGTGTGTGGGACTATGAGGTAGTCCAGGAAATCAGTAATCGACCCGAAGTTCGTGGCTAAGGTTGCTTTCGCCACGTAGGACGTGATTAGACGAACCCGAGTCGTATGAGAGTTGTCGGCAGTGGTTTGGCCACGTTGAGTGTTTGCGCACTCTATGTCGTTCAACCCAACGTGCGCTTGTGCTAGTCGAGTTCGTCAAGTAACCCGATTGTCCGATGTATGTTCACCATGTATGGACGCTACTGTTTGAATCTAGGGTACCAAACTTACCGATGAAATCCTATTAACCATGGTACCTTGATCCGCTAAGACTCATGAGCTGGACATGGTGGTATGGGACACCGTGGTCGAGCTATCGGCCTACGCTGGGGTGACGAGCCTCCCCGTAGTGACCAGTGAGCAACTAAACTCGTGAGCCGATTATGGTGGTATGGGAAACTATATTCGTGCTGTCGGCCTACATTGATTGGTGACGAGCCCTTTGTAGTGACCTCGAGCATACCTGGATACCGCATTGAGGTGACGAGCCTTATTGTAGTAACAAAGGTATGATAGGCGTGCATTGATTGGTGACGAGCCCTTTGCAACGACCTGAAAACATATGATCGTATGAGATTGTTTAGGACTGACGTCCCTAGAATGGATCACTGTTTGGATGGTGATATGAGGAAGGTACCTTAGCTTCCTAATCCTGCTGTATGAAAAGGACTAATAACAACTTGGTAATCATGTTCATGCACAGCATTTGCATGTGCTTTGTAGACGTGGTGCACTTTGAGGTGATGTCATGCGTAACGTAAGATGAAGACGCTGAGGGTGTACGCGCGAGGGCACGCATCATTCTGCATACATCTTTGCATTAATAAGAGTACTTAGGACATGTTTAATTGTTCTGCTTTATCATTACTGCTTGATTGAACTGATAACATGTTAACCTTTGCTTTATTGTTCCACTGAGTTGATCACTCACTCCCACATTCTGGGGCGGTGTTAAACACCCACCAGACTCTGTCTTAGCAGCAGATGTTGATGAGACTTCTGAGGCAGAGCGGGAGATCGATGATGATGAGGCTGCTTTCTCTTTTATGCAGTTTTCAGACGGGTTCTAGTGAGCCTTGTTCTGATGCGCGGGATGCTGGGATTTCTTTAAACATAATGTTTGGCATGCGAAAACTCATCCATAGCAAGAATAAACCATTCACTGGCATTGAAAGCCTTGAAAACCATAACCTATATGTTTAAAGTCTGCACCTTAAGCCAGAAAAGAACACTGAACTGATTTCAGACGATATGTCTTCGTCAACGGCGACAGGACAACCTAAGGCAAGAATAGAAATGAGCTACAACAACACAAGGACTATTCTAAGCTCTAACACAGATTAGGGTTAGGTTAACTTACCCAAAGATGAACTCAGAATCGCTGGAATAATGATTCAAAAGTGAAGGTTTAAGGATGAAGAAGAACAGGAAAGAATCTAAGATGATTCACCAACTTCTCTCTCACTTTCTCTCTCTTTTCCTCTCTCTTTCTTAGCTAGGGTTAGGAAATTCGTATGGAAAAGAGAGCTAGGGTTTTAAGGTCTATAAATAGGCCTAACATTGATGAAAATAACCCCAGGGCCAAGGTATACTTAGGGAATAACCAAAACAAGCCTCTCTTGATCCAACAAAGCACTTCCGGTGGGCCTATTACCACGAAAGGTCGGACTTAAGCTCACTGACCATGGATCTAGGCCAAGCTGAGTTTTCGTACCGACCGGATCTTCAGATCAGTCGTGGCGGACCACACTCAATTCAACGGTCACCGAATCTCGATCAGGTCCACAAGCTCAAGGACATGCCTGGGCCACCTTCCCTGATCAGAGGGTGAAATTGGGTCAGAATCCAACAGTCAGATTGCTTAAAATCATCACGCAAGCGACACGACTCAGATTTCATAAAATCTTATTAAATTTCCAACCGTTCTCACACTCTTCACTCCGGACTCAAACAAATAGACCCAGAACATCATCTGGACTTAATTTTTGAGGTGATGGCCAAGTCCAACATGGTGACCGCAACAGCCTAAGATCATCGCTATCGGACTTTCGACGCGCGGTCCAGGTCCGATCCAGAACTTCTAAAAATTCCCAAGAGCAACTGGCTTTAGCGATGAATCCCAGATTTCAGAGTAACCTAGCGCTAACTATTCTACAAATTTTGAGTCATGCAGATCAAATTTAAAGTGATTGATGTAAATTTCACAAGCAATCGAGTATAGCGCTAATTACCCCAAAAGCTTCTAAGGAAAATAAAGGTAGTACTCGAGTCTTGGCACAAAATTTTCCGGGTTATTACAATCTACCCCCCTTAAAGAAAATTTCGTCCTCGAAATTCATACCTTCTCATATTCCTCAAGGATCTGAGGGTAGCTCTTTCTAACCTCAGCTTCATATTCCCAAGTAGCCTCTTCCTCACAATGATGCGTCCATAGCACCTTCACAAGAGGGATAACCTTGCTACGCAATACCTGCTCCTTCCTGTCTAGAATATGCGTTGGTCGCAGTACATATGTGGCATCCTCACTCAACTGCACCTGCTCCCAACTGATAATATGCGAAGGATCAGGAACGTACTTCTTCAACATAGAAACATGAAATACGTTATGCACGCCCGCAAGAGGTGTGGGCAAAGCAAGGCGGTATGCTACCGCTCTCACTCGATCCAGAACTTGAAATGGACCAATAAATCTCGGCGTAAGCTTTCCCTTCTTACCGAACCGCAGAACTCCCTTCATAGGAGAGACCTTCAGAAACACATGGTCTCCAACCTCAAACTCAAGTGGTCGACGCCTGGTATCAGCGTAACTCTTCTGCCTACTCTGGGCTGACAGAAGTCGACGTCGAATAACGTCAACTTTCTCTGAAGTCACCTGCACCAACTCCGGGCCAAGCAAACTACGCTCGCCAACTTCTGCCCAGCAATGCTATGCACGGGCGACCATACAATGCCTCATAGGGAGCCATGCCGATACTCGCCTGAAAACTGTTATTATACGCGAACTCTGCATACTGGAGACAATCATCCCAGCTGTCCTTGAAATCTAAAACACAAGCTTGCAACATGTCTTCCAGGACCTGATTCACGCGTTCCGTCTGCCCATCTGTTTGCGGATGAAACGCGGTGCTGAACTTCAATTTCACACCCATCGCTTCCTGAATACGAGTCCAAAAGATAGATGTGAAACGTATGTCTCTATCAGACACAATCTCCAAGGGAACTCCATGCAGACTTACAATCTCCTTGATATACAGCCTAGCCAACTCATCTGCAGAGTTTTTGACTCTGATAGGTAAGAAATGAGCCGACTTCGTCAATCGGTTGACGATCACCCAAATAGAATCATATCCCTTCCTCGTTCTCGGTAATCCAGAAATAAAATCCATAGAGATGAAGTCCCACTTCCATTCTGCTATGGGCATGGGCTGCAGCAGCCCAGGAGGTCGGCGATGCTCTGCCTTGACCTGCTGGCACGTGAGACAACGAGAGACAAACTCAGTAATGTGGACCTTCATATTATCCTACCAATAAGATCTCCTCATATCCTGATACATCTTCGTGCTACCTGGATGCATCGCAAGCTTAGAACTATGGGCTAACTCGAGAACCTCCCGTCTCAAGTCAGGGATGTCAGGAACACATAACCGGCCACAAAATCATAGGCCCCCATCAGAACTAACACTCCAGTCGGAGTTCTCATCTGTACCAACCCGCTTCCTCATCTTGGCCAAAAGCTCATCATCTACCTGAGCTGCAACGATCTTCTCGTCGATAAGGGGTTGTACATGAACGTGTGCGATAACCTCATACGGCTCTTCCACCGTAAGCTTCTGCTCAAAGTCCCATACAAACTCCAACATATCCCACTCTGCTATCATCAGCGGAGCCGCAAACTCAATAGCCTTCTTGCGACTCAACGCATCCGCCATAAGGTTCACCTTGCCCGGGTGGTAAGAAACATCGAACTTAAAGTCTTTCAATGTTTCCATCCATCGGCGCTGCCTCATATTCAAATCACGCTATGTGAAAATATACTTAAGGCTCTTGTGGTCGAAAACAGAACACCAGTGAGAGGGTTTCCAAGAATCTGTGTGGTTGGATGATCTTTAACAATCCTCAGTTCAGAATCAGTCTGATTAGATGAAGTATCAGATTTATCAATTACTAGTACTTCATCATTATCTGAACTTGAGACTGGTGTGTTTAAGTGATCATCAATGACTACATTGATAGACTCTTGAATCACATCGGTCCTTTTGTTCAGAACCCTATAAGCTCGACTGTTTAAAGAGTATCCTAAAAAGATCCCTTCATCACTCTTCGTATCAAACTTTCCTAGATTTTCACGATCTCGTAAAATATAGCACTTGCTGCCAAAAACTCGAAAGTATTTGATAGTAGGCTTTTTATCGAACCACAATTCGTAAGTTGTTTTATTATTACCTTTACTAGTGTAAACCCAGTTAATGATATAGCAAGCTGTATTGACTGCTTCAGCCCAAAGATTCTTAGAGAGCTTCATACTATTCAACATGACATTAGCCATTTCTTGAAACACTCTATTTATCCTTTCAACTATTCCATTTTGTTGTGGAGTTTTGGGCGCTGAGAATTCATGTAATATTCCCTGGTCACTACAGAACTTCTCAAAACCGTTATTCTCAAATTCAGATCCATGATCACTACAAATCTTACTGACTTGAGAATCTTTTTCAGTTTGAATCCTTTTGAGAACCTTTTTCACTTCTTCAAGGGTTTCTGATTTGTCCCTTAAGAAGACAACCCATGTATATTGGGTAAAGTCATCTACTATTACCAAGATATATCTTTTGCCACCTTGACTTTTCGTTCTAGTAGGTCCTATAATATCCATATGGAGAAGCTCGAGTGGCCTTGATGTGGTATTGGAATTCACCTTTTTGTGTGAGTTCCTCGTTTGTTTACCGATCTGGCATTCACCACATATTTTATCTAATTTTTGTAGTTTGGGTAGACCTCTTATAAGTTCCCGTTTACTCAATCTATATAAATTTCGGTAGTGTACATGTCCAAGACGTTTTTGCCACAAATCAGTCTCGTCTGTATGGACCATGTAACATGATTGATTAGATGAGCTGGATTCACTAATAATATAGCAGTTTTTAGATGTTCTACGTCCAGTTAGTATTACTGAACCCTTGTAGTTTAGAATCTCACAACATTGATTAGAAAACCGAACACTATCGTTATTATCACAAATTTGTGATATACTTAGAAGATTATGTTTCAGTCCTTCAATATACAAAATATTTTTAAACAAAAGAAGGTTATAGAGTTGAACCGTACCTTGGTCCATAATCTTGCAATTGCTTCCATCACCAAAAGTAACTAACCCATCAGTCATATCTTTAAGATCGGTAAATAAGGCCTTGTCACCTGTCATATGCCTGGAGCATCCACTATCTAGGTATCACTTTGAATGGCTTGTTGCTTTGAAAGTAGTGTGGGCAACCAAGCAGACAACTTTAGGGACCCATTTCAAAACTGTTTTGGGTTTGGAAATATAGTTGGTCTTCTTCTGTCTATTGTTATAAGGATGACCTATCGAGTTAGATTTTAAGAGCTCCTTGAGTAAATCCACTATCTTCTCAGCTAGTGGGTTTCTGTTCTGATTTTTGAAGTTGACATAGTTGCCTCTAGGTTTTTGAAAAGCTTTTGTATTTTTAAAAAAAACCTTGACTAGTATTTTTCCCTTTTGAGTTAGAGGACTCTCATTTCACAAATTTAGGAGAAGTATACTTTTGTTTAGGAGGAACATTTTTATCATAGCCCAACCCGGATCTGTCGCCACATTTTCTAGATCTAGATAAAAGTTTTTCTAACTTTGGATCTCCTTGGGCATACCTCCATGTATCCTTTAAACTCAGAAGAGAAGATACTTCATTTTTAAGTCTCTCATTTTCAGATTTCAGATTTTCAATCAGGGAGGTTTTGAATTCTAAATCACATTTTGATTTTTCAAAATAATTTAAAATTTGGGATTTTTCTAAAACAAGAGATTCAAAACATTCTTTGAGTTTAAAAAACTTTTCTTTTTGAAGTTTAAATTTGACAACAATTTTGCAACTTTCCTTGTATAGGGCATTGTAAGCATCTTGAAGATCTTCTTCATTTTCATAATCACTATTCAGATTTTCTTCACTAGTTGAATCATCATGATCTGAAAAAGTGAATTTGGCTAAAGTCATAAGGGCTTTAACTTCACTGCCCAACTCGGTTTCAGAATCTTCTGATTTAGAAGAAGCTTCAGAATCAGATGATTCATCCCAAGTTGCCAACATACCCTTCTTTTTGGGTTTGTCCTTTTTAGGACACTTGTTTGCTAAATGCCCATATTCTTGGCAGTTGTAAATTGACTATCTTTCAAAGACTTCCAAGTTTTAGATTTGGGTTTTGATCTTTTCTTATCATTTGATTTTTGAAAATCAACCCTCTTTTTACTCTTGAAAATCTTGTAAAACTTTTTCGATAAAAGAGCCATATCATCTTCAGAATCAGAGTTGTCTTTAGAA
Organism: Magnolia sinica; assembly: GCF_029962835.1. Classification (NCBI taxonomy): domain Eukaryota; kingdom Viridiplantae; phylum Streptophyta; class Magnoliopsida; order Magnoliales; family Magnoliaceae; genus Magnolia; species Magnolia sinica. The sequence continues at coordinate 67,411,963 of NC_080578.1, forward strand.
GATTTAAGAGCAATAGATTTATTTTTAGGAGCTTTAAAATTTAAATCATAGGTTTGTAAAGAACCAACTAGTTCCTCTACCCTCATATTATCCGTATCACGAAGTTCCTAGATTGCGGTTACCTTAGAGTTGAACCGTTAAGGAAGTGAGCGTAGTATCTTTGCACACACTTTACTTTATGAGATTTTATCACCAAGACCCCACATTGAGTTTACAATGTCATTTAATCTAGTGTAAAAGTCATAAACATTTCATTTTCCTCCATATGAATTTCTTCAAATTTGGTTGTGAGGAGTTGGACTTTAGATTTTTTGACAATTGTAGTACCCTCATGTGTCATTTCTAATATATCTCAGGCTTGCTTTGCAGTATCACAGGATATGATTCTTTTGAACTCATCCGGTGATAGTGCGCAAGTGATTGCATTTAGTACTTTTGCATTGGCACTACTCTCATTTTTCTAAAGGGTGGTCCATGAGAAATATGGTGTTACTCTCATTGATTTTGAACGGTCAATACTAGTCACTTCAGTGGTAGGTGGGTTCCATTCAGTCACTGTGGCTTGCCACATACTCCATCCATTGATTTGAGGAAGATCCTCATCCTGGCTTTCCAATAGGCATAATTGGAGCCATCAAAGGGTGAAGGCCTAGTGACTGATAGGCTATCAAAATTTGACATCTTATATATAACTTAGATCGTTAGCTCAGGAATTAAATCCAAATAAAAAGCAATAAGAGCAAGCGATTAGACTCTGATACTACTTGAAATGGCCTAGCTATACATCCTAGACGGGGGGTGAATAGGACGATGCCAAAATAAAACTTTAATAGCAGAATAAAGAAAGATAGCCAAATAAACTAAATCAAATCACAATGCTGAAATAAAAGCAACCTCTCTAAACAAGAATTGAGAGGTTGATATGAATTCAGTTCCAAGGACAACCTTACACCATAAAAACCAAGGGTTTATGGCAGGACAACCTTATTTCTAGAACATCCTTTGTATCAAAAACTCAAACCGGAGAGGAATATATAAATAGCAAGGAATTAAAATAAATTGTAGGAATTTAAAACTAAATTATTACAACATTCCCACTATGCTTGAAATGTAAATATTACAACATTCACATCCACACATACATTCCAAAAATTTCTATGAAAAGAGATATAAAACTTAAGCAAGCATTCAAATCACAAGACAAAGAGTTATAGTGGTTCGCCTGTGTGTACACCAACTATTCAACAACAGCCACACAGCGCTACTCCACTCCTAATATCCTCACACAGGGGATATCAGCGTTCACTATCAAAGATAGGTTTTCTAGGTTCACCAAAAACCTTCACAATTGTGTTTTTCTCTGTGGGCTTACACAATTTAAAAAACTCCTCTTCTGAGTTTTCCTGGCTCTCCTCAGATAACCAATACAATGAGAATTTTCTGGCAAATCCCAAAAGAAAACCAAATAAAAGTAAATTACACAAACGTAAAATACCTGAATTTCTCCTTCATTGTAGCAGCCCAGAAGAACCAAGTTGGAGTAGAGATTTGAATGTCAAAGTTCAATGTCCAATACTCTCTTTGTACTAGTTCTAAGTTCTAATAGATTTTAAATTAAACCAATTGGGCGTAGCTCTATTTGATTTTGATTCCAAGAAGACGGAATACAGCAATTCCTCTTTTCAAATAAAATTTGAATATAGAAACAAAATCAAATAAGAAAAGCTAAAGAAAGAGAATATTAAATATGCACACTTAGCTTAAAATGGAGCACAGACTTATTTCTCAGAAGGCCGAATTAAATTAGCTTAAAATTTATATTTTATTTTGAGATTCGTACTCTATTTATAGGTGAGCAAATCACGTCTTCGACTGGTCTAAAGACCTCTACGACTGGTCATAGAACCAACAAATATTTGAAAATTCAGGCATGATAAGATCTGGCGGTTTCACGACTGGTCGTAGGTGGTTTACGATTGTTCGTCGGTCCCCTTCGACTGGTCATAGGTTACTCACGACTAGTCAAAGCTAGTCGAATTTCAACACTGTACTTTGAGTCGTAGGTCTACGACTAGTTGAACAAACCCTAAGACTAGTCGAAGCCAAACAGAAAATATCAAAATTTGCAACAACCTTACGACTGATCTAGGAAATTCTTAGACAAGTCAAAGCAGTGCTAGGACTAGTCGAACAATGTCCAGGACTAGTCTTAGAACAACCTAAACTCACATATATAAAATATATGAATTATGTATCCAGAATGACCTACTCTAAAGGTCAACTTAAGGTCAGTCATACCTTAATAGTGAAGTAAGGACATTGAAACTCAGAGACAAGAGACCTTTGAAAGTAGCAAGGCTTGAAGTCTTAATGGAGCTCAAACTTGAAAGCTTCTTAAGATCTTGAGATTGAACTTGAAAGCTTCTTGAGATTCTTGACTTGTTAATAATGCTTGTCAAACAAAGTTGATCTTGAGTAGAGCGTGTCTTTAGCACCACAAATTTGACAACAAAAAGGGCTATAAACTATAGCACTTACATAAACCTCTTAGCTAGGGCTAAGAGGTGAGGCTTGTAGCGTGATGGGATGTTTCTATTGCTTTGATTCATGTTTATGTTAAACTTTCTTTGATTCTAGTTTGATTATAAGGAATATTTTTAGTTTTTAATGGTTTGTTGTGACAAATTACAATAGATCTGCGATAGCTTTGAATATCATCCTTTCTTATTTTGAGATTGATGGATTAGTAAATCCTGTTGTTTGCCATCATCCTAGAGGCATGGTTAGGTGATGGAATCCCTTCCAATCTTTCCAATTCTCCTTCTTTGATGACTAGATTCATGAAAAGTTCAGAGATCTGACCGTCTCTTCTTCCAACTGGATAAGATAGGACTCTGATTCTAGTTGTGTCCTTGAATCAAGCATAGTATCACCCTGATTGCTACAAGTGGATCCTTGGAAACCCTAGTTCCTACCTTTGAATTCTTAAGTTTTAATTACTTTAATCACAATTACTCTCTCAATTACTTCAGAATTAGATACACATCTTCTTCTAGTTCTAGTTCTAGTTACTTTCAGAATACACATAAGATTAGTCCCTGTGGAAACCCTAAACCTCAGTCTCACTGAGATTATTACTACATTGCGACCCTACACTTAGGTTTATGAACAGGTAGTAGTGCACAAATCAATGTAAGTAATTCACAATGCGTGTTACATCACTTCCGTGATCGGATGTCACAAATAGTTGCTCTATGATCAAATCGTGTCACATAATTATTCTGACTCATATGTTGTGATGCCTCGAGGTGTTCACATAAATCCATGATAGCGTTAGATATGCTATCGAATATCTTAGTTATGGGATGCGGGTCGAGTCAGGTTTTCTATAAATTATATTCCATATTATGTTGATCACTACGTATGATGAGCTACACACACTTTGCTAGTCATGCATCTCATATAAGTTGATTGTGCATGCTGATACCCCTCGTAGTAGTGAAGTACGAGATGTATTAAAACCTTTATATTACTTTTATGAATCTCTTGAATTATTGTTAATCTTAAAAGTATAACCATCACTATGAGTATGAGATTGACCCTCTCCAATCATACAGATGATGCAGGTGATGTACAAATTGAAGACATAGAGAACCATCTCCCTATGGAAGATTATACTGAAAGAATAAGAAGATAGTTTTATGATTTAGTTTTTACTTCCACTGCAAACTCGATAAATGTAATAAGCTCCTATTGAGAGGGTATTTGATTATTTACTGAATTCTTTTACTTTAATAAAATAATCAATACAGTCAATTTTACTCTCGTGAATATTATCTTCATGAATATATCTGGATGTGATCTAAATGAAAAAAAAGGTGCGATTTTTAAAGCATCCAATTTATACATTATTAACACCCAATTTTTTTCGAGCACAAGTATAAACTCTGGCCATGAAAATTTGGGATGTTACACTAGGTTTAGATTTCTGAAGTCGATACAGACTCTTAACTTACCATTCTGGCCGATAGCCTTCTTTCATGGGTAATCTATGTTTGATCAGGGATCTATCAAGTCCTGACATTTCATGGTAATCCCACACAAAGTAGATAGTGAAATTCATAAGTAAATTCGTCAACTTCTCTTTCTCGGGTGGTCGCAACAAATTGCTTATGAATGTTGGTTTTGGATCATGATCCGTCCCCAAGTTAATTTTAACCAGCGGATCGTGGACATGTGGTTGGATATCTTCTTTTTTTTTCGAGAGTTCTTTAAACTCAAAATTGTCTTCCTCAGCCGATCCCTCTAATTCAGCCAAATTTGCTAAATAATTCTCATCAGTTTCCTTCAGGATTTCTTCAAGCCTCTTTATTCTGGATATGAAGTCAGCCCCATATACCTTAGTCATTGGCGTTCAGGTCATAGAATCTCTTCAATAGTGCAGCGGGGAACTGGTTGATGTAAGAAAATGTCCTTTAGCCGATTATCGTTAGCCAAGGTGACTTTGGGAATAGCTTATACAGTGCTTTCAGGATTCCTTTTCACCATAGTCTCGATAGGTTGGCCAAACTTATTCCTTCTGGTGAACCTTATATGCCCTACTTCTTCATTGTAATAATAAGCCTTGTTGGCGTTCGATGTGGCTAGGAAAGGTTTGTTATCGGCCAAGACTGGCTTGACCTTATTTTGGCTCCAAAAGACCATAAACTGGTGGAGAGAGGATTGGATGAAAGAAAAAGAATGAATCCAGTCTCTTCCCAACAATGCATTATAACTCGATGCGGTATTGACAAAAAAATGGAGCTAAACTATTTTCGTGCCCATGGTCAGATCGACATGTGTGTGACATGACCCGCAAAGTTACTAACGGTCACTTTTGATGGGATTAGATAGGCTATAGTTTTTCATAACTTGGCCATTATCCTCCATGGTAGAAAATTTAATATGGCCCCATTATCGACCAGAATTCTGGTGACAGGGCAGCCGTCAAAGTGAGTTGATATCTACAGTGGCTTGAGGTGTTGTGTCATTTCCTGGGTGAATTTGTTGATGATAATCCTTTTAGATACGCCCCCAGCTTCTACAATAACTATGTCGACATGTGGTGTTTTGTCAACTTTAGGTCCATCTTCTTTACTGTCCTAAAATGGGAAAGATGTATGTTAAATTATTACTAGAGGAGCATGTTCCTCCACATCATCGACCATACTATTTGTTTGAGTGGACCTGGCTTGAAAACTAGATGGCAACATGAAAACCATATTGTAATGGAACATTACGGGAGACAACGATCTGAAATTTTTTTTACCACTTGAACCTTGCCCCCTAGTGTTTTAGACTCCATTCTTTTAAATCAGTATCGATCAATATCGCCTCTTCACCTTTCTTGGAAAACTTCAATAGTCCATGATCGATGTGATCTTGAATAACATTCCTGAACACAATGCTTTTGCAATTCATCGGCTAGAGGTATCTATTGATTGATAGGAACTTTAATAAACTTTCTGGCTAATAGTATATCAAATATCTCTTCGGCTCAGGTGATGTCAAAGGCGTACACCTTCTGAGCCTTTTACGTGGTCGATGTGGTTGATTCCGCTTTGACCAATGCTGAACAAACTAGTGGCTTATAGGCTACCACTTCAGCAATCGCGATCTCATAATTAGGATCACTATAATAACTCCCTAATGATGAGTTCAATTGTCTGACTCCTTCCTGTAAGAGTTCCTCATAACGAGAGACCTTTTTAATTGGATCATATAAGTCTACAAACTCTGTATCTATGAACTTCATTCAGAGTTTGTACTCAAGCCTATCTTATGTTAATTGCACAAACTTGGTTTTGGTCATTATGAGACTCGACCCGAGTTCGCATGTGTGCATGTGTGTGTGTGAGTATGCATCTCATTCATTTTGGTCCCGCAGTCCTACCAATCAAATTTCAATTACCCGCGACCCTTGGGTAGTGTTTGTGGTCATCCTTGAGTTCGGTCATGTAGAACCGACTAGGATTGACCCAAGACCTATGCCATTATGACTGCATCATCGTCACAGTTCTAACGTCGTGTCTCGTACGTAAATCCGATGTGTGCATCAAAAGTTGTAGGTCGCACATTATTTAGGCCATTGATCAAGATGTGGGACCCACCTGGTGCTTGTGCATGTTTTCTTAGGTGGACCCACCCTAGTTCCATCATTTCCTATGAGAGCTATCATTACTTATAGCCATCTAGTCAACTCTCTTACAAGCCATCATGGATTTTCTTCCCAAAAAGGTCATCATGAGCTTTCTTCCCAAAATGTAATGATTTCCTTACATTACAATGATGAGTTCTCTACAACACTCCATCTTCTTCTCATATCCTTCATTTTCTCCCCTCTAGCAACCCAAGAGAAAGCCCTTGGACGTCCCCCATATTCCAGCAACTCCAACCCATTTTCTCTAAAAAAAACCTCCCAATCTAACCTTTGAAAAGTAATCTCAACCATAGATCTATAACCCTTGGAGCTTAAGGAGCTTGGAGATAGGAGAATCTTGAAGATCCATTAAGGTGGGTGCACTTAGCTTAGTATATTCTGATTTTGTTGTGGTAGATTCCCCTTCATCTCATCCTTAGGAACTTGTGGGGCCCATCAAGTGATGATGGAGGTCCCCCATGTTTCCATAATTGAGGTTAATGGTCCATTCCTTTGCATGCAAGCTCCATGGATGGGGCCATTCTCCATGGACCCCATCATGGAATTTTTTCTTGATGCATGTCTTTTAGGGGTCATCTAGACCATAGATTTAGGTAGGAAATGCATTCCCACCATTGGATTGATTCCTAACTCCATGCATGTGATAGATCTAGATTGTATATGATCTAATGGATGACATGAATGTGTCATGATGAAGGGAGGACCTCAGTAGTAGTGGAGATCCTCTCTTGTGGCCGGACCTTCATTTTTCCTTTATTCTATCTTTCATTTTTGATGTGTGTGGCCCACTTGGGGGCCTTGGAATATCCAAACCATCCAAGCAAGGTGGACGCCCATGGTTGTCCATTCCTTGGACGTTGGCACCCTAATTCCCCCATATCGGATGCATGCAATAGGTTTTATGAAGGGAAATTGGTCTGGATCTTTATGGGACCCACTGAGGTGGACCACAACACTGATTTTATAGGGTGATTCCCCTTATGTTGGTTCCCATGCTCAGTTTATTTCATATATATGTTGTTGTCTAGAAATTTTTTGGACAGTTGCTGGATGGTTTTTGAGTCAGGATTATGGACTGATAAGAGGGATGTTTCACCCCCATTGATAGATGATTCTTGGCGGTGTGGACCTCACCTTGATGTATGTTGAATCCCACCTCCATCGACCCTTGATTGATCACCCAAAAAGGTGGGCCAAGAAGGTTGGTCAGTGCAGATTTTCTGGACTGTCCAGCCACTCTGCATGTTGTAAAAACATAACTATCAACTTGTTTCCAAAACAATGGGCCACCTTTGTGGACCCCACCTTATTGTATACTTGTACAGGGATGTTTGCCCTACATTTTCCCAAATTTTGGCAGATATGGGCCCGCTCTAATGGGGTGCACAAGTCAGGGGCAGCAGCATTGTTTCAACAGGAATTATTTCTGGACCTTGTTGTCCATAATTGGTGTGTATTAAATAAAATACATATACTAACTTAAAAATTCTAAAATTTTGCAGTGAGGTGACCCACCCATGGTAAGACCCTCCTATAAAATTTGGGGGCCAATGGACACTTGTACTCACCATGGTGGTGGTTGGATCGGTCCACCATGTTGAGTCGTCCATGTCAGTCCGATTTTCTGGACAGACTGCTTTATTTAAATTAATTAAAATGTTTCTAAATGTCCAAAAATCTTAAATTTTTTAGGGCTGTGGACCTCCCATAGAAGTATCCCCCTGCAAAATTTTAGAGCCATCGGGCCCTTGTACTACCCGCGGTGGGGCCTGGAGTGGCCCACCAGGTTGGCACACCCAGGCTATGGCCTCCAGACTGCTTTGTGGGCCCACCTAAACATGTTGTATATCCCATCATCCATCCACGTGGGGTCCTTAAGAGACTTGATCATCTTTCCCTTTGGTAGTTTCTAATTGGGGCCCATTCGGATGAGATTTTGGGTTAAATACCCGAGCCCATAGGGCTGCCCACACATGAGGCATCCCTATCTTGGGCCGCTGCTGGGCCTACACTCTAACAGCACGACCCACTTAATATATGAGTTATATTGCCCCCCTCCCCCCCTCTCATATGGTGGGACCCACTGTTATATACGTAGGCTACCAGGAATTTCATCTGCTATAAAATAATTTTTTTGTTGTTGGATTCCAACCAACCTAGAAAAATGGGTGGGCTGGAATTTGGCAATGAGCCCAATAATTGTTGCTTATAAATGTTGTTTTAGGGCAATATGGCTCACTAGTTTTGAAGAGGATTTAAATCAGTTATCTTACCATTTTTCTATAGTATTATTGAGTGTAATTAGGGCCCATATGAGGCCCACCCAAGTGAGTTTTAATGGAATGTTGCATGTGATTGAAAGACTACTTCCTTAGGCCCTGTGGATTAAATCCTTTTAGATAGGCCCATTGATCTTGGGCCTATACTCTCCTACCTATTGTGATGGGTTAGGGGATATAATGTGCAAGTAGTTGGGCCCTTGGCTACCCACTAAATTGACCCTGTACTTGGGTTTAAAAGTGAGGCCCAACTCACTTGTGTTAAATGTGAAATTTGCCCATATGGATGAACTACTGGGCTACCCATGAAGCCCACCACAATATATGGATTTATGACCTTTATGGTTGGGCCCAAACCTTACTTGAGGGCCCACCATATTGCTAATGAGTTGGGCCTTATATATAACCCATTAGGTCATGCATTGCTTAGGCCTTATTTCATGCTCGAGTAGTGGCGAGCTACCTCTTAGAAACCAGTTGAGGTTGGATGTCCTCCTGGGTGATCCTAAGGTAGGCCCATGAGTTTCTCTATGTATGGTTAAAGGCTCACCATAGACCCTAGGCCATTTATTTGAGGCTAAATATGGATGTATGTGGAGCCTACATGAACGTATGTTGGTCTAGGCCATTCAAGCCTTGGATCCCCCGATCATGGAAGCACTATCTACCTTGGGTTGCTGCTGGACTCACAATCCAGTAGCAGGCCCACTTGATCTTTTCATGATATATGCACACTCTCCATCTGGTGGGGTCTCCCAGTGAGTATAGTTGGCCTTCATGAGATTATTTCCACATAGTTAACTAGTTTCTGGACCTTAACAAGTCCAGGAAGTCAAACAGGCCAAAAGTTATTCAAAGGGCCTTAAATGTACAATTTCATGGTTACAACTTTATTTGGCTATGGGGCCCACCATATTGAGAACTTGTGTACACATTTCATGCCTATGTTTTCTTATAATCGTTGGACTTAATCAGTGCATTCTTTTGGGTCACCTTTAGTGATCACATGAGGACCCCATCTTAGATCAGATTTTTGGGGCATCCCATGGGCCCAGAGTGGGTTGGGACGTCCCAGCTTGGCCCAACCATATATTGGGCCGACTTCCACCATTTTGATGGAATTGTGGGCTAAGACGAGTAGTATTGGGCCCCTTGGTTGCCCACTTAAATTGCTAGTTATTGGGCCGATGTAGTTGGGCCTATTTCATCCAAACTTAAACTTACTTTTAGGCTGTATATTGTGTACATAGGCTGCCCACCAAGTCCAACTTAATGCATGGATTCTGTGGTCATTGGGAATTGAACCTTGGGCCTTAATTCCCCTCTTGGAGCCCATATTGTTAAAAGTGATATTATATCGTTTATGGCCTATTATGAGGAATATATGTGTGTGATTACCTTTATTTTTATCTTAAATGTAGGCTTTGGGCCTTCTATCCATATAGTTCATGGTTGATATGCTTTTTTGGGGAATGGCAGTTAAATGTCCCCATTATGGACCCCTCCAAGTCCGGTTGTATTTAAGAGTGATTGGATAATCATCTTAGACTCTTGCTAGGCTCATTTCTATATTACTTAGACCCGTAGCTTGTATACTTAGCTCGTGGGCTACCCCAGGTAAATGGGCCCCCACTAGAAGTTGGATTCCTTAAGGATATTGTCTAAGTACCTAGTCTTGGTTCCTTCTTAGATAGGAGGAATGTACTATACATTGTATATCATCATATAGTGTGATTAAATTCATCTTCATGACCCATGTACATTATTGTATGCTTGGTTGACACTGTATGTGTGTGGTCATATTGTGCCATTGGGCATTGCATATTACCTTCTTCGAGGGACGTAGTATTCCCTTTTGAGCATGTTAGATTCTTGGAATTGATGAAGGGTTAATTGTGTGATTCATGCATCTGGCATTGCATAACATATGAGCATTATCACCCTTGCTTCATCAGGGTTGTAGCCTTCATAGATACATCGTGGATGGCCATGTTTGGACACTGAAATTGTTACTTGAGCATACCGGGTGCATAGGATGCCCATGGGTGAAATTCTCAAAACTTCCATGGTATCAAAGATCTGCTCCAACGCCATGACCGGGTGGAATATATGAGCGCACGAGGGCCTTATACCGTTAGGCCATGACTCCCACTGTCGTGTAATCGGTTGGATAGGGGTGTGGCCTTACTCGCCTAATGTAAGGAGGCATTACTAGGCTGAGTCTGACCAGCTCATGAATGGGGTCTACTACAGTCAGGTCTTGCTGGTGATTGGTTGTCCACAGATGGGTAGTGAGGTCTCTTACGCTTGTTTAACTATGCAGGGTCTATAGAGCGGCAGTCATCCAGCAGTGTAATGGACCTCGGTGATTTCCTTATGATTGGAAACGTACTTGAATGTGGATTTGATATGAGCACTGGCATTACTTGCATCATATTAGCATTGGTTGTATAAGCCCCTTCATGCATTGTCTTGGTATGGTGCCCAATACTCATTGCATTGTATTCATGATAAGCCTTGGTAAGGCTGGTGATATCCTCATTGAGCATAATTTTTGTGAGACTCGTATCCTAGCTCGTACCATTCCCTAGGCTTCCACGGTCATCCTGTTCGAATTTCGGTAACTCGCGACCTATAGTCAGCAGTTGCGTGTGACCCTGAGTCGTATCCCGAATTCCAGAGTCGGATCGACCTGAGACTTATATCCTTGCGACCGCGCCGTCGCCGCGGTTCCAATGCCGCGTTTCGCGCGCCGAGGCGATACTTTGGCCAGGAGATGTGGGCCCGCGTTCAGTTCGAGAAAACGCCGCGCATTTACAAACTCAAGAATATTTCAAATCATGTCCCATCAATCACACCTCATGTCAAGTACACATCACCCCATCCCCAAGCAACCCCTAAAGTCAACACTCTCTTACACAAAGTACACCCATCACACCCACCTCTCTCTCTCTTCCATCACTTCTCTCCCATCATCTCTCCCTCTCTCTTCTCATTCTCTCTCTCATTCTCCCAAGCAACCCAAGCAACTCCCACGTCCAAGCTCCCATGAGAGATCTAGTGTGGCCCATCTTCCCACCTTTCATCTCCACCATTCAAGTTCAGTCTCAACCGTTGAAGTCTCTCCATTGGAGCTCTAGATCACACCGGTGGAAGGAAGAGTCCGAGATCTTGAGGTGGGTGAATCTTCACTATTTGTGGGTGATCATGGATGTTTGTCTTTTATCTTTTTCTTGATTTAATGGTCCACATGTGTGGGACCCACCTTGATGAAGGCTTTGTATCAAAAGGGGCCCATAGTGGTGAGGCCCCTCCATCCTCTCCATTCTCCCTCTCTATTGTTTGGTTTTCCTTTTTATTTTTTTTATTTTTGTGGGTATGATGGCTTGTGGCCCACTTGATGCAAGACCTTATCCATGTCATCCATTGATGTGGACCCCCACTGTTTTCATGGGTGGTACGTGCCATGGGAAGAACACAAATATCAGGCTAATCCAAAATAGGTGGGCCATGTGGGACCCACCTTGATGAGGCATGCCACCCGTCCGTCAGTGGAGGTGGCTAACAGTGAAGTGTTAACTGACAGTGAGTGTGCGTAGGTGTGCTAACAGTGGGTGTGCACTGACGTGGGTGGCTAACATGAGTGTATACTGACATGGACTATGTACTGACATGGGTGTGGAGTGACGGTGGGGTCCATGGGACCCACCCATGTCATCCACCCATTTTGGCGGGCCACACTATGCAGTATGTGTTTAATCTAAACCATCCACCGTTTCTAGACTGTGGGGCCCAAGTTCGTGTGGGGCCCTCCCTGACATACCCAGCCCATAGCTCAACTGGTGGATCGAATGGAGGTACCTCGTTGCAACACTGAGGTCTTGGATTCCCTTGTAGGGAGTGGTTAACGGTGTAGTGTGATTGACGGTGAGGTCAATGGGACCCACCTACCCCGTCCATCCACTCTGATTGGGCCGCACCATGTTGCATGTGTTTAATCTGGACCGTCCACTGTTCTTGGACGGTGGGACCCACCTGTCCTGGCCTTGGACGTTTGTTATATAATATATATTATATTATATTATATTATATTATATATTATATATATGATATATTATATTAGATATATGCTACTGTGGTGGGCCCTACGTGGGACCCACCTCTGTTTGTTTCAGCAAGAAAAAGAAAAAGATATTAAAATGCAGCCATGCTGCTAGTACAAGCAGCCACGTTCTTTCTCTCTCTCTCTCTCACTCTCTCTCTCTCTCTCTCTCTCTCTCTCTCTCCCTGTAACGTCAGTGGGATGTAGGCCCCACATGATGTATGTGTTTTAGCAAATGCGTCCATCTGTTTTGATGGTGGGGCCCATTGCCATCTAGCGACAGCCAGTTCTGGGGGTCCCACTACTAAGGACGCCTCTTATAGTAGGAATAATATATTATATATTATATTATAATATTATATTATCTGAGAAAGGTGGGCCCTAGGTGGGACCCACCTCTGCCTTACAATAGGCAGTGGGCTGCAGGTGGAGGCCCGCGTGGTGTATGTGTTTTGCACACGCCATCCGTCCGATGGTGAGGCCCACTCCCTATGTATATAGGCTTTATCTACACCGTCCCCTATTTGAACGGTGGGGCCCACCATGATACAAGTGTTGTATCCATGTCATCTAACCGTTTGTGAGATCATTTTACAGCATGGGAAGATAGTGTGAATCATATCTAAAGTTCAAGTGGACCCCGCCATTTAAATAGTAGATAGCGACATCCACCGTTCAAACTTCTAGGGCCGTGGTGGTTTCTAAATAAGCTGATATCCTTTTTACTTCACTTATCTCTATGTTAACTTATGAATAGGTCGGATCTCACATATACATAAGGTTGGGCCCAAATGAGGCCCATCAGTGTGGCCCATTTGATATACATGAAGCCCGTTGGTGCGGCCCACGTAATGCGGCATATGTGATGTGGTCCGCTCGACATAGGAGGCCCATTGAGATATATTTGAGGCCCATGTGCAGGGCCCACCTGATGTAAATGAGACTCGTTGGTGCTGCCCATTGATAAGGCCCACTTAATGTACATGAGGCCTATTGGTGTGGCCCATCCATGGGGCCCACCTGCCTTGTATTTGAGGCCCATATGATGGGGCCCACCTGCTTGAATATGAGGCCTTTGGGCGAGGCCCATCGGGATGTATTCATGGTCTATGGGCAAGGCCCATTGTGATATGTACTAGGCCCATGATGTGTGACCCTTATTCGAGACCCAGATACGTAGCCCATTTGATGCATACAAGACCCATGTGTAGGGCCCGCTTGTTATGTATATTAGGCCCATGTGTAGGGCCCATCTATTGTGTGTTTGAAGCTCATGGGTGAGGCCCATGTGATGTATTCGAGGCCCATGGGTGAGGCCCAATGTGATGTATCTGAGGCCCATGAGTGAGGCCCATTGTGATGTATTCGAGGTCCATGTGATGCGGCCCATAGTGATATGTATGTGGCCCTTGTATGAGGCCCATTGCGATGTGTATTAGGCCTTCGTGTGAGGCCATGGGCCCACTATATGTTTAACCCTATGTGGGCCACTCCTTGGGAGCAATGTTGGTTTAATGTCCACGTTGATGGGCAATGATGGTTAAATATCCACATTGATGGGAAGTGAAGGTTAAATGTCCACATTGTGACATTTTATTAGGCCTAGTTAGGCCCATTCTCATCATTCTCTAGTATGTTAACCCAAACGAATGGGCCCCATTGATATTGTTTGGTCCATTATCGGTCGTCCATTTATGGACCTCGCCTCGCGTCGAGACCAATTGCCGATTAGCGATCGAGGCCGTTTATCTTGACCGATTGCCGATTAGCGATCGAGGCCGTTTATCTTGACCGATTGCCGATTATTGATCGAGGCCGTTTATCTTGACCGATTGCCGATTAGCGATCGAGGCCGTTTATCTTGACCGATTGCCGATTAGCGATCGAGGCCGTTTATCTTGACCGATTGCCGATTATTGATCGAGGCCGTTTATCTTGACCGATTGCCGATTATTGATCGAGGCCGTTTATCTTGACCGATTGTCGATTAGCGATCGAGGCCGTTTATCTTGACCGATTGCCGATTATTGATCGAGACCGTTTATCTTGACCGATTACCGATTAGCGATCGAGGCCGTTTATCTTGACCGATTGCCGATTAGCGATCGAGGCCGTTTATCTTGACCGATTGCCGATTAGCGATTGAGGCCTTTTATCTTGACCGATTGCCGATTATTGATCGAGGCCGTTTATCTTGACCGATTGCCTATTATTGATCGAGGCTGTTTATCTTGACCGATTGTCGATTAGCGATCGAGGCCGTTTATCTTGACCGATTGCCGATTAGCGATCAGGCCGTTTATCTTGACCGATTGTCGATTAGCGATCGAGGCCGTTTATCTTGACCGATTACCGATTAACGATCGAGGCCGTTTATCTTGACCGATTGCCGATTAGCGATCGAGACCATTTATCTTGACCGATGCCGATTAACGATCGAGGCCGTTTATCATGACCGATTTGCTGATTCCGATTATTGACCGATTTTAATTATCGAGGCCAATTATCGAGACCTATATGGCGTATATGCGACTCGTAGTTGAGGCCCTTTGTGATGTATGTTAGGCCCATGTGAAAGGCCCATCGTGATGTGTATTAAGCTCTTAAGTGAGGCCCATGGTATTGTATATTTGGCCCTTGTGTGAGGTCATGGGTCCATTTTATGTTCGGATCTATGAGGGTCTTTCTTCGGGGGCAATGTTTGTTAAATGTCCACATTGTCGAGGTCGATTGTCGATGCCGGTCATTGAGACTGATTATGAGTATGTGACTGCATAGCATCATGATACATGCCCATACGCATCATCTGCGTGTTTGTTATGAGATGTGGTTGACCATTGCATATTTCATTAGGCAGATTGTTATGAGACTCCCTGATAGGCGGAGGTTATCTCACATGACCGCACAGTATGCGCATGGTTGATGCATGACTGGATTGTATGACTCATGCATCTTGCATTGTGTGCCCTAGTGACATCAGGGCTGTAGCCTCCACAGGCATATCATGGATGGCTAGACGGGACACCGAAAATCTGTTCTACATGGGGTGCTATAGATATCCCTGGGTGAAAGTCCCTAAACCCTCTTGGTTCCAGAGGTTGCTCCAACGTCTAGACCGAGTGGATGCATAAGCGCATGAGGGCCGTATACCGTTAGGCCGCGTCTCCCACTGTATCGTGGTCGGTTGGAAGGGGGTACGGCCTTACCTGCCCGAGAGGAGGGGGCAATGCTAGGCTGAGTCTGACCAGCTCGAGGAATGGGTCCGCTATCGACGAGTCGAGTCCGATATTGGCAGGCAGATAGTGAGGTCTCTTCCACTCACCTTGTTGCGCGCGATGGGGCGGCAATCTGGTTTGGAGTGTAATAGACCCCGGTGATGTCCCCAGAGAGTAACCGTACTGACAAGTGGACTTATTGAGCAAAAATTGCATACTCATTCATTCATTAATTCACTATCCACTCGAGCTGGTTGTGCGTAACTATTTGTTACGTGTACCTTCGCATGGCCAAGATTTCGGTTGGGCACGTGACTAACCTGAGATCAGGAGTTTACCACGTTGAGTCTAACTATCCAAATTTAGGTATGGGACTGGTTTGGATAGAAGTCCCTTGTGATGGACCCCGTAGCCTGCGATACTACGTACTATCATCCTGACTTCACACTCCAGCATGGTCATTTCATTCGCACCGCATATTACATTGCATCCGTAGTACTTAGCATTTTGTTTATTATGTTTCTGCACTTATATGGCCTAGACGGACTTAGCAGGATTTACATATTTCATTTGCACCCTCGGCATTTGATATTTGGTTCTCTTTGACTCCTCATTTGTATAGTTGATCTGTATTGTGTACTCTGATATCGTATGACTCGTGGACTTACCAGTATAATTCTGCTTACTCTGATATTTTATCTTGTCAGTATTTCTTTTTATTCCATTGTATGATTTATGGCATTGTATTGCATACTTGGCACTTTCCTTGTACACACACTTACACCACCCTCTAAGCTTTCTATAAGCTTATGCACGATAGATGCGTGCAGGTGATATTAGGTTGCAGCAGTGTTGAGCTTGGAACGTGCAGCGGCCTTCTGGAGCTTGATTTTTTTTTATTGATGTATTTTCCTTTCAGCATTGTACTCAAATGATTATATTAATGGATATGTGATGATGATGTTGCCTTTGTGAATTGGGTAATCTTGTGGTTATGCTTATTATGAGTTAAATGTACGTTGAAAAATCCTCCTTGTAGGGTCCCAGGATCGGAATCTTGCGTATGGACGCTAGGAGCCGAGAATGGGGTACTACGGAGGCTGTCGGCACTGGATTCAGCAATTGAGATTCCTGTGAATCCGATTTCTGGGTTTGGGGCGTGATAATTTTCCTTCTTACATCTCCTACTATTCTTCTATGCACCGTTATCACACACTTTCACCACCCTCTAAGCTTCTATAAACTTATGCATGATTGATGCGTGCAGGAGACTCTAGGTAGGCGTCGTAGCGGTAGAGCTTGGATTAGAGCTGAGCTTGAGGACTCAGTGTTGTAGACTTTCCTTTCTCTCCTTTTCTATTATCTTCTGCATGTCCTTTTGAACGTGATGTAAACTTGTAAAAGTTCAAATTCTTAGTGGATTTTATGATGTGTGCTTTGTTATTCTCAGATATACTTACTGTAATCTTGGGTATGCTCGTAGTGGAAATGAGTATATTGTTATGGGAATCCTCCTTGTAGGATCTCAGGATCGGAACCTGCCTCAGGAGCTGAGAATGGGGTACTACGAAGGTTGTTGCACCTAGAACCAGCTATTGGGTTCCTTGTGAGTCCATTTACTAAGTCTAGGGGGTGACAGGAGTTGGTATCAGAGCATAACAAGTAATTTTGGAATAACTTGGGATAGTAACACATATCTGCTGCGAGCTTAGGACAAGTAGAGTCCCGAGTGCATTTCCCTGATTTCGTTTGAGCCTTCAAGGATTCTAATTCCTAGGTGTCCATCACCTTTGCTCTTTCTATAGACCTTGCCATATAGTCAATGTGCCCATGATTGTGACGCCCGTGGTCATGGTGCCCATAGACATGGTTCTCATTCTGGTCTAGCGATCCGAGTGACTTTTGTTCCACCATCTGAGATTCCTATTTCCCCTTTAGAGCTTGTCGTACCTATTCCTGAGGCTCCCGCCGTACCTGTGCCTCTGTCAGAGGCCAGTGCTACTCCCACTTATCTGACGATTCCTTTAGGAGCTGAGCCTCTCTAGCAATTGATGCAAGTTGTCACTGATGTTCTTCAGACCCGTCAACCCGTTCCTGAGGCTCCCGGACAGACAAAGCAGGAGCGTGCAAGCCCCCTTTTGCGAGATTCGACTTTGTAGCGAGCCCCAATGATGGTGTATTTACTTCAGGGAGAAGACCGAAAGAGGAAGGCGCATTCCAGTGGCTATTATCAGCGTTAGTATCGTTGACGTAAGAGACGTTTAGGGTTTCGACTGCCAGCGGCATAGCCAGTGCCATCTTCTACCCAGTTAACTTCATCATCGACGCAACCAGCAGTCCCTTCTCCTAGACCATTCACCGGAGTTTGCTTCGATTGTGGGCAGACGGGATACCGTAGGCATGAGTGTCCCCATCACCAGGATGGACCTTCGCAGTGACCACAGTGGTAGCAGAGACTGTAGATGCAGAGGAGACAGATACCTCCCCAGCCACCTCAGGCTTGATTTTGCACGACTTAGCAGGACCCTTAGTTATTAGGGGAGTCATTATGGGTATTCTCCTTGTCTCCGTATGTAAGTCTTGTGTTTTAGTGCATCGCACCCTTTTTGTATTCAAGGGCTTTTGTTCACTCAGATTGCTATTAGAGTCTGTCGTAAGGGATGGTTAGTATCGACATTTTTGGGAAGATCGCTATGTTAAGTCGATAATATTATCGTGTTCCGTTTTGGTTGGTGAGATGTTCTTACCCGCTGAATAGTTTCATATTGCCAATGTTGAGCTTGTTGGCTTGCTTTGTTGATAAGGCAGTACTTCTGGCAAGGGATGAAGTGCCAGATTACTATTTTTGCGGCTGAGTGTGACACATGCCAGCGTGTCAAGGCCGATCATCAGAGACCCCTTGGTCCCTTATAGCCGTTAAGCATTCCAGAGTGGAAGTGGGAGCACGTATCGATGGACTTCATTGCAGGTTTACCGAGGACTCAGCGCGGTCACGATACCATCTGGGTTATCGTTGATCGTCTGATGAAGTTGACTCATTTCATTCTAGTACGTGTTTCCTGGTCTATGGACTAGCTTGCAAAGGAGTTCATTGAGGAGATAGTGAGACTGCACGGTGTCCCAGTTCGATCGTTTCAGACTGAGACTCCAGATTTATGTTTAAGTTTTGGAGGAGTTTCCAGCAGGTGCTAGGGGTCACTTTACATCTTAGCACTGCTTATCATCTGTAAACAGATGGGCAGACTGAAAGGGTCAACTAGATCCTTGAGGATATGCTCAAAGCCTGTGTGATTGACGTTGCGGGCAGTTGAGATGATCATATGCGCCTCACCAAGTTCGCATACAACAATAGGTATCAGGTGACTATCGACATGGCTCCTTTTAAGGCACTTTATGGTAGACCGTGCAGATCTCCTAGTTATTGGACCGAGGTTAGAAAGCGTCGTCTTTTAGGTCTCAAGCTTGTGCAATAGACGTTAGAGGCTATTGATGTTATCAGGCGGAGGATGCATATAACTCAGAGCAGCAGAAGAGTTTTGCTGATCGTCGGCGTCGACCCCTCGAGTTCACAGTCGGGGACATGGTATATCTCAAGGTCTCGCCTATGAAAGACGTGGTTCGCTTTGGTGTGAAGGGCAAGCTCACCTCGAGGTTTATTGGACCTTTTAAGATTACCGAGTCGTGGGCACTGTGGCCTACAAGCTTGCCTTACCTCCTGAGTTGTTCATGATCCACGATGTGTTTTATGTTTCTATGTTGTGGAAGTGTGGGTCGGACACTATTCCAGTGATTGATTGGCTGCTGCTCGAGGTCCATGAGGATGCTTCCTACATTGAGCAGGCGATTCGTATTCTTGATCGGAAGGAGCAGGTCCTCAAGACCAAGGTCATTCCCTTGGTGAAGGTGTAATGGGGTCATCATTCCGAGGCTGAGGCATCTTGTGAACGCGAGGCCGAGATTAGGGACGTTATCCCCATTTGTTCAATGATTGATTGCTTGTATTGCCTTCTCTTGTGATTGATGATTGCGATATATATATGATGATGTTATGCATTTTATTCTTCCAGTTTTGTCAATTTCGAGGATGAAATTTCTTTATTGGTGAAGAGAATTGTGAGACTCGACCCGAGTTCGCATGTATGTATGTGTGTGTGTGAGTATGCATCTCATTCATTTTGGTCTTGCGGTCCTACCGATCAAATTTTGGCGACCCGTGACCCTTGGGTAGTGTTTGTGGTCATCCTTGAGTTCAGTCACGAAAAACTGACCAGGATTGACCCAAGACCTATGCCATTGCAACCGCATCGTTGTCGCGGTACCAACGCCGTGTCTCGTGCGTAAATTCGAAGTGTGCATCAAAAGTTGTAGGTCACATATTATTTGGGCCATTGATCATGATGTGAGACCCACCTGGTGCTTGTGCATGTTTTCCTAGGTGGACCCACCCTAGTTCCATCATTTCCTATGAGAGTTATCATTACTTATAGCCATCTAGTCAACTCTCTTACAAGCCATCATGGATTTTCTTCCCAAAAAGGTCATCATGAGCTTTCTTCCCAAAATGTAATGATTTCCTTACATTGCAATGATGAGTTCTCTACAACACTCCATCTTCTTCTCATGTCCTTCATTTTCTCTCCTCTAACAACCCAAGAGAAAACCCTTGTACGCCCCCATATTCCAGCAACTCCAACCCATTTTCTCTAAAAAAACCTCCCAATCTAACCTTTGAAAAGTAATCTCAACCATAGACCTATAACCCTTGGAGTTTAAGGAGCTTAGAGATAGGAGAATCTTGAAGATCCATTAAGGTGGGTGCACTTAGCTTAGTATTTTCTGATTTTCTTGTGGTAGATTCCCCTTCATCTCATCCTTATGAACTTGTGGGGCCCATCAAGTGATGATGGAGCTCCCCCATGTTTCCATGATTGAGGCTAATGGTCCATTCCTTTGCTTGCAAGCTCCATGGATGGAGCCATTCTCCATGGACCCCATCATGGAATTTTTCCTTGATGCATGTCTTTTAGGGGTCATCTAGACCATAGATTTAGGTAGGAAAGGCATTCTCACCATTGGATTGATTCCTAACTCCATGCATGTGATAGATCTAGATTGTATATGATCTAATGGATGACATGAATGTGTCGTGATGAAGGGAGGACCTCAATTGTGGCGGAGATCATCTCTTGTGGTCGGACCTTCATTTTTCCCTTATTCTATCTTTCATTTCTGATGTGAGTGGCCCACTTGGGGGTCTTAGAATATCCAGACCGTCCAAGTAAGGTGGACGCCCATGGTTGTCCATTCCTTGGACGTTGGCACCCTAATTCCTCCATATCGGATGCATGCAATAGGTTCTATGAAGGGAAATTGGTCTGGATCTTTGTGGGGCCCACTGAGTTGGACCACAACACTAATTTCATGGGGTGATTCCCCTTATGTTGGTTCCCATGCTCAGTTCATTTCATATATATGTTGTTGTCCAGAAATTTTCTGGACAGTTGCTGGATGGTTTTTGAGTCAGGATTATGGACTGATAAGAGGGATGTTTCACCCCCATTGATAGATGATTCTTGGAGGTGTGGACCCCACATTGATGTGTGTTGAATCCCACCTCCATCCGCCCTTGATTGATCACCCAAAAAGGTGGGCCAAGAAGGTTGGTCAATGCAGATTTTCCAGACTGTCCAGCCACTCTGCATGTTGTAAAAACATAAATATCAGCTTGTTTTTGAAACGGTGGGCCACCTTTGTTGACCCCACCTTGTTGTATACTTGTACAGGGATTTTGGCCCTAAATTTTCCCAAATTTTGGCAGATCTGGGCCCACTCTAATGGGGTGCACAAGTCAGGGGTAGCAGCATGTTTTAACAAGAATTATTTCTAGACCTTGCTGTCAATAATTTGTGTGAATTAAATAAAATACTTATACTACCTCAAAAATTTTTAAATTTTTAGTGAGGTAACCCACCCATGGTAGGACCCACCTACAAAATTTAGGGGCCAATGGACACTTGTACACACCATGGGAGTGGTTGGACCGGCCCACCACTTGGGACGTCCAAGTCAGTCTGATTTTCTAGACAGACTACTTTATTTAAATTAATTAAAATATTTCTAGATATCCAAAAATCCTGAAATTTTTTGGAGGTGTGGTCCACCTATGGAATTATCCCCCTGCAAAATTTCAGAGCCATTGGGACCTTGTACTGCCCGCGGTGCGGCTTGGAGTGGCCCATGAGGCAGGGTCGCCCCGGCTGTGGGGTCCAGCCTTGGCTAGCCTTCTAGCCTGCTTTGTGGGCCCACCTAGACATGTTGTATATCCCATCATCCATACATATAGGGTCCTTAAGGGACTTGATCATCTTCCCCTTCGGTGGTTTCTAATTGGGGCCTATTTGGATGAGATTCTGGGCTAAATACCCGGGCCCATAGGGCTGCCTACACATGAGGCATCCCTGCCTTGCGCTGCTGCTGGGCCTGCACTCCAATGGCACGACCCACTTGATATATGAATTATATTCCCCCCCCCCTCTCATCTGGTGGGACCCACTGTTATGTATGTGGGCCATCAGGGATTTCATCTACTATAAAATAATTTTTTTGTTGTTGGATTCCAACCAACCCAGAAAAATGGGTGGGCTAGAATTTGGCAATGAGCCCAATAATTGTTGCCTATAAATGTTGTTTTGGGGCAGTATGGCCCACTAGATTTGAGGAGGATTTAAATCAGTTATCTTACCATTTTTCTATAGTATTATTGAGTGTAACTAGGGTCCATATGAGGCCCACCCATGTAGTTTTAATGGAATGTTGCATGTGATTGAAAGACTAGTTCCTTAGGCCTTGTGGACTAAATCATTTTAGATAAGCCCATTGATCTTGGGCCTATACTCTCCTACCTATTGTGATGGGTTAGGGGCTATAATATGCAAGTAGTTGGGCCCTTGGCTGCCCATTAAATTGACCCTGTACTTGAGCTAAAAAGTGAGGCCTAACTCACTTATGTTAAATGTGAAATTTACCCATATGGATGAACTACTGGGCTGCCCATGAAGCCCACCACAATATATGAATTTATGACCTTTATGGTTGGGCCCAAACCTTACTTGAGGGCCCACCATATTACCTACGATTTGGGATTTATGTATAACCCATTAAGCCACACATTGCTTGGGCCTTATTTCATGCTCGAGTAGTGGCGGGTTACCTCTTGGAAATCAATTGAGGTTGGATGTCCTCCTAGGTGATCCGAAGGTAGGCCTATGGGTTTCTCGATGAATGGTTAAAGGCCCACCATAGACCCTAGGCCATTTATTTGATGCTAAATATGGATGTATATAAAGCCTACCTCAACGTATGTTTGTCCAGGCCATTCAAGCCTTGGATCACCCGATCATGGAAGCACTCTCTACCTTGGGTTGCTGCTGGACTCACAATCTAGTAGCAAGCCCACTTGATCTTTTCATGATATATGCACACTCTCCATCTAGTGGGGTCCCCTAGTGAGTATAGCTGGCCTTCATGAGATTATTTCCACATAGTTAACTAGTTTCTGGACCTTAACAAGTCTAGGAAGTCAAACGGGCCAAAAGTTATTCAAAGGGCCTTAAATGTACAATTTCATGGTTAAAACTTTATTTGGCTGTGGGGCCCACCATATTGAGAACTTGTGTACATGTTTCATGCTTACGTTTTCTTATAATCTTTGGGCTTAATAAGTGCATTCTTTTGGGTCACCTTTAGTGATCACATGAGGACCCCATCTTAGATCAGATTTTTGGGGCATCCCATGGGTCCAGAGTCGGTTGGGACGTCTCAAGTTGGCCCAACCATATATTTGGCTGACTTCCACCATTTTGATGGACTTGTAGGTTAAGACAAGGATAGTATTGGACCCCTTGGTTGCCCACTTAAATTGCTAGTTATTGGGCTGATATAGTTGGGCCCATTTCATCCAAATTTAAACTTACTTTTGGGCCATATATTGTGTACGTGGGCTGCCCACCAAGTCCAACTTAATGCATGAATTTTGTGGCCATTGGGAATTGAACCTTGGGCCTTAATTCCCCTCTTAGAGCCCATGTTATTAAAAGTGGTATTATATCTTTTATGGCCTATTATGAGGAATATATGTATGTAGTTACTTTTATTTTTATCTTAAATGTTGGCCTTGGGCCTTCTATCCATATAGTTTATGGTTGATATGCCTTTTTAGGGAATGACGGTTAAATGTTCCCATTATGGACCCCTCATGGCCCGGTTGTACTTAAGAGTGATTGGATAATTATCTTAGACTCTTGCTAGGCTCATTTCTATATTACTTAGACCCGTAGCTTGTATACTTAGCCTCGTGGGTTACCCCAGGTAAATGGGCCCCCACTAGAAGTTGGATCCCTTAAGGATATTGTCTAAGTACCTAGTCTTGGTTCCTTCTTGGTTAGGAGGAATGTACTATACATTGTATATCGCCATATAGTGTGATTAAATTCATCCTCATGACCTATGTACATCATTGTATGCTTGGTTGACACTGTGCGTGTGTGGTCATTTTGTGCCATTGGGCATTGCATGTAAACTTCTCTGAGGGACGTAGTATTCCCTCTTGAGCACGTTGGATGCTTGGAATTGATGCGGGGTTGATTGTGTGATTCATGCATCTGGCATTGCATAACTAATGAGCATTATCGCCCTTGCTTCATTAGGGCTTTAGCCTCCTTAGATACATCGTGGATGGCCATGTTTGGACACAGGAAATGTTACTTGAGCATACCGGGTGCATAGGATGCCCATGGGTGAAATTCCCAAAACTTTCATGGTACCAAGGATCTGCTCCAACGTCGTGACTGGGTGGAATATATGATCGCACGAGGGCCTTATACCGTTAGGCCACGACTCCCACTGTTGTGTAGTTGGTTGGATAGGGGTGTGGCCTTACTCGCCTGATGTAAGGAGGCATTGCTAGGATGAGTCTGACCAGCTCTGAATGGGTCCGCTACCATTAGGCCTTGTTGGTGATTGGCTATTCACAGGCGGGTTGTGAAGTCTCTTACGCTCGTTTGACTGTGCGGGGTCTGTATAGCGGCAGTCATCCAATAGTGTAATGGACCCCGATGATTTCCTTATCATTGGAAACGTACTTGACATGTGGATTGGATATGAGCACTGACATTACTTGCATCATATTAGCATTAGCTGTATAAGCCCCTTCATGCATTGCCTTGGTATGACACCCAGTACTCATTGCATCGTATTCATGATAAGCCTTGGTAAGGCTGGTGATATCCTCATTGAGCATGTTTTCCCTTCTTGCATCTCCTACTATTCTTCTATGCACTGTTATCACACACTTTCACCACCCTTTAAGCTTCTATAAGCTTATGTGCAATTGATGCATGCAGGAGACTTTAGGTAGGCATCGTAGTGGCAAAGCTTGGATTAAAGCTAAGCTTGAGGACCCAGTGTTACAGACTTTTCTTTCTCTCTTTTTCTATTATCTTCTGTATGTCCTTTTGAACCTAATGTAAACTTGTAAAAGTTCAAATTCTTAGTGGATTTTGTGATGTGTGCCTTGTTATTCTCAGATATACTTGTTGTGATCTTGGGTATGCTCGTAGTGGAAATGATTATATTGTTATAAAAATCCTCCTTGTAGGATCCCAGGATCGGAACCTGCCCCAGGAGCCGAGAATGGGGTACTACAGAGGCTGTTGCAGTTAGAACCAGCCATCGGGTTCCTTGTGAGTCCGATTATCAAGTCTGGGGCGTGACAGTCATGACCTCCTTACAATGGCTTTTTGCCCACTTGAACCGCAAGATATAGCTCTCACAGGGTTCCCCAGGCAATTGTCGGAATTGAGTGAGATCGACCATGGTGATCTCCCTATTTTTGAATAAGAACTAAGCATGGAATTTCTCTTCTAGCTCTTGCCAGGTATGCACTGAGTCCGATAATAAATTTGAATACCAAGTAAAGGCTGTTGCGATCAAAGAGTGACCGAACAATTGTATTAATCATTGTTGGCCAATTCACCACACTGCATCGTGAAATAGCCGACATGCTCAATGGTCGATTGACCAGGCTCTCCCGAGAACAAGGTAAAATTTGGCTCATAATTCCTCGGTAATGGGTATTGCCAATCCACCCACTCGAGGTATGGTTTGTGGTAAACTGGAATGGTGTTGCAGCCAAGGACCTGGCCAGCGACCTCTTGGACAATCTGTAGGATTTGGCCACGATCCACCCGTTATAGATCCAAGACTGGTGGGTGATTCGAGACAAATGGATTGTTAAGGAATTTAGGACCCTACTGTAGGTTGAACCCACTTGGTAGTCCATGGTTCCTATTATCAGGCACAAAATTCTTGGCCTCGAGTTTCGTGCCTTCCATAGGAATTGGCACATTCCTGACCTCTGGAGAGGGAATCGGTGGTGGGTTACGTTGTAAAGGTGGCAATGGGGCTGCATTGCTAGCTGAGCTTCCATTGTGTTATGGTGCTAATGGTGTCCGTTCCATTATCATAGCCAACAATCATTGCATGGTTTCAGACTGGCTGTCCATGTAGCAATTGGTACTCTCGACCTGGGCACGAAATTGCTGGGCTTAAGCTCTTCCATATTCTTGCACCATCTAGATGCTCATTTGAACATCTCACTTCACGACATATATCTCATCCAGGAGTATGGCTCGAGATGTAGACAGTCCAGCTTGGTTCTTGGTCAAGTTAACACTCGGATTTGATACTTCAGGAGGTGCATGAACCAAAACTTCCTCACCGGGGGTGGTGCGGTTGGTGTTGAGGGTTCGACACCAACAATACGTGTACTCCTCTACATTTTTAACAAAAATCTGTCTAGTAGTTAATACACAGGGTCCCACCGGGTGTGCTAGAAAACTGTTCGCGCATTGTTTTCTCACACAGTAGGCGTGCCATAATTGGATTTGTGGCTCTAAGTCGAACTGAACAACAATGACCTTGAGTGCCAAGATAAGCAGACACGTAGTGTATGGATGGATTTGAGATCGGTTACCTATTCAGCCACTCGCTCAATGTGTAAATTGGATCAGGTGATATTCAGAGGGTGGATGAGTTACTCCTTACCTTTCGTATGAAAGGACTTTTCGATAGAGATTAAATGAAATGGGAAAGAAATCCTTACATTCGACCTCTGCGAACTGCTGAAGGACACCTCTCTAATGATTAAATGAAGTCCAATGAGAGAGCTTAAACTCCAATTACAACTAAAGGTGATCAAATACTTGATTATCACTACGGATTACACTATGGAGTGTAAATCAGCAGGCTGAAAAGTAAATTATTACACTAAGAAATGTAATTTACTCAAGAAGAAAAGTAAAGGATTACACTATGGAATGTAAATTGACTGATAAATTGAAAGGATAATTGAAAGATAGTGTTTGGTTTGTTATGAGACGATTTATTTTGCTAAATTCCTATGCTATTTATAACTTTAATCAAGTCGTTCTAGATCCTTCACACGTTTCGACGGTTATAATAACTATTCTCCACTACTTAGCTTCTGGATGCTTCACATGTTCTGCTTCCTTTATTTCTCCTTTCCCCACTTGTCATGCGACTGTGCGAACTCGATCACTTCTCCTTATGTAATGCAATCATTTAAGCTCAGCCGTTTACCTTCTTGACTGCTTTAGTGACGCTCGATGAAAATTGATACGTTATAATTCCACTTTTTGAGGATTCATCATGCATATTTGGTAGAAAATCATCTGGTACACCATGTGTATCCTTATATATCACATGTAATTGACCTTGATTGGCCGAGGCAAACTACGGCCGAAATGGGTATGGACAACTTCTATAGGAATTGAGGGATACTGACATTATGAAGATTGATGAATTGGTTGCATCTCTTAAAACTTATGAGTTGAATTTTAAAGATCCTAAGATCAAGTCCATTGCTCTAAAATCTTCTAAGTCTAAATCAAAGGTTTTAAATGAAAATTTAGATGATGAGGAGAACGAGGATGATATGGCTATGTTGGCGAAGATATTTTATAAAAAATTTAAAAATAAGAATAGAAATGATTTTTAAAATCTGTTTAATAAAAGAAAATGAAATTCAAACTATTAGAAATCTAAATCTAAAGACACTCAATGCTACAATTGTTCTGAACTTCAACATCTTGCTTCAAAATGTCCTAAGAAGGATAAATCGAGAAGAAAATGCATGATTGCTATTTGGGATGAATCATTAAAATCTGAAACTAATTTAGAAATTGATGAATCAAATTAGGAAAATGTAAAAGAACATAATGCCTCTATGATTATAGCTAAAGTCACATCTTCAGAAGATTGTGAAACATCAGATTATAAAACTCCCGAAAGTGACTCTGAAAATGAAGATAATCTTCAAGAAGCTTATGATGTGCTTTATAGAGAAAGTTGCAAGATTACGACAATATTAAAAATTCAATAGAAAAAATGTGAGGTTTTACAATTAGAGCTCGAAAGGTCTATTTTGGAAAAATCTCATTTTTCTAACTGTTTTTAAAAATCGAAACTAGATTTAAGTTTAAAAATTTCTAAATTGCAAAATCTTAATTCAGAAAATGAAAAATTAAAAATTAATTTTTTTTACTTTAGAGTTCAAAGGTGTAAGACCCAACCCGAGTTCCTGTGTGTGCATGTGTGTATATAGGTATGCATTTCATTTCTCTTGGTCCCGCGTCCTACCGGTTGAATCCCGGCTACCGTAACCCTTGGATAGTGTTTGCGGTCATCCTTGAGTTTGGTCACATTGACCCGACTCGAATCAGCTTGAGACCTATGCCATCTTGTTCGCATCGTCGTTACGGTTCCGACGACATGTCTTGTACGTCCATTTGATATATAGATCAAAAGTTATGAACATTTCATTGAATGACCATTAATCATGTGGCCCACTTAGATATGATGCATGTGGACCACCACCCTTGGCACAAGTTCCAAGGCACACTACACAAAAGTTCCATAACAAACACCACCCAACCCCACACACTACACAAAACCGATCCTAGCCTATAACATTGTTTTCTCCTCCCATAGGCAATCATTGCCTTTTCCTACAACTCATTATTACATTGCTAGAAAATCCCTCCATCTCTCCCTCCTTCTCATTTTCCTTCCAAGCTAGCAAAACCTCCCTCTCCCAACGTCCCTTTCTTCCCCTTTTCTCTAGCCCTCTAAGCCCTAAAACCCCTCAAATCCCACCACTAAAAACACATCTCAACCATTAAAATCTTTTCCTTGCTCCAAGATCTTCATGGTGTGAAAGTTTGAGAGTTGGATTGCAAGTGGGTGACTATGTTTTTCTTGATTTCCTTTCTATCCTTTAATCTTATTATTTCTTCATGGATGGATCATATAGGACCCACCAATCCATGGTGGGGATCCCATTTGATCCCATGGATGTGGTTCTTTGGCCCATCCTACATGCATGCCATGTTCCATAATGGGGCCATTCTCCATGGACCCCATCATGGTGTATCATATGATCTACAACATCCTAAGGTCATCTAGACCTTAATATCATGTTGAGATGGTATCCCAACCATCCATTCTAGATATAGATCATGCATGTGTTGGTTTTATGATTGTAAATATAAATCAATGTAGATCTATGTGTTTGATTGTTCTTAGGAGGGCCCATTAGTGGCGGGGCCCTATCCCCATGGCCAGATCGTCCTTCTTCCTCTCTTTTCCTTTATTTATGGATGGTGATGTGTGTGGCCCACTTGGTGGGTGTGGGACATCCCAAAAATCCAGCAAGGGTGGGACGCCCCTACCACCCATTTCATGGTTTCTAGACACCTTATTTGATGCATGCAAGTGTCCTAACTTAAGTTTTTGATCTAGACATGTGTGGGGCCCACTAAGGAAGACCACACATCCTTTTATTTTCTACATATATATATATATATATATATATAGGCTGATATGTCCAGCCATATATAGTTGTCCAAAAATCTGGATTGTTTGCTTGGACTGTTATAGTTAATGTTTGGCATGGATTTGTACTATGATTTCCACTATTTTTCTTGATGTTGTGGGGTGTAATATGAAGGAGTGGACCCCACCTTGAAGTGTGATGGATCACACCTCAGATGGCCCATGCAATGGCACCCAAAAGGAGGCCCAAGGGGGGAGGGGTGGGGGCGGTCCGCTTTGCTGGACCGTCCAGCCCTATATATGAAGGGGAAAAAAACAAATTTCAGATTGATTTACTGAGGGGTGGGCCACCTTTATGGATCCCACCTTACTATATTTTATGGGAAAAATGACAAACACTCATCCCTCCCCTCCTAAGTAAAGTTTAGGCTCGCCTTTTGGTATGTACATTGTATGGACAACAATGTTTTGTACAGCAAAATTTGAAATTTCTAACTTGTTGTCCATGAGATTACTCCATGATTTGCTTGGGCTTATAACTCTCCAAATAGCTCATCATGTTGGGACTCACCTTGGGGATGTGGGCCACTAATTTCACCTCAGAAAATAGAAGTATAGCTGCTGGAATGGCAGCCCATAGCTGGACGTTCCAACAAGGCTGGAGTCTATCAATGAGCTGACCGTCCACCCTATTAAGGCCCACTATAATGTGTGTTTTGTCCATGTCATTCTCCATGTTGTAGACCACATGTGTGTGGCCCATCTCCCTTGTGGAATGTCCACATGTGAGACCCACCTTGATGTGCTTAAAGGGAGGGATGTCCTAACCCTTGGACCACCCACCATGGGACGCCTAGCCCATTGAGCTGTTGCTGGACGTCCAGTCCAGCAGTATGGCCCACCTGATTTATATGTTTTATTCAATCCTTCATCTGGTGGGACCCTTTGGTACTTGTATGGGCCACTAGAGATTAAAATAATTGTATAAATAAATTTTTATTGACTTTTCAACAAGCCCAAATAGTGGGTGGGCTGAAATTTCAACATTAGGCCCAAGGTGGCTACTCACAAATGTATGTTTTGGGGCAGCATGGCCCACCAGATTTGGGGACGTTATTACACATATCTTGTCCTATTTTGATTAGATTTTTTTAGGCTTAATTAGTGCACTCATAAGGCCCACTTTAAATGGGTTTTTATTAGAACAATATTCATAGTTAATTGTTGGGTTTCGTAGGCCCAATGGCTTCAAAATTTCTTAATAGGCCCTGATCTTTGGGCCTATATTTAATACACTATTGTGATGGGTTTTATGAGCCAAAATACTCAAGTAGCTGGGCCCTTACTTGCCCATGAAATTAAACCCATATTTGGGCCAAGATATGAGGCCCAACTTGTTTCAAATATAAGAATTGCCCATATGAATGGGATAACGGGCTGCCCATTAGGCCCACCACAATGAATGGACTCATGATCTTTATGGTTGGGCCCAAACCTTGCTTGAGGGCCCACCATGTTACCTAAGTGTTGGGCCTTGAGTATAGCCCACTAGGCCATGGATTGCCTAGGCCTTAGACCTTACTTTACATGCGTGTAGTTAGCGGGCTACTTTTTAGGACCCAGTTGGGGTTGGACAGCCTCCTTAGTGGCCCTAAGGTAGGCCCATAGTGCCCTTACAGGTGGTTGAAGGCCCACCTTAGACCTTATTAGGACCGCTTCTTCCTTGGGCCTTTATGACCCTCTTAGCTCGTGGGCTATCCCAAATATTGGGCCCCCACTAGAGGACTTTTTTCTTAGAGTACATGTCTATGTATCTAGACCTTGCCCCTCCTTGGGAAGGAGGAGTATGTTCCACATCGATCTTGCTAGTAGCGCACTTACACCATTATGACCCATATGCATCATCTGCGTAAATGGATTATATTGTGTGTGGTCATGGAGGGATGGAGTTTCTCCCCTTGTGCACATTGAGTGCCTGAAGCTAGTGCATGATCTGTATGTGTGACTCATATATTGGCAATGCATTTCATGATGATACCACCCTTACTTCATTAGGGCCTTGCCTCCACATGGACATTCATGGATGGCCGTATGTATGGACACCGAAAATGTTACTTGAGCATATCGAGTGCATAGGATGCCCATAGGTGAAATTCTCAAAACTTCCATGGTACCAAGGATCCGCCCCAACACCGTGACCGAGTGGAAACTATGAGCGCACGAGGGCCTTATGCCGTTAGGTCGTGACTCCCACTGTTATGTAGTCGGTTCAGTAGGGGTGTGGCCTTACCTGCCTGAGAGAAAGAGGGAAATGGCTAGGCTAAGTTGACCAACTCGTGAATGGGTCCGCTACCGTCAAACCTTATTGGTGATTGGCTATCCACTGGCGGGTAGTGAGGTCTCTTACACTCATTTAACTATGCGGGTCTATAGAACAGTAGTCATTCAGTAGTGTACTGGACCCCGGTGA
Organism: Magnolia sinica; assembly: GCF_029962835.1. NCBI lineage: Eukaryota > Viridiplantae > Streptophyta > Magnoliopsida > Magnoliales > Magnoliaceae > Magnolia > Magnolia sinica. Next base: position 67,444,139 of record NC_080578.1, read on the forward strand.
TTTCCTTATGATTGGAAATATACTTAATATGTGGATTGGATATGAGCACTGGCACCACTTTGCATCTCATTTACATCAACTCTATAAGCCCTTTTATGCATCGCTTTAGTATGGCGCCCAGTACTCATTGCATTGTATTCATGATAAGCCTCGGCAAGGCTAGTGAAATTGTCATTGATCATATTTCCCTTCCTGTACCTCCTATTATTCTTCTGTGCACTATTTCACACACTTCCACCACCCTCTAAGCTTTTTATAAACTTATGCATGATTGATGCATGCAGGAGATCCTAGGTAGGCGACGTAGCGGCAAAGCTTGGATTAGAGTTGAGCCAAGGACCCTGGTGTTGCAGACTTTTCCCTTCCCTCTTTCTTTTATCTTATGCATGTCCTTTTGGACCTTTTGTAATTTGTAAAAGTTCAAATTTATAGTGGATTTTGTGATGTGTCCCTTTGTTATTTTCAAGATATTACTTGCTATGATCTTGGGTATGCTCGTATTGGAAATGGTTATTCAGTTATGAAAATCCTCTTTGTGGGATCCTAAGATCGGAACCTGCCTTAGGAGCCGAGAATGGGGTACTACGGAGGCTGTTGCTGTCAGAACCGGCTATCGGGTTCCTTGTGAGTCCGGTTACCAAGTTTGGGGTGTGACAAAAGGATACTTGGAAATATACCCAAGGAGACTAGAAACTTGAAAATTTGCTAACTTCATCTCACCGGAATGGTGACAAGTCTAGACTTGGCTATATTAGAGATAACTATCTAAAATCTAAGAATTATGCTCCTACCTTTGTAAAAGGAGAATTCTCGAACTCTAAAGCAGAAACTCTAAATGATTTAAATCGTAAAAAGAATACTTTCAATAGAACAAAACCATTTCAAGAATCCTCTAATGTAAAAGCATTTGCCAACAACCACATATATCAAAAGAGAGAAAATAAAAATCCTCCTATTGCTGATAAAATTGGAGACTTGATCGAAGAGTTGTTGAAATCCAACTCAGTTATGAATTGAGTAAAGAAAAATAGGAGAAATCCTAATTCCCAAAAATAACAAAAGATAAGAGACCATCCAAAGCCTAGAATCGTCATTAAATGGGTTCCAAAGGTAAAGTGTCTTGTTATCCACGCAACCTTTAAAGCAAGTAACCATTCAAGATGGTACCTGGACAGTGGATGTTCTACACATATGACAGGTGATAAAGCCATTATCTCATATATCAACCAAATCGATGACGGCTTAGTTACATTCGAAGATGGTGGCAATTGCAAGATCATCGGCAAAGGTAATGTACATCTTCCCAATTTATCTATCTTCAAAAATGTGTTATATGTTGAAGGTTTAAAACATAATCTTCTTAGTATATCTCAAATCTGTGATAATAATCATAGTGTGAAATTTTCTGATCATGGATGTGAGATAATAAATAAAGAAGGACATGTGATATTAAATGGTCACGGAATGTTTAAAAATTGCTATATTATTGACGACTCCTGCTCAACAAATCATTCCTATTACATGGTCCAAACAGACGAGATTGAATTATGACACTAATATCTTGGACATGTAAACTATAGAGATCTATACAAATTAAGCAAAAGAGATCACTTGCGTGGTTTACCTAAACTGAAAAAGAAAGAAAACAAAGTATGTGGTGCTTGTCAGGTAGGGAAGCAGATTAAGAGTAGTCACAAGAAAGTGAACTCCTTAGCCACTACAAGACCTCTTAAACTTCTCCATATGGATTTAGTTAAACCAACTAGAATGGAGAGTAGAGGTGGAAAGAAATACTTCCTAGTTGAAGTTGATGACTACAGTAGATATTCTTGGGTAGCTTTCTTGAGAGAAAAGTCAGACGCTCTTAATGAAGTTAAAAAGCTTATTAAATGCATCTAGACTGAAAAAGAACTGTCCGTGATCAAAATAAGAAGTGATCATGGAACAAATTTGAAAGTATCAATTTTGAGAAATACTGTAATGACCATGGCATATTACATGAATTCTCAGCTCCAAAAACACCTCAACAAAATAGAGTTGCTGAAAGGAAAAATAAAGTTCTACAGAAAATGACTAGCGTAATGCTAAACATTATGAAATTGCCTAAATATTTATGGGTTAAAGCTATGAATACTATATCCTATATAATTAATCGTGTTTACATTAGAGCTGGAAAAAATAAATCAGCTTATGAAATGTGGTTTGAGAAAAAGCCATCCGTTAAATATTTTCATACTTTCGGAAGCAAATACTACATTTTACGTGATCGGGAAAATATGAAAAAGTTTGATGCGAAAATTGATGAGGGAATATTCTTAGGATATGCATTAAACAGTCATGCATATCGTGATTTAAATAAAAGAATTGATGTTATTCAAGAATAAATAAATGTTGTAATTGACGATCAACCGATCATTCCCATTCTTGACCAAGATGATGGTGATAATGAAATTATTATAATTAATTAAAGCGAACCATCATCTAAATCGGATAATACTGAGTTAAGGTTGGTAAAAGACCATCCAACTAATCTAACACTTGAAAACCCTCATACTTGTGTTCAAACCAGAAGACAATTAGAAAATGTTTGCAATCATGTTTGCTTCACTTCCCAAATAGAACCGGCTAACGTAAATGACACATTGGCTGATTAAAGTTGGATTTTGGCTATGCAAGATGAAATAAATTAATTTGTAAGAAATGATGTATGGTATCTTGTTTCCAGACCATCTGATAAACATGTTATTAGAACCAAGTGGATTTTCAAAAATAAATCTAATGGACTTGGAAATATTATCAGAAACAAGGCATGACTAGTTGTGCAAGGTTATACTCAAATAGAAGGAATTGACTATGATAAAACCTTTGCACCGGTTGATCACCTTGAATCTATGAGATTATTTATTTATATTGTTTGTTATAAAAATTTCAAATTTATCAAATGAATGTCTCAAGAGTTCTTTTCTAAATGGTGACCTGAATGAGGAAATTTATGTTGAACAACCAAAGGGTTTTGAAGATCCTAAACTTCCCGATCATGTGTACCATCTTAAAAAGGCCTTATATGGTTTGAAACAAGCCCCTGGAGCATGGTATAAAAAGTTGACTAAATTTTTACTTAGTTATAACTTTTAGATGGGTAGTGTTGACAAAACTTTGTTTGTCAAAAAATCTAATGATGATATCTTAATTGTGCAAATATATGTTGATGATAGTATCTATGGATCTACTTGTGTTGATCTTTCCTCTAAGTTTGTTGAACTTATGACATTAGAATTTGAAATGAGTATGGTCAACGAGCTAAATTATTTTCTTAAACTTCAAGTTAAACAGCTTGAAAATAGAATTTTCATCTCCCAGACCAAGTACGCACTAAACTTGGTAAAAAGGTTTGGTTTCCAAAATGGTAGAAATTTCAATACTCCTATGAGTACAACACTCAGATTATTTAAAGATGAATCAGGTAAAAGTGATGATTCTCATCTCTATCATAGCATGATTAGTAGCTTACTTTATTTGACTGACAAGAGACCTGATATATCATTTAGTGTCGGTATTTGTGCTAGATATCAATCCGACCTTAAAGAATCACATTTATCAGCTGTCAAACAGATAATCAGATATGTTGCTAACACTGTTAATCTTGTTTTATGGTATTCACATGAAACGTCTATTTAAATAGCATAATATACTGATGCAGACTGGGCATGAAATATTGATGATAGGAAATCCACAAGCGGTGGATGTTTCTATATTAGAAACTGTCAAGTCTCCTGGATAAGTAAAAAAGAAAAATTCAGTATCCTTATCCATTGTAGAAGCAGAATATATCACTACAAGGAATGCCTGTACTCGGCTTATGTCGATGAAACGTATGCTAGCTGATTATAGCATAGTTCAAAATACAATGAATTTATATAGTGATAAATAAGTGTTATTAATATATCAAAAAATCCTATTTAACACTCTCATAGAAAATACATTGATATAAGATATCATTATATATGAGAGTTGGTTAAAGAAAAGTAAATTATGCTAGAATACATTCAAACTAGAAAGTAGCTTCCAAATATCCTGATTAAGTCGCTCGACAGTGTTAAATTCTCAAATTTAAGGCATAATATTGGGTTGTGTTTTATTAAATAATATTTTTGAATGATAATACTTTTTTCTTTAATCTTTATTTCTCTATTATTGTGAATTTGTTAAAAGAAAAATAATATGTAAGAAAAAAATCAAAATGAAAATTTTTGAAAAATAAATTAATTTTCCACTAGCTGGTCACTAATCGACTAATTCGGCCAGCCGAATATGAACTCATCCAGTCGAGCAGCATGTAGACCCTCTTAAAAAAGTGGAAAAAGTCATTTCTCCCTAAATTCACTTCATCTTGTTCGGCTTGTCGGTGCTCCATTCAGCCAACCCATCTTCCATTACTCTATTGTAAGTGCATTTGAGTCCTTTTTATTGTAGATTTGAGTTAGTCTTTGCATTAACATCTTGTTTGTGTCAATTTTCTTGAATCTTGAAACCCATTTGGTGGGTTTTTCATATAAACTTTGATCTACTTGTTGTTCTTGCTTTATTCTTGATTTCCCTTGATTTCTTCTTGTTTAATCTCATGGAACATAGATCTAAGCATGTTGTACGTAAAGTATAAACCTGTTCCTCATCCAGATTCGGTCCACGTGATGTGTGGTCCATTTGTCCACCGCAAAATGTTCTTAAAAATATATAGGATTCTGGAACAAGAGGAATCATCATTGAGCAGCCAATTAATCTTAGTCATATTGCTATGTATGGTCTGTTTAATGTTCTATCTGAGGTAGGATGGGAAAAAAAATTCTCCAATGGGGCGGGACAACTCACTGGTCCATTGTGCAAGGAATGTATGCATCTATTTCTAAATTTTTTGTTGAAAATGAATTATTTTTTAAAGTGAAAATTTTAGAAGAAATTATATCTATTACACCCACTACCATCGTATCGTTGATGGAAATCGATTTGGCGGAGGACGAAATTCCTATTGCGACTATTTCAGATAGAATGTCTAATTTGGAAAAAGAGTCCGTCACACATGTTTTATGCGGTTTTGATGTAAACTGGAGATCCGATAATGCCCTACTTATCAGAAAATTATTCTCAAAATATCGCGTTCTTCAGATGATTTTTACTTTAAATGTCTATCTAAGAGCGGGAAATAAAATCGATTTTACTCCCTTTATGGTTCGCATTCTTCACGTTGTCGTTACTGGAGTCAGAATCTGTCTTCCTTCTCTCGTATACAATTCCATTATTCAGTATCGCATGCATCCTAGCCATGGTTCCCTTTCTTTTACTCATCTTATGACATTGCTTGCATTGCAATTCCATGTCCAAATACCATCGATTGAGGCACCATATATAATCCAAATTACTATTTAATTCTTCCAACCTACATATGATGAACTTGTTGCCTCTACCTAAGCAACGTGGAGTTCAGGAGGACAGGCAAGAAGGCGACGTGAACATGGATGATCTCTTTGATGAGTTAGAAGAAAAATCAAGAGGATATGAAGAAGATTTCGACTATCATCCATCTAATTTTGATGAAAGGTTATCTTCTTTAGGGTAGATGATGGACGCTTTACATGTATCTCAGGAATTTCTAGCTAAAAATCAGAAAATGAATATGAAGTACATGAAAAAGTACTTTCATCGCTTTATCAGAAGCTTGAAAATAATTGATCCTCAAATGCCTGCTCCATCTTCATCTGAATCTAAATGATTTGAAAATTATTGGTATGTAATAACTTATATTTGATATTGTGTGGCACTACTTGATACTTTGAGACCTTCTTTAGCTTGATAACTTCTAATGTTCTATTGGTATGGCTTAGATATTTAATTCTCTTTGATGTGATCAATTTATCTTCCTATATTTTACTACTTCCTATATTTAATCTTCCTTTGTCAACTTGTGACAAAAGGGGGAGAGTGATTTATAGATATATCTTGTGAAAATTGGAAATCTTATGTATTTGTAAAATAAGATTTTTGCTCTTAAGTATATTTCTCAGGGGGAGCAGCAGGTGCAGATTTGATCCAAAGCTTTAAGTTGATTCTGATGGTTGAGTTCATGTGTTTAATATATTTATGTATGATGCGATGTGTATTTATGTATGTTGCGATGTGTATGGATAGTTTTATCATGAAATTAATAAAGGGGGAGATTGTAAGTGTGAGTATTCTAAGCACACATGTATTTGTCAAATTTTGTAGATAAATTACTAATTGGATCTTCAACACACTTCAATCATCTACAACACTTCATGAAGTATGACTTAACATCACAAGAATAAAAGATTCAGAAAGGTTTCAAGTGATAGATCAAGTATATGCCAACCTTCAGGTAAAATGACGCTAGGAAAAGACCATAGGATAGAGTATTTTATCATGGCCTTTATATGTTTAAAATGTGAAAGTTTTCTGTGTAAAGTTAAGGATGTTTGGCCAGCCCAACCTCTGGTTTGGCCAGCCGAATTCTGTTTGGCCAACCCAACCTCAGCCTCAGCCAAGTTTATAACAACTTTAAAATTAAAAAATCTATTACAAGTTCAGCTAGCCCAATGTTCACAACCCGAAGTGTAGGGTCGCGATGTAGTAATAACTCGGTGAGACCGAGGTCAAATCCACATGGACTAAACTTGTACATATTCTGAAAAGAACTAGAACTAGAAGAAGATCTAAATCTAAAATCTGAACAAAAGAGAGTAATTGTGAAGGATTTATCAAAAATTAAAGGGAACTAAAGTGCCAAGGATCCACTTGTAGCAATCAAGATGCTACTTTTCTTGATTCAATAAACACAACTGGAAATAGAGTCTTATCCTATCCAATTGGAAGATAAAATAATTGAAGCATTGAATTAGTTCACACATGAAGGAGTATTGTGATGACTGGAAGGGATTCCGTCATCCTACCATGCCTAGGAGACGATGGTGAACAACATGATTTACCAATCCTACAATCTCAGAATGGAAAAGAAGATATTCAAAGCTATCACAGCATCTATTGTAATTTGAGTCACAATAAATTATAGAAAACTGAAAATATTTCTTAAAATCAAATAAGAAATCAATTAAGTTCAACATAAACAAGAATCAAAGCAAAATAAACATCCCAACATTATACAGGCTTCACCTCTTAGCCCTAGCTAAGAGATTAGCTAGTCATAGCTAACTCAAAAACATAATAAAAACAAAAAGAACTACCATAACCCCATGAAGAGATCAAAGCGGAAGAATGTCGTTGGCGTTCCACCTAGGCCTTCTTTCCCTTTCCAAACCCTAGAAGATGCTTTAGAGCATCCTAGGGTGTCCCATTTATAGTTGTAGAACTCCAACTATCAAATCAAGTTGGAAAAATCTAGAAACCGCCTTAAATTTACGCACTACGCATAAAATTTATGTACGCCTTCAATTGAATCTTCGATTGCATCTTTAATGCCATCGAAGTGCCTTCGATGCCATCAAAACTTGTCCGGAACTGTCCAATAAGTTTGGCTTGAAAAATCCTGAAATTTTCAATTGCATCAAACTAGCTTCGATTGAACCTTCGATGCCATCGAAGTTTATTCTGGCACTTTTTCAAAATTATGTTTTTCTGGCCCTGGAATTTCAGAATATCTTTTTTTAAGACAATTTTCAGGATTCATTTTCTTCACTTCAAATATTTGATTCTCTTCATTCATTACTTGGTTTCCTTGGATCTTTAGCATGTGAATTCTTTATTAATGACTTCCAAATCTCCAATTCTTCATTATCTTCTTTTGAGCTCTAAATCCATCCTTTTAAGCGCATATTCATCATAAGCTCTTAAATCACCTCGCTTGATAAAAACTTATATAATTAAATCAAATTATCAATTAAATACCAGGAAAACTAATGTAATTGAAGGGTTAAATATGCAATATTTGAGTCTCAACACACCCCCCGACCAACATTGTGCTAGTCCCAAGCAAAACATACGTGACATAATCTTCAATTCTCAAATTGTAATCCTCTTTCAGAAAATAATCTTTTATGTAAACAAGTATGAATGAGTATAATTTAAAGAAGTAAGAGCGAAAATTTGAAAACCTAGAGCCAAATCAAGCAAGCAATCAATCAAATAGGTTCTTCATTAATCACTGAAGAGCATAAGTTAATATATCAAGTTTTTCCAACGTGCTCAGTGATTTCCAACTTACTTTCTATAAAAAATACTATCATTTCATAATGTTAACCATGCTCATCACTTCAAGCTAATTGAATAATCAAGTACAGATTTTAAACTTATCCTCTTTTCCTTCTTTTTTCAATTTTTGATTTTATATCGACGATCTCTTTTTATTCATTCTTTTCAGACTTTACATATTTATTCTTTTCAAATTATTCATTCTTTTCATTCTTTTTCAATTTTTTTAATCATACATGACCTTTCGTCAATTTCACTATTTTTTAACTGGTTTTTTTCATCTTTTTAAGGTGGATAAAATTCTCCAGACTTAATTCTCAACATTTATCAATAATTCACATACTAACAATCAGAAATTCTAACATAATTCACAGAAAGTAATTTGAATGTGGCTTATGACTTAGATTAACATGATATTCAAACTTCCTCTTAATCAATTAAATGCAAGAACTTAGACGATAGTCTACTCAGTTGATCAAACTCTAACAATTCAAAGTTCAATATCCATCTTATCATCATACTCAAGGCATTCTTAATTACACAACCTATCATTTTCTAAGTAGATTTTTAATTTGAAAAATTGAACATTTTCAGAATTTATGCTCAAAGACTAAGAAACACTAATTAGTTTACCTAATCCACTCCCCCAACCTAAAACCTACATTGTCCTCATTATAAAAGATATAAGCATGCAATGCACATGAGACAATGAAAAGAAATGGGAAGTGATAGAAGGATAATACCTGAAGGAGAAGAATTGAAGCTTTTCCAAAGTTCTCAATGTGAAGATGGGTTAACATTAAAACTAAACTAACTGAAATCAAATTATCCTAATCTTAAATCCTATGAAAGCAATAAACCTAACTACACCTCCATCAGACTAGGAGGTCAATCCTGATACACATGATCAATCAGAGGTATGGACATATCCTCTTAATCAAACTTCTCAACAAATGGCTTTAGACGATGTTCGTTCACTTTGAAAACACTATCATTCGTTGGATTCTTTATCTCGACAGCCCCATGAGGATAAACATTCGTAACAGTGAAGGAGCCCGTCCAACAAGAGCGAAGTTTACCCGAAAAAGATGTAACCGAGAATTGTATAGAAGGACTTTTTGACTGCTTATGAATGATTTTTGAAGCATGTTCCTGTTATGGAACACCTTCATCCTATCCTTGTAAATTCTCGAGTTCTTATAGGCATCGTGCCAGATTTCCTCGAGTTCATTCAATTGAAGTTTGCGTAGAGAGCCAGCGTTGTCCAAGTTAAAGTTCAGATTCTTAATCGCCCAGTAGGATCTATGATCCAATTCCACAGGCAAGTGGCAAATTTTCCCATAGGCGAGTCTAAAGGGAGATATTTTAATAGGGGTCTTAAAAGCTGTACGGTAGGCCCATAAAGCATCGGTCAAGCGGCTTGATCGATCCTTACGGTCAGGGTTTACCATTTTTTCCAATTTTTTTTTAAAAATTCCTTGTTGAAATCTCATCTTGCCCGCTTGTCTGCAGGTGGTATAGAGTACTCACTTTGTAAGAGGTGTCATATTTCTTCATTAAGTTCTTGAATGACCTATTACAAAAGTGCAACCCTCTATCACTAATGATGGCTCGAGGCGTTCCGAACTAGGAAATGATGTTTTCTTTTAAGAATAGAATGACTGTTCTATGATCATTATTCTGGCATGGGATCGCTTCTACCCACTTAGTGACATTGTCTGCTGCCAACGATATGTAGATGTTTCCAAAGGATTGGGGGAATGGCCCCATGAAATCGATGCCCTAACAATCAAATGCTTCATTGATAAAAATTGGGTTTAGTGGCATCATATTTCGACGGGACAATCCTCCTAATTTCTGACAACACTCACAAGCTTTGCAAAACTCATAAGTATCTCTGTACATAGTGGGCTAGTAAAAGCCACATTGCAGAATTTTAGTCGTGGTCTTTTTAGTAGAAAAGTGACCACCACAGGTTTGAGAGTGACAAAAGGAGATAACACTATGATGTTCATTGTTTGGCACACATCTCCTTAGAATTTGGTCTGGGCAATATTTAAATAGATAAGGATCATCCTAGAAAATTTACATACCTTAGTAAAGAATTTTTTTCTTATCTTGTGCAGTCCAATATGTCGGTGTGAAACCTGTTGCAGGATAATTCGCAATGTCAGCAAACCAAGGTAAGGAGAGTTTAAACAATTATTCGTTAGGGAGCATGTCTTTTATCCATGTCAGTTCAAGGAAATTAAGGAGATTAAGCCTAGAGAGATGGTCAGCCATTACGTTCTTTACTCCCTTTTTGTCTTGTATTTTTATGTCAAACTCTTGGAGTAGGAGGATCCATCTTATCAAGTGGGGTTTAGCATTGTTCTTAGAAAGAAGGTACTTCAGCATCGCATGATCAGTGTAGATAATGATCTTCGATCCAATCAAGTAGGACCTAAATTTATCCAAAGCAAACACTATGACTAAGAGCTCTTTCTCTGTAGTAGAGTAGTTCACTTGGGAAGAATTTAGAGTTTTACTTGCATAGTGAATCACATAGGGCTTCTTCTCTTTTCTCTGACCTAACACCACCCTAATAGTGTGTCAGATGCATCGCATGTAGTTTTAAAAGGGATGCTCCAATCGGGTGGTTATATGATAGGTGCGATTATCAACATAACCTTAAGCTTAGTGAAAGCTTCTTGGCATTGTTCAGTCCACTCGTATGGTATGTCCTTTTGAAGGAGATTACATAAAGGACAAGAGATGGATAAAGTCCTTTATGAATCGTCTATAAAATTCAGCGTGTCCTAGGAAGGAACGCACGTGACGTATGCTATTGGGTAGAGGTAGGTTAGAGATAAAATAAATTTTTGCCTTGTCTACCTCAATTCCCTTAGACGAAATTATGTGTCCAAGCACTATTCCCTTGGGAACCATGAAATGACATTTCTCCCAATTCAAAACCAAATTCTTTTCCTTGCATCGCTTCAACACATTTATAAGATTTTCCAAATACTCGTTGAAGGGTAGACCAAAAATAGAGAAGTCATCTAAGAAGATCTCTAAATATTGCCCCACTATATCAGAAAATATACTCAACATGCATCCCTGAAAAGCAGCGAGGACATTACACAATGCGAATGGCATCCTTCGGTAAGGAAAGGTGCTAAAGGGACATGTGAATGTTGTCTTTTCTTGATCTTCAAGAGCTATCTCAATCTGATTATTGCCCGAATAGCTGTCAAGGAAGCAATAGTAAGAATGACAAGTTAGCATTTCTAAGATTTTCTCAATGAAGGGTAAAGGAAAGTGGTCCTTCCTTGTGACGATATTCAATTTTCTGTAGTTAATGCACATTCTCTAACCAGTAGTAACTCTAGTTGGCACGAGTTCATTGTTGGCATTGACTATGATGGTGATTTCAGACTTCTTAGGAACTACCTGAGTTGAACTCACCCATTGACTGTCCGATATAGGGTATATAATACCCACATCCAACAACTTAAGTACCTCAGCCTTAACCACTTCCTTCATGTTTGAATTTAATCGATGTTGTGGTTGTCGAGAGGTTTTCGTAATATCCTCAAGATGAATGCGATGAGTACAAATCAATGGGTCAATTCACTTAAGGTCCGCAATTGACCATCTAATGGCTCCTTTATGCTCAATGAGAGTGGAAATAAGCATTCTCTCCTATTCTATCTCAAGGTGGGAAAAAATCATCATTAGGTATGTCTCATCTTGACCTAGGTAGACATATTTAAGATTAGTGGGCAAAGTTTTTAGGTCAAGCTTTGGTGCTTTGAGGCTAGACGGTAGAGGCACTACATCGGTTTGGGGCAATTTCTCAAATTGTAGCCTCCACTAGTTAACTTCAAGTACCGACGTAGCATCAAGCATGATATCCATCTCCCTAATTGTGTTATCATCTAAATTAGGGGAGTGGGCCAAGCACGTCTCTAGATGGTCAGAGTCTAGAGTCAAAAGTGCTCTATCTTCCATGAAAGAATCTATCAAATTAATGTCGTGGATATCATCAACATCCTCTGACTGTTTGCTCATGTTGAAAAAGATATTGAGCTCCAATGTCATACTTCCAAAAGATAAATTTATAATTCCATTCCTATAATTAATGATTGCATTTGATGTGGTTAGGAATGGATTGTGGGATCCTGATCTTTTGCAACATTGCTCGTGTGTACACGTGTCTCAACTCGCACCATTGATAGACCATACACTGCACCCTAGTGCACCAAGAAAACTGACCTAAGTGATTTGTTCCAAATGATCTAGAGACCTCTATCATGTGGACTGCGTCGTCGTTGCGATCGCAATGGTGAAAACTGTGCATCAATCCGACGCTCCGTTAGTGAGATATGACCTATCGAATGTAAGGCCCAAATTTGTATCCAGTAACACAAGCAACCTTTATTATGCTATGCCCATTGGACTTGAGCCCATGTGCCTAAAGCCCACTTTTAGAAAATAGAAATTACCAATAAATAGGACAATTGCTACGTGACAAAATAAGAAGCTAGCACATATAAGACAAGCACTATAAGATAAAATTGGATTCTATCCCAAAACTCATCATTAGCTTTCTCCCCATGCCTTAAAAACTAATCATGGCTCATGTCCACCTTATCTTATACATGCATCCAATGCATATCTTGATTTATGTCACACACTTCAAACAACCAATTACAACACTCCATCATCCACCATGCATCACCTACAACCCATAACCCTTATCCATCCATTAGCCAACGCATGTCTAGATTTCTTCTACCTTGGCCAATACATGCTTAGCACCATCCACCTCATCCATCCACTACCCATACCATATATTACATTCCACCTCACTTTTAGCACCAATAAGATCTCATAAACTTACCACATCATCTTGCTACCTCAACCCCCCAATTCCCTATATAAGAGTAGGAGCTCTCTTGCACTTATTCTTTTCCTATACTTAGAAAATTCTAAGATTTTAAGAGAGAGTGAAAGAGATTGGGACCAAGGTGTGGCCCACCATTGATCAAAGAGGGAGTGGACCACACATCAACATCCAACCATCCATCCATTGAGGTGAGTCTACACCGCTCCTCCCATCCTCCTCATCCTCCTCTTTCTTCCTCTTTTTATTTTCTTGATGTGTGGGCCCTACTAGTGTGGAGTTCTTGTGTGAATGTATTTATGGCTATGGTGGTCAGCAAAGTGGCCCATGTTAGTATGGTCCACCATGATGAACATTATATCTATACCCTTTACATGTAATCTCATTTTTGTATCTGGACAACAATTTGTAAAACTTGTATATAGTCAACTATGCTAAGATCAGATTTAAAACTTGGAAATAATATTAACCACAATATGAAATAACTCTGGACCAAATTTCATAACCATCTAACAGTCCAATCATCCGTAACATCAAGTTTACTTGGCTATTGTCCAGCAACACATATAGGATTCTGATTTGCCTAAAACGGACCCATTTTTAACTCTTTTGTGAATGTATTAACAATATATGTTCCGTTGAATTCATAAAAAATTAAACCAGCTTTCCAACGGTATATAATAAGCCTCAATAAGAGTTCGAACAGTTGAGATCTTGGCCTTATACGAAAGTTGTATTTAAGGGCTTGTTATGACCATTATTGTGCGGTCAATATCCGTGATTCCAATGGTTAGATGCATTTGATATTTGTTCTTAATTTACTTGAGATAGTGACTGATCATATGTATGGTCCCTATGATCAGATTCTTTCATGATAAAATTTAGGAAATTCTGAACAAACAGACACTTTCGTAAGGATAAATCTTAAATTATTTTATATAGTCCAGATGGATCCAAGGCTCTGTATGGTTGGAAACCTACATACAACCTAAATGATGTATTACTAAACCATCCATTGGATCAAATTTTCTAACAGAGAATCTAATCATAGAGATTTGATTAATATATTTCATGTGCTACTAGATGTGTATGTTGGATATATGTTGTACATAACATTCATCATCTTATTGACCCACTAGAGTGTGGGATCACTTGTGATTTATGCATTCTATTATTTCATCTAATTTGGAAACCCATATATATTTTTGTGTGTCTCTTATCTATGGTTTGCTAGCATGTGGGCCCTACTTGCCATTAGATCTATCTCATTTCCTTTGCACTTTTTGTTTGCTGAAATTTTTTAAGTACTTGACTGAATTGCATGTAGGCCTCTTTGACACCTTGTTGTGGGCCCCACACTCTGTAGTTAAGGGTCCCAATTTGGCGGATGTTTAATCCTCATATAAGTGAGCCGGGATGTCCCACTTTTTGTCAGGAATGATCCCTAAGTGTTTGGAAATTGGGCCCTAAGTTGTGATAGTCCCCATTGCTGAAAATTGTCTGATTATTTGTGTTTTGTACCAACTTTGGGCCTCTGTAGTGGACCACACGCTGGAGATATGAGTAAGTCACCACTTGGAACCTTTAACCTATACCAATGAATAGATAAATAATATTTTACTCGGGCTAAATCAAACCCCACATGATCAGGGAGTGGATCCCAAAATGTGGTCAGGCATGGTTGTGCAGAAAATCAAAGTACCTATGTTTGGCCCTATACCAAATATTACGTGTGCACAACCAGTTGGTCCCAGCTTATAGTTTTTGAAGTACATACATAGTACAACCAAGGGCACCTGATGGGACACTGAAAGGTGGTCCCCTATGATCATGGGACGTACTCAAGATCTAACCCAAATTAATTCTGCAGTATATTTCCTGCACAGTTTCTCCATGTACCCATGTTTAGGCCAACACCGTAAATTGTACTCACCCAACCAATGAGGCTTGCTTTATAATTTGTAAAGCCTATACATAGAGCTACCCGGTGGTTATTTTCTTTCACCATATGTAGGCCCCATGTAACTGACTCTAAGATGACCTAGAACCAACCCTGAGCAAAAAGTCTGTTTTACAAAGAATTCATGTGGGGCCATGTCAGTATAGTCCACCACCTTCCCAAAGCATTTAATACAGCATTTAAAATCTTAAAAATAACTCTCAAATATTGTTGGGCTTAAAAACCTTAAGTGGACCATCTAGTATGGGTTATCTTGTATAGGCCTTACCTTTCATGTAATGAGGTCCACCTGACATGTTTTGTAAATGGGTGTTATATAACTTGTAAAATATTTAGTGGACAGATCTTGTTGTCCAAATGTTCTCTTAAGACAAGGGTGGCCTTAGGCCCATCTAAATGATACAACCCTAAGGCCCAAGTGGGCCCAACACTAAGAGAAATCGTTGGGGAATGAGAAACCCACAATGGTAACCTTCCTTGAGCCTATTGGGCAGGCCCATTGCCTACTGGGGTAGCGTGCCTTTCATACTACCTCTAGTCAAGTGGACCACGCTTAGAGAGACCTATTTTACAATGCATAAACTGGATAATTGGAATTTTTCTTGGTTTGTTGTGTAAATGGCTAGTGGGCCCAATATGATATATGACATGAAAGATGTTAGCATGTTATCCTTTATGTTTGAGATTATATATTATTTCTAGTTGGTGGAATGTGTGGGGCCCACTTAGTTCTGGAACTAGATCCACACCATTGAAAGCGTTATGGTTGGACATTTATGCCCTTGGGTTGCCCTATTGGTTCACTAAGTGAGACCCACACTTGACCTATACGACCCCATGCCTTGCATGTAGTTCAAGTCCAGTGTGGAAGTCACACTAGGTAGGACGCACCTACCGATGGGTGAGATGATGATACATGTATGGTAACGTGATAATGATGATTATGAGTTGTTGGTTGAAATGATAGATATGATTTAATGGATGGTGAATTATGGCATATGCATTGTTGATGGATGAGTAATTATTTGTGTTACTTATGACATTTCTTATGTTAATCACGAAGTGAAAATGATCCTCATGGTAATGATGATGATATTATATATTCATATGCATGATGACAAAACGTGCTAGTTGACCACCATGCTTGATATCTAAGTGATAATAATACACGTATTGATTGCCGTGATGATATCGAGGACAAGATAATTATGTTTTACTTGATGTATGGATGATGATAAATATATGATGTTGGTGTACGTAAGGATAACCTCATGCATGACAGACAAATAATGCATAGGGCATGTATGATAGTGATGGATGATGGCCATGATATTAATGATGCATGTGAATCCTTACATGATGTGTACTCCATGCACATGCTTGCATGATGTAGGTTGTGATGATGAATTTGATGTTGAATGATGTTTATGATAACAATGATGCATGCGAGAACTTGTGTACCACCATAACCTATGCACCTTATGTATGTAATGCTATGCGAGCCCTGGTGGCCATTTGTTAAGTATTCACAAGAGGTATAGGGCCTCAGTGTGCTATTAAAGACACTTAAATATATGGACCCTCACGTCACATTGGCTATTCTTCTGTTTAGGCCGATTGTTATTTGTATCTGATAGTCATGCTAGTGTACCTAGTCTAGTAGGACACACTGAGAATATGCTTAGTATAGCATCATGATACATGGTCATACACGTCATTTGCATGTTGTTATGAGGAGTGATTGATCATAACATATGTCATTGGGCTAGTTGTTTATAGGACTCCCTGAGAGACAAAGTTGCCTCACAGGAGTGAGCGGTACGTGCAGGTTTGATGCATGACTGGATAGTATGACTCATGCTGTAACGCCCTGAAATTTGGGGGTCGAGCATAACTCAGCTCCCGAGTTCCAAAGCATCACTTATGCAACATATTTAACGATGGATGTATGTTGTCTGTATTAGTGCATAAAACATGGAATAGATTAAGCCAAATAGTAAATATAATTTAGGGATAAGTGAAGAACGCAAGCGGAAGACTTAAAGAAATATATGTGTACATGTGTAAATCCCTGAAATACATATACATACCAGGTCGTAGTGACAAGTGTTACTATCAAAATTACAAGTATTAAATTACATCATTTAATTCCCAAAAGAAATCCCAGCATCCCGCGCATCAGAACAAGGCTCACTAGAACCCGTCTGAAAACTGCATAAAAGAGAAAGCAGCCTCATCATCCTCGATCTCCGGCTCTGCCTCAAAGGTTGTATCAACATCTGCAACATCAACAACTAAGACAGAGTCTGGTGGGTGTTTAACACCGCCCCAGAACGTGGGAGTGAGTGATCAACTCAGTGGAACAATAAAGCAAAGGTTAACATGTTATCAGTTCAATCAAGCAGTAATGATAAAGCAGAACAATCAAATATGTCCTAAGTACTCTTGTTAATGCAAGGATGTATGCAGAATGATGTGTGCCCTCACGCGTACACCCTCAGCATCTTCATCTTACGTTACGCATGACATCGCCTCAAAGTGCGCCACGTCTACAAAGTACATGCAAATGCGGTGCATGAACATGATTACCAAGTTGTTATTAGTCCTTTTCATACAGCAGGATTTGGGAAGCTAAGGTACCTTCCTCATATCACCATCCAAACAGTGATCCATTCTAGAGTCGTCAGTCCTAGACATCTCATACGATCATATGGTTTTAGGTCATTGCAAAGGGCTCGTCACCAATCAATTCACGCCTATCATACCTTTATTACCACAATAAGGCTCATCACCTCAATGCGGTATCCAGGCATGCTCGAGGTCACTACAAAGGGCTCGTCACCAATCAATGTAGGCTGACAACTCGAATATAGTGTCCCATACCACCATAATCGGCTCACGAGTTTGGTTGCTCACTGGTCACTACGGGGAGGCTCGTCACCCCAGCGTAGGCCGTCAGCTCGACCACAGTGTCCCATACCACCATGTCCGGCTCATAAGTCTTAGCGGATCAAGGTACAATGGTTAATAGGATTTGCACTGGTAAGTTTGATACCCTAGATTCAAACAATAGCGTCCATACATGGTGAACATACATCGGACAATCGGGTTATTGACGAGTTCGACTAGCACGAGTGCACGTTGGGTTGAACGACATAGAGTGCGCAAACACTCCGTGTGGCCAAACCACTGCCAACAACTCTAATACGACTCGAGTTTGCCAAAACACGTCCTATGTAGTAAAAGCAACCTCAACCACACTCTCAAGGCCGATTACCGATTTCCTGGACTATTCATAGTCCCACACACATTCCACTACAACAAATATTGATATCAGCAATTTAAAATAGTAATGGAGCAACAACTCAAATCATATGGTACATGAGCATTTAAAGAATATCAACTTAACATGGATTCTCACATAAGTAATACTTGAAATTAAACAACAAGGAATGTAACTTGCATGAAGTAAATCCTACACATCAATAGGAGTGTTGAGAATCACTTCTCAATGCCCGCAAATAGTATAATATATTACACTTAGATCATTCAGGCATTTCTACAAACACTTAGAATACATAGTTCAACATACATGACGTATGTTGAAATACACACATTTGGACATTTCCCTTTACCAAGGAGTTACCCCACATACATCTAGCATAAGTACACGACAAATAATCATGGCAAACACATGTTCATATTTTATACGCATATGATACTTTATACATACACATAGAATACACAAATCTCAATGTAACACATGCATATCAGGAACTCAAAATAAACATAACATTTAGCATGTGAAATCTCATACATAGCAAGAATAAACCATTCACTGGCATTGAAAGCCTTGAAAACCATAACCTATACGATTAAAGTCCGCACCTTTAACCAGAAATAGAATACCGAACTGATTCAGACGATATGTCTTCGTCAACGGCGACAAGACAACCTAAAGCAAGAATAGAAATGAGCTACAACAACACAAAGACTATTCTAAGCTCTAACACAGATTAGGGTTAGGTTAACTTACCGAAGGATGAACTCAGAATCGCCGGAATAACGATTCTAAAGTGAAGGTTTAAGGATGAAGAAGAACAGGAAAGAATCTAAGATGATTCACCAACTTCTCTCTCACTTTCTCTCTCTTTTCCTCTTTCTTTCTTAGCTAGGGTTAGGAAATTCGTATGGAAAAGAGAGCTAGGGTTTTAAGGTCTATATATAGGCCTAATATTGATGAAAATAACCCCAGGGCCAAGGTATACTTAGGTTATAACCAAAACAGGCTTCTCTCGATCCAACGGGGCACTTTCGATGGGCCTATTACCACGAAAGGTCGGATTTAAGCTCACTGACCATGGATCTAGGTCAAGCTGAGTTTTCATACCGACCGGATCTTCAGATCAGCTGTGGGGGACCACACTCAAACCAACGGTCACCGAAACTCGATCAGGTCCACAAGCATAAGGACATGCCTGGGCCACCTTCCCTGATCAGAGGGTGAAATTGGGTCAGAATCCAATGGTCAGATTACTTAAAATCGTCGCACAAGCGACACGACTCAGATTTCATAAAATCTCATTAATTTCTCACCGTTCTTACACTCTTCACTCCGGACTCAATCAAATTGACCCAGAACATCATCTGGACTTGATTTTTGAGGTGATGGCCAAGTCCAACATGGTGACCAAAACAGCCTAAGATCATCGCTATCGGACTTTCGACGCGCGGTCTAGGTCCGATCTAGAACTTCCAAAAATTCCCAAGAGCAACTGGCTTTAGCGATGAATCCCAGATTTCAGAGTAACTTAGCGCTAATGATTCTACAGATTTTGAGTCATGCAGATCCAATTTAACGTGATTGATGCAAATTTCACAAGCAATCGAGTTAAGCGCTAATTACCCCAAAAAGCTTCTAAGGAAAATAGAGGTAGTACTCGGGTCTTGGCACAAAATTTTTAGGGTCATTACACATGCATCTTGCATTTCTATGACATGATTACTGTACGCCCTAGTGACATCAGGATCGTAGCCTCCATAGGTATATCATGTGTAAGACATATATCCTAGACTGTACCGTTCCGTAGACTCCCACAGTCCTTCCTGTTGATTTCCAGCGACCCGCGATCTGTAATCGGCATTTACGAGTGACCTTGAGTCACACCCTTTCAACCTGAGTCGACTTGACCTGAGACTTGTACTCTTGCGACCGCGCCGTTGTCGCAGTTCTAATACCGCGTCTCACGTGCCGATGCGATACCTAGGCCAAGAGTTGTGGACCCACGCATATTTCGAAAAAATGCCGCGCATTGCAAATCTCAAGAGAATCTCTGCAACCTATCAAATTAATCCCATCAATCAATCAAGTACAACACCCATATCTCTCTCACCCAAAAGTCAACACAACCATACCTCCTAAGTACAACCATCACTCACACCCATCACACCCATCCCTCTCTCCTTACATCCCCTCTCTCTCTCTATCTCTCTCATTCTCCACCCATTCTCCCAAGCAACTAAAGGGAGTGTGGATGTCCAAGCTTCCCAAGAGAGAGCTAAGAGTGTGGCCCACCTTCTTACCTCCCTAATCTCCCATCTCCACCCTTTAATCTTCATCTCCCACCATCAAAGAAGAAGCCAAGGAGCTTAGCTTACCATGGATCCAAGAAGAAGAGTAAACGGTGGATGATTTTAGGATATCCGACCATTGATTTTCATTTGAGGGCCCACTTATGATGGGACCCATCTTGATGTATGTACATGGAGGAGTTCATAGTGGCGAAGCTCCTCTCATCTCTGCCATTTCTCTCTCTCTCTCTCTCTCTCTCTCTCCTTTCCTTTTTGTATGGTGATGATGATGATGAGGTGTGTGGCCCACCTAATGTGTGTGTGTGTGGCCCACCATGAAGTATGTATTATATCTATGCCATCCATATGTTGGGCCCACCTTGCTAAATCGTCCAGCGGCAGGCCCACTGGCCTGTCCATCTGGATAGGCCCAGATAAAGAGAAAATACAATTATCTGCTTGATTTAATGTAGCTGGTGGGTCCCACACGTGTGGACTCACCTGGAAGTGGATTAGTTGGAGCACCACATGCAGCATACAGCTACTGCAATTGACGTCAGCCAGCTCTATGGGCTACCATGATGTGTGTGTTTTATACACGCCGTCCATTTATGTGGGACCCTGCACGTGTGGTGCATCCACACCGTCCAGACCTTGGATAGTGGGACCCACCCTACACGTAGGGCCTACCTTGATGTGGAAGGTAGATTAGCTGGTGTACTTACAGAAGCTATATAGTTGCTGTATTGACATCATCAAGTGCGGTGGGGCCCATCATGCGATATATGTTGTATCCCAACCATCCACTGATGTGGACCCCACCAGTTAAATGCTGATGAATTGACATTAGCAAGTGTTGTGGGTCCCACGCAGCTCAAATCTACTAACTGACGTCAGCAACTTCTGAGGGTTTGATCGTGGGTATGTGTTATATCCAGACCATCCAGGTCATGTAGAGCCCACCTTGATGATATGCATTTCATCCATCCCGTCCACCCATGGGACCTACCAGATGTGCCTTATCCTGGCCATCCAAATCATGTCGGACCCACCAGATATCGCATGAACGCAAATTAGCTATTGACAGGTTGATTGAAGTGACGTCACCAAGTTTTGTGGGACCCACCTCTGATGTATTTGTTACCTGCACCATCCATCTTATGGGTCCCACCTTGACATATCTGTCGTACACATGGACCCTACATGATATATATGCTTTATATCCACGCCGTCTAGCTATCTGGATGGAGGAAACCCACCGTGATTCAAGTATTTTATTCCCACCATCCGTCTGGATAGTGGGGACCACAATGATGTATTTGTTATATCCACACCGTCCGTCCATTTCCTAGACATGGACCCACCATGCTGTATGTGTTTTAGTCGTGTCATTCGCCCATTTTCTGGATGCAGGCCCCACCATAATGTATGTATTCTATCTGCGTCGTCTAGCAGTAGTGGGGTCCACCCGATGTGTTTCATCTATGCGGTCCAGTGGCAACAGGCCCACTGAAATGTATTTCATCCTCGTTGCCCAACATATGTGGACCCCCAACCATGATTCAATGCGATGTACCCACACCGCTCGTGGGGTGAGTGACCCACCTTAATGTATGTATTGTATATCACCACTATCCATCTGGACGTGCTGTGGGGCCAACCATAATGTACATGTTTGATCCAAACCGTCCATCCAATGTGGCCCATTTGGAATGTGCAGGGCCCACCTCATAGTGATGTATATGAGGCCTTGAATGAGGCCTGATGTGATGTATTTACGGCCCATTGATGAGGCCCATTGTGATGTACTTATGGCCCATTGATGAGGCCCATGACGATGTATTTACGACCCATTGATAAGGCCCATTGCAATGTGTAAGGCCCATAGGATGAGGTCCGATGTATTGTATATGAAGCCCTTGTGAGCGGCCCACTGTGAGGTATATTAGGCCCGTGTGAGCAGCCCATTGTGATGTATATAAAGTCCATGTGATGCAGGCCATTATAATGCATTTGAGGCCTAGATATCAGGCCCAATGTAACGTATATGAGGCCCATATGGTGAGGCCCGATGTGATGTATATGTGGCCCTTGAGTGAGGCTCATTGTGATATATGTTAGGCCCTTGTGTGTGGCCATGGGCCCACTATATGTTTGGCCCTATGAGGGCCACTCCTTGGGAGTAATGTTGGTTGAATGTCCACATTGATGGGCAATGATGGTTGAATGTCCACATTGTGACCTTCCCTTAAGCCTCGTTAGGCCGATTATCGATGTCGATTATGAGTATGTGATAGCATAACATCATGATTCATGCGCATGCGCATCATCTGCATGCTTGATATGAGATGTGGTTGATCATTGCATATACCATTGGACAGGTTGTTATGGGACTTCCTGATAGACAGAGTTGCCCCACATGAGCGCGTGGTACGCATAGGTTTGATGCATGACTGGATGATATGACTCATGCATCTCGCATTTTATGATATGATCACCATACGCCCTAGCGACATCAGGGTTGTGGCCTCTACAGGCATTTTGTGGATGACCAAATGGAATACTAAAAATGTTTGGTTCGAGCATTTGGGCACGTTGGATGTCCGTAGGTGAAAGTCCCTAAACCTCCATGGACAAGAGACGATCCAACGTCTAAACCAAGTGGATATACATGAGCGCCCAAGTGCCGAATACTAGTAGGCCGCGTCTCCCACTATATTGTGGTCAGTTAGAAAGGGGTGTGGCCTTATCCGCCTAAGTGAGGGGGCTGTAAGCTAAGCTAAGTTTGACCAGCTCCCAAATGGGTCCACTATCGATGAGCCAGGTAGGCATTGGTATACTACTAGTAGGTGGATAGTGTGGTCTCTTCCACTTGCTGGGCTGTATGGCTATGGAGGCGGCAGTCAGTGTGGAGTGTACTAGACCCCGGTGATGATCCCACAGATGTACGGTACTGATATGTGGACTTATTGAGCAGGAGTTGCATACTCAACATTTTACTCTTTCATTCATTCATTCACTATCCACTCGGGCTGGTGGTGCACAACTAACTGTTATGTGTACCTTCATAATGGCTAGGATTTCGGTTGAGGCGCGTGACCAACTTGAGATCAAAAGTTTACTACATTGAGTCTAGCTATCCAAATTTAGGTATGGGACTAGTTTGGATAGAACTCCCTTGTGATGGACCCCACAGCCTATGATACTACGTACTATCATCTCGGCTTGACACTCCAACTTGGTCATTTCATTCGCACCGCATATTGCATTACATCCGTGGCATATGACATTTTGGGTTGCTATGTTTCTACATTTATATGGCCTAGATGGGGTTGACGGTATTCATGGACTCATCAGGATTTGCATATTGTTTTACATCCTTAGTATATGATATTTGGCTTACTATGTCTCTGCATTGCATAGCTAATCTACATTGCTTCCTCAATATATGATATTGGCTTATTATGTTTTTGCATCACATAGCATGGATAAGGTTGATGGTATTTATGGACTTACCAGCATGTTTTCACAATGCTCTGATATTGCATAATTGACACCTACCTTGCGCACACACTTACACCACCTTCTAAGCTTTCTATAAGCTTATGCACGATAGATGCGTGTAGGTGGTATTAGGTTGCAACAACATTGAGCTTGGAGCGTGCAGCTATCTACTGGAGCTTTGATTTTCGATATATGTATTTCTCTTTCAGCACTGTATTCAAATATTTATATTAGTGGATATGTTATGATGATGTTGCCTTTGTGATTTGGGTAAAGTTGTGGTTATGGTTATTACGAGTCAAATGTACATTGAAAAATCTTCCTTATAGGATCTCAGGATCAGAATTTGGCATATTGGTGCTGGGAGCTGAGAATGGGGTACTACAGAGGCTGTCGGCACCGGATTCGGCGATCGAGAATTTTATGAGCCCGGTTTTTGAGTTTGGGGCGTGACATCGTGGATGACAGGATTAGACACCGGAAATGTTTTAGTTCTAGATATGGGGTGACATGATGTCCCTAGGTGAAAGTCCCTAAACCCTTATGGTACTATGAGGATGCTCCAACGTTGAGACCGAGTGGATACATGAGCGCATGAGGGCCGGATACTAATATCGCGTCTCCCACTGTGTCATGGTCAGTTGGAAGGGGTGTGGCCTTACCCACCAGAGTGAGGGGGCAATGACTAGGCTGAGTCTGACCCATCTTAAGGAAAGGGTCTATTATTGATGAGTCAGGCCTGATGTTGGCAGGTGGATAATGAGGTCTCTTCCACTTACCCACTTGTGAGTTTAGATGGGGTGGCAAGCTAGTTTTGAGTGTACTAGACCCCAGTGACTATCCAGAGAGGAACTGTACTGATATGTGGATTCAGATGAGGACTTGCATGCTTGAGTTGCATCTTACATATGACATTTGGCCAGGTAGGCCTTGCATCACATAGCCTTGGCACGACTGATAGTATTCATGTACGGTACTGACATTGTGACGCTCTGTCACTATTGCACATGTGGGCGGACGCTAATGTGAGTGAGGCCTAAGGGCCTGGGCAAGTTACTAGTGGTTGGCAAGCTGCTGTACTGGAAAGCTACTATACATACAGTGGGGCGAAACCTTGTTCCACATCGGAAGCATTTTGGTGGTTATATGTGGACCTACTGAGTAGGAGTTGCGTACTCAACATCTGACTCATTCATTCATTCATTCACTCACTATCCACTCGAGCTGGTGGTGCGTAACTAAATCATTATGTGAACCTTTGCTATAACTATGATTTTGGTTGGGTACGCGACCAACCTGAGATCAGGAGTTTACCACATTGAGTCTAGCTATCTAAATTTAGGTATGGGACTGGTTTGGATAGAAGTCCCTTGTAATGAACCCTACAGCTTGCGATACCATGTACTATCATCCCGACTCTACATGCCAGCTCTATCGTTGCCCTTCCATCGTATGTCATATAGTAGAAAATGAAATTTGATTATCTTGTTCATGATGATTGGCTATTTTAATAATTTATGGTCGCTTGTTGAGTGACATGCCTATTATTGATGTCATGTTCATGATAACTTGTATAGTTATACGACATGCTTGATTGATAACCTACTCACCTATGATAACATGTTTGGTTAATAACATGCCTATAGTTATTTTGGATGTCTTTACGGGAGTGCCCTGATAAGATGTATTTTACTCCCAGCACGCAGTAGACTCACAAGCTGTGGTTTGCTCATACGTATGACTTACACTTTTTCAAGATGCATATTAGAGCTGTTGGAGTTTGCTATTGTTTCCTTCATTACTGTTGAGCTGGTGTACCATATTATGTGTGACATGTCAAACAGGTTTGTCTCTTCGATATGCATTAATACCATGTACGAAATGTGTAACCGCCTAAACAGATTAACCGTTCAAAAAAAATTCACACTGAAAATCCTCCTTGTAGGACCTCAGGATTGAAATCCAGCATATGAGTGTCGGGAGCCGAGAATGGGATACTACGGAGGCTGTCAGCACCGGATTCGGCGATCGAGAATTTTGTGAGCCCAATTTCCGAGTTTGGGGCGCGACATGGACGACCAAGAAGGACGGGAATTTAAGTGCTCATATCTACGATGGGTTGAGTATCCAAGACAATAAAGTCTACTAGATAGTAAAATTTATCAACTTGGACCAACACATCTTCGATCATCCCTCTCAGCACACGGACTGAATGATCAGCAAGTTGTAATGTGGTCCGGGTGGGTTTTAATTCACCTAAATCCAATTGTTCGTATACTAAGTAAGGGGTCAGATTTACCCTCGCCCCTAAGTCAAGAAGTGCATGCTTAATCTGGTGATTCCCAATTATACAGGTGATAGTTGGGCTAGCAGGATCTTTATATTTTTGTAGCACATCTTGCTTGAGGATGACACTCACCTTTTCTGTCAAAAAAATTTCTTTTAAATGTTTTGTCATCTTTTGGTAGTGCATAGATCTTTCAGAAATTTGGTATATGAAGGGATTTGTTTAATGACATCCAGTAGAGGAATGTTGACCTTTGCTTGTTTTAACACTTTTAGAATATCTTGTGAGTTACCTATAGGTTTTGGTGCAATCAATCGTTGAGGGAATGACACGATTAGCTTACTTTGAGGTTCCGGTTCTAACCCATATGGAGCATTGCTAGGTCTATCATTCTCAGCTTCTTCCGAGTCCATAGGTTTATCATCCCTCATCGGAATAGTTTTGTCAATAATCTTCCCACTCCTAACAGTGGTGATAGACTTAATGTTCACAACCCCAAGTGCAGGGTTGCGATGTAGCAATAAACTCAATGAAATTGAGGTCGAATCCATAGGCAATGGGGAACACAGTTTAGAACTAATCTAAATCTAACTTGGTTGGTCTGGGTTTTTAATCCAACGATTTAGAAAAAGGTTTTGAAAATATGAAAGATAAAAAACTAAGGATTCAGGAATCCACCTATAGCAATCTCAATATTCAATCTACTTGATTCAATGATAACTCGATTGGAATCGAAGTCTTATCCTATCCAATTAGATGATGGAGTAGTTAAAATAGAATATGAACTTTCAATTAATTTGGTTCCCAAATATCCATCTAATTGCAATGATGGTAGGGAATTCAATCATCCTACCTTGCCTAGGAGACGATGGTGAACAACGGCTTTTACACATTACACAATTCCAAAGTCAATAAGATCATATCAAGAGCCTTCACAACGTCTACTATAATTTCAGTCACAATAAATCATAGAAAACTAGAAATATATCTTAATTCAAACCAAAACTCAATAGAATTTCAACATAAACTTGAATCAAAGCAAATTAAATATCAAAATAAACTATATGTTTCATCCCTTAGCCTTAGCTAAGAGATTAGCCTAAGAAGACTAACATCCTAGAAGAAAAACAAAAGCAAAACTAGAAAGATCTACCAAAACCATGAAGAAATTGAAGTGAAAGAATGTTGACGGTGCTCCACCTAGGCCTTCTCTCCCTTTCTAAACCCTAAAATATGCTTTAGAGCATCCTAGAGAGTCCTATTTATAGTTGTGGAACTCTAACTTTCGCACCGAGTTAGAAAAATCTAGAAATCGCCTAAAATTTATGCATTCCGCATAAAATTTGCATCCTCTTTCAATGCCATCGAAGGATCTTTGATGGAAGCTTCAATGCCATCGAAACTTGTCCAGATTTCTCCAGCGAGTGTGACTTGAAAATCCTGAAATTCCTAATTGAATCAAACTAGCTTCTATGGAAGCTTCAATGCCCTGGAAGTCTATTTTGACACGTTTTTAGAACAATGTTTTTCTGGCCCTGAAATTTTAGAATATCTTTTTTCAAGACAATTTTCAAGATTCCTTTTCTTCACTTCAAATCTTCGATTCTCTTCATTTCTCACTTAGTTTGTTTAGATCTTTGGCATGTGAATTCTTCATTAATGACTTCCAAATCTCCAATTCTTCATTGTCTTCTTTTGAGCTATAAATCCATCCTTTTAAGCACATATTAATCATGAGCTTCCAAATCACCTCACATGACAAAAACGTATATAATTAAATCAAATTGGCAATTAAATGCAAGGAAAACTAATGTAATTGAAGGGTTAAATATGCAATATTTGAGTCTGAACACACCCCCAACCAGCATTTTGCTAGTCCTAAGCAAAACATGTGAAAGATATTTTGAAAACCAATGTATAATTTCTATAAGCTCAAGCGGTTCTAAGAGCAATCCATATTATAAAAATCTAAAATACAAATGTTGAGCATTACTTTTTCCTAAACTTTAATACTTTGTAAATTTCCTAATCAAGTTCAAAGTATTAATCCTCTAATTAAAACAACTCTAAACATTAAGCTCCATGGGTGCATAGTGAAGTCTAGACTTATCACAACCAAAGGTTCAATTCTCTATTTTCATGATAACATTGATAACCAAAAGAATTCAAGATAACCAAAACCTAAACCAAAACTTACCTTACAGTTCAACACTCTATTCTTAACTTTTGATTTTTTCCATCAACAACTTTCACACTATTTCACTTTTTCTTCTTTTTAATAGTCCTTAATGAACTTTAATAAGTAGCCCTCTTTGATGACAACTATTTTTTTGATTGGTATTTTCTTTTTCTTACTTTTTTCTTCTTCTTTTCTCTACATTGAACATGATGGACAAATTCCCCAGGTTGTAGTTCCTATAATTCTTAATAATCATCAAGTTAATAATTCAATATCGAATTAAAACTTTAATGTGTAAGCTAGATGTGACATGTGAAATCATAACTCAATTACTGTTTAAAACTTCTAATTAAGAATTAACAACTCAATTTAATTTTGAAATCTATCAAATAACTAAAATCTAAGAGTCATAAATCATCAACATCAAGTATCTTATAATTCTAATCTATGGATTAATTTCAAAATCACCTAAATTTATAGAAATTTTGAGAATTTTGAAGAATTTTAGCTCAAAAAATTAACAATTTTACTCAAATTCGAAGAATTTCCGAATGGAAACCTAGCCCCAACCTAAAATCTACATTGTCCTCAATGTATAAACATATGCAATAAGAGAAAAATTAAGAGAAATGAAAATAAAGGGGAGTAGATGAAGAGTATCTGTGAAGTGAATACGATCTTCTAATAAAATGTGGTTCTAATGACTAAACTAAACCGCGAAAAGCAAACTAATCCTAAAAGCAAATAAAATCTAATCCTAAACTAGGAAAGTAATAAAAAAACTACTTAATCATGTAGCAAGGTTCCTCCTCCGACCAATATCTTAATAAATTTCTCAGTAGGTTTCTGATGCAAGGATGAACATGATGAGGTCGATCACCATCATCCTCAAGGATAACTACTCCGAATCCATGGAGCTTCTCTAGACTCCTCACAGAGACTTCTCGAATCCATGAGGAAAGAAAGTAAGAAAATAGAAATAAATTCTAATAAATTCAAAATTTGATTAATGAATGAAATAAATGAGTTCATAACCGTTTAAATAGGGGTACCAAGCAATGTGAGAGAAATCAGAAGCAAACTACAACTAAAACTCCTAGAATTTGCAACTTACTATAAATAGTAAACTTGAAAAGGCCAAGCTATATGCCCTAGAGGGGGGGGGGGGGGTTGAATAGGACAATGCCAAATAAAACTTATAACAGCGGAATTTAAAATGAATATGATAGCCAAAGTAAATCACAATGCAGTAAATTAAAGTAACCTCAAAATTCAGATCTTGAGAGGTTGATACAAACGTTGTTCTAAGGACAACCTTACACCAAAAACAGAGTTTATGGTAGGACAACCTTATTTCTAGAAAGATCTTTGTATCAAGTCTCAAACCGAAGAGGAATACAATAATAAATATAAACTGAATTGAAATAACTTGTAATTAAAAATGTATTGTTCTAGGGACAGCCATACACCATAAAAATGGCAGGGCAACCTTGCTGGAACAACTTTCACATGAAATTGAAAATCAAGCAATAAAGGAATAGCAGAAAATAAATTCTAAGCTATTACAACATTCTCACAAAGCTTGAATTAAATAATTACAACATTCACCACCATACATACATCCCACAAAAGAATAATTAAAAATTAGAAGAATAAATCAATCAAACACAAGGGTTTATAGTGGTTCGCCTGTGTGTTCACCAACTGTTAAACAGCAGCCACACAAAAAGCTACTCCACTCCTAATATCCTCACACAGGGGATATTAGCGTTCACTAAAAATAGGTTTTCCCAGGTTCACCCAAAACCCTTACAATTGTGTCTTTATATGTGGGCTTACACAATTAAAAAAAAAACCCCACTTCTGAGTTTTCCTGGCTTTCCTCAGATAACCAATATAATAAGATTTTTCTGGAAAATCTTGAAAGAAACCAAAATAATAGAAAGGAATTTACAATATGTAAAATACCTGAATATCTCCTTCGTTGTAGCAGCCCGGTAGAACCAAATCAAAGTAGATGATTGAATGTCCAAGTTCAATGTCCAATACTCGATTACAATGGTTCTAATTCTAATAGATTTTAAATTAAACCAAATAGGGCTTGCCTTAATTGATTTTGATTCCAAAGAAAGGGAATAACAATTCCTCTTATCAAATCAGATTGGAATAGCAGAAACAAAATCAATTAAACAAAGTTGAGGAAAGAGAATATAAAATAAGCACACTTAGCTTAGATGGAGCACAGAATTATCTCTCAGAAGTTCGACGAAGATTGGCTTGAATACTTTAATTAATTCGATGATTTCTTCTGAGATTCGTGCACTATTTATAAGTGAGAAGATCGGGTCTTTGACTGGTCTAGAGTGCTCTTCGACTAGTCGAAGCACTAACAGATATTTGAAAAATTCGGCGGGATATGCTCTGACCGTTCTACGACTGGTCGAAGCTCTCCTACGACTGGTTGTAGGTCACCTACGACGGGTCGTAGGTTTCCTTCGACTGGTCGTAGGTCTTGAAAATCTTCGCTGGACTTTGAGTCGAAGATTGTACGACTGGTCGAAGATCAGTTGACACTGTTCCTACGACTGGTCGAACAGATTCCTGGACTAGTCGAAGGCTAACAGATTTTATCCGGAATTTGTAACAAACTCATGACTGGTCGAGGAATAACTTAGACCGGTCGAAGCAAGTCTAGGACTAGTCGAAGAAGGCCTAGGACTAGTCGAAGAACAGACCAATCACATGTAAAATAAACATTCGATTTATGTATCCAAAATGACCTACTTCTAAGGTCAACCTATGGTCAATCAAACCTCAACCATGAAGTATGGACATTGAAACATTAGGAACAAGAGACCTTGAAGTATGAGCCTTGAAGTCTTGATGTAGATCAAACCTTGATGTAGCTCAATCTTGAAAGTGTACAAACTGCCTTGAACTCTTCTTGAAGTCTTGCAGCTTGAGTCTTGTCTTGTGAGCAGTTCTTTCATTCAAGATCTTGCCCTCTAATGCACTCAGACGTGCATCAACATCAGATGGTACAAAATCTGGATCATTTGCTGAGTCAGAATCTAGTTCCTCAAAAATGTCATCCATATCAATGTCAACACCAGCTTCTTCAGGACCACCACCACCACCACCTTGTTCAGGAAGCAGATCCAACTTCATCTTATTAATATTTGTATTGTTGAAGATCAGATGATGGATAGGTGCCTCATCAACAGGCATATCGATTAACATATGAGTAGCCAATACAGTCATAAAATAGGCAAAAGGAATGTCACTATGACCAGGATGGAGTCGAAACTGAATAATGAAATGACAGATTAAGGATGGCAAACAAATCTGAGTACCATTTGAGATAGCATGGATAACACGAACCATAAACGAAGTCAAGTCAGATTTATTACCCAAACGAGGATACAGATTAGACACAAAGATTCTGTGGAGAATTCTATATTTGGGTAACAAATACCTTGAGGGGAGCGCATTCCCTTTTTGAGTCCATTGAACATCCATATTGCACAAGTCTCTAGTGAGCATGCGTTTTTCAGCCATTGAGGGTTTATCGGTTAAATTATGGATAGGAATACCCTCATCATTCACAGGAATTTCCATAAGGGCTGAAATTAAATGACGATAAACGTCAAATGGCCCTTCTCTAGTAGAAATTTGAAAAGTTAAATTATCCTGTGAAAATGCACTAATACATGTAAACATGGATTGGGCAATGGACCGGTATGCAGGCCCACCCCAATGCAATAAGTAAACCCAACCTACAGCTTCAAGCATAGGAAGGATGTCAAAAGGAGCAATGTGATTAACATCAACAGCATGCTCAACAATAACATTATGAGATCTAATGTCCCTAACATATGATGGATCATCATTAGGAACAA
Source organism: Magnolia sinica (assembly GCF_029962835.1). NCBI lineage: Eukaryota > Viridiplantae > Streptophyta > Magnoliopsida > Magnoliales > Magnoliaceae > Magnolia > Magnolia sinica. The sequence continues at coordinate 67,476,644 of NC_080578.1, forward strand.
GAAGATGACGCTTAGAGATAGCGGTCGATCTGGAGGAAGAAGAAGGACCACGTGAAGTAGTTTTTCTACCTCTAGAAGCCATTTGCAACAAGGATTTCAAGGAATAAGGAAGTTGCAAAGGATTGAGAAGTGGGTTTACTCAAAACAGATTTTTTAATATCTAATCCCCAAATCTCAATGAAATCCAAAATAGAAAGCTTCAAGAGAGAAAAGGAAACAATCTTGACACAAATCTGCAAGAAAAATGGGATTTGGAACACTAACCTTGAAGGACTTGAAGGATGGGTTCGACGAGTCGAAGTTCGGCTCCAAGGAGAAGAAAGAAGAAATGAGGAAGAAAGTGAAAAATCCCCAATTTGAAGTGAAACCCGTGTTTCATGACTGGTCGTGGGTATCTACGACCGGTCGTAGTACGACTGGTCGTGTATACTCATGACTGGTCGAATAAACCCCAAAAAATTCAATTTTCTTGCAATTTAAACAGAAATTGGAATTCAATCTAGCAAATATATACAATATTATACAAGAAGGCATAAATTATCAATTTAAAATGCACATGCCAAGATCAAATTTCATCTTTTTGAACCTGCTTTTATGAAGAGGTTTTGTGAAAATATCAGCACGTTGATCTTTAGTAGGAACATATTCTAGAGATATAACTTTTTCTTCTACTAATTCCTTTATATAATGAAATCTAATGTCAATATGCTTAGTACGAGAATGCTGAATAGGATTTTTTGAAATATTTATCGCACTGGAATTATCATAATGTAATAACATAGAATCCTGTTTAATTCCATAATCACTTAGCATTCGTTACATCCAAACAAGCTGTGTACATGCATTACCAGCTGCGATATACTCAGCTTCAGCTGTTAAAAGTGATATAGAATTTTGTTTCTTATTAAACCAGGAAACTAGACAATTTCCAATGTAAAAACAACCACCACTGGTTGATTTTCTAATATCTAGATTACCAGCCCAGTCAGCATCCGAGTACCCAGCTAATTGGACATTGGTTTCATGAGGATACCAGAGACCGAGATTTACAGTACTTGCGACATATCTAATAATTCGCTTGATAGCAATCAAGTGAGATTCTTTTAGATCAGATTGATATCTTGCGCAAATACCAATACTTAGTGAAATATCAGGTCTACTAGTAGTTAAATATAACAAACTACCAATCATACTTCGATAAAGTTTTGAGTCAACATTTTTACCATTAGAGTCGTTTGATAGTTTCAGGGTAGTACTCATAGGAGTATCGAAATTCTTGTCATTCTCAAATCCAAATCTCTTGATTAGATTCAAGGCATACTTAGATTGAGAAATGAATATTCCTTCAGGTTGTTGCTTTACTTGCAATTCAAGGAAATAAGTCAATTCCCCAACCATGCTCACTTCGAACTGTGATTTCATCAAATCTGCAAACTCAGTAGTCAAGTCAGTACAAGTTGATCCATAAATAATATCATCAACATAAATCTGCACCATTAAGATATGATCATTATGTTTCTTAACAAACAGAGTTTTATCAACAGATCCCATTTGAAAATTATGACTTAAAAGAAATTTTGTTAGTTTCTCATACCATGCCCTAGGTGCTTGTTTTAATCCATAAAGTGCCTTTTTAAGCCGATATACATGATCAATATTTTTGGAATCTTCAAAACCCATTGGCTGTTCAACATAGACTTCTTCATGTAAATCGCCATTTAGAAAAGCACTTTTCACATCCATCTGATAGATCTTTATCTTTTTAAAACATGCAATGGATATAAATAGTCTGATAGATTCAAGACGTGCTATCGGTGCAAAGGTTTCATCGAAATCAATCCCTTCAATTTGAGTATAACCTTGTACCACCAGTCTAGCCTTGTTTCTAATTATATTTCCACATTCGTCAGACTTATTTTTGAAAATCCATTTTGTTCCAATGATGTGTCTATCTTTAGGTCTTGGTACGAGATACCAAACATCATTTCTTACGAATTGGTTGAGTTCATCTTGCATCGCAACAATCCAGTTCTCATCAGCCAGAGCTTCTTTTACATTAGATGGTTCAATTTGGGATGTAAAACATACATAATTACATATATCCTCAAGTTGTCTACGGGTGCGAACACCGGTGAGAAGGTTTCCAAGAATTTGTGTGGTTGGATGATCTTTAACAGTCCTCAACTCATAATCAATCTGATTCGATGAAGTATCGGGTTTATCAATGATTAGTACTTCATCATTATCTGAATTAGAAATTGGTGTGTTTAAGTGATCATCAATGACAACATTAATGGATTCTTGAATCACACCAGTCTTTTTGTTCAGGACCCTATAAGCTTGACTGTTTAAAGAATATCCTAGAAAAATACCTTCATCACTCTTCGTATCGAACTTTCCCAAATTTTCACAATCACGTAAAATATAGCACTTGCTGCCAAAAACTTGAAAGTATTTAACAGTAGGCTTTTTATTGAACCACAATTCGTAAGCCGTTTTATTATTATCTTTGCTAGTGTATACTCGGTTACTAATATAGCAAGCTGTGTTGACTGCTTCAGCCCAAAGATTTTTAGAGAGCTTCATGCTATTCAACATGACATTAGCCATTTCTTGAAGCACCCTATTCTTTCTTTCAACAATTCCATTTTGTTGTGGAGTTTTGGGAGCAGAGAATTCATGTAATATTCCTTGGTCGGTACAGAACTTCTCAAAATTGCTATTCTCAAATTCAGATCCATGATCACTACGAATTTTACTGATTTGAGATGATTTTTCAGTTTGAATCCTTTTGAGAACTTTTCTTACTTCTTCAAGGGTTTCAGATTTATCCCTTAAGAAGACTACCCAAGTGAATCTGGTAAAGTCATCAACTATTACCAGGATATACTTTTTACCACCACGACTTTCCGTTCTGGTAGGCCTATCAGATCCATGTGGAGAAGTTCGAGTGGTCTTGATGTGGTATTTGAATTTACCTTTTTGTGTGAGTTCTTTGTTTGTTTGCCTATCTGGCACTCACCACATATTTTATCTAATTTCTGAAGTTTGGGTAAACCTCTTACAAGTTCTCGTTTGCTCAATCGATATAAATTTTGATAATGTACATGTCCAAGACGTTTGTGCCATAAACCAGTCTCGTCTGTATGGACCATGTAACATGTTTGATTAGATGAGCTGGATTCACTAATAATATAGCAATTTTCAGACGTTCTGCGTCCAGTTAATATTACAGAACCCTTATTGTTTAGTATTTCACAGCTTTGATTAGAAAACCGAACATTATGGTTATTATCACATATTTGTGATATACTAAGCAAGTTGTGCTTTAGGCCTTCAACGTATAAAACATTTTTAAACACAGGAAGATTAAAAAGTTGAACCGTACCTTGGCCTATAATCTTGCAGTTGCTACCATCACCAAATGTGACTGAACCATCGGTCATATCTTTCAGATCGGTGAATAAAGCTTTGTCACCTGTCATATGCCTGGAGCATCCACTGTCTAGGTACCACTTTGAATGACTTGTTGCTTTGAAAGCAATGTGAGCAACCAAGCAGGTGACTTTAGGAACCCATTTCATAACTTTTTGGGTTTAGGAACATATTTGGTCTTCTTTTGTGTACATTTGTAGGAATGACCTATAGAGTTAGATTTTAAGAGCTCCTTGAGTAAATCAACTATCTTTTCAGCTAGTGGATTTCGTTTTTGATTAAAGTTGACATGGCTGTTTCTAGGTTTTTGAAAAGTTTTTTAATTTCTAGAAAAATCTTGATAAGTACTTTTCCCTTTTGAGTTTGAGGACTCTCCTTTAACAAACATAGGAGGAGTATACTTTTGTTTAGGAGGTAAATTTTTATCATAGCCCAACCCGGATCGATCGCCACATTTTCTTGATCCGGATAAAAGTTTCTTTAACTTTGGATCACCTTGGGCATATTTCCATGTGTCCTTTAGACTCAGAAGAGAAGATACTTCAGTTTTAAGTTTTTCAATTTCAGATTTTAAATCAACAATTAGTGAGTTTTTGAATTCCAAATCGCATTTTGATTTTTCAAAACAATCTGAAATTTGTGATTTTTCTAAGACAAGTGATTCAAAACAATTTTTGAGTTTAGAAAACTTTTCTTTTTGAAGTTTAAGTTTGACAGCAATTTTACAACTTTCCTTATATAGGGCATTGTAAGCGTCTTGAAGATCATCTTCATTTTCACATTCACTATTCAGATTTTCTTCACTTGTAGAGTCATTATCTGAAAATTTGAATTTGGCTAGAGTCATAAGAGCTTTAACCTCATTGCCCGACTCAGTTTCAGAATCTTCTGATTCAGAAGAACCTTCAGAATCTTCTGATTCATCCCATGTAGCCAACATACCCTTCTTCTTGGGTTTGTCCCTTTTAGGACATCTATTTGCTAAGTGCCCATATTCTAGACAGTTGTAACATTGACTATCTTTCAAACATTTTCAAGATTTGGGTCTAAACTTCTTTTTGTCATTTGATTTTTGAAAATCAACCCTTTTCTTGCTTTTGAAAATCTTGTAAAATTTTTTAGCTAAAAGAGCCATATCATCTTCTGAATCAGAATTTTCTTCTGAATTACATTTAGAAATTTTAATGCGATAGATTTTCCTTTAGGAGCTTTAAAGTTTAACTCGTAGGTTTGTAGTGAACCAACTAGTTCTTCTACCCTCATATTATCCGTATCACGAAGTTCCTGGATCGCGGTTACTTTAGAATTGAACCGTTCAGGAAGTGAGAGTAGTATTTTTGCACACACTTTACTTTCTGGGATTTTATCGCCAAGACCCCACATTGAGTTTACAATGTCATTCAATCTAGTGTAAAAGTCCATAAACATTTCATTTTCCTCCATATGAATTTCTTCAAATCTGGTTGTGAGGAGTTGGACTTTAGATTTTTCGACAATTGTAGTACCCTCGTGTGTCATTTCTAATATATCCCAAGCTTGCTTTGCAGTATCACAGGAAATGATTCTTTTGAACTCATCCGGTGATAGTGTGCAAGTAATTGCATTTAGTGCTTTAGCATTTGCACTACTCTCACTTTTCTGAAGAGTGGTCCATTGGTAATATGGTGTTACTTTCATTGATTTTGAACCATCAACCCCAGTAACTTCCATGATAGGAGGATTCCATTCAGTCACTGTGGCTTGCCACACATTTTCATCCATTGATTTGAGGAAGATCCTCATTCTGGCTTTCCAATAGGCATAGTTGGAGCCATCAAAGGGTGGAGGCCTTGTGACTGAAAGGCTATCAAAATTTGACATCTTAAATAGCTTAAATCGTTAGCTCAGGAATTAAATCCAAGAATAAAAGAAGAGCTATTAGGCTCTGATACCACTTGAAAAGGCCAAGCTATATGTCCTAGAGGGGGGGTGAATAGGACAATGCCAAATAAAAACTTATAACAGCGGAATAATAAAGAATATGATAGCCAAAGTAAATCACAATGCAGTAAATTAAAGTAACCTCAAAATTCAGATCTTGAGAGGTTGATACAAACGTTGTTCTAAGGACAACCTTACACCAAAAACAGAGTTTATGGTAGGACAACTTTATTTCTAGAAAGATCTTTGTATCAAGTCTCAAACCGAAGAGGAATACAATAATAAATATAAACTGAATTGAAATAACTTGTAATTAAAAATGTATTGTTCTAGGGACAGCCATACACCATAAAAATGGCAGGGCAACCTTGCTGGAACAACTTTCAAATGAAATTGAAAATCAAGCGATAAAGGAATAGCGGAAAATAAATTCTAAGCTATTACAACATTCTCACAAAGCTTGAATTAAATAATTACAACATTCACCACCATACATACATCCCAGAAAAGAATAATTAAAAATTAGAAGAATAAATCAATCAAACACAAGGGTTTATAGTGGTTCGCCTGTGTGTTCACCAACTGTTAAACAACAGCCACACAAAAAGCTACTCCACTCCTAATATCCTCACACAGGGGATATTAGCGTTCACTAAAAATAGGTTTTCCCAGGTTCACCCAAAACCCTTACAATTGTGTCTTTGTATGTGGGCTTACACAATTAAAAAAAGAACCCCACTTCTGAGTTTTCCCGGCTTTCCTCAGATAACCAATATAACAAGATTTTTCTGGCAAATCTTGAAAGAAACCAAAATAATAGAAAGGAATTTACAATATGTAAAATACCTGAATATCTCCTTCGTTGTAGCAGCCCGGTAGAACCAAATCAAAGTAGATGATTGAATGTCCAAGTTCAATGTCCAGTACTCGATTACAATGGTTCTAATTCTAATAGATTTTAAATTAAACCAAATAGGGCTTGCCTTAATTGATTTTGATTCCAAAGAAAGGGAATAACAATTCCTCTTATCAAATCAGATTGGAATAGCTGAAACAAAATCAATTAAACAAAGCTAAGGAAAGAGAATATAAAATAAGCACACTTAGCTTAGATGGAGCACAGAATTATCTCTCAGAAGTTCGACGAAGATTGGCTTGAATACTTTAATTAATTCGATGATTTCTTCTGAGATTCGTGCACTATTTATAAGTGAGAAGATCGGGTCTTCGACTGGTCTAGAGTGCTCTTCGACTAGTCGAAGCACTAACAGATATTTGAAAAATCCGGCGAGATATGCTCTGACCATTCTACGACTGGTCGAAGCTCTCCTACGACTGGTCGTAGGTCACCTACGACTGGTCGTAGGTTTCCTTCGACTGGTCGTAGGTCCTGAAAATCTTCGCTGGACTTCGAGTCGAAGATTGTACGACTGGTCGAAGATCAGTCGACACTGTTCCTACGACTGGTCGAATAGATTCCTGGACTAGTCGAAGGCTAACAGATTTTATCCGGAATTTGTAACAAACTCATGACTGGTCGAGGAATATCTTAGACCGGTCGAAGCAAGTCTAGGACTAGTCGAAGAAGGCCTAGGACTAGTCGAAGAACAGACCAATCACATGTAAAATAAACATTCGACTTATGTATCCAAAATGACCTACTTCTAAGGTCAACCTATGGTCAATCAAACCTCAACCATGAAGTATGGACATTGAAACATTAGGAATAAGAGACCTTGAAGTATGAGCCTTGAAGTCTTGATGTGGATCAAACCTTGATGTAGCTCAATCTTGAAAGTGTACAAACTGCCTTGAACTCTTCTTGAAGTCTTGCAGCTTGAGTCTTGTCTTGTGAGCAGTTCTTTCATTCAAGATTGATCCTTGTACTTGTGAGCTTTGCTTGTTGTGAGCTTAGCTTGTTCATGAATGTTGATCCTTGAAAGAGTTTCACTTAAGCAAGTTATATATAACATAACAGTGATTTTGTCATCACAAATTTGACAACAGACAGGGATATAAACTATAGCACTTACAATCTCCCCCTTTGTCAAATTAGTGACAAAACACATAATCAAGATAAACAAGAGTAAAACAACTGGTTAATACCTGCAAATCAATATTCAATATTCAACATTCAACCGATTTCATCAACAAGATCAAACATATACTCCCCCTGGGTAACATAACCACTGCTACTCCCCTCACAATCACATTAAGAACAAACCATTCTCCCCCGTTTTGTCACAATATGACAAAGGAGAACTGAATAAAGGAAGTCATGAGAGGAAACATGAGGAAGTAAGAGGGTATAGCAAAAGAGTCATAGAGATACTCAAGATAGCATTACATATATCCAGCATAAATATTACATCAAGAACAAATATCCAGCATAAAATCCAACTCAAACTCAAGCAAACAAGTGCTAAGTAATAAAGTTATTACAGACCAAAAAGTCTCATAGAAACTAGTCAGAACTAGAACTTGAAGATGGAGCAGGAATGGAAGGATCAAGTTGGTGCATGCCTTTGTTCAAGCGCCTAAGATATTTGCGCATGTACATGAATTGCAAATCATGAGCAACAGACATGTTTTCCAACTTAACATTTATATCCTCAACTCTACCCTCTTGCACTCAGACGTGCATCAACATCAGATGGTACAAAATCTGGATCATTTGCTGAGTCAGAATCCAGTTCCTCAAAATGTCATCCATATTAATGTCAACACCAGCTTCTTCATGACCACCACCACCACCACCACCTTGTTCAGAAGCAGATCCAACTTCATCTTATTAATATTTGTATTGTTGAAGATCAGATGATGGATAGGTGCCTCATCAACAGGCATATCGACTAACATATGAGTAGCCAATACAGTCATAAAATAGGCAAAAGGAATGTCACTATGACCAGGATGGAGTCGAAAATGAATAATGAAATGACAGATTAAGGATGGCAAACAAATCTGAGTACCATTTGAGATAGCATGGATAACACGAACCATAAACGAAGTCAAGTCAGATTTATTACCCAAACGAGGATACAGATTAGACACAAAGATTCTGGGGAATTTCGTATTTGGGTAACAAATACCTTGCGGGGAGCGCATTCCCTTTTTGAGTCCATTGAACATCCATATTGCACAAGTCTCTAGTGAGCATGCATTTTTCAGCCATTGAGGGTTTATCGGTTAAATTATGGATAGGAATACCCTCATCATTCACAGGAATTTCCATAAGGGCTGAAATTAAATGATGATCAACGTCAAATGGCCCTTCTCTAGTAGAAATTTGAAAAGTTAAATTATCCTGTGAAAATGCACTAATACATGTAAACATGGATTGGGCAATGGACCGGTATGCAGGCCCACCCCAATGCAATAAGTTAACACAGCTTCAAGCATAGGAAGGATGTCAAAAGGAGCAATGTGATTAACATCAACAGCATGCTCAACAATAACATTACGAGATCTAATGTCCCTAACATATGATGGATCATCATTAGGAACAAGAAGATGATGCTTAGAGATAGCGGTCGATCTGGAGGAAGAAGAAGGACCACGTGAAGTAGTTTTTCTACCTCTAGAAGCCATTTGCAACAAGGATTTCAAGGAATAAGGAAGTTGCAAAGGATTGAGAAGTGGGTTTGCTCAAAATAGATTTTTCAAAATCTAAAACCCAAATCTCAATGAAATCCAAAATAGAAAGCTTCAAGAGAGAAAAGGAAACAATCTTGACACAAATCTGCAAGAAAAACAGGATTTGGAACACTAACCTTGAAGGACTTGAAGGATGGGTTCGACGAGTCGAAGTTCGGCTCCAAGGAGAAGAAAGAAGAAATGAGGAAGAAAGTGAAAAATCCCCAATTTGAAGTGAAACCCATGTTCCACGACTGGTCGTGGGTATCTACGACCGGTCGTAGTACGACTGGTCGTGTATACTCACGACTGGTCGAATAAACCCCAAAAAATTCAATTTTCTTGCAATTTAAACAAAAATTGGAATTCAATCTAGCAAATATATATAATATTATACAAGAAGGCATAAATTATCAATTTAAAATGCACATGCCAAGATCAAATTTCATCTTTTTGAACCTGCTTTTATCGAGAGGTTTTGTGAAAATATCAGCACGTTGATCTTCAGTAGGAATATATTCTAGAGATATAACTTTTTCTTCTACTAATTCCCTTATATAATGAAATCTAATGTCAATATGCTTAGTACGAGAATGCTGAATAGGATTTTTTGAAATATTTATCGCACTGGAATTATCACAATGTAATAACATAGAATCCTGTTTAATTCCATAATCACTTAGCATTCGTTGCATCCAAACAAGCTGTGTACATGCATTACCAGCTGCGATATACTCAGTTGTTGAAAGTGATATAGAATTTTGTTTCTTACTAAACCAGGAAACTAGACAATTTCCAATGTAAAAACAACCACCACTGGTTGATTTTCTATCATCTAGATTACCAGCCCAGTCAGCATCCGAGTACCCAGCTAATTGGACATTGGTTTCATGAGGATACCAGAGACCGAGATTTACAGTACTTGCGACATATCTAATAATTCGCTTGACAGCAATCAAGTGAGATTCTTTTGGATCAGATTGATATCTTGCGCAAATACCAACACTTAGAGAAATATCAGGTCTACTAGCAGTTAAATATAACAAACTACCAATCATACTCCGATAAAGTTTTGAGTCAACATTTTTACCATTAGAGTCTTTGATAGTTTCTGGTTAGTACTCATAGGAGTATCGAAATTCTTGCCATTCTCAAATCCAAATCTCTTGATTAGATTCAAGGCATACTTAGATTGAGAAATGAATATTCCTTCAGGTTGTTGCTTTACTTGCAATCCAAGGAAATAAGTCAATTCCCCAACCATGCTCATTTCAAACTGTGATTTCATCAAATCTGCAAACTCAGTAGTCAAGTTAGTACAAGTTGATCCATAAATGATATCATCAACATAAATCTGCACCATTAAGATATGATCATTATGTTTCTTAACAAACAGAGTTTTATCAACAGATCCCATTTGAAAATTATGACTTAAAAGAAATTTTGTTAGTTTCTCATACCATGCCCTAGGTGCTTGTTTTAATCCATAAAGTGCCTTTTAAAGCCGATATACATGATCAGTATTTTTGGAATCTTCAAAACCCATTGACTATTCAACATAGACTTCTTCATGTAAATCGCCATTTAGAAAAGCACTTTTCACATCCATCTGATAGATCTTTATCTTTCTAAAACATGCAATGGATATAAATAGTCTGATAGATTCAAGACGTGCTACTGGTGCAAAGGTTTCATCGAAATCAATCCCTTCAATTTGAGTATAACCTTGTACCACTAGTCTAGCCTTGTTTCTAATTATATTTCCACATTTGCCGACTTATTTTTGAAAATCCATTTTGTTCCAATGATGTGTTTATCTTTAGGTCTTGGTACGAGATACCAAACATCATTTCTTACGAATTGGTTGAGTTCATCTTGCATCGCAACAATCCAGCTCTCAAGCAAGAGCTTCTTTTACATTAGATGGTTCAATTTGGGATGTAAAACATACATAATTACATATATCCTCAAGTTGTCTACGGGTGCGAACACCGGTGAGAGGGTTTCCAAGAATTTGTGTGGTTGGATGATCTTTAACAGTCCTCAACTCATAATCAATCTAATTCGATGAAGTATCGGGTTTATCAATGATTAGTACTTCATCATTATCTGAATTAGAAATTGGTGTGTTTAAGTGATCATCAATGACAACATTAATGGATTCTTGAATCACACCAGTCCTTTTGTTCAGGACCCTATAAGCTCGACTGTTTAAAGAATATCCTAGAAAAATACCTTCATCACTCTTCGTATCGAACTTTTCTAAATTTTCACGATCACGTAAAATATAGCACTTGCTGCCAAAAACTCGAAAGTATTTAACAGTAGGCTTTTTATTGAACCACAATTCGTAAGCCGTTTTATTATTATCTTTGCTAGTGTATACTCGGTTAATAATATAGCAAGTTGTGTTGACTGTGACCCAAAGATTTTTAGAGAGCTTCATGCTATTCAACATGACATTAGCCATTTCTTGAAGCACCCTATTCTTTCTTTCTACAATTTCATTTTGTTGTGGAGTTTTGGGAGCAGAGAATTCATGTAATATTCCTTGGTCGGCACAGAACTTCTCAAAATTACTATTCTCAAATTCAGATCCATGATCACTACGAATTTTACTGATTTGAGAAGATTTTTCAGTTTAAATCCTTTTGAAAACTTTTCTTACTTCTTCAAGGGTTTCAGATTTATCCCTTAAGAAGACTACCCAAGTGAATCTGGTAAAGTCATCAACTATTACCAGGATATACTTTTACCACCACGACTTTCCGTTCGGTAGGTCCTATCGATCCATGTGGAGAAGTTCGAGTGGTCTTGATGTGGTATTTGAATTCACCTTTTGTGTGAGTTCTTTGTTTGTTTGCCTATCCGGCACTCACCACATATTTTATCTAATTTCAAGTTTGGGTAAACCTCTTACAAGTTCTCGTTTGCTCAATCGATATAAATTTCGATAATGTACATGTCCAAGACGTTTGTGCCATAAATCGTCTCGTCTGTATGGACCATGTAACATGTTTAATTAGATGAGCTGGATTCGCTAATAATATAGCAATTTTCAGACGTTCTACGTCCAGTTAATATTACAGAACCCTTATTGTTTAGTATTTCATAGCTTTGATTAGAAAACCGAACATTATGGTTATTATCACATATTTGTGATATACTAAGCAAGTTATGTTTTAAGGCCTTCAACGTATAAAACATTTTTAAACACAGGAAGATTAAAAAGTTGAACCGTACCTTGGCCTATAATCTTGCGATTGCTACCATCACCAAATGTGACTGAACCATCAGTCATATCTTTCAGATCGGTGAATAAAGCTTTGTCACCTGTCATATGCCTGGAGCATCCACCGTCTAGGTACCACTTTGAATGACTTGTTGCTTTGAAAGCGGTGTGAGCAACCAAGCAGTGACTTTAGGAACCCATTTCATAACTGTTTTGGGTTTAGGAACATAGTTGGTCTTCTTTTGTGTACATTTGTAGGAATGACCTATAGAGTTAGATTTTAAGAGCTCCTTGAGTAAATCAACTATCTTTTCAGCTAGTGGATTTCGTTTCTGATTAAAGTTGACATGGCTGTTTCTAGGTTTTTGAAAAGTTTTTAAATTTTTAGAAAAATCTTGATAAGTACTTTTCCCTTTTGAGTTTGAGGACTCTCCTTTAACAAACATAGGAGGAGTATACTTTTGTTTAGGAGGTAAATTTTTATCATAGCCCAACCCGGATCGATCGCCACATTTTCTTGATCCGGATAAAAGTTTCTTTAACTTTGGATCACCTTGGGCATATTTCCATGTGTCCTTTAGACTCAGAAGAGAAGATACTTCAGTTTTAAGTTTTTCAATTTCAGATTTTAAATCAACAATTAGTGAGTTTTTGAATTCCAAATCGCATTTTGATTTTTCAAAACAATCTGAAATTTGTGATTTTTCTAAGACAAGTGATTCAAAACAATTTTTGAGTTTAGAAAACTTTTCTTTTTGAAGTTTAAGTTTGACAGCAATTTTACAACTTTCCTTATATAGGGCATTGTAAGCGTCTTGAAGATCATCTTCATTTTCACATTCACTATTCAGATTTTCTTCACTTGTAGAGTCATTATCTGAAAATGTGAATTTGGCTAGAGTCATAAGAGCTTTAACCTCATTGCCCGACTCAGTTTCAGAATCTTCTGATTCAGAAGAACCTTCAGAATCAGATGATTCGTCCCATGTAGCCAACATACCCTTCTTCTTGGGTTTGTCCCTTTTAGGACATCTATTTGCTAAGTGCCCATATTCTAGACAGTTGTAACATTGACTATCTTTCAAACATTTTGAGATTTGGGTCTAAACTTCTTTTTGTCATTTGATTTTTGAAAATCAACCCTTTTCTTGCTTTTGAAAATCTTGTAAAATTTTTAGCTAAAAGAGCCATATCATCTTCTGAATTTTTCTTTTGAATTACATTTAGAAGATTTTAGTGCGATAGATTTTCCTTTAGGAGCTTTAAAGTTTAACTCGTAGGTTTGTAGAGAACCAACTAGTTCTTCTACCCTCATATTATCCGTATCACGAAGTTCTTGGATTGCGGTTACTTTAGAATTGAACCGTTCGGGAAGTGAGCGTAGTATTTTTGCACACACTTTACTTTCCGGGATTTTATCGCCAAGACCCCACATTGAGTTTACAATGTCATTCAATCTAGTGTAAAAGTCCATAAACATTTCATTTTCCTCCATATGAATTTCTTCAAATCTGGTTGTGAGGAGTTGGACTTTAGATTTTTGACAATTGTAGTACCCTCGTGTGTCATTTCTAATATATCCCAAGCTTGCTTTGCGGTATCACAAGAAATGATTCTTTTGAACTCATCCGGTGATAGTGCGCAAGTAATTGCATTTAGTGCTTTAGCATTTGCACTACTCTCACTTTTCTCAAGAGTGGTCCATTGGTAATATGGTGTGACTTTCATTGATTTTGAACCATCAACCCCAGAACTTCCATGATAGGAGGATTCCATTCACCACCGTGGCTTGCCACACATTTTCATCCATTGATTTGAGGAAGATCCTCATTACGCTTTCCAATAGGCATAGTTGGAGCCATCGAAGGGTGGAGGCCTAGTGTAATGAAAGGCTATCAAAATTTGACATCTTAAATAGCTTAAATCGTTAGCTCGGGAATTAAATCCAAGAATAAAAAAGATCTATTAGGCTCTGATACCACTTGAAAAGGCCAAGCTATATGTCCTAGAGGGGGTGAATAGGACAATGCCAAATAAAAACTTATAACAGCGGAATAATAAAGAATATGATAGCCAAAGTAAATCACAATGCAGAAATTAAATAACCTCAAAATTCAGATCTTGAGAGGTTGATACAAACGTTGTTCTAAGGACAACCTTACACCAAAAACCAGAGTTTATGGTAGGACAACCTTATTTCTAGAAAGATCTTTGTATCAAGTCTCAAATCGAAGAGGAATACAATAATAAATATAAACTGAATTGAAATAACTTGTAATTAAAAATGTATTGTTCTAGGGACAGCCATACACCATAAAAATGGCAGGGCAACCTTGCTGGAACAACTTTCAAATGAAATTGAAAATCAAGCGATAAAGGAATAGCAGAAAATAAATTCTAAACTATTACAACATTCTCACAAAGCTTGAATTAAATAATTACAACATTCACCACCATACATACATCCCACAAAAGAATAATTAAAAATTAGAGAATAAATCAATCAAACACAAGGGTTTATAGTGGTTCGCCCGTGTGTTCACCAACTGTTAAACAACAGAGCCACACAAAAGCTACTCCACTCCTAATATCCTCACACAGGGGATATTAGCGTTCACTAAAAATAGGTTTTCCCAGTTCACCCAAAACCCTTACAATTGTGTCTTTGTATGTGGGCTTACACAATTAAAAAAACCCCACTTATGAGTTTTCCTGGCTTTCCTCAGGATAACCAATATAACAAGATTTTTCTGCAAATCTTGAAAGAAACCAAAATAATAGAAAGGAATTTACAATATGTAAAATACCTGAATATCTCCTTTGTAGCAGCCCGGTAGAACCAAATCAGAGTAGATGATTGAATGTCCAAGTTCAATGTCCCGTACTCGATTACACTGGTTCTAATTCTAATAGATTTTAATTTACAGCCAATAGGGCTTGCCTTAATTGATTTTGATTCCAAAGAAAGGGGATAACAGTTCCTCTTGTCAAATCAGATTGGAATAGCTGAAACAAAATCAATTAAACAAAGCTAAGGAAAGAGAATATAAAATAAGCACACTTAGCTTAGATGGAGCACAGAACTATCTCTCAGAAGTTCGACGAAGATTGGCTTGAATACTTTAATTAATTCGATGATTTCTTCTGAGATTCGTGCACTATTTATAAGTGAGAAGATCGGGTCTTCGACTGGTCTAGAGTGCTCTTCGACTAGTCGAAGCACTAACATATATTTGAAAAATCCGGCAGGATATGCTCTGACCGTTCTACGACTGGTCGAAGCTCTCCTACGACTAGTCGTAGGTCACCTACGACTGGTCGTAAGTGGGTTCGCAGTCGTAGGTCCTGAAAATCTTCTCTGGACTTCGAGTCGAAGATTGTACGACTCGTCGAAGATCGGGTCGACATCATTCCTACGACTGGTCGAATAGATTCCTGGACTAGTCGAAGGCTAACAGATTTTATCCGGAATTTGTAACAAACTCATGACTGGTCGAGGAATATCTTAGACCGGTCGAAGCAAGTCTAGGACTAGTCGAAGAAGGCCTAGGACTAGTCGAAGAACAGACCAATCACATGTAAAATATACATTCGACTTATGTATCCAAAATGACCTACTTCTAAGGTCAACCTATGGTCAATCAAACCTCAACCATGAAGTATGGACATTGAAACATTAGGAACAAGAGACCTTGAAGTATGAGCCTTGAAGTCTTGATGTAGATCAAACCTTGATGTAGCTCAATCTTGAAAGTGTACAAACTGCCTTGAACTCTTCTTGAAGTCTTGCAGCTTGAGTCTTGTCTTGTGAGCAGTTCTTTCATTCAAGATCTTGCGTCTTGTCTTTTGAGCAGTTCTTTCATTCAAGATTGATTCTTGTACTTGTGAGCTTTGCTTGTTGTGAGCTTAGCTTGTTCATGAATGTTGATCCTTGAAAGAGCTTCACTTAAGCAAGTTATATATAACATAACAGTGATTTTGTCATCACAAATTTGACAACAGACCGGGATATAAACTATAGCACTTACAAAACTTACTATTTATAAATGGTCGTGATGTCTACTAGTGAGCAAGGTTTTCGGCCAAAAATAGTAAGTGTCCTATTTGGCTTCACCAAGCTATTTTCCTAATTATTCTAAGCACTTTTCATGTTGGACACAACTCCTAAAGCCCAACGGATGAAGAGTTATAATCAAACTAAAACTTACCATTTATAGTAAAACCAGAATTAAAATAAGGAAACAACCGTTGATCCAGGGGTATTTCGAAAATCCGGCTTACGTGGTTAAAGTAGCTCGTTCTACCCCCAAATCATATATTTTATGCTTGATAACTCATTCTGGATTGTGAGATACGCTCGATCTAAGGTCCAATGGTCTTGATCACTTCTGTCTTCGACTGAGCCTTTTCTTATCCATCTTGGCCATGAAACTGTCCGCGAGCCTCTCTACATCAGTTTCTCTAAAAGATCATCTAAATGTCTTTTTTACAGTAGGCTTGGATGCCCTGGAGCATGAATTTCTAGAGAAATTTATAAACCTTAGCAAAAAGTTTCCTTTTAATCTCATGAGGTGTCCAAAGTGGTTAATATTCACCTGTGATAGAAAAAATTTCAATTTAGTACACCACGGTGAATCAAAGACTACAAGTAGATGAAATTCAGAAAGATTCTCAGTAGGTGGTGTAGTCTCAACACATTTCAAAGTTTCAGACTTCAGTTCAATTTTCAGCTCCTCCTCCTTTAATGGTAAACATTTAGGATATGTGAAAGGATGTTCTTTAGAATAAGAATTCCCTCGGTCAGCAATAACTACCGAGGTATTCTCTTGCAAGGCATCGACTATTTCTTTTACAATGTTATCATTAGAGTTTTCAAAGTGTGCTAAGAAATCTTCCAGAGAGTTGAGATATTCAGTTGAGAGGGGCTTGTTTTCTACATTGAGGTCTATGATGATATGCCCAAGGACTCCTTTGTCTTCTTGAGAATAGAGGGAAGCATGCTCTCTTGCTCTTCATCTTGGTGAGAGTCAATCATCACTGGATACATCTCGCCTTGCCCTGCATAGACAGATTGTGTGGATCAGTATGCGAAGATTTAATGTGAAGACTCGGTTCATTAATACTAGTCAGTAGAGGCTTGTATCGTCAAGAGGTGACCACTTAAATGGTGGCCTCCACTGCGTAGCTCCAAATTCCAGAGTCATATCAAGCAAGTTGTCCATCTCCCTAACCATATCATAATTTAAATCAGGGGAGTGGTCTAATCACACCTCAAAAGGTTTGGAAAGTTCTGTTGAAAGGGGCTCATCCTCCACATTTAAATCAAACGTGCTAGATGGGTGGAGTGTGTCAGCATCATTATATTTAAAAATACCAGTGTCTCTTGATCATTACCTTGGACGATCATCGAGATCGAATCTTTGGAAAATTAAACCATTTAATCATTAACGCGATTCAATTCCTCATTCTCACTTTCAGTATTCTCCATAAACGAGTTAGGATCACTTTCATCGCATTTATTTTTATATTGGGTTGAGGCTGGGATAACCTAGCCTCTTCCTCCTCATTACAGTGTGACTGACGTTCTAACCTAGTTGATTTAATCAATTCTATAGATTTTGCAATGGCTACGAATGATTGCATGAGATATTGATTGAATTGTTCTTGTGCATCCATGTATTTCTGAAGTGAATCCTCTTTGATTGTTTCTGGTTGGATCTTAAAGTTAAGGGATCCAAGATAATAGTCACTATAATCGATTGTTGGTTCATCTCCCCAATATTGTTGTTTCCACTAATCATAGTCATATGGGTCATATGCAGGAGAGTTGGATGGTTGTTGGTACGCATTATCACCCATAATATAATCATGCATTACTTTCATCTTGTCTGATGGGTGATAATCGTTTTCACTCCAATAATCATGTAATGTTTTCTTAATCGATGGAGTGTAATCATTCTCTCGCATATGATCGCATAGGGACTTTTTAACCAGTGGAGCATTATATTCCGGTTGGTTCTCGATAATGCTTTCAGAAAAATTTTGAGACATAGGTTGTTTCTTAACATAAGCATCTAACACTTGTTCACGATACCTCTCATTTTCAAGAAATAGATTAGCATACTTACATGCCCACTCTTGCAACTCTTGCATGTTCATGGTGAATCCTTAATTCTTAATTTATTCCTTAAAAAAAAAAAGAAATCTACAGTAATATGGAAAGTAGGTAGAGGGAAGAAGTTACAAAAAGAGAAGAACTAAAATTGAAGATCCTACAAAATCAAAACAATCAAACTATGTTAGTAATGTTAGTGTAGTAATAACTCGGTGAAACTGAGGTCGAATCCACAGGGAATGAGGAACACAGTTTAGAACAAATCTAAATCTAACTTAGTTGGTCTGAGTTTTTAATCCAGTAATTTAGAAAAAGCTTTTGAAAATAAAAATGATAAAAGACTAAGGATTCTGGAATCCACCTATAGCAATCCCAATATTCAATCTACTTGATTCAATGATAAATCGATTGGAATTGAAGTCCTATCCTATCCAATCGGATGATGGAGCAGTTACAACAGAATCTGAACTTTCCATTAATTTAGTTCTCAAATATCCATCTAATTGCAATGATGGTAGGGAATTCAATCATCCTACCATGCCCAGAAGACGATGGTGAACAACGATTTCTACGAATCACACAATTCCAAAGTCAATAAGATCATATCAAGAGCCTTCACAGCATTTACTGTAATTTCAGTCACAATAAATCATAGAAAACTAGAAATATATTTTAATTCAAACCAAAGCTTAATGGAAGTTCAACATATAATTGAATTAAAGAAAACTAAACATCAAAATAAACCATAGGTTTCATTCCTTAGCCTTAGCTAAGAGATTACCCTGAGAAGACTAACATCCTAGAAGAAAAATAAAAGAAAAACTAGAAAGATCTACTAGAACCATGAAGAAATCGAAGCGGAAGAACAATGTCAGTGCTCCACCTAGGCCTTCTCTCCCTTTTCAAACCTTAGAAGATGCTTTGGAGATCTTAGGGAGTCTTATTTATACTTGGGGAACTCTAACTTTTGTACTGAGTTGGATAAATCTGCAAATCGCCTAAAATTTACGCATCCGCGCAAAATCTACGTAAAACTTTAATTCTATCGAAGGGTTTTCAATTGAATCGAAGTTTGCTCCAAAACTATCCAACGAGTTTGGCGTGAAAAATCTTGAAATACTCAATTAATTGAGCTGGTTGTGATTGCACCTTCGATTCTATTGAAGTGTCTTCAATTGAATTGAAGTTTGGTGCAGAACTGTCCAGCGACTTTAGCTTGAAAATTCCTAAAATTCTCTATTGAATTGAAGTTTGGTACAGAACTGTCCAGAACTATCCAGCGACTTTAGCACCAAAAACACTCAATTGGTGCATGTTCGGACTTAGTCCGAACATGCGCCAATTCGTACAAATGATGTGTAATGGTGAGTTCGTGGATAAGAAACCAGAAGATGCCTGGGATTACTTTAACACGCTAACTGAAACCTCCCAATTATGGGACACATCAAACCAAGCTAGTAATCCCAAGGAAGTACCAAGAGAGATAGGAGTACATGTACTCAAGGAGGAAGATGATATTAATGTACGGTTATGTAACGCCTCGGATTTTGAGGGTTGAGCAAAGCTCTACTCCCGAGATCCAGCACATCACTTATGCAACATAGATAATGATGTTTAGATTTTGTCCATATTAATGAGTTAAACATGAGTGAGATTATACCAAAATAGCATATCATACTTCAGATATAATTTAATTAAGCAAGCGAAAGACTAAAACATATATATTTGAAGAGTAAGTGTTTCATAACCTCTAGAGTATGATTATGTAACCGGGCTGAATATATACATGTATTATTTCAAAATAGATAAAATATCAAAATGTAAAGTGTCCCACTAATCCATATGTCCCTATAATCCTGACGAATCAGCACGAGGTCTACATAGACTCGCCTAAGAGCGGAATGTAGGAGAATTCTTCCTCCTCATCTATGAAGCCCAACTCCATTGCATAGGCTTCGTCATCACCTGAATCTAAACCAGAGTCTGGTTGGTGTTTTAAAACACCATCCCAAAGTGGGAGTGAGTGATCAACTTAGGGGTACTATAAGGCAAAGGTTAACATGTTATCAACTCAATCAAGTAGTAATGATAAAGCAGTACAACGATCATATCCTAAATACTCTTGTTAATGTAGGGATGGTATCTTGTAATGATGCATGCCCTCGCACAAAGCTCCCTCAAAAGTGACTCCGACAACCAAGTTCGCACATGATAAACTCCCTAAAGGTGTAACTTCCTTGCCAAATCACATGCAATGTGGTGCATGGTTATGTTAGCCAAGTACTTAATTAGGTTTATTCATACAGCAAATTTGAGAAGATAAGGTACCTCCCTTTATATCATTAACTCAAACCAAAGGATCCATCTAGGGTCATCAATCCTAATTAATCATATACGATAGGCAAGTTGTAGGGCATCACCCCTAATAAAAAGCAGTGGATAGGCAAATTCAAAAGTTTATATTCGCGGTCACTATGGGAGGCTCGTCACCTCAACGTAGGTCGACAGCTTGAATATGGTGTCCCATGCCACCATATTCAGCTCACGAGTGTTGGGTTGCTCACTGGTCACTGTGGGGAGGCTCGTCACCCCAGTGTAGGCCGACAGCTCAACCACAGTGTCCCATACTACCATGCCTGGCTCATGAGTCTTAGCGGATCGTGGTATACCATGGTTAAAATGGGTTTTTACATTGGTAAATGGTACCTTAGATTCAAGCACTGGTGTCCATATATGGTAAACACACAAAAGGTCAATCAGTTTATTTGGTGAGTTTGATTAGTACGAGCACACGTTGATTTAATCGACATGGAGCGCAGAAGAGCCCCCGTGGCTTAACCACTGTTGACAATCGCTGTGTGACACGGATTCGTCAAGTTACCCAATGTGGTAAGACTAATTCAGCCACCAGTATAAGGATTATTACTGATTGCCTGGGCCACATTATAGCCCTAATCTTACTTAGATGCAATAGATAGACACGTGATAATCATCTCAACATTTAACAAACATTCCAAATAAAAGCCTCGCTTGAGCATTTCATCAAACACATTGGACATGTCATCAAGCACTTGCATTTTATCCATAAATTACGTAGCAACAAATATGATTACATGAAGGAAACTATACATATGATTAAGAAAATAGAGAATCCAATCTTAATACACTTAGTAAATACAAATCATCAACATTTTCTCATTCAGGCATTTTATCAAACACTTAGACTACACATCACCAAATACATAGACTATATTAGTTACGACATATATTATGGCAATTCCTTACACGATGGAATCATCATGCATACAACAACCATGAGTCCTAGATTAATAGTCAAGGCAAGCACAAATCATAATTGCATGTTCATTTAGACATTTTAACAAACACATAGGATGCATATTTGTTTCAACATAGTTCACACATGTCTATTATATCGAAAATGGCATAACAAAGATCGTATGGCAGCAATCAAGTCAGACATAAATCATTGCTGACATTGAAAGCATTGAAAACCATAACCTAAGTGTTTATAGTCCGCACCTTTCATCCGAATACTCGATTCGGATGCGGTTCGAATTCTAAGTTCTCGAAAATGGACTGACGGGCACCTAAGCAATGAAATAGGTTAGCTATTTCATCGATTACCCTATTTGGATCCCTAAATCAAGATTAGGGTTAGGATTTTTAACCCAAATCGTAACCAAGATGGATCGTGTAGCATAACAGGAAGGTGATTTAGTGCGTGGAGTTGTATAACATCTCGAAAAAATTCATACAAAGACTCGAGTATCACCTCAGGCAGAAATCGCTAAGGATCAAATTATGTAGAAATTAGACAAAAATTAACTAAGTACTAAACTAATTAATTAGTAGATTAGATTGAACCACTTTCTATGCGAACTGCAAGACCCAAATCTAGTAGAATCGCTAACTCTACATTACCTAAAAACCTAGGAGAATTCTCAAAACCCAGTTGCTCTCGGGAGTACACTGAAACTCCGTATCGGACCTGGACCGCGCGTCGAAAGTCTGATTACCATGAAACCATACGATTATGACCAAATTACTGGGCTTGACAACCATCTCGGGAATCAAGTCCAAATAGTATCCAAAAACGACAACTTGAGCCCGGAACGAAGTGTGTGAGGAACGCAAATATCATTAGAAAATGAACTCAAACTTAAGTGATTTGGACTGTTTGCTTGCAGGCCAAATCTAAGGTTTCAGACCGCCAGATTTTGACCGAACTACACCCTTGGATCAGGGAAATTTCCCAACACATGTTAGTGTACTTGTGGCCCTGATCGAGTGACGATCGATCCTCAAATCCAATCGAACTGAAACTGTTCCTCCACGATTGATCCTCAAACTTGATCGAACTGAAACCTTAACCCGGTATAGATCCATGGATAGGGAACTTTCTCCAGACTGTATGCGAGGTATGGACCTCCAGATGGGTTCCATTGGCCCGAAACAGATGATTTTGGCTATAACCTAAGTATACCATGGCCATAGGGCCATTAACATCAGTTCTAGGCTTATATAAGGGCCTTAACCCACCCCTCTCTCATTCCACACGAATTTCCTAACCCTAGGAGAGAGAAGAGAGAGAAGAGGAGGAAAGAGTGAGGAGAAGAGAGAGGGAGTGAGAGATAGTTGTTGGGATTCATTCCCACCACTCCATGTGCTGAATCATCTCTCTCGTGTCACTACACCATCGAATTCAAATCTATTTTTAGGTAAGAAATCCTAACCCTAATCTATTTTATGAGTCCGAATAGAGGAAGCAGTGAAATAGCTAACCTATTTCATGATTTAGGTAGCCGGGGTGCCGTAGACAAAGGCGTAGTGTACGAACCGAGTTCGTAATCGGCGTATCGGTGAAAGGTGTGGACTATAAATGTTTAGGTTATGGTTTTCAAGGCTTTCAATGTCAGTTAATGATTTATGACTAACTTGATTACTGTCACATGTACTTAGTTGCGATGTTTTTTGAGTATTACACATATATATGAACTATGTTGAATATAATGCATTCCAAGTGTTTGTTAAAATGTTTTAATGAATATAAAATTATGATTTATGCTTGCCATGATTATTGATTGACACTACATGATTTTTGTATGTGTGACAACTCCTTTGTGAAAGATTTGCTATAATATATGTTATAACAAATTTTTTACATGTATGTTGATATGTGTAGACTAAGTGTTTAATAAAATGTCTGAATTAGAAGTTGCTTGTTGAAGTGTATTTAATAAGAGCGTTGAGATAGGATTCTCAATTACCGTACCTATAGTTATAGTTTTCTTTATGTAACCTATCTCGCTACTACGTGATTTATGGATGAAATTCCTATTTATGATAACATGTGCACCATGTGTTTGTTAAAATGCTCAAATGAGTTTACATTTGAATTGTTTGTCACATGCTGTTGGACTATCACATATGAATGCCTACTGTATTTGAGTATGATTGAGACTAATATGTAGTCCAGGCAATCGGTAACGGTTTACGAGCAGTGGCCGATCTAGTTTCGCCACAACAGATAAGTTCGATGAATCCGAGTCATACGATGATTATCAACAGCGGTAAGGCCACGAGGAGTGCATATGTGCTCCATGTCGATTAATTCAAGGTGCGCTCATACCAGTCGAGCTTGTCAAGTAACCCGATTGGCCTAATGTATGTTCACCATGTATTAACACTACTGCTTGAATCTAAGGTACCACTTACCAGTGAAAAGCCCGTTTAACCTTGGTACGATGATCCACTAAGACTCATGAGCCAGGCATAGTGGTATGGGACACCGTGGTCGAGCTGTCAGCCTACACTGTGGTAACGAGCCTCCCCGTAGTGTCCATTGAGCAACCCAAACTCGTGAGCCGAATACAGTGGTATGGGACACTGTATTTGAGCTGTCAGCCTACGCTAAGGTGACGAGCCTTTTTCGTAGTGACCTTGAGTATAAACTAAGCCTACGCCGAGGTCACGAGCCTCCCATAGCAACCTGAACTTGCCTGGCCACTGTTTTTAAACTAGGGGTGACGTTGCCTTATAACTTGCCTATCGTATGTGACTAACTAGGATTGGCGACCCTATATGGATCATCGTTGGGTAAATGATATAAAGGGAGGTACCTTAGCTTTTCGAACCTGCTATATGAATAAAGCTAATTAAGTATTGGCTAACACGATCATGCACCGCATTGCATGTGCTTTAATGAGGAAGCCCACGTGTCTGGAGTGGTGCATGCCGCGATCGTGAGATGATGTCGCCGAGGGAGTGCAGGCGAGGGCTTGCATCATTACAGCATATCATTCCTACATTAACAAGAGTACTTAGGACATGATTGTTGTGCTGCTTTATCATTACTGCTTGATTGAATTCATAACATGTTAACCTTTGCCTTATAGCTCCATTGAGTTGATCACTCACTCCCACTCTGGGACGGTGTTTTAAAACATTAACCAGACTCTGTTGTAGCTACAGGTGATGGAGAGACTTATGAGATGGAGCCTAAGTTCTATGATGAGGAGGAGGAGTTCTCCTATATACAACTCTTTGGCGGGTCTATGTAGACTTAGAGTTATGTCGATGGGGTCACAGGGATACGGATTAGATGCCATTACATTTTATAATTTTTGTAAATTTTGAAACTATACATGTAATTATTTAACTTGGTGACATGTTCATACTCTGGGGACTTATAACCACTTATATGCTTCATATATTTATCACAGTCTTTCGCTTACGTAATCTAATTGTCTCTGGAGTATGATATGCTGATTTAGTATAATCCTATTCATGTTTAATGCACTAATATGGACAACATTTAATCATCATTATCTATGTTGCATAAGTGATGCATTGGAACTCAAGAGCTGAGCTTCTCCTCGACCCCCGATTTTCATGGCGTTACAAGTTGGTATCAGAGCATGATTTGGATTAAAATGGACGTGGGTTATGGTAACACGATGCACACTGACGTGCTTTGACTTAGGATGGAGCGATAAAATGTAGAAACGAATGTAGGATTCCAAATTTCGCCGACAGGCGAAACTGACCATAGAAACGGGACCCGCGTGCATCTGTGATCATGTTAGGTGATCTCAGTTCTTTTCTAGACCGTCAATCGATGGGTTTAGAAGATAATTTAACATATTCCACACTCAAATGTCTAGAACGCTTGAATATACACAAGATAGACTCTAAAAATGTCTCAAACAAACTTGGGGGCCCAAACAGTACAAATCAGGGGGGACCAAGGTGGACCCCACACATTTTTGGCACCTCGGGGGGGATGTCATTGCCCCTAGGGTGATGCCATCGCCCTTACTGTGAGGCCTTGTGGTCCACGTTCAGCGGGCTGCAGCGGGCCGGGTGGGCCGACCATTGTACACCCATGTGGGGCTTACAAAATCATGTGGGACTCCTTATATCTCCCCTTTTTACTTCATTTCACCCCCACCTAACCTCTAAACCCATCCAAGCTCTGAAAAATCTGATTTTTCACCTCAAATCCACCCCTCCATTCTCATTTCTTCTCCTTCTTCACTACATACCCACCTCCCATCATTTCTCTCAAATCCATCTTCTACTACCTTAAATCCCCTTCCTTCCTTCTCATTTGAGTGCACAAACCCACCTTGTGTCTCATAAATTTCAAAATCTCCCAACCC
Source organism: Magnolia sinica (assembly GCF_029962835.1). Classification (NCBI taxonomy): domain Eukaryota; kingdom Viridiplantae; phylum Streptophyta; class Magnoliopsida; order Magnoliales; family Magnoliaceae; genus Magnolia; species Magnolia sinica. The sequence goes on from NC_080578.1 coordinate 67,502,664, forward strand.
ATCTCATACTTCAAATCTCATTCCACTCTCATGGATCTTTTTGAGCTAGTGGCGACCATATTTTTGCTTTCCACACTTCTTTCTCTCATAGGAAAGAAGAGGGCTTCCATTGATGAGGTCGGGCCTAGCCGCCTAACCTGTCCAAGGAAGAAATCGGGCACTGAAGCAAGTTCAAGCGCCACACAAGAGCTGAAGACGAAGCGGGATCTCAATCCCTAAATTCCACTAGAAAGGGCCCTACCACCGGGCATCGCACATGGTAGGTTCCAGGGTCGTAGAGTTCTCTGTGAAGCACACGTGGATGAAAGGCTATTTGGGTTATATCTAGTGATGGACCTCCTGTTGGACGCCGGATGGGGTCCCATATTTGAAAGCAATTCACATACGTGTGAGAGCACTATCCGAGCCTTCTACGCCCACATACGAGACCCACGTTGGAGCCTCTACTGTTCACTATTCCCGTATAAAGGCGGGAATCCACAGTTAATGTTGGTGTGATAGATCAGATGATGAGGACGGAGCGTGGTGAGGTTCATGCTAGCGAGAAGAGTCTCAGCAGTGTGCATGAAAGAGATCACCGTTCGTGATTTCTTTACGGACTATTGATCCACTTAAATCGAGACAACTGCCTCCCAGCAACCAAGATGACGCATGACTTCTGCCTACTCCACCACATATTCACACACAATGTGTATCCTAGGTGGAGTAATCGCTACGAATGCACACATTTGATGGTGGACTTCCTATACAGGGCTGGGCAGGGAGACAAGCTATGCCTGCCTACATTTGTCCTACAACAGATAGTCCAGACCACACACTATCCTAGGACTGACGTTTCACTCCCATTTGGCCGACTCATATGTAAGCTTGCTCGAGAGTTCGGCTACCTACTTGACACGGAGCTTGTGCCGATCCACTACATTAATGATGCTACGCTCAACAACATGGGATTTGGGCCACAGCAACGTTAAGCCTAACTCGATGGGAGTGAGGATGAGACGGGAAGTGAAGAGGAAGAGAGTGATGAAGAAGAGGATGAAAATGAGATAGAGGAAGTGAAGATGAGGAAGAGTAGGAAGAGGAAGAAGAGGAGGCCCAAGACTCTGATGAGGGTTCTTGAAAAGGCCAAGCTATATGTCCTAGAGGGGGGGTGAATAGGACAATGCCAAATAAAAACTTATAACAGCGGAATAATAAAGAAAATGATAGCCAAATTAAATAATAATGCAGGAAAGAAAAACAACCTCAAAATTCAGATCTTGAGAGGTTGATACAAACGTTATTCTAAGGACAACCTTACACCAAAACAGAGTTTATGGTAGGACAACCTTATTTCTAGAAAGGTCTTTGTATCAAGTCTCAAATCGAAGAGGAATACAAAAACAAATATGAACTGAATTGAAATAACTTGTAATTAAAGATGTATTGTTCTAGGGACAGCCATACACCATAAAAATGGCAGGGCAACCTTGCTGGAACAACTTTCAAAATGAAATTGAAAATCAAGCTTATAAAGGAATAGCAGAAAGTAAATTCGAAGCTATTACAACATTCTCACAAAGCTTGAAATAATTACAACATTCACCACCATACATACATCCCACAAAAAGAATAAAAAATTAGAAAAATAAAACAATCAACCACAACTCAAGGGATTATAGTGGTTCGCCTGTGTGTTCACCAACTGTTATCCAACTGTTATCCAACAGCCCCACAAAAAGCTACTCCACTCCTAATATCCTCACACAGTGGGATATTAGCGTTCACTAAAGATAGGTTTTCCCGTGTTCACCCAAAACCCTTACAATTGTGTCTTTGTATGTGGGCTTACACAATTAAAAAACCCCCACTTCTGAGTTTTCCTGGCTTTCCTCAGATAACCAATATAACAAGATTTTTCTGGCAAATCTTGAAAGAAACCAGAATAATAGAAAGGAATTTACAATATGTAAAATACCTGAATATCTTCTTCATTGTAGCAGCCCGGTAGAACCAAATCAAAGTAGATGATTGAATGTCCAAGTTCAATGTCCAGTACTTGATTACAATGGTTCTAATTCTAATAGATTTTAAATTAAACCAAACAGGGCTTGCCTTAATTGATTTTGATTCCAAAGAAAGGGAATAACAATTCCTCTTTATCAAATTAGATTGGAATATAAGAAACAAAATCAATTAAAATAAAGCTAAGGAAAGAAGATATTAAATAAGCACACTTAGCTTAGATGGAGCACAAAATTATCTCTCAGAAGTTCGATGAAGATTGGCTTGAATACTATAATTAAATCGATGATTTCTTCTGAGATTCGTGCACTATTTATAGGTGAGAAGATCAGGTCTTTGACTGGTCTAGAGTGCTCTTCGACTAGTCGAAGCCATAACAGATATTTGAAAGATTAGGCGGGATAAGCTCAGACCGTTCTACGACTGGTCGTAGCCCTCCTACGACTGGTCGTAGGTTTCCTTCGACTGGTCGTAGGTCCTGCAAAGTTGTTCGCTGACTTCGAGTCGAGATTCTACGATCCGGTCGAAGATGCGAAACACTGCTTCCTACGATCGGTCGAATGCATTCCGTGACTAGTCAAGGCTAATGATTTTATCCGGAATTTGTAACAAACTTACGATCGATCCAGGAATTTCTTAGATCGGTCGAAGCAAGTCTAGGACTAGTCGAAGCAGACCTAAGACTAGTCGAAGAATAATCAATCACATGTAAAATAACATTCAGCTTATGTATCCGAAATGACCTACTTCTAAGGTCATCCTATGGTCAAACAAACCTCAATCATGAAGTATGGACATTGAAACAAGAGACCATGAAGAATGAGCCTTGAAGTCTTGATGTAGATTAAACCTTGAAGTAGCTCAATCTTGAAAGTGACTTGAGTTTCAGCTTGAGTCTTGAGTTCAGCTTGAGTCTTGAGTTCAGCTTGACTTTCAACTTGAGTCTTGAGTTCAGCTTGACTTTCAACTTGAGTCTTGATTTGTGAGCAGTTCTTACATTCAAGAGTCTTGTCTTTAGATCAGCTTTTTCAATCAAGATCTTGAGTCTTGTACTTGAGAGCTTTGCTTGTTTATGTATGTTGATCCTTGAGAGAGCTTCACTTATGCAAGTTATATATAACAGAGTATAATAGTGATTTTGGCACTACAAATTTGACAACACATAGGGATAGAAACTATAGCACTTACAATCTCCCCCTTTGTCAAATTAGTGACAAAACACATAACCAAACAAAAGTAAAACAACTGGTTAATACATGCAAATCAATAATCAACATACATTCAACAAGATCAAACATATATTCAAGAACAAACATATATTCTTCTTGACACCCCACTCCCCCTGAGTAACATAACCAATGCTACTCCTCTCACAATCACAATCACAATAACAACAAACCATTCTCCCCCTTTTTGTCACAATATGACAAAGGAGAACTAAATAAAGGAATGAGAGTAAACATGAGGAAGTAAGAGAGTCAGAGAGTTACTCAAGATAGCATCACATATATCCAGCATAGATATTACATTAAGAACAAATATCCAGCATAAAATCCAACTCAAACTCAAGCAAACAAGAGCAAAGAAATAAAGTTATTACAACCCAAAAGTCTCATAGAAACTAGTCAGAATTAGAACTTGAAGATGGAGCAGGAATAGAAGGATCAAGTTGGTGCATGCCTTTGTTTAAGCGCCTAAGATATTTGCGCATATACTTGAATTGCAAATCATGAGCAACAGACATGTTTTCCAACTTAACATTTATATCCTCAACTCTACCTTCTAATGCACTTAGACGTGCATCAACATCGGATGGTACAAAATCTGGATCATTAACTGAGTCAGAATCCAGTTCCTCAAAAATATCATCCATATTAATATCAACACCAGCTTCTTCAGGACCACCATCAACACCACCACCTTGTTCGGGAAGGTAGATCCAACTTCATCTTATTAATATTTGTATTGTTGAAGATCGATGATGGATTGGTGCTTCATCAACGCATATCGACTAACATATGAGTAGCCAATACCATAAAGTATGCAAATGGAATGTCACTATGACCAGGATGGAGTCGACGAAGAATGAAATGACAGATTAAGGAAGGCAAACAAATCGAGTACCATTTGAGATAGCATGGATAACACGAACCATAAATGAAGTTAAATCGATTTATTACCCGATCGAGGATACAGATTAGACACAAAGATTCTTGTATTAACTCGTATTTGGGTAACAAATACCTTGGGGAGCGCATTCCCTTTTGAGTCCATTGAACATCCATATTACACAAGTCTCTAGTGAGCATGCGTTTTTCAGCCATTGAGGGTTTATCAGTTAAATTATGAATTGGAATACCCTCATCATTCACAGGAATTTCCATAAGGGCTGACATTAAATGACGATCAACGTCAAATGGCCCTTCTCTAGTAGAAATTTGAAAAGTTAAATTATCCCGTGAAAATGCACTAATACATGAAAACATGGATTGGGCAATGGACCGGTATGCAGGCCCACCCCAATGCAATAAGTTAGTCCAACCTACAGCTTCAAGCATAGGAAGGATGTCAAATGGAGCAATGTGATTGACATCAACAGCATGTTCAACGATAACCTTACGAGATCTAATGTCCCTAACAAATGATGGATCATCATTGGGAACAAGATGATGACGTTTAGATAAAGGGGTAGATCTGGAGGAAGAAGAAGGACCACGTGAAGTAGTTTTCTTACCTCTAGAAGCCATTTGCAACAAGGATTTAAAGGAATAAAGAAGTTGCAAAGGATTGAGAAGAGGGTTTGATCAAAACAGATTTTTCAAAATCTCAACCCCAAATCTCAATGATTTTCAAGATAGAAAGCTTCAAGAGAGAAAAGGAAGCAATCTTGACACAAATATGCAAGAAAAACGGATTAGGAACACTAACCTTGAAGAACTTGAAGGATGGGTTCGACGAGTCGAAGTTCGGCTCCAAGGAGAAGAAAGAAGAAATGAGGAAGAAAGTGAAAAATCCCCAATATGAAGTGAAATCCGTGCTCCACGACTGGTCGTGGGTATCTACGACCGGTCGTAGTACGACTAGTCGTGTATACTCACGACTGGTCGTATAAACCCCAAAAATTCAATTTTACTTGCAATTTAAATAAAAAATAGGAATTCAATCTAGCAAATATATACAATATTATACAAGAAGGCATAAATTATCAGTTTAAAATGCACATGCCAAGATCAAATTTCATCTTTTTGAACCTGCTTTTATCAAGAGGTTTTGTGAAAATATCAGCACGTTGATCTTCAGTAGGAATATATTCTAGAGATATAACTTTTTCTTCTACTAATTCCCTTATATAATGAAATCTAATGTCCATGTGCTTAGTACGAGAATGTGAATAGGATTTTTGAAATATTTATCGACCGGAATTATCACAATGTAATAACATAGAATCGTTTAATTCCATAATCACTTAGCATTCGTGCATCCAAACAAGCGTGTACATGCATTACCAGCTGCGATTAGCTATTGAAAGTGATATAGAATTTTGTTTCTTACTAAACCAGAAACTAGACAATTTCCAATAAAAACATCCTCCACCGGTTGATTTTCTATCATCTAGATTACCAACTCAGTCCGAGTACCCAACTAATTGAACATTGGTTTCATGAGGATACCAGAGACCGAGATTTACAATATTGCGACATATCTAATAATTCGCTTGACAAAGAATCAAGTGAGATTCTTTTGGATCGATTGATATCTTGCGCAAATACCAACACTTAGAGAAATATCGGGTCTACTCGTACTTAAATATAACAAACTACCAATCATACTCCGATAAAGTTTTGAGTCAACATTTTTACCATTAGAGTCTTTTGATAGTTTCAGTGGTAGTACTCATAGGAGTATCAAAATTCTTGCCATTCTCAAATCCAAATCTCTTAATTAGATTCAAGGCATACTTAGATTGAGAAATGAATATTCCTTCGATTGTTGCTTTACTTGCAATCCAAGGAAATAAGTCAATTCCCCAACCATGCTCATTTCAACCTGTGATTTCATCAAATCTGCAAACTCAGTAGTCAAGTCAGTACAAGTTGATCCATAAATGATATCATCAACATAAATCTTCACCATTAAGATATGATCATTATGTTTTTTAACAAACAGAGTTTTATCAACAGATCCCATTTGAAAATTATGAATTTAAAGAAATTTCGTTAGTTTCTCATACCATGCCCTAGGTGCTTGTTTTAATCCATTAAGTGCCTTTTAAGCCGATACACATAATCAGTATTTTTGGAATCTTCAAATCCCATTGGCTGCTCAACATAGACTTCTTCATGTAAATCGCCATTTAGAAAAGCACTTTTCACATCCATCCGATAGATCTTTATCTTTTTAAAACATGCAATGGATATAAATAGTCCGATAGATTCAAGACGTGCATCGGTGCAAAGGTTTCATCGAAATCAATCCCTTCAATTTGAGTATAACCTTGTACCACTAGTCTAGCCTTGTTTCTAATTATATTTCCACACTCATTCATCCGACTTATTTTTGAAAATCCATTTTGTTCCAATGATGTGTTTATCTTTAGGTCTTGGTACGAGATACCAAACATCATTTCTTATGAATTGGTTGAGTTCATCTTGCATCGCAACAATCCAGCTCTCAGCCTGAGCTTCTTTACGTTAGATGGTTCAATTCGGGATGTAAAACATACATAATTACATATATCCTCAAGTTGTCTACGGGTGCGAACACCGGTGAGAGGGTTTCCAAGAATTTGTGTGGTTGGATGATCTTTAACAGTCCTCAACTCAGAATCAGTCTGATTCGATGAAGTATCAGGTTTATCAATGATTAGTACTTCATCATTATCTGAATTAGAAATTGGTGTGATTAAATGATCATCAATGACAACATTAATGGATTCTTGAATCACACCAATCCTTTTGTTCAGGACCCTATAAGCTCGACTCTTTTTAAAGAGTATCCTAGAAAAATCCCTTCATCACTCTTCGTATCGAATTTTCCCAAAATTTCACGATCACGTAAAATATAGCACTTGCTGCCAAAAACTCAAAAGTATTTAATAGTAGGCTTTTTATTAAACCACAATTCGTAAGCCGTTTTATTATTATCTTTGCTAGTGTAGACTCGGTTAATAATATAGCAAGCTGTGTTGACTGCTTCAGCCCAAAGATTTTTAGAGAGCTTCATGCTATTCAACATAACATTAGCCATTTCTTGAAGCACCCTATTCTTCCTTTCTACAATTCCATTTTGTTGTGGAGTTTTGGGAGCAGAGAATTCATGTAATATTCCTTGGTCGGTACAGAACTTCTCAAAATTGCTATTCTCAAATTCAGATCCATGATCACTACGAATTTTACTGATTTGAGAAGATTTTTCAGTTTGAATCCTTTTGAGAACTTTTCTTACTTCTTCAAGGGTTTCAGATTTATCCCTTAAGAAGACTACCCAAGTGAATCTGGTAAAGTCATCAACTATTACCAAGATATACTTTTTACCACCACAACTTTCCGTTCTGATAGGTCCTATCAAGTCCATGTGGAGAAGTTCGAGTGGTCTTGATGTGGTATTTGAATTCACCTTTTTGTGTGAGTTCTTTGTTTGTTTGCCTATCTGGCATTCACCACATATTTTATCTAATTTATGAAGTTTGGGTAAACCTCTTACAAGTTCTTGTTTGCTCAATCGATATAGATTTCGATAATGTACATGTCCAAGACATTTGTGCCATAAATCAGTCTCGTCTGTATGGACCATGTAACATGTTTGATTAGATGAGCTGGATTCACTAATAATATAGCAATTTTCAGACGTTCTACGTCCAGTTAATATTACAGAACCCTTATTATTTAATATCTCACAGCTTTGATTAGAAAACCGAACATTATGGTTATTATCACATATTTGTGATATACTAAGCAAGTTGTGCTTTAGGCCTTCAACGTATAAAACATTTTTAAACACAGGAAGATTAAAAATTTGAACCGTACCTTGGCCTAAAATCTTGCAGTTGCTTCCATCACCAAATGTCGAACCATCACCATATCTTTCGAATCGGTGAATAAAGGCTTTGTCACCTCTGTCATATGCCTGGAGCATCCACCGCCTAGGTACCACTTTGAATGACTTGTTGCTTTGAAAGCGGTGTGAGCAACCAAGCTGTGACTTTAGGAACCCATTTCATAAATCTTGGGTTTAGGAACATAGTTGGTCTTCTTTTGTGTATACTTGTAGGAATGACCTATAGAGTTAGATTTTAATAGCTCCTTAAGTAAATCAACTATCTTTTCAGCTAGTGGATTTCGATTCTGATTAAAGTTGACATGGCTGTTTCTAGGTTTTTGAAAAGTTTTTGAATTTTTAGAAAAATCTTGATAAGTACTTTTCCCTTTTGAGTTTGAGGACTCTCCTTTAACAAACATAGGAGGAGTATACTTTTGTTTAGGAGGTAGATTTTTATCATACCCCAACCCGGATCGATCGCCACATTTTCTTGATCCGGATAAAAGTTTTTCTAACTTTGGATCACCTTGGGCATATTTCCATATGTCCTTTAAACTCAGAAGAGAAGATACTTCAGTTTTAAGATTCTCAATTTCAGATTTTAAATTAACAATTAGTGAGTTTTTGAATTCCAAATCACATTTTGATTTTCCAAAACTATCTGAAATTTGTGATTTTTCTAAGACAAGTGAATCAAAACAATTTTTGAGTTTAGAAAACTTTTCTTTTTGAAGTTTAAGTTTGACAGCAATTTTACAACTTTCCTTATATAGGGCATTGTAAGCGTCTTGAAGATCATCTTCATTTTCACATTCACTATTCAGATTTTCTTCACTTGTAGAGTCATTATCTGAAAATGTGAATTTGGCTAGAGTCATAAGAGCTTTGACGTCATTGCCCGACTCAGTTTCAGAATAAGAACCTTCAGAATCCGATGATTCATCCCATGTAGCCAACATACCCTTCTTCTTGGGTTTGTCCCTTTTAGGACATCTATTTGCTAAGTGCCCATATTCTTGACAGTTGTAACATTGACTATCTTTCAAAGATTTTCGAGATTTGGGTCTAAACTTCTTTTTGTCATTTGATTTTTGAAAATCAACCCTTTTCTTGCTTTTGAAAATCTTATAAAATTTTTGAGCCAAAAGAGCCATATCATCTTCTGAATCAGAATTTTCTTGAATTACATTTAGAAGATTTTAGTGCGATAGATTTACCTTTAGGAGCTTTAAAGTTTAACTCGTAGGTTTGTAGTGAACCAACTAGTTCTTCTACCCTCATATTATCCGTATCACGAAGTTCCTGGATTGCGGTTACTTTAGAATTGAACCGTTCAGGAAGTGAGCGTAATATTTTTACACACACTTTACTTTCTGGGATTTAATCGCCAAGACCCCACATTGAGTTTACAATGTCATTCAATCTAGTGTAAAAGTCCATAAACATTTCATTTTCCTCCATATGAATTTCTTCAAATCTGGTTGTGAGGAGTTGGACTTTAGATTTTTTGAAAATTGTAGTACCCTCGTGTGTCATTTCTAATATATCCCAAGCTTGCTTTGCAATATCACAAGAAATGATTCTTTTGAACTCATCCGGTGATAGTGCGCAAGTAATTGCATTTAGTGCTTTAGCATTTGCACTACTCTCACTTTTCAAGGGTGGTCCATTGGTAATATGGTGTGGTTTTCATAGATTTTGAACCATCAACCCCAGAACTTCCATGATAGGAGGATTCCATTCACCACCGTGGCTTGCCACACACTTTAGGAACCCATTTCATAACTGTTTTGG